>NC_136488.1:12282959-12990459 GCF_053919585.1 Euprymna scolopes | reverse complement strand
TATTAGCACAATGTTATTTTATTATTTGTATTGAATTATGTATCAAAATATTAATTTTTTGTGTCTTTAGTAATACTTATTAATTTATTTCATTAAAGTCAATACTATATTAAAAATATAGTAGAAACCATTTTCGTAGAAATGTTAAGAAATTCATATTTGCTGGGTGTTATTGACTTTTCTGTCCAAAAATCCAACTTTTTGCACTACCCGGAAAAATATCAGCTTTATCAAAATATACAGTGCCAGCAAAAAGAAAGCCCGCACTTGTAATTTTTTCAAAAACTGCAAATTTAAGATAAATGAATGTAACTGTTTAAACAACCATTACCTCATTTGATTTACCTTTTATTCCTCTATAATTTTACTTGTACATATTTTACTTGTAATTGGAATATTCTAATGTTCACGCCAATTTACAAAAATAACTTCAAATTGAGACGACAAAAAAGAAAGTCTACAGCAACAAATTTGCTTAAAAACAGCTTAAATTATCGCCCCTAAATCAGTTTAAAATATCCACCAACAAGCAACAAATCATCTCTAATCGTAATTGTTGTTGTTCCAGAATTAAACAACGTAACATTTAGTCCATGTGCCACGACTTTCTCTTAGTGATCGTCAGAAGCTCATTAATCTCCACCTTTCTGGTTTATCCAATCGAGAAACCGGCCACAGATTGAAATATGATGACAAAACGATACGAAAGACTGTGCAAAAGCACACAAAACACAGGCAGTGTTCGTGATGTCCCTAAATGTAGTCGTACTAGAGTTACTTCTAACAGGGAAGACAATGCTATCAAGATCCGCAGCCTAAGAAACAGATTTGAAACGGCTCCCCAAATCCAACAACGGTGCAATCTTGTTAAAAAGTGCTCTCTTTCTACTGTCAAGAACAGATTAAAGGAATTTTATTTGCGAGGATATATTGCAAGACTCAGGCCAATGATTTTTGTAAATCTGGACTTCATCAGATGCAATGAATATCATAAATCTTCATATTGGTCAAAAGTGCTTATTAGCGACGAAAGTAAGTTCAATAGGCTAGGCACTAATGGTAGGCAGTACATCCATCGGAGGAAAGACGAAGAATTTTATCCTAGGTGCTCGGTTTCAACGCTGCAAGGTGGTTGGAGGTTCAGTTTTTGTGTGGGGCATTGTTAGTACCAATGGTCCAGAGCCTATTGTTCGCTTGCAAGGTCGAATTAATTCGACTAAGTATATTAATATGTTGACTGAGCATTTTCTACCCTACTTTATGCACGTAATGCTCCAGCTGGCAATGTCAAGAGGTTCGTAGAAGAGGATGATATTCCGTGTTTGGATTGGCCTGCACAATCTCCGGACCTCAAGCCTATCGAAAACGTATGGAATTACATTAAGCAACAGCTACGCAATGATAAAATTTCAAATTTGGAAGAACTTTGGACAAAAATTAAAGAAAAGTGGGATGCCCTTTCCCCGGAATACTTCTGCAGTATAATTCAAGGAATTCCCCAAAGAGTGCATGCTGTCAAATTGCACGACGGCTATGCTACTAAATATTAACTAGTTCATTGTGTTCCTGTTGTATTTGTGTTGCATTAATGTCCTAAAGTTACATTTAAATAACAATTTTCCATTGTGCGGACTTTCTTTTTGCCTCCTTAATTTGAAGTTATTTTTTTTTAAATTAACGTAACCACTACAATATTTCAATTAAAAGTCAAATATGAACTGGTAAAATTATAGAAGAATAAAAGGCGAATAAAATGTTTGTTGAAACAGTTACATTAAATTTAGCTTAAATTTGCAGTTTTTGAAAAAAAATTCACGTGCGGACTTTCTCTTTGCCGCATGTGTATTTGTTGATTAAATATATTTTTCTTTTCGCGGAATATCCACGGGTTCTGCTAGTACGTTATAATCTAGCAGCAAAAAACAAAAAACAAAAAACGTTGACACGATTTAATAGCGCTCCGAAATTGGTTAAGTTACTGGATAGACATATGGGTAGATAGTAAAAATAGGTAATAACAAGGATATTAATATTTTTTAGTTTTTCTTTTGTTAAGAAGTATGTTGGCTGTTTGAAATTAAGGAAAAGTGAAGGGGGGAAAAAACTAAAGGGAAGACGAAAAAAAAAAAAAAAAAGATGGCGACTGCTCCCCGCCGGCCGATAACATGCAAACCGAAAGAAGCGTAAATGGTTTCGCCGCTTATAGCATTTCGAAACAAACCACAGAAGTATGTTTTGACGCCTGTTTTTTACATTTAACAAGATTTACACGTATAACTTATGTCGCGTCCGTTTCATCTAGTCTAATACAAATTTAAAGTGAGAGAAAGTAGATATGCGGCCAGAGAGAGAGAGAGAGAGAGAGAGAGAGAGAGAGAGAGAGAGAAGAAAAAGAGAGTGAAGAGAGGAAAAGAGAATTGAAGAAATAAAGGAGGGATGAGGAAATAGAGACGCTGAAAAGGTAGGAGGTGTTAAGTAAAATTTAGTTTGTTTAAAATGAAAATATATACATAAAAAAAGAATAGAACGGCTATACACCTAAGATACTTTCGTTTATGCGTACTGGTCATAAAAATTCCACTTCGAACTTAAGCATGATAGATTATCGAAAATTCTATTTCAAACTAAAGTGTGAAAGACGAAAACATGCTTTTTCCAAATTAAGCGCGCAGGAGTAACGAAAATCTCATTTAAACTTAAACACGAGAGATCAACGAAAATTCTATTTCAAACTCAGGAGTAACAAATGTACAGAGGTGTTTTAGAAAAACGAATGGTTAACGAACATTCTATTTGAAACTTAAGTGTCTGATACCAATAAAGTTTCTAACTTACGAGGCACCTTAAAAATGTTTCCAGACTTTTACTGTACATAAATTAAAAAAACAAAACAATTATTACATTTTACCCTCAAACATTGCCACTTTGATCAGAAACCTAAGCTACAGGGGTACTATGTGGGGAGCTGGGCAGCAAGATGTCGGTTCACGTTACACTTGAACTTCTGCATGTCAGTACAGTTGGGGAAGCCGGAACCCGGAAGCAAATTCTAAAGTCTAGCGGTTCAGGGGAAAAAACTACTGGAGTAGAAGGCACTTATATCTAGGGATCTCAACTATGAAGGGGTGGGATTTTGCTGCTTGTTGGGTTTGTCGGGGTATTTACGTCGAGGGGGTACAAGTGCTTGCAGTTCGTTGGAGCAGTCGCCGTTAAAGTACTTGTAGAATAGGTAGAGGGATGTTACATTTCGTCGATGGGACAGAGGTTGAAGCTTAGATGACAGGTTGGCGACTCTCTTTTGAACCTTGTCTAGGAGTGAGAGACTAGTAGCAGATGCACCAGCCCAAATATGACAACAATACTTCATATATGGGCGAATGGTGGCCTTATAGAGGTACAGGATATTTTCGGGCATTAGTAGCTTTCTAGCACGATAGAGAGAACCTACCTTTTTCGCAGCGGTCTCGGCAATGGTCTCAATGTAATTGCTCCAACTCATGTTTCCTGTGAACGTTAGGCCGAGGAGTTTCAAAGATGTATTTTCAGATTTCTTTGGCTACTGCTATTGTTGGTAGAGAAGGTTTCTTGTAATTATTGAAGGAAACAAATTTAGTCTTGGCATCAATAAATGTGATCATCCATTTTTGTCCCCATTTCACTACAGATTGGACGTCATCCTCTAGTGTTTCTGCCATTTCTTTAGATATGTGTTCATTTGTTTTCCTTTCCTGTCTTATAGAGCGTGGTTTCATCAGTAGTAGACTCTTGAAAATTCATCAGTAGTAGACTCTTGAAAATTCAGTATATAATTGCTATACATCGTATTAGATGACTGATCAATTTTTATGATTTCAGGTTTAAATGAAGAGCTAAAACAGAAATTGGGAGACGCCCTGCTAAAGCCTGATTGTCACAATTAATTAATTTCAAAAATGCAATCTGGACGTGAGAACACTTTAGAAAAAGGATAGGCAATAAAATTCTATTTTAAAATGCCATGAAACGGTATGGAATGCTTCAAACTGCTTTTGAACCATCTTGCATGAACTGAGCATCAGTTTTTGAATGGCATAAAGTCTGTGAGGGATGATGAGATGTGTGCGGGGGGAATAAGGAAGTCAGAACACCAGAGTTGATTCGCTAATTAAAGAATTTCATGTATAGCGACAATAAGTGCACGGTTTGATGTCAGTGTGGGAACTGTACATAATTATTCGCAAGGACCTGAAGATTTGTCCCAAGGGTGCTCCATCTTTGTCATAGATTATTTTACCAAGGGTATCCAGACGGTTCTTCACCTTCTCTATAGTTCAGACGTTGCTCTCTGTGAGTTTTGGTTAGTCCTTAAGCTCAAGGAAAACATTAGAAGCTGTCGTTATTAGACAAGTAAGGAGATAAAAGAGACTATGACGAGAGTCATTATCACGCTCAGACAAGAGGTCTTCCATCCAGAATTTGTTAGAACAAGTACAAGTGATGAGATTATTTCGAAAGAGACTAGAGTTTCATGTGTGTACTTTCAATAAAAGTGCTCATACGAAAAGCGTCTAGAAACTTACTGAACGCATCTCGTACGTGTACTTTTTACACTTGTTCACCCTAAACAAGGCATGTAGCAACTTGAACGTAATAGATACTATTTAAAACCCATACCTAATAGAGACTATGTGAGGAGATGAGTGCGACGTATACTAATATTACATTTAAATTTCTGCATACAGTCAGAATAACAGGAAACAGGGGGAATGCCAAAGTTTAGCAGTCATAGGGAAGTAAATTTGAGAGTATAAGGTTTTGCGGCATCTAGCGAACTATCTAGTAAAGAGGTGGAATTGTTGGGTGTATTCACGTCGAAATGGCACAAGTACTATGAATTCATCGGAGCACATTCCATTAAAGTACTTGCAAAAAAAAATCACAGGGTTACAACATCTTGGCGATGGGACAGGGGTTGAAGCCTTTTATTAAATTGGAGACTCTTTTTGTACAAGAAGGAAAAGCCAATAATAGATGCACGAGCCTATATGTGGAAACACAATGCATGGGCGAATGGTGGCTTTGTAAGGATTCAGGATACTTCCAAGTGTGAGCAATTTTGTAGAACGGTTGCGGAAGGCCTTCTTCCTTTCAACAACTTTGTCATTATCTTCAGTATACTTATTCCAAATTATTTGCAAGTAAGTCGAAGCGTTTGAACGATGAGCTTTCAGGTACAGTGTTATGCATCATAGCAATCGTCAGGTAAGAAAGTTGTTTTTATAGTTGTTTAAAAAGAAGCGTTGTTTTAGTAGCATTAAATTTACGGCTTCATTCAACTACAGATTGGATGCCGTTTTATAAGATTTCTGCCATTACCTCATATATATGTTCATCTGTTTTCCCCTTATGTCAATTATAAGAGCACTGTGTCATCAGCATTATTGCAACAATGCTATTTCAACTGGATAGACACACAAAACGCCATTTTAAATTTAAGTGTGCAGATCGACGAAATTGCTTTGTAAATTTCAAGTGTGACTGACAGCCGACACACCAAGTCTTTTTTAAAGAACGCGTCTCTAAAGTTTTTAAAAATTATTTCACAGATGTTCTAAATCAGGGGTTCGTAAAGTAGCCTTCACGAAGCCCTGGGGCTGAGGGGCTCCTGAAGTTGTTTTTAAAAAGAGAACCAAATGCTTTATATGGAAACATTAAATGGCTGCAGGCATTTAATTATTGATCTTTTTTACTAAAAACAAATATGATACATAACTAAAAATGTAAGGAGTTTCAGGATGGTTCATGAAAAAGTAAATAAAAAATAAATTAACAAAAAATTCTACAATTTTTTGTTAATCAAAACTAAAACAATGGTTGTAAACTCAAAAATATAGTAAAATCACGAACAGGAACAACTAATGAACAAGTATAAGTTAAAATTTGCAATGAATGTTTTTCATATTTATTTTAGAAATTATCTTGTTAGTGTTCCATGAAAAATCTTTGCTTTGCTCAGAGGCTCCATGGTTACCTGCAGTTTGGGAAACTCTGTTCTAAATTACATGAAAACCGTTGAGAGTTTTCTTTTTACTTTTTAAACTATATAAACTTTCATCAATTTTCACGGCAAATTAGAATACGTTATCTGTTTTCATTGGGTTTTTTGAGTGACAATAAAACATCTTAACCGCCGATTGCCATGACTAATAACACTCTACCTGAAAACCCATCGTTCAAACTCCTCACCTTAATATTCACGGGCAACGTGAATTGGAACAAATACATTGAGCACATTTCTAAGGCTACGGCTAAGAAAGTATACTCGGTTTACCCGACTAAAGAACTACTCACACCTGTCAGTGTCTACATCCCTCCAAAGCCAACATTATGCCATGCATAGCGTATTGTTGTCTCATTTGGAATGGCGCATTTCTCACTAGTCTCTCACTCCAAACTAGTCTTCAATCTAATTGGTCCTACAATGTTAATAAAGATCTTACCTCTATCTCATCACGGGAATATGTTTGTTTTACAAGTAATATAAATGGAATCTGAAAGTAAACATTTGTCTCCAACTTTGAAACTCGTAGTACTTGTGTCATTTCGACGGAAATACGTCTGATAATTCTGACAAGCAGCAAAATCTCACCCCTTTAAATGTATAGCTCACTAGATGCCGCAAAGTCTCCAACTCTAATCGCTTCTTTTAGCTATACTTTGGAATTTCCCCTGTTTCCTGCTTGTACTGACAATTAAATGTAAATAGACATCTCACTGCTCAACTCCCTACATCATAATGACCAAGAAAACATTATCTCAAATAGTAGTTATTTAGGATACAGTGGAAATGTGCATTCTTTAACATTAAGAATGAATAAAACAAAATATAAATTCCTACAATTTCTAATGCATATTGCTTCTAATATTTTGCCTTCATAAGATGATGTCTCTGAATTCAGCTCCGATTATAGGACTCCTGACTTTATTGGTTTGACGTCACGCCGTGTGAATGCTAAATAAACGCCAATGCCATTGTTTGTTTTTTTCCTTCATTTTTATCTCAGATGAGAAAAAAAAAGTGCAATTACCACGACTTATGCTCGACTGGAAGAAAAAAAACGTCTCAGAATGAGACATTTGGGGAAAGAGGAAAAAACAATGCATTATGGGAAGATGTTAGTGAGATAAAAATTAGAGATGACAATCTAAAGTAACGTGGTTGGTGGTATTATAGTTTAGAGGTGGAGGAAAAAAATACAAAGCATGGGAAGATAAGAAAAAGAGGGGGATTAAGAGGAGAACAGAATAGTGAATCCAGCAAAGGAATAAGATGAGAAGAAAAGAAGACAAATATAAGTAAAAGCAACTTACATAAAAATACTTAAAATATGTAAGAAACATAATCTGACTACTTTTAATACACCGTCTTTAATATATCGGAGACACTCGAAATGTACGAAAGCGTAGAGAGGTTGAACGCGAGGAATCCTTGATATTTAACCTTTATTCCAAATATAGTTGCTGTACAGTAACGTCTTGCGCATTATTTATGTAAATCCTCCATGCTTTAATCAAAAGATATTTTTAATTGACGATGAAAATTTTAATTAAATTACGTATTTAGTATCCGATGCTGGGACACTTAATATTAAATCTTGGCAATATGACACTAGTTCTTTTTTAAAATCAAATATGGCGGCATAAGATGGCTTCTCACGTGTGATTCAAAGTCAATTATGCTTTCTTCGGGTCTGTTGCCTATAAACCCTACAATAAGTAAAAGTTTTTAAAGTTAATGTTTTTGTAGACTTTGAACATTTCTATTTACTGTTATGTACTTTTTTCTTCTCCAAATTCTGTTTTCATTTCATATAAATAATTTACTACTGTTTTAAAATAACATATATCTGTCTGATTAGTTGTTTATTGGGTTTTCGCTGTTCAACGAAACACGTGTAAGACATACTTCATAAAAATAAATAAAAGATTATGCGTGTGAATTGTTTTAGAATGATAACTATATAGATATATATATATGTGTGTGTGTGTGTTTACGCGTGTGTGTGTATGTTAATTGACAATACTATCCGTCGCTAAATAGTTTCTACTTTTATTACTTGCGAGACAATAATAGAAGTTCTTCACCTGCAACCCCCCCACAAATAAACAAAAAGGGTACTGTTATTTCAACATGAATAAACGTTTTAAAAAGATATATACTTTTTAAAATAAATGAAAAGTGGACAATCTTTTATTACCGCGATGTAACGAGACGGGAACCTAACTCGGAATGACATCTTAACAGACCCGCTTCCGTCTTTTTACCCTTGTTCTCTATGGCATAAATATTTGTTCATTTTCGGACTTATTAAAATCATATTCGTAATCTGGCGCTTTCGTTTTGATATTCGCTGTTCACACCTTGTTTGCAGGATTGGTATTAAATGTGTCTAGCACGACATTCATTAGGTCATTATTTTGAGTATTTTACTCGACGACATTCGAATATCGTTTCCTAATCTAAAAAAAAATAATCACGAATGACCTTTATTGTAAGCCTATTCTTCACTTTCTTATGCACTATTTAACAATAACTACTTGAACCGTACTGCCTGACCATTGCTTCCTTAATGGTATGACGCAATCGTAATATACACTACTACAAATGTTTGACAAAATAGTTAAATTCTACCAAACATTCGTTGCTTACCATTATCCGATAAAATGCAGTTAAAAACCCCAAACTGGGCAAAAATAGGTAATAGTGAGTATACAGTGAACTAGCAAAATCTATGCGCATCCTAGACGATTATCGATCAGTTTATGACCAACGTCTGAACTTTATTAGAGCTGCCTTCGCTGACAAAGTACACCTATTGCATAGTTTGACCGCATTGTCAATCTTTTTGTCCCTGCTTGACCAATGCACAAAGCCTCTCATGAGACGTTTCATTCTTTAAATACCAGGATGACCGATGTTTAATTCTTTTAGTATTCCTTTCTGTATTACTTTTTTTTTACACGGTGGTCACCACTTATCAAGGCGCGGAAGCCACTCAGGGATAAGGGTTATTGCAAGTACATTACGTTAGTGTGGAGATTTGATGAAGTGTTTACTTAAGGGGGCGGTTCATTAGGAATTTGTTAACGTTGGACTTGAACATATCCAAGTTGTAGTCAGGTGGGAAGCAGGCAGACGGAACAGAGTTCCACAGGCGTGCAGTTCTAAGAAAGAAGCTTTGTTCATGGAATCCACGTTTTGATTTAGGCACAGATAAAGAGTGGGGGAAATTTTTTGCAGTGAATTCGGCTAGACGGGTGTTTTTTGTGAAAGATTGGCGAGGGGGTACCAGAGATTGGAGTTCAGACGAGCACCTGCCATGGAAATAACGATAAAACAAGGATAGGCTCGCAACGTCTCTTCTGTGGGAGAGAGGTTGCAGGGTAGAGAAAAGGGCATCCCCTACTAAGCCACGAAGTCTATTTTTTACTCTGTCAAGGCAGGATAGGCTGTTTTTAGCAGCTACTGCCCAGATATGGCATCAGTATTCCATCCTTGGACGTACTTGGCTTTTATATAGATATATGCTACAGTGATAACCAATTGATTCATTCCAGATTAAATACATTTTTGAATTTTTTTGCTATTTTCTACTCCTTTTATTTTATTTCTTCGAGTGTTACCATAAACTATTTAATAGCGTTACACAATTTTCTATTTCTTCTCCATTGTGTCTGATAGAGTTTCGGCATATTTGCGCATTGGTCGAGATAATTCGTCGAAATGATAAATTTTTGACGATTGAATGTGCTCCATTTTATAATTGTAATTGATGAGAATTGTCCCTTATTTTTGTAGTCTGTTTGCTTTATGTAATCATTAAAATTGGTTTATAGTCAGTTTATTAGAATACGATGGGATTTTTTGCAAAAATAACCTATGTTTCCTCGAAAATCGTACATATTTTGAACAAACGCGTTATGATAATTTGCTAAATCACGTAAACTTTGTAGTGACGATATGTTTTCAAGAGCCGTTATATATTTAGCTCTTTTTTATCTTTGTTTATAATTTGACCAATACATTTAAATATTAAAATAAGAACATCACAATTTTGTTTTTTTAAATTTAAATCTATACTCCTAAATTCTCTTTAAAAGTTTGTGAGCATTTCATTTGTGCTCCTCGGTACTGCTTTTGATAACTAAAATGTTATCTAAATGAACTGTCGCACATTCCAGTCCGCTACGCTATGTGTCTATTACAGGATCTCACAGTAAAAACAACTTTTATTGAGAAAAAAAAAATTCACGTAACTTTATTATGCAATAGAGCCGATATCTCATCAATATAGTCGCCTTCAGCGTCAATCACCTGCTCCATATGGGCTCGGAACTGGGAGCATACCTTTTCCACAAGCGGCGGCGGGAGCTCGGCGATACTCGGCGGATGGCGGCGATCAAGAAGACATTGATGTTGTTGGAGGTCATGTTGGTGATATTATCGATGTATGACTAAACAAAGTCCAGCGGGTTCAGATCGGAGGAGGAGGGCGCTAGTGATAGAAGGATACAAAGTCGTAGCACTACTTCTGAAGACAAGCCTGGGTTTATTTGGACTTGTGGGTCGGCACCGAGTCCTATTGCGACACTCAGTGTCTGCAGCACCAGGGGATCACCACACTCTTCAGCATAGCCAGGTACACTTTGGTGTTGACTTTTAAGCCGACTTCGAAGATGTGAGGTGGCATGATGTGATCCTCACTTGAAACAACACCAAAGGTAATAATCGTGGCCGGAAACTTTGTTCTCATCACCCTGCACACGTCCCTATTATTCGTGGCAATCCAGCAATGCATGTTAATGGTACTGGCAATGATCCTGTTTTCATAACTTGTCTCGGTAGAGAGCATGAGTTTATCTGGTCAAGTATTAGATGGTCAAGTATTAGATGGTCAAGTATTAGATGGTCTGCAACATAAAAAAAACGGCTTTCATCAAACGGTAATGGAATCCTGTCGTCTTTTATAGTGCGACAATTATTTCGTTTTGTATAAATAAAAGCCACTTGTAGATACACATCACTTAAATTAACCCTTGAAAAAGTGTTCGTTGAGTTTACCGAATATATCTTCTGGACTAGAAAGAAAGTAGTGATAATTCTTTAGTGCACACTCCCTTCTTTAACTGAAATCTGCAAAAACACAGATCTTTATATTCTTTAAATAGATAATAAATAAAGCTCACTCGCTACACTCTACTGTCGAGAATACATGTTCTATTACCATGTGCCAAATCAAACATATGTTGTATTGTATAGTTTATATATATCTTTTTCTCTGTATGTCTTGTGTATATCTTGTGTATGTAAGGTCTACGTGTTTCTATAATCGATAGTCGTGTATAGAATCATAAAAACAGTTACTTTTCATCGTATATGGGTTATCTTTACGTACTGATTTGTTACGTGTATGTATATTTTGTTTTTAAGCAATTTTCACAACAAACAAGGCACAGTGCCACTTTGAAGTAGGGGACTACTATCGGGGACATAATTTGCAGGGGCATTATGAAGGGAGTTGAGTAGCAAGATGTTTGTTCACATTACACTTGAACTTCTGCATATCAGTACAGTTGGGAAAGCAGAATCCTGGAAGGGAGTTCCAAAGACTTGCAGTTATGGGGAAGAAACTATTGGAGTAAAAGGCTTTCTTACACCTAGGGATCTCTGCTGTAAAGTGGTGGGACTTAGTTGCTTGTCAGGTTTGTCGAGGGTAGTCACGTCGAGGAGGTACAAGTGCTTGTAGTTCGTCGGAGCATTCACCATTAAAGTAGTTGTAGAACAGGAAGATGGATGCAACATCTCGTCGATGGGACAGAGTCTGAAGCCTAGATGACAGTTCAGGACCTATCAGGTTGGCGACTCTCTTTAATAGCTTTTCGTTGTATATGGGTTGTCTTTACGTACCGATTTGATACGTGTATATTTAATAGTTTTTCTATGTGTATGTGGGTGTTTTCACATATTCACAAGAGTAACGAACCGGAAAATAACAGACCATATTTAACAATGCGAATAAACTTTAGTCTGCTAGACGCATACCTTATTCATTGTCTCTCTCTCCTGTGGCAGAAGGAACCTGAAAATGAAGGCATCTTCTTCCGCATGCAACACCCAAAACGCCGCGTTATAATTTCTAAATCTTTATTTCCAAATGTTTCATGTCTTGGAGTCTGCAGCTCTTAATCTTCTCCCTTCATTTTCCTCAGTTGGTCCGTAGATACTTCCATATAACATACACCCAGTTTTTAGAACTTATTTTATCACTTATCAACCTGATTTAAAGATGCGAATGAAACATTTCTGTTCTTACAAACATTGGTTAAGTATTAGGCTTTAATTAAAACTTTATAGTAATATCTTTGTATATTGTCAGTCCACCAGGAACAAATAACTTCCGAAAAGCGTTTATTAGTTTCTACGATTCGCCATTTTAAGTTTCAATATTTTAACAGAAAGAGTTTATAGGCACATTTCACAATTGAAATTTATACATTATATTATGACAGTCCGTGTTTAGTAAATACGGCATAATCACGTTTGCCACACCGGTTCCCGTCAGATCACCGAAGTTAAGCAACGATGAACCTAGCCAGTACTAGATGGGTGACCATTTGGGACTTCCAGGTGCTGTATGTAGTCTCCGGTTATCTCGGCATTGTTTCCAGTCGTCCTGGACTTCTCCTTGTCACTGTACTCAAGCAGTGCCGATTCAGGAGAAGTGTGGTTTGAGATTGGGCAATTACATGCGCAGCTGCCCCTATAGGGGTATTCTTTGTCTCTCGAGGCTGAGTAGTGGTATCGGGTATCTAGTAAATGGTCTGAGTCGTTCAATACGGAAACTTTTAATTTCAAAGCCTTTCTTTTTACGACAACATAATAGCACTCCTTCAAAATTAATTTGTTCACCAGTGACGCTTTTAACTATTTTTCGCGTTCTCATCAAAGTTGTTTTGCCAGTTATTTCGACGTTTGAAGTATGAACTTAATATTTTAATCAATATTTTTACCTTAACAAATGCTCTGATATTTTTAACGTTACCATATTTTATTTTTTCAAATAAAGCTATTAACATGTTATTTTTAACTCTTTAGTGTGTAGTTCTAAAAATAAAAGTAGAAAGATAGTTCGTTTGAGGTATTCTTGGTAAACAGGTGAGTGCATTTATGAAGGTTGAAAACAATGTAGAAAACCAGATTGATAAAACAAGAGATGAAAAAATAGGCATTCAAAGAAAGTATATTGGTTACGAATCTTCACAAAATCAATTTAAGTTTGAAAGGTCTTACAAATATTAAATCTGTTCAAATGCGACTTACTCCTAAATATAAATAAAAATATTCGGGATGATGTAAAGTCTTTCATAATTTCGGGAGAGAACATCCAAAAGTCACATCGTTAAACAGAGTGAATAATTTAAGATGACTGCCCGAACCTTTAAATACATTAGGTTCGCAGACAGATGAATGGCAGTAATGCAGCAATTAGAAAAAATTAATACGATAAATAGAAGTAAATGCTTTCATTTTAGTTATATTTAACATTTATGTTTAAGTTGGTTTACTTTATTTTATGGGACTATTAAAATAACTGTTTTCATATATTGTTCAAATCAGTTAGTATATATTAAGCTGTTATCATATGAAAAAGAAAAGCGTTCACTAAGTAATGCCTCTGATCTATTTCCAGTTGTCTGATCTAGGTGAAATTTTCCATGTGAAGTGATTTATAACTCTATTAGTTATGTAGCAAATTATAGTCTTGAACTAATTTTGATTTCTGTTTTTCAGGTGTTTGACATGAGTCAAGTGATCCGGTTTTTCTATTTGAAAGAATGAACACCACGATAAAAATAAAATAAATAAAAATGAAATGAAAACAACGTATGGTAATTATACCCTATCCTAAGACCGTGTAAAACGCTGGGGTAGTGAATTCAAACATGTCTGGAAATCTATGGAAACAGCTTCCCAGATCTTGTCACTCCCTTGGGCTGTTTATGAGGTATCTGTCAATTAAGGTGAGACTTGGAAGATTGGTGTGACTATTTGCTAAATATGACAAGAGGTCAAGTGAATTTAGTAGAGAGCACTTGTACCAACCAGGACGAAAGACGGTTAGGGTAAATCCCGCGTCTAGTAAGGCGGTGCTCACAACTTCTTGAACCAGAACGGAGAATTTATTATAGTTTTCTAGGCAAATCGTACCACAGTTACATGCGCCTACTATGCTTCACTTTTGAGAACATTAAGAAAAGCTATTTAAAACCAGAGGCAAAGTCAGCAAAGATATCTCCGTCCTGCAAAACAATACTTCGGTCAACAACGTGCATGTCGCCATGACAGAAACACCAAAGTGTGCTTATGATGTCCTTCCTCACCCTTCTACTCTCCTTTCGATTTAATCTGTTTCCAGTCATAAAGTTGATCTTGAAAACAAAACGTTTCCCAGATGCTGCTGCCTTGATTTCTGAAACAGTCATGGTTGAGAGTGTTCTACAAAAGCAGTCTCCAGACACGTATTAAGCGATGAGAGAAATGCGTGATTCTGGATAGTTCCTATGTGGAGAAAGACTAATAAGTGTGGCAAGTATCGTTGCTCTACTATTATGAAACGTGGATAAGGGGCATTATTTATTGAACGCGCCTTATATCTGACACGTCAATCATATTTGAATATACTAAAAATTATTTCATAAAATTTGTAAAACATGACGCAATATGTTGGGGAAAATGTGACATACTTTCAGTCGCAGACATACATCAACTCTGTAGTTTACGATGGATTGCTGCTGTTGTCGTCGTTAATATTATCCTCACTGCTTCCTCCCGTGGCAACAGCTGCAGTCAGTTCTCGGGGGAAATCGCATTTTGTTGTGAATGTGGTTCGCTTCAACTGAAGATAATTTCTGTTTTTGAAAAAAAAAATCCCTGGACAAAAAATAAATATTTTCTTTTATTTTTGCTGCTGTTTTGTGTGTGTGTGTGTGTGTGTGTGTGTGTTTTTTTTTTCTTTATTTTTTTTTAATTTTGAAAATCCCTCGTTGGAAAATATTTGAGTGTTTCGTAGCGAAAGGCAGGCGAAGACAATCAAACCGGAATTCAATGCCGAAGTTCAGTGAGATGACAGTCGCGGTTGTTCGCTTTCGTCTTCTTGTCAGCGTTTGATGTTATATGCTTTACACATGGGAAAGTTAAAGCGAAGAGAATTAGGCGTTCGAATATCGTCTCTGGCTTCACGCGGGAAAAGTTGAACCTTTAGAGACGCATTCTCTGAAAAAGATCAAAATATACTTTGAAAACAGATGAGACTAGATAGTGCTTCACATTCAGAATCAAATTGTGGTGTCCAATGTAAACTTGAGTCTTAAGACACTGCATATTATTAAAAGTATATGTTTCGATTTTTTTAAGATGAGGATTGATCATTTGTATTATTCGGTTTACGTTGGAGTAAGGTTCTCACAACATGTTGACCGATGTAACTTCCGACTTTTATGTACATCTTGTTTAACTCCGGAATCTTTATGCCGAACTGGAAAACCTGTACGAAATTTTGATGATAACCTTTATTAAATCAATGGAGTAGCGTGTTCTCATTTCGTTTGCTATGACCGAGTTTTTGTCTCAAGTAATTCATAATTGTATTCTTAGTATCGTTAAAACTGAGTATTTATCTCGTTCTGTTAGCATTGACCGAGTAAAAGACGTAATTCGTATTCATACTTTTAATAACGCCCGTACGTAATTTTAAAACATCAACCCTCAGAAACCTGACATAAGTGTTGTTTTCACCAATGAGTTATCAAGAACCGAATAAAATAAATGTCTTCATACACACATGTGGGTGTTTACCTGTTGTTTTCTTCAAGGTCGTCCCTTTTTATCTTCGCCGCTTTTCATGTGAGACTCTGTCGTCTCGTGATAGTTGATGGCCTCGTCTATTTACCTTAGATGAAGAAAACTTTTCATGCAGGAAGTACACCAATAGGACGTTCACAGAGTTTCTTCAAGGTTTTATTGGATAAATGAACTTATGAGAGAGAGGGAGAGAGACTAATAACTAATGCTTGACTTCTTAAATGTATATAACGAAACGAGTCACGCGCAGATAGACAGACATCGGTAACACTCAACTTAGATTTTTGTCATACATTATTAGCGAGCCTCGTTCGCATGCTTCTAATAAATACTGAACGGAAACCCGATGTTTCTTTCTCGCTCGAAAACATGACTCATTCGTGATATTCTCATATTTTTGTGTTGTCTACATCTCCTGCTTGAACTCACGCCATCTGTCTGAGTACCATTCTGTTTGCAGATACGAAGATATCCTGACATGTAATAACGTGACCCTTATCAAAACTCACACTAACTTAACTGGCGTAGGACCTCTGTTATGTAACATTAGAACTAATTATTATTTAGTGTTTACATCTGTCACGCTATAGGTCGTTGCAGACAATTCTAGTATGAATTATAGTATTAATATACTCTAGTAATAAGTATGACTAGGACAACAGCATATCCTTTTCATTTGATATCTTCTATGCTTTTATATAGAGTGATGTGGTTTTTTGTTGAGTAACTGTGTCTAACTTTGTCGGATATATTCTAGAGAGTCAAAACAAAAAAAATGAATATTCTGTTGTCATAGCCCTAGTAATAAGTATAGGACATAAAAACAAGAAAAGATTCAAGGTTTTTAAGCCTCTTAAATTAATTGTCCGCTATGACTCGTGGCGCAATAGGCATACATTGTGAGACAAATCAGTTCCAAGTGATAATCGTCTGAGGGTTAACAGTTCAATCCACGGTGCTACCGTTAGTAAGAATACAATTACGAATTAATTAATAAGATCATGGCTGGTGAAAAAGAAGGTGGATTAAATAAAGAATTCCGTAGAATATTCTGTCAAGATTCTTGTAAAAAATAGGAGGTTACATCGGACGAAACGTTGTGAGAATAGCATTCAAGACCATACAACATAATAAAAGTTTCGTGTTTTCCCGGATCAATGCTAGAGGTGGGGCTCTGACATGTTTTACCATACGAAGTCAGTAAAGCACCCCTTACCCCCCCCTCAAATCTTTGCAATCAAGACCTCGCTAACGAATTCCCTTTTTTTGCCCATAATTAGAATCAGCTACAACTATAAAAAAGAAGGAATTGCTAAAAAAAAAAAGAAACCAAACAAATAATAAGAAGGACGAATAAAATAAGAACAGGAAAAGAATGGTGGAGGATGTACAGCAGCAGAACAGTAAAATAAGGTAAAAAAAGAAAACACGAACAAGAAAGCGGCCAGATTAACACTATTACTACTTTTATTCTTAATAAAAACTAAATCTAATATAACTGCTACTACTACTAAAAAGCATCATAATAATGATGATAATGATGATGATAATTATAATGAGTTATCTTAGTAATCTTTGCTCCCCACAGGCATGTAACTAGATGATTAACCTCGGAAATTAAAAACGAATGCTTTTATATAGTTTATGACGAAGTTATGTCTAAGTATATTTTCTTATATATCTATATCTATATATATATATATATATATATATATATATATATATAAAATAAAAATCTATTTATTCACTCAGCCATTCACGTGAAATCACTTTTTTCTTCATCCTATCCCCTCTCCTTCACTTTTTGTTATCAAATAAGATATTTGACGTACTTGTCGTTTCATCAAATACTTTTGCAAGCAAAATCCGATCCCGCATTTTGCTAAATCCTACCCTTTGATGAGAAGAAAAGTTTTTCTTCGAAACTCTACGGATTATGGACTATCTACTTATTTAGTGTTTCCTTTTCAAATTAAATATGTTTTCAACTCTCTTTCAAAGTGTTTTTTAACATGTTTTATTAACTATTTGCTCTCATATATATATATATATATATATATATATATATATATATGTATATATATGTGTGTGTCTTTGTGTGTGTACATATGTGCACATATGTATATATATGTATGTAAAATATATGTATACATACATATATATATATATATACGTATGTGTGCAAATGTAAACACACTCTATATCTATCTGTCTCTCTGTGTGTCTGTCTGTCTCTCTCTCTTTCTCCCTCTCTCTCTATATATATATATTATATATATATATATATATATATATATATATAAGGAAGGACTAAATTTATATATATTACTATATATATTATATTTCTGTCTTTTCTTTTTCCTTCTGTATATAAGCTCCACTTTGTAATATCCTGTCCAGTAGTTTCCGAGTAAAGTAGGGTACAAGTTGGATTGTGTCGACTGATCCATGTTAATCTTTATTAATCCTTGATTGTGCATTGAACGGATATTATAATACTTACTTGGTTGTACTGAATCAAACAAATGTTCATACAACATTTCATCGAGATCAACCCAGTAGTTTATGTGGAAAAATGAAGCGAATAGACTGAAAGAGAAATATAATATATATAACGTATTCAATTTTAAATAGTAATATTCAGTTTTTTGTATTCAGTTTGTAATTTTTAAAAATATTTTTAAAACTATAATTTTACTTTTTTTTTTTACACTTATTTATTTTTTGTATTATTTATATTTTTTAATGTTATGATATTTTTTTGAGTACACCTGCAATATTACAATATTATGAGGCCAATAAAACCCGGTATTAAAACATTATAATTCTTTCTAAGTATGGATGAAACACCAACAAATAAATATCTACCCGGGCATAAAATAGAAAATTATAAAGATAGCATGACTTTGCAGTATGAAATAGTAGGGATATGTGGATTGGTATTGAAAAGGAAATATGAACTTTAAAATGGAATCACCAATACTAACCAGTAAATATCAGCTGCATTTACATCATGCAAAAAAAAAAAGAAAAAAATTGAGTAAAAATTTTTTAAATGTGATCGCAAAATATACTGTGTTTTAATACGTCTGTCGATCGTTACGCACGTGTAGCCTTTGGTAATGATCTATTAAGAGTACATATTCATTCGAGTAACACACACACGCACACACACGCACGCACACACATATATATATATATATATATATATATATATAGTTGAATAGCTACAAAGACGGGAGTTGTATCATTAAAACGAGCAACCTTTTGTGTTCCAGAATTTACTACACAATCAACACCATTCTCAATTTTGCCAGCAATGAATGATGGTTGTGCATGGATGTCCTGAGCGCGTTTTCTCATACAATGCTCGTTTTAAAAGGAAAGCCATCTATATTTTTACTTAAAAAATTAGAGAGCTACCATGAAATGCGTTATACATTAAAACGAGCAACTTGCTGTGCACCAGAATTTATTTTTCGACATAGTCACCACCATTCTCAATGAACTTTTGCCATGAATTCAATGACGAATCTATGCTTCTAGCGCACATCTGTGACAGAATGTGGTGCTAAAGAGTCTCATACCACCAAAACTCTTAGCAGACAGAGGAATCATTCAGGTCCATAATACAAAGTTCAGTCATCATAACAATTCGATTTGCAATACTTTCTAATCCATTTGGATTGAATAAAAAATAGGAGGCATTACTTTTGCAACGCTCCCTGTATAACACAAGGCTGATGTGGATCGAAACTCAAATTACCGACAACGGGGGACTAACCACTAGGCCATCAACGAAAGCCACAAGGAAGGAAAATCATAATCCTTATATAAACAGTATAAACTTTCACCAAGATTGAAGCTATTAAACCATATTTTGCTTTTGTATTTTTAATTTTTCGAGCATAAAACTCACTTTTTAGTAGTTATACTTTCTTTTTCTTTACATAATTTCGTCTTGAAATATCGCTTCTTCCTCCAATGACATCCGGTCCGTTTTTTGTATAGCTGATGCACTGATATTTATCAACATGAAAAGATTAAGCTGTCAATTTGCGGTGCTGAAGAAGGTGTCTGGTCGGTATGAGAGCCGTCCAAAGATGACAGAGCTTGATAACGATGCGCGCGGCGTGCCTGTTGCTGCGTTGACAGACAGACAGGCGAAAACCGATGGAGAACGGAAGTGAGTCAGGCGGCTCGCACCGAAAAGGCGAAAGAAAATGGACGCCATTTAACCTCACATACAAACAATTGCATCATATATATATATATATATATATATATATATATATATATATATATATATATATATATGTGTGTGTGTGTGTGTGTGTGTGTGTCTGTATGTGTATGTGTGTGTGTATGTAAACTGTTTAGTAAAATACACGCAAACAATTGTATTTTAATGAGGTTGTAAAAATTAGCTTGATAAAATGAACTCCAACCGACCAAAATTAATTACATACCTGTTAACATTTTCACACACACATACACACATACACACATACACAGACACACACATATCTCCGTCCGTCTGTTTTTGTCTCTTTCTATATATATAGTAACAGGCCGCCCGGCATTGCCCGATCATAAAATACGCTTAAATATGATATTTTCATTGATTCAGATTTCATATTTATTATTATAAGCGGTACCCGGCCACGCGTTGCTGTGGCTTAATGGAAATAAAAAAGAAACAAAAAAAAGAAAAAAATGTATATTTCTTATGTTCTCAATACTTGTGGATACCTCAGGCTTAAAGCGCCGTAAACCTTAGTGTTTAATTTTATTATGGACATGTATTTCAGCTCGAATTTGAAATATCGTATAATTAAAATTGTAGCCCATTTTGAATTTTTATAAAAGTATAGTGATTTATAAATAATAAACCGCCGAAAAAAAAAAGAAAGAACACTGTTTAAAGAATAAAACAACAAAGTAATAGAGAGACGAACGCGCACCCAGACACACGCAAATCAACAGACGTACGTACGTACGTACGTACGTACGTACAGATGTTAAAAATAAATAAACTGCAAATACAATAAATAAGAAATACAAATAGAATACCAACAGAGAAGCTTTGTATAGCGACACCATATTTAATGTTAGTAACCGTTTGTTAATGTATTGAAGAATAGAATTCTAGAATATTAGAATGTTCAGATTTCAGCCAACCAGAATAGACAGACTTTGTGAAGAGGGACTTTATTAATTATGTGTCAGAAAACTCAAAGATGATGGCATGTCTATGTATATTTAAGCAGTTACGATCGGTGTAATCTCAGCGTAGAAATATGTAGAACTGTTCACGATGTAAACTGGTCGCGGTAGTAGGTATTTAAAGAGAAAAATAGGAAATACTTCCTCTAAAAATGTTACGATTTTGATGGCGGTGTTCGTCAGATGTAATGTAGCATTTTAATATCACGACTAAATGTGTATGTAATGGTATTCGAAAGCTACAGAAGATAGTGGCGGTTAAGCTAGATGTTTTGAATTTGTATGTAGCATCTGTTGCTGTAAACCTCTGTTACGTTAGTGTAAAGGGGAATGTCTGCAGTACTTTTATTATATAGTCGATTATATAATATACATTAATGATTATATAATATATAGTAATGATTTAAAAGTTAAAAACGCATTACCCGTGCACTACCACGAAGAATCGTAGCCAGAAGGTTTAGCTTACTATTTACTTTTTCCTTTGACGTTAATGTATGAGCTATGAATACATGTTTGCTGCAAGACTAAAAATTAAAATATGAACCAATAGCTGTTACGTTAAAAAGAATGTGAAAATTTGTTAGATCTTTTGCAGATGAATGCAATCTCACGATCCATATATAACAAAGTTGTGTTTTATTTTTAAATAAAAAGAGAAAACGGTTTTTAATATGAATATCAATACAAAAAACAATATAGGAGTACTAGAAGGTCGTCCGGAATTTCCCGGTCGTAAAATACACTTAAATGTGACATTTTGATTAATGCAGATATCGTATTTATTATTATATTATATTGGAACGTTTAGCTTACGATTTACTTTTTGCCTTTGTGTAAACACCTGAGCTATGAAGACATGTTTGCTGCAAGGCTAAAACTTTAAACACGAACCAATAGTATTTACATCAATCATGCATATTCGTAATGCCATCGTTCAAACTTCACCTTGCAAATTCCACTTTAATTGTTATACTTTTGCACCGATTTTCCCGACTAAAACCCAAGTATAAAGTTTTGCATGGGTTCGAATATGCTATATATTAAGTTTCATATCTGTAAATGAAAAATCAACACTAGAGTTTAGTAGTCATACATTATAAACAAATATATATGTACGCATACATAAATATATAGAGAAAAAGATGTGTGTTTACTATAACTGAATGCAATTCCACGACCCAAATATAACGAAGGTTATTTTCCTTTTAAATAAATAGAAAAAAAGTTTTTTTTAATATGAATACCAATAAACAAAACACCCAAAATTAATAGGAGTATAAATATATGTATAAATATATTCTTTTATTTGCAGTTTAGTAGAAAACAATGTTGAATACGAGACATTTCCACACATACCTATTAACACACACATATATAAGTAACACACACATATATATTAACACACACATATATAATAGTTTTATATAACTATAATAGATTTTAAATGAATACTAACAATTTATCTCACGCTTACAGACACTAGTGATTTATGCTTTTGTAATCATGAGTGTATAAAGTGAAAATTAGTGCTTGAAAGATTCAAACTCAGTCACATAGTCACCTTGAGATAGTAGGCTTGCATTCTCATTTAAGCCGTCGGCAATTAAAACAAGAAGTTACTGAAATTAAGTGCTTACAAATGTCAAGTAAACGAGCATACATAGTAAAAAGTCAGATTATTTAACAACCAGACTATTTTTTTCATAATTCTCTATATATAATATTAATAATTTTCATTTTTGTTTATTTTAAGGATAACGCTGTCACCTGGGTTTGAGATACACATTGGAAGATAAAACCCTGTAGATACGCACACATACACATACACAGACACAGGCATATACACAAAATATGTATACTCATTATGTATGTTAACTCGTTAGGTAGGCATGATTATCACTGACTTGCGATTTTTCTTAAGCAGTTATGAAAACTTATCACTCACTCACTGGAATTAAACCTTAGAATATATATATATATATATATATATGTATATATATATATATATATATATATATATATATATAAAATGCATCAATCGCTTTATTGCAGATTAGTTAAATATCAATTTTTCACTAACAATCCGTTACAACAAAATGAAAATTACATCATCAAACGACTGCTTTAAGGTTAGCTTTAAGGTTATTCAAATTCAAGGAGTTATGACATTTTATTCTTTATCGTGGAATTTCCACTGTCCATCGCTTTATTGCAGTCTCTTAAAATGTTGTTTTAGGGCAAACAATACAATGTATTATCATGCGAACTTTATTTTTTATTATATTTTTCTGTCAAAGAATAATGAGAAAAAGCACACCCAAGGTGCTAAGCCTGAAATAAATGAATTATTTATCAACATATCCACCATTTTTAAAAAATGAATTAAAACAACCTTTTGTTCTCCGGAGAAGTCAATTGTTTGATCTCAAAAACGAGTTTGGCTCTAGCAATATCAACTATGTTCTCCACAAGGCATCCTTTGAAGTAAATTGCTCTCCTCCCTCATAAACTCCTCTTTTTAATATTGGCCAGAGGAATTTAATGGGGTTAAGGTATGGAGAACACGGTGGTCAGATCATGAAAGTTTCTCCAAAGAAGCCCATAGATTCAAGGAAGGCTGCAGTCGCCCTAGCAGAATGGGATGGTGCATTGTCATGTATAAAAATCATCTGAAAGCGACGTGCAATGGTAGGTCATCTAGCCAGGGTGACAAATATTTATCAAAACAAGCCTTGTACGCATTGCTGGTAAGTTTTACGCCCTCTGGAACTCGAAATGGTCCAACCAACTGATCCCTAATCATTTAGCCATGGAAATATCGCACAATAAAAATGGTATTATTGACGTAGTTATTCACAATTAAAGGGTTTTATCTCAATCAAAATATTTCGACATTATTAGAATCCATTTAGTTTTCTGTAATTTAACTATGGATAAATTCAATGTAGAGAAAAATAATTTTAAGTAAAATGTCTCATGCCTTCCGAATAAGTTTGCAAGAACTAAATACATCAGGGTCTCGAGCAGGGTGTTATTGAAAATATATGTTTTGAACAATAGCACCATCTCTCTGAGCTCATTGCTCAAACTCCCTGGCTTGACAGACAACAAAAGTTAAAACAAATACATTGAGATATTGCAAAGGCGATCGCAAAAAAGAAACTCTCTCTACTATGCTACAAAATCATTCATACTTGAGAGTATCCTATATCTTTGCAGCTCCATCATTCGTCCATGCATGGAGTATAGTTGCTACATCTGAGCTAGAATGTCCACTGGTTGTCTCTCCCGATTAGACAGCGTCCCCCAAAATAGAAGTTCCTTCCGTCCAAATAGCAATATACCTTGTTTGAGGTGAATAAGACTTAAAATTTATGAATTAATGATCCGAGGGAATGCACGAATTCACGTCCGATCGATATCTGTAAAAAACTTGTGTTAAATTGATCCTGTATAATGAATCATTCGCAATAATTATTAGATGCTAAAATGAAATACCCGATGGTGTTGATATGCCGAAAAAGAAGAAAGTAAACACATGCATCCAGACTCTTCAACGAAAAAAAAATCCTTTACCATTATCGGCACTAGACAGTTGACTTTGAACCTTGTCCTGGCACTGTGGAGATCAGCGGGAATCAAATACTGATGCATCAAATTTAATACACTTGACATCAAAGGGTTAAAAGAAACCAGTTTCAAAAGGAACACAGCTTATAGTACTCTTATTTCTCTTTAGTTTAAACTTCAAAGCACCATTCGTGTTCAAGTTAAGAAAAGCGATTATACTATTTATACACAGATTCACGACGGCTCTACAGTAAAATAATCGCTGTTGTTGTTGTTGTTGTTACTGTTACTGTTGTTTTCGTTACTGCTGTTGCTGAGAATTATTCTTGATCATGATTTTGTTGGTATTCGTGTCCCCAATATCCTTCTGTTAAGAATTCTTTTCTACACAGATATCGGGTACAACGGAAAAAAATCACGTGCAGGTTTTCAACGTTCCTAAGTGAAAGTGTTTTCGTGGAACGAACTGGGTTCGAACTTTGCACACCTAAGTTAGCTCTGCACCGTTAACCACTGAACCACCGTCAACTCCTTGCTGCTACTGCTGTTGGGTATCATTCATTCATTTCGAATGAATCAGATTATACTTGTTTGCATTCATTTTCTCGATGCCTTTCTTGTTAGAATTCTTAATAGACAGACACTGAGTACTTACGGGAGGGACAGCGTAGGGGTTACCAACATTCCTAAGTGAAAGTGTTTAGTAGAACGAACAGGATTCGAATATGGAACATCAAGGTTGTTAATCAGTGTCGTTAATCACTGCCACCTCTTTTCTGATGATTTTTCTCGGATACATTTGTAAGCTCCTCATTTGCTAACTTGTACGTTTCATCTTTTATTGCTCTATAGATTTTACTGTGATAATTTCTTTCGTATAATATTGTTGGTATCTCACCAGAAAAAATTCAATACAGATTGAGACTCTATTTAGTTTCCATCCTCACGAGAACAACATTAGACGTAGTGTAACGTTGTTATTATTTTAAAATGGACCAAATCCTGTATGTAAAGAATCGCAAAGAAAAGAAAATGTAAGTCATTTATCACAGAAATTCGCCATTCTTTAGCTTTTGAAATTACAGGAATTCAGGGATATTTTCTACAATCTGCTGTTATATTGCCGTAATTCTTCTCTAAGACCAACCAACTCTCTTCCGAAGCAAACCAAAAGAAGGAAAAATAACTTCAGCTGAATTATGAGATTAATAATAATAATAATAATAATAATAATAATAATAATAATAATAATAATAATAATAATAATAATAAGAATAAGAATAATTCTGATTTCGCTTATGAACGTCTCTCTGGAAAGGGATGGGATTCATTTATAGAGCATTTCCCTTAATCCCGGCTTCAAACCAGGAGCTTCAAAGATTAAGGGGTTTCCTAAGGATGTTGGTGGTACCTATAATTGCAGAGGTTTGAAGGCCGCCTAAAACATCTGGGATTTGTAGTTTTTTCAATTGTCCTTCCAGACGACTTGATACTACTCCTAGTGTACCAACTACGACCGGGATTATTTGTGTTTTAACCCCGTGTATACGCCTTATCTCCAAGGCCAATGGAGCATAGTTGCTCCACTTCTCATTCTCCTTCTCTCTCACATTCCTGTCCCAGGGTACTGAGAAGTCTACAGTCTGCCAGTTTTTTGAAACCTTGTCAATAACGACCAAATCCGGACGGATTATGTTCCAATAGCTTGGTCGTTATGACACTTTTGTCCTACCATACCTCTACCCTGCCATCCTCACTTGTTCTCACTTCATCAGGCACCTCCTCAAACTATTTTCCAGCACACTTCACCCAACCCTCTTACACACCTCCCAACATATCCGGAGTCCCATGCTAACATGTCTTTTGCGGTACTCTCTCTGGACCAGTCCACTACACCCTGCTGCAAGGTCTTACCACAAATCCGGCATTCTGAAGCAATTTCCTCTCCTAGAACCATTTTTTGAACAATCGTGTTCCTAATGACTGCGTTTGTGCTGCACAAACAAAAGCTTCAGTATTCTTAGCCAGATACCCAGCTCTAATCCATTGCCATGATCTTTCATCAGTCACTTCTGCTATATTCTGGAAGAATCTTCCATGCATTTTCTTCCTAGCCAGTTCCTCTGCCCTTTCTCTATCCATACGTTTCACATAATCAGCCTTGGTCTCACATACCTCCACTTCATTGGCCACAACCTTAAGCATCCACTCCCCACTTCTAACCACATGCTCTTTCAACGACATCTCCTCGGTTCTAACACAATATTTAACACTTTTCAATCCTCTCCCACCATCTTTCCTCTTTTGATACAGCTTTGCTACGCTACTTCGAATGTGAAATATACCAAACATTGCTAAAACTTTTCTTGTTTTGATATCCATCGCATGCAAATTCTTGTCAGACCATTCTAAAATTCCCGCACTGTATCTCAAAACGCTAACTGCCCATGCATTTACTGCTTTCATTAGATTTCCTCCATACAGTTTCGACTTTGCAATTAGTTTCACTCTTCTAAGATACTCCTTCCTGACTTTTTCTTTCATTTCTCTGTTCATGATGCCTACACCCTCCAGCACTCCTAAATACTTATATCCTGTATCTTCTATTTCTTTCATGATTTCTCCATTTGGCAGCACTATTCCATTCGAATGAACCTTTACTCCTCTTTTCATCACCAGCACCGCACATTTATTAATCACAAACTCCATCCCAATGTCTTCTGAGTATGTCCCCACAAGTTCTACCAGTCTCTTCATTTCCTTTTCATTTCTACCGAATATTTTCAAATCATCCATAAACAGTAGATGATTGAGGCGTCTGTCACCAGATCCAAAATTATACCCCAGTTTTTCTCTCTTCAAGAGGATGCTCAGTGGCATCATTATCATTACAAAAAGAAGGAAATATCCCACGTTTAATGCCAACCTGTCCCATCTCCTCTCTGTTTGTGGTCAGCACTGTTTTCCATTGAGGCATACTTGTCTCCAAAAGCCCTACCACATTCTCAGCAACCTTCATTATCAATAATATTTCACGTATCCATGAATGAGGAACCATGTCATAAGCCTTTCTGTAATCGATCCATGCTACGCTCAGATTTCTCTTCTTCTTCTTTGCATCCTGCATTATTGCTTTATCAATTAGTAGTTGCTCTTTAGTACCTCTCGAGCCTTTCCGGCACCCCTTTTGTTCGTCAGGAAAAACACCATTACTCTCTAGATGTTCATAAATTTTCTCCGCAAATATTCCAGTCAGCAGTTTCCACATCAATGGCAGAGATGTAATTGGTCTATAATTATTGTCATCTGTTCCTTTTGCAGGATCTTTCCTAATCAGTGTTGTTCTTCCCTTCACAAGCCAATCAAGGACATCTCCCGACTCTAAAATCCTTTGCAGAGCAGCAGCTATAGGTGGATAAATGCATGGGAACTGTTTAAACCAGAAGCCCACCACTCCAGCTGGACCAAGTGCCTTCCAGTTTGTCATTCTTCGTATGCCAGCTTTAACGTCATCGATGGTTATCTTAACGTTCTTCATCTGCTGCATTTCTGATAGCCTTTCTCTGACGTCTCTCAACCAGCTAGCCTTCTCATTATATCGCCCTTCGACAGACCAAATCCCACTCCAGAACTTCCTTGCATCTTTTGCATTTGGAGTGTTGTTATTTCCCTCCTGTTTACTACCATTTAATTCTTTATACAGCTGAGACTGATTTTTCCGGAAAAGGTTGCTCTGCCGAAACGCAACACTTTTTCCAACAAAGTTCCTAATTTTTATACCACCAGTGTGGACCTTCTCTTTCAACATTGTTAGAAGTTCATCGTTCCCTTTTCCTGCAATCTATACCTCTTTTCAAGCTTGTCCTTAGCTTTCTGTCCTAGTTTAACCCCTTTTCTTATGTCTTCGATTCTACCAATGTCTTTCCGCCACTGTTTAATACTTTCTTCAAACCGCCTCTGCCAGTGTGGCCTTCTATCCTTCATTTTTCCCTTTTTCTTCTGTAATAAGTCAAGACGATTTGCAATAACGTATGATGCTGCATATAATAATAATAATAATAATAATAATAATAATAATAATAATAATAATAATAATAATGTTTTGTGAAGGAAACCATTGCACAATTGGTTTGTCTCGGATATGAATCTGAGGTCAAGGTTTCAGAATTGCCTGTGTGAGAAACTTCTGGTGGAAAGTTACTCAGTTAATATGAACAGATGATTTTATAAATTTAACCAATCAGAGCAAATTTAATTTTGACGCTATGAAGATAGGTTGGCTGAATTAAACCCCCACAATTCGTCCGCCCTCACCCGTTACCTTACTATAAGAAGATGCGGTTTTTTGCCAGTTTTGAGCAGTTGAGGTTTAGTCTGGACATCCTTCCACCAACGCTACACCCCAGCTCATTGACCGAAAGAAATAGAGAGAGAAAGAAAGAGAGAGAGAGAGAGAGAGAGAGGTAATAGAAACAATTGGTCATCGTAAAAGTTTTTGAGCAACTGTTCACGCACGTTGCGTTGTTAAAAAAAGAGAAATCGCATATATATCTTTTCATATCTGCAAAATAACACTGTAGTTTATTTAATAATTAATCTTTATAAAAACATAAACTTTCGACTGGAGTTATTTTATTGTTGGCTATTGTTGTTCAATAACAACCGAATGCCATCCACTGAGGTTGATTTCTTTCAGGAGACAGCAGGCATGAAAAGAAGGCCAGCCAACCTAACGTCGAAGGACAGTGGTCTGCGGCAAGCGTATTTACCTGGAGACTTAGAGTTGTTCACTCTGTTTTATTTTCAATAATGTTTTTTATATTTCTGTTTATTCTTTTCAAAAAATTTGTCCTTTTTTCTTACGGACCAGTGGTGAGGCAAGGAATACAAGAATCGATGATCAACCTCTGTATCGTATAAACGTTCCATATAAACGTTCAATCGTCTAAGCGACAAAGATCACACTACTGAACTTTCCTGTGTTGGGTGTTCCGAAATCTGAACCACCTCGGACTATACTTATGTACAGAAGAACACTATAGCTTTCATCACGTTACAGGTAACTATACTTGTTACACAACTCTAAGTATTATTCAGTAATCTATATAGACACCGTCCTGAGCCTAGATTTTCACTTAGTGGATATGCTGTGTAGTGGATATCTCCTTTATGCATTCAAGTTCCCCCTCGCTTAGTTGTTGTGCGTATCCTTTTTGTGATTTCGAGTTCCTTATCGCCAAATAAAACCCGGGAACGAGCTTTGGTTAGAAAGAAAGGGTCACCAAAGAAAACGCGGGTAGGAGTTTGGGTTAGAAAGAAAATATTTATATTGTGAACAAAACAAAATATAAAGAGAACAACAGCCGTGGTAATTAATGCAAGATGGTTTACTACCGAATGTACACATACCACGAGAGATTCGATAGCTCTTGGTCCATTTATACAGGTCGGAAGAGTTCATATCTTATGCATTAGTGAAGCCCCACAAAAGGATGTACATTTACCTTGATTATTGTTGACGAAATAGTTCCAAAATTCCCCAAGATCGCGATAGAATGAACAATTCTGTTCCAAATCTCCAATTCCGATGCAATTACTTATTCCGAATCCTATTCTACAACCGCCTTATCAAGTAAAATATCATATAAATATAGTCACCTTTGATTTTCTAGCCTGATATTCAACCCCTGGATCAAACAATTACTATTGGAAAGAAGAGAAATTTCAATCTGTACAATTCCAAATCATTAGGATGCATGCAATATATAATGTTCAATAGCAGAGACTTTTTATTATTATTATTATTATTATTATTATTATTATTATTATTATTATTATTATTAGAGACTGCTTTCACTGTTTATTATCAATTCTTTGAGATGCCTCAACATCCAAGAGGATAAAATCCAGTTTAATCGTTGTATATGTTAACTCTCAACGGACGTCCCCCCCAGTACAATAAATTATGCTAATCAATATAATTTGTCCGATGGACTCATCAGACGAAAACAACACAAAAAATTCGAAATAAAATCGTTTTTTAAGCCTGATTCGAGTATGTTCAATGTGAATGCCGTATTTGTGGCAATAGATGAAACATGGGTCATTACCTCGGAGTCAAAGTAGCAGTCAAATGAGCGAACAGCAGTAGGTAAAAGTCGTTCAATGCAACAAAAGATGCAAAAAATCAAGAGAAAAGCGTTTCACCTCTATTTTTTGTCATACATAAAGTATTTTTTCATCAATTACCTTGAAAAAGAAATCATTATCCATAATGAATATAAAATAGAATTATTATTACGTGTCAATGAAGAAATAACTAAAGGTGGACTGTCCGTAAATGCCAAAAGTGTTTACCATGCCCTTGTGTTGCGTGTTGATGAGCTTACATTATAGCAGTAACTTAATTTAATCTTAAAATCTACATGTGTCACAAACTAAGCGAACCGATCAACTATCCATTTTCATCCAGAACTAAATCACATTTACCGCAAACAAAAATAATTTCCATTTAGACGTACAGGAGTCACTATTTGGGACCATGTTTAGGAAATATGAGCAAGATGTTTATTTACGTTACATTTAAACCTCTGCATGTTAATACAGTCAGAGAACCAGATAGTAGTAAGAGGATTCCAAAGTCTAGGTGTCTGAGGGAAGAAATTAGAATAGAAGGCTTTCTGGCATTTAGGGATCTCTATAACGAAGGGATATGGTTTTGTTGCTCAACGGGGTTTTCGGGGGTATGTAGGTCGAAAGGAAACAGGTGAAATGAGTTCATCACAGCACATTCCCTTAAAGTACTTGTAAAACAGGCAGAGGAATGAAACATTGCAGCTATGGGACAGGGGTTTGAGCTTAGTTGCTAGCGCGGAACCTATTAGATTAGAGACTCTTTTTAGATACTATTCAAGAGGAAGAGACTAGTGGTAGATGCCCCAACCCAGATGTGGTAACATTACTCCATGCATGGGCGAATGGTTGCTTTGTAGAGATACTTTCAGGTGTGAGTAATCTTCTAGCACGGTAGAGGGAACCCACCTTCTATGCAACAATCTTCTTAATGTCCTCAACATACTTCTTCCAGTTCATATTGCCTGTGAATGTTAAGTCGGAGAGTTTGAAGGAAGAACTCTCAGATAGAGTATTATTTATAATGGTTATCGGTAGTTGGGATGGATTCTTGTAATTGTTTTAGGAGATCAGCTTAGTCTTTGTAGCGTTCAGTGTTACCATCCATTTACGGCCCCATTCCACTACAGTCTGGATGTCATTTTCTAAGGATTCTAACATTGACTTAGATTTGTGTGCACCCGTTTTTACTTGCTCCTGTTATAGAGCGTTGTATTATCGACAAATATACTAATCTCGGACACAATGTTATCAGGAAGGTCGGTAATGAATATCAGGAATAGTAGTGGTCCAAGGATTGACACATGAGCCATTTCCGCATTAATTTATGCTGTTTTGTTGAATTGCTTGTGGATTATCCGTGAACGCAAAAAGTGTTCAGCATGTATTGCGTGTCGATGGGCTTACATTTTAGCAGTATCTGAATTTAATCTTAAAATCTACATGTGTATCATGTCACAAACTTAGGCGAACCGATCAACTATCCACTTTCATCCAGAACTAAAAGCGCGCCTGAGGAAATTACACCTACAATTCATTTCAGCGTTATATTGCTGCAAATGAATAGGCAACATTTCGGCGAGAGGTAAGTAACGAAAACGAAAACGAAAACAACGTAAAATAAACATTCAACAGATCACGCTGACCGACGAACACACGCACTTATTAGATAAGTGCTTTTACTCCCCCTGTTCTTATGTAATAACTACAGCAATGTGTAGCCTTAGTAATTGTTGCCTGTTTTCTATAAATACTTCTAGTTGTAGAAATAGTAAGTATTGTTGGATTCGTACCAAAAATTTGTGTACTAATAATGTGGATAATTAGAGGATATTTAGCAGAGCGGAAGGCCCTGGACGCGCGCCCAAAATCTAGAAAATGATGATGTATATAACTACTCGCAAACTGACATCTCTGACATGGTAATAATTTATAATGCGTTTAATATTTTAAATTCTGCCACTCACATCCTTCGCTTAAACTATCTACATTTGTGGATGAGCTGATGGGAGCTCGGCACAATTAAGTTGACACACCGGTTCTCGCCTGATCACCGATGTTAAGCAACGATGAGCCTGGCCAAAATCAGATGGGTGACTATTTGGGAAGGCTAGGCGCTGTATATACCACGCCGAATCGTAGAGATTTCCAGGTTGGTAATCTGAGGGCGCGTTTAATTCACTGGGGAAGACGCACACCTGAATAAACTCATATGATGGGTAGGCAACAAGGCGGTACTCTAAGTAATGGTGTACCGTCAACCTGCTGCAAGATCGTCCATACGAGTAGTTATGTATCAGTAGCAGAGATGCTGATCTTTTCTCTTTCCTCGTTTTGTCGCTAAAGAAATAGAAATGACCGACAATAACAACAAATATTATTTGCTTTGGGATTTTTACTTTTTACAGTACTTTACTATATTTTTCTCTGAAAACTTAGCAAATTTTGTATTGGAAAACGCAATATAAAAACGTTCCTACATATAAACATTAATAACATTTAAGAGAGTAAAAGATAAAGAGTTCGTAAAGAATAACAGATCAAAGTATTCCTAGAAAATTAAAAGTGTTTTATCTGCAAGGAAAATTACACATGTTCGTTTTGGCTGGTGCCGTGTTAGATTCTGTTTATATGTATAAATGGAATAGGCATTGTAAGTATGTATGCATTAGCGTGTGTTCGGTTCGTGAGGTAATATGTGTGGTTATGAATTTGAACAGCGTATGTATGCTGTCAGTTTGTGCAAAATCGATCGTGAATGTCTCTTGTCACGTGTCTGTTATTTACCGAACTGAAATTAAGTGTGACATGGGCATCTGTATTGTTTATAAAAACAAAAGTGTCGAAAAGTAAATTAAAAAAAAAAACTTGTATTTTTTATTTTTTTTAAGCCTCATTGTTTAAATATTGTTACGACGGATATCTGAAATCTACCTTTTCTAATGAAATCTGTAAAAATAAAGAGGGGAATAATTTTAGTTATGTAATCTCTCTGTCTTCTTAAATCTAATCTCTCATTTAAAAACGTTTTTATCCTGTCTTTAGTACGTAAGGAGTTTATTCGATGACACGACCAAGCATGAAACAGCGACACGACCACACTAAGTTTTGCGTATCCCTTATGTGATTTCGAATTCCTTGTCGCCAAGTAATGTTACTATTCGACAAAAAGTTAAAACCCATAAAAATCTCATTGCAAGGATGGATTTTATTGCAGTTTATTATTATTACTAATATATTACTTTGTTTAGGTAATTTTACCAATAGAAAGAATATTCAATATCTAAACACAGGGTATAAGGTGATGATCGACTCCTGATATAGCGACGATGCAGCGTACACAGTCACTGTACGACATGGAATAGATTCATCGAGATCATTGCCAAGGCTGCTGCGAAGATAGTGGGCTCTCTCTCTCTACCGTGCTAGAAAGTTACTTACGCCTAAAAGTATCCTGTTCCTCTATAAGGCAACCACTCGCCCATGTATGGAGTAGTGCTGTCACATTTGCTGCTAGTCTCTCGCTCCAGGGTTCATAAGAGAGTCGCTAACTTAAGCTGTCATCTAAGCTTCAAACCCTATCCCATCGACAAAATTTTGCACCCCTCTTCCTGTTTTACAAGTATTTTAATGGTGGATGCTCTGATGGAATACAAACCCTTGTACCCCCTTGACGGAAACACTCCCAACAAACCCAACAAGCAGCCAAGTCCAGCCCCTACACAGTAGAGATCCCTAGATGTAAGAAAACCATCTACTCTAATAGCTTCTTCTCCACAACTGTTGAATTCTCTTTCGGGTACCTGCTACCCCAACGGTACTGGCATGCAGAAGCTCAAGTGTAGCGTGAACAGATATTTTGCTATTAATTTATATATTGCGGACTATTATTCTCATCTTTATTAGTTGTTGTTTCACGACGTTTCGAACAACTATTCCTCTGGCCTTCGTCAGGTGATAACCGCGACAAATAGGAACTTCGAATCTCCTAACTGCATTCTCAGCAATTACTGCCACCCGTAGTTGTTGTCGTCTCGCCCTTTTTGGCCAAGTAAGCCTCTGGCCGGCTTTGGGTAGGATTGAAACCGCTATCTTCAGGCAATGCTCATCTGGAACCGTAGAGATTCAACGTCTCTATCAACTGCGCCACGGGCCCCGAAAAGCAATCAGGGTTGGATTTTTTGAACTTATAAATCCACGTTTATTTATTATCTGACTTTCCATGGTATCCGTAGTTGTTGTCGTCTCATCACGTGTGTCCAATAGTACCGGAGTGCAGCAGGAAAGAACATCTAAATTATCGACCTATCTGTTTCATTTTCATTATCATAAAAATTATGGACCATACTCAACCAGGCAATCACAAACATTCTCCTCTAATGCTATTTCTGCCTTACAACATGGATTTGAGATGTAGAATATCTTGTTTAATAAATCTTCTATTCATGGGTAAGTGATTTACCAAGATTATAAACGAGGGCGGCACACACACACACACACACACACACACACATACACGCACACATATATATATATATTGTGAAATGATATACAAATTGCCATTAGAGTATTAAGCGACACTCTTTGTGTAAACAAATCGAGCGGAGGCATTTGGACGAAGTCAAACATCGTTAATTCATTACCTCACACAGCAGCAGCCATATAGCACAATGATTGATGCCTTGATTGTCATTTGGGCGAGCGGATTTCGATCCTGGCTTGAGGTAGTTGCCTGTCTAGCCGGACTGAGTAGCTGCGAAACAGTGAAACAGTACAGAAACAAACCAGGATCGAAACCCGACCGCCCAAATGACAGTCAAGGCTTCTAACCATTGCTATATATATATATATATATATATATATATATATATATATATATAATTTCCCTTACTGTATGACTTTTCATTACTCATTCAATTTTTAATTATGATTTTCCATGTCTCACTGACTTTAATAAATAAGGTGTATGCGATTATAGCTGTTGGCTAATATTTTCTCCTCTGAAGAGATGGTAGACATCGAAACCCTATAGGATAAGGAGTTAAAATATTTCTAATGTATTCTTTGTCTTATATAGAATAATAAATATCTTTGATATGAAACTAAAACATTTAACGTCATAAATTTTTAAATTTATTGAATTATTCAAATTCGATTTATTTGGTTTATCTTACACATCTATCTATTCTTACTAAGGTGGGGTAATACTAATAGAATATTACTCACAAACGTGTATAAAAACTCAACCAATAAAATTCATGCGCTTTTACACAAGCAAATATTCATTCCGATATAAAAACGCTATTATTTAAAACTTAATATGCCAAGCTAATCTTATCAAGGTCATCCGACCGATTTCGCCCTCACTGAACAAGAGCTATATCGAAAAATAAACGAGGGAACTACGTATATTTAAAATAAAACAACGTTATATACAAAATAATTTGCCGTTTTAAACAAACCTGAATAGTCTTCAAGAACTTCAAATTATATATCGAGTTAACATGACTTAGGATAAAAAATAAAACGGACCATCACTTTGTAAACATCAAGAGAACGTATTTTAGGTTTAGACGCGATTAGTCCCCAAAATATTTCTCTATTTAGTATATAACATAACGTTGTTTTTTTAATATATATATATATATATATATATACATATATATATATATATATATATATATATACACTTTATATTTTTATTTATTTCCCCTATAAGAAATCCAAAGATGCTGTTTCTGTTAACTGAGGGCAAAACCTGTTGGCTGACATTTTTCACTCTTTAATTTTAATCATGAATATAAAAGAAAACAGTCTTTCTTTTCATTAGTGCGATAATAAAGTTTTGTACCCGCCTCAAATCATCAATATATATATATATATATATATATATATATATATATATATATATATATATATATATACGTTTTATTTTTTATTACCGTATATTTCTGTTAAGTTACATTATTGTTTCAGCTACTCGGCCGTTTTTTGGCCGTCTATAGCTTCCTCAGACTTTTACAGAAATGTTCGCTATTTTGGGATGAAAGAGCGAACATTTCTGTAAAAGTCTGAGGAAGCTACAGACGGCCCCCAAAAAAACGGCCGAGTAGCTGAAACAATAATGTAACTTAACAGAAAGATACGGTAATAAACAATAAAACGCATATTTGCTCTACAGCAGTATCGAGCACTTTCTTCAGTTTTTATTAATTACCATGTCCACTATATATAAATATATATATATATATATATATATATATATATATATATATATATATATATATATGCCGCACACACGCACATATCATGGCCTCTCCCGCCGATTTCGACGTATGATGTCTTGACAACTTAAACATGTTTAATTCGATATGGCATGCTTAAATTTACTCAATTGTAAATGGCATCCGAATTTTTAAAGATATCTACAAAAAAGCCCACAATGGAGGCAAGAATGAAGAAGATTTCGCGAATGATCGGCTGGGATACTTGCAGATGCTTTGGTTCTTTCACGTCTTACGCGCAGTTGCTTAATCTAAGTTTCAAAGAATTGCCCCACGCCCTTTTGATAGGCAGATCTCCATTCATTTCATTGAGAAGTAATTCATTCAACATTATGAAAAAGAATATTTGCACATGCCAAATTCTTTTTCAATTTGTCCTTAAAGCGAAGCAAAGGACTACCCGCATTCTGCAGTCCACGGTTGAGCTCGATGTACATCACTTGCTTTGGTATCCGGTTGTCTTCCATACACAAACATGTCCTGCCCAACGTGGCTATGATTGCATCAAAAAGTTTCAATTCTGTCAATGCCGCAGTGCGTATATAGGTCCGCATTAAGCATTCGATTGCTTAGGGTGAAATCACAAATTGTTCTAAGGCAGTTTTGTGGAAGACATCAAGCATCTGGAAGTGATTGCGATAGACTGCCCATGATTCCGATCCATAAAGCAGCGACGTTAGCAGAACTGTTTTATATACAAGTACTTTAGTTCTTAAACCAATCATCCTATCTTCCCACAACTGACGGCGCAGTTTTCCAAAAGCACAAGTTGCTTTCACAATTCGATTAATGTTTTCATCATTAAGAGAAGCATTCCAATTTACCTTACTACCAAGATAGGTAAAGTTTTTTGTACATATTTCATACTTTTACCATCCACTCGAATTGATATATCGGGAAAGCTGTGAATTGGTGACCGCCACTTTACACCCTGAACATATTTTGGTGTGGGTCGAGGTTGGTGAATCGCTTCCGATTTCCTGATGCTGATTGTCAGACCAAAGGCCTTGCAAGAAGCGAAAACCCTATTTACAAGCAGTTGCGGTTCCCCCTGAGAGGTTACACAAAGAGGTCTTTAATGAGAGTTTGTCGAATAAGGGTCATAGCTTTGAAATGTTGCTGGTTAAAGAGATCACCACTTGTTCTTAATTTTAATTCTACGCCTGTATCTATATCAGCAAAAGCATATTTCAGAATAACTGAAAAGAACAAGGCGAACAGCACAGGTGATATTTAGCTTGGTTTGGTACCATTTGTCACACTGAAAGGTTCTGAAGATCCTTCATTTTAAAATGATGAAAATACATGATTACATTCAGCATGTTGTCAAGTATCTACAGCCTTTTAAAAAAAACCCAGAGAGTTGCATTGTTGACTGTGTCAAAGGCCTTTTATATAGCAGGGGGCTCATAGTAACGAGGATATATAATAACGTATAATGATTGTGATGATATTTCTGATGGGAGAGACATTTATATCTGACTGGGATAATTCTTGGTAACACATATTAATATAGTCTGTAGGATGTATGCAACAACATTTCTCATACACATAGAGAGGGGAGGGGATACTTCACTTATGATGGTGGGGAGAACACATAATACTTGGAAGGGTTGCACAATGTTCTTACAAGATGATGTTTTTATACAGGTGTTGAATTATTGCACTCTTGAAACCTTGAGGGACATTTCCAGTTTGTCAGATCTTCACAATTTTATTTTTTTGCGTGAGAAGATTTGTTTGTTAGCAGTAAAAACCTCATGCCATGCCGAAAAGAAAGCTAGTTCAGGAATTTCAGATCACTCAGTGATAGATGAAATTATTTCCCCGTCAGTTGTGGAAGCATTGTTTAGAACTGCTTCAAAGTGCTCCTTTCAAGCGATTCTAAATATCCGCTCTGCCAGTCAACAGTGTTCCATCACCTGCAGATATGAAAGAAACACCAGATTCGTGATGCCCCTTAACATTCTTAATACCTTCATAAAAGGCTTTCAAGTCTTTCCTATCAAACGCTTCTTGCACTGATTTGGCATGTGACGACAACCATGCTTCTTTCATCCGTCGTAATGTTTTCTGGACTTTGCATCCGTTGTATGCTTCCTTCTTTGATGTGGAGTTCTTATCCTTAGTCCAAGTTTTGTGAGCCTTGTGCATCTCGTTGATCAAATGCTGAGGCAAAAGATTATGTGTATCGAGATGCGCAAGGCTCAAAAAATCATTAATTCAATCCTGATTCTTACGGGCAGGTAAGCCCAGAACTTCCAATGCAAATGTGCGCGTTACGTCGCGTAATGATTTCCATGAAGATTAAATATCATCAGTTATTTCAACAGAATCTAATGAATGATCAAGGCGGGACGACAGTGCCGCTTGTTAAACGGTGTTCTTGAATGGAAAGACGTTAATTTGTTTGGGGACATAGGAGCGTTTCATTCGTCCGTGTTGGAGATGCAACCATGTTTTACTTCAGAACAAAGCATGATCGGAAGGATAACAACTTGTATGTAATGAGCGAATGATATGAAAGTCTAATGTCACGTCTTTTGGTGATGATGTAGTCAATCAAGTGCCAATCCTTTGAACGAGGGTGAATCCATGTAGTCTTGTCAGAAATACCGTGTTGGTAATACACAGATTAAACTCCCTGCAAAGTGACAACAAAAGAAGGCCTTTACCATTTATAATGACCAACACCATGATGACCCCCCCCATGGTGCACTATCAACACCCACACGAGCATTAAAATTACCAAATAGTACAAACTTGCCATTGTGTCGCACATTCGCGACAATTTCTCTCAGTCGTTGGTGAAATTCATTTTTCTCCGGCTCTGGTCTGTCCAACGTGGGAGCATAACAACTAATTAATACGGCACGCGTATCGCATTCTTGACTGAGGGTTAATGTCATTAGGCGATCCGAAAACCCCTTTGGAAAGGTCGGTAATGATTTGGCAAGGTTGGACCTAATAGCAAATTCTACTCCGAAATGACAAGGCTTTCTGGGCCTTGGCGCTCCAGAAAAAAATTATACCTGCCCTTTTCTTCAGTCAGTTGCGAGTTGCCAGCTAGGCGCGTTTCATTAAAGAGCTGCAATATCGATCCCAAACTTTTTCAGCTCAAGTGCAACAAGAGTCGACTTACGTTCTGACTCAGTATTATTGGCAAACAGAGTGCGGATATTCCAAGATCGAAATCAAAGTTTTTACCTGACTTTTGTCACCCTTTCATTTTAATCATGAATATAAAAAACAGTCTTTCTTTTTATTAGTGCGGTAATAAAGTGTTGTACCTCCTCAAATTATATATATATATATATATATATATATATATATATATGTATATATATATATATATGTATATGTATATATATATATATATATATATGTATATATATATATATATATATATGTATATATATATATATATATATATATATATATATATATATATATATATATTCACATAGACACGCAATACCGGCAATTGTTGCTAAGACTTGTCGAATCTCAAAGAAGAAAATCAAAGTAAGCAACTCGCTTAGTTATAATCAATTTCCAGCTCAGGTTACCCTCTCATTTTTGTTTTCATGAAATCATTTTTTCATGCTGAATACAAAAATAACATAAAAAAGATTACACACTGCATTCTGGTACTTATTGAGTTCCAATTAAAATATTAAATTAAAATTAGAATATTCTTTAAACTACTCACCACAAAAAGAATTTTTACGATACACAAAGACAATATCTGATAAACAGACTGTTTTCTTTTGTGCTCAGAATTCATGTCATAAACTGAATTTGCACACGTAAGCCGCGAGTGATACGATTATTCTCAATATATATTTTTTCGCCATCCATTTTCTCTTGCATCATTTCCAGCGGCGATCAAATTACGATAAATCTACCTTAGCCCAAAAGATTTTTACGATAGTAATTTTCGAAGCATTTACCAATTTGATTCGAATGGAATGATATGCCTTAAAAACTGCTTTCCAGCTGACTATAATGTGATTGCCTTCAAGTCCAACGTAAACAAGTTCTTAATGAGCCGTTCCACTTAAGTTAACAAATTTACCGAATTTCCATTACTAACGATTACTATATTGTCCAATTGCACACTTAACCTTTATCCTCCAGTGGTCTCTGGGCCTTGATAAATCATGATGCCTATGTAAAAAAAAACTAGGTTTTGTCAAGCTGATTGCAGATTTATTCATTTTATATCGCTCTAATATTTTCTCTGTATCATCAAGCATATAAAGAACGGCTGTCATCTAATTATATACGCGTGAATGTATAAGACGCATATAAATCAGAATGCACCTTAATAAGTTTCTTTAAATTTTAAAAAGTAATATAATAATAAGAAGACGATATACGGTGGCGTTCCATCAGTAATGGCTCGGATATTTTATTCCGCCCAAATGCATCAGAAAGGGGAATTACAAGTTATATTTTTATGATGACCGAACTTTTGCATTCATGATCTGAAAGTTTCATCTCTTTATCGCAGATATTAACGGTGTGATACTATAAGAAACAACTGTTATCATGGACGTGCATCAGAAGCGGAGAAACATCATTAAATTTATGGCGAAAGTGCATTGAGAGATGATATTATGAATATAACCCGAGTCATTAATTGCTAAATAGGAGGGGGGTAAAAGACAAGTAGAACATGATTAAGGATAAACAAAGAAGAGAAATGATTAACAATGAAGCTTTAGATATTTTTAGATCAAGTTTTTAGATTTGACAACAGAAATCCATAGAATAGATAACGAAGAGAATTAATGACACTTGACGGGGGGGGAGCACAATAAGATGCTTAGAGAGAGAAGGCAGCTTCCGGTTAGCCGGGTGGGAAATTGGAGATCGCTATGCCGACTAATCAGTTGATAGCGGACAGAAATTGACGACGCATGGGCAGTATTAGAGCTGAAAGCGAGACAATGATCACGAAAAGTTGCGAGGTGACAGACGAATGTAATATCGATAGAACGCACATATTCAGAAGTCAAACCGTTAGATATTTGTAAAACATGTGCGTTGTGTTTCTTTCTTTGTTCCACGACATATTTTACCGCCATTTTGTGACCCGCGTGATCGGCAACCCCCAGTGAGAACAAAAAGATGATGACACGGCCAACGAGAACGATGGAGAGATAAAGGTAGTAAACAACGGCACACAACTTTGGGGGCCAGGGGCTTGTCGAGGAGGAGGCCACGTGCTGTCACAAAGAATGGTGCAAATCATGTCGAAAAATAAATTACGAAGAACAAGCGGTCGTTCGTTTCAACAGTACTACTCCAATCTTCGTAGGTCTTCAACATTATGGGTTAAAAAAAGGCTTTACTTTTGGAAAGGTCATCATAAAAGTGAACACTATTTTTAGTCATTAGAGAAGAATGTCTTAAAATATGTTATAGTTTATGAATACTTGACTGAAATCATAGTAGAATATTTTCAGTTTTTATGACTCAATGGGCCATGGGTATGGCAAGCACACATATATATATATATATTTATATATATATATATATATATATATATATATATATATATATATAAGCCATTATTTTTGGCTTAATATATATATATATTTCTTTACCAACAATGCTTCAAGCAAACTACTACCTACTATTATATATATATATATATATATATATATATATATATATATATATATATATAAGAGAAAGAAAATTAAAACTGTAAGTTGAACTTTACAATCCATATTTATTGTTCGACTGAATACACAAAAAAAAAACAATTTATAAAGTCCTTATACCGCGGATTTCCAAAGAATGTTTTTCTTGTTATTCTTCTCATCAGAGGACATACAGAAATCAGCAAATTATATTTGTAGCAATGCTAGAATTTGCTAGTTAAGGCATTAAGTGAAACCGCAATTTATTGTAGTTATAAATTTCCAAATAAAGAGTGACAAAATGTTGGATATGTAAAAAATATATATAATCAAACCGCGTATAATATTTCAGCTTGCATAAAAATCATCTCAAGTCGATCCGAATTGCAAAATAGTTCTTTAGAGAGAATGGATTCCAAAATATTTCCAGCGTGTCAATGCATATAATACGATTGGAAAGCCTTCAAAACAGCTGAAATAAAGAAAATTGTTTTTTTCCGAGCAATGCAGTAGCTCAAAAAGAAGTCTGTCTCCAGCCAAATGGGACCTAATAGTAAAAAGAAAGAAATTCAGTATGAGAACCTTCATCATCGACTTAATTAGAAAAAGTCTTATAATCAGCTCTGCTCTTTATTGCGTATTGAGCTTTTTAAAAATTCGGTTGGGATTAAGGTTTGTATACATAAATACTGTTATTTATATTAGTTTGAAATTTACCATTGCGTATATACGGGTAAACACTACATCCCCTGGTTTTCATTAATATATTTACATATATATATATATATATATATATATATATATATATATATATATATATATATATATATATACGTGTGTGTATTTTCAATAGAATAACAGATGAAAAAATCGATTAATCAACTAATAATCAATTAATTAATTAATTAATTAATTAATTAACGAAATAGTATTCTGTGAAGCCATAAAAGTCTGAAATCCTAGTGTGAATTAATTCTGGCTTAATACAAATAAGCCCGTTATTTTTCCTATTAAATCAAATAATTAGTTAGTTTGTATTCAATCCATATCTTAAGCATATTTCTTTATTATAATTTCTTGTTTTAACTTTTGATGGATCAATAAATTATGTAATTCATTCATTTGTTAGCGCAGTGGATAGAGGTGTTGAGTCTCTACGGTTCCAGGTGAGAATTCTGAAAATAGCGGTTTAATTCCTACTCAAACAGGCTAGAGGATTAGTTGGCCAAAAACAGAGACACCAACAATCATGGAAGGCATAAATTATTGGGGATACAGTTACATTCTTATCATGTCACGATTAATCACCTGAAGTAGGACAGAAGATGAGTTCGCCGAAACGTGATGCAACAACTATGTAGATGAGAATAAGAGTCTGCAAAAAAGAATGAATATTTAATTTTGTATTCCTCATCATTTTTTACTTCTTTCATATATATGTATATATTGATGCATGTGTATATGTATATGTGCATCATATATATCTATTTGTGTATGTATATATGTATGTATGTATATGTATACGTATGCATATATGCATATGTCTAACACACCTATGCCTTGTAATATTAACCTTACACCCACCCTGGGGATAACATGTGGAATCGTCTGTGTTTCTTAAATTTGAAGATGATCAGATTATTCGTTTACCTTTGACCTTATAAGTAACTTTTGTTTCTCTTATTCTCTCGTTTAGTATTCACATTCCATGAGTGATATTTCTGGCAAAGGAGGAAAATTGCTGTTTTCTGAGATGGAATCTATCTAATACTTATTGTTGGTCAGTCTTTTTAAAAACTTTTTTATTTGTATTTTAGCTCCTTATATCAAGAGGCTTCATGTCTTTTCTAGACATTCTCACAAAAAATCCCGTTCTTTTTATGAATGAATCGAAGAAAAATTGGTTTAGAATATTTAAAATATTAAATACCTTCGAATGGAATGAATACGATGTTAAAAAAAAAACATTTCTTTTAAGCACACACAAAAATACTAAAAAATACATTCGCTTAATATGTTGTATTAGTTGAACAATTAAATGCTTCTATTTTAAGGTTTGACAGAATTATCTCCCCATTTTTTTGATCTATTAAATATTCTATTAGGCTGAATAAAAAATAGTTCCTTGGGAAATAAAGCAATAACAATTTCCAACCACCCTTAGAAAATAAATGCCATGTTTATGGATCTCAGACGCTGATACAGATAGAGACGAACTAATTCTTTCCACGCATATGTTGTCTGGTGTATGCACTCTCTAAAAACCATTGAAAAATAAAAACATCTGTTTTTAGGTATTTCTCGTATATACAAATGCTTCCGCCCACCGCGGGAAGAAAAATGTCGGTTCAGTAAACACGTTGGTACATTCTTTTTGCCTTCATTAGGGTATTTACACGTAATCAATATACATACATACATACATACATACATACATACATACATACATATATATATATACATATAAAGATAGATACATCTATATTTATTTATATAAATTTGAGAATGTGTGCGTAGGGAGACTTCTCAACCTGTATATTTAACGAATTTTTTTATCTACAAACTTGAAATTTGGTATATAGATATTCAGACATGTGAAAAACATCTTAACTGGTTTCATCCGGAAATAAAGGTTGCTAAGTGATCAAAATTGAAAACTTGATAATTGGGGGGGTCATCAGATTTTTATTTATTTGTAAACTCTTTAACGAGCTTATAAAACACTTTTTAAAACACATGTCAAGCTTGCCTAATGGTTATCGTACGTGACTCACTGTCCTTAGGTTTTGGTTTCGATCTCAGCTCGAGTAATTTTTTTAATTACGAGAAGTGAACTGTTTAGGAAAACATATACTGGCATTCACATGTCTTAGTTTCTCTCCGTTTTTTTCGCCGTGTACATCTTCCAGTATATATAGATATATATATCTTCCAGTGTATATATATATATCTTCCAGGGAATATATATATATATATATATATATATATATATATATATATATATATATGCACGAGGATTGTTCCAAAAGTAATGCCTCTTATCTTTTTAACCCATTTGTGAACTGTTTGGTAGAGCTACTGCCTATCGACTCGATAGTTTCATCTCTTCTCATACAACATAGAAGTTTCTACTTACCGGCGGAATACATAGGGCGCTTTGTATTCCCAAATGATCAACTATCTGATACTGGCCAGTCACATCGTTGCTTAACTTCATTGACCTCACAAAAACCGGTATTTCAATGTGATTCTGCCGCATATATATATATATATATATATGTATGTATATACATATACATACATATATATATATATATATATATATATATATATATATATATATATATAATAAAAATTACAATAAGTTTACCAAGGTAATCAAAATGATAAACTTAAAATATATTATAAATATTAAAGAGTTAATATTTACAAGTAAAATAAACTCAGCCAGATGTAAAAGCTAAATAAAACCGAAAAGGAAATAGCGCTTATAATATGAACAAATGATTAATAAAACTTTTCTTTTAATAACTTGGAATTCGTTCCATTTGCGCTTTTTTCCAAGGAACTCTGCCTTTTGGATTATTTTGGACCATTTGGAATTTATCCATTGGATTGAAATTTTAAATTCGACCGTTTTGGATTTTACCATTTTTGGATTTTTACTCTTCACCGGACTATCCATTCATGTGAAACCTTTTTATCATTTTTCTTTTGCCTCCTGTTCCCCTTACTCACCCTTTTTTTTAACCAAGTAAGATCTGTGACTTACTTGTAGTTTCATTAAATACTTTTATATGCAAAATCCGATCCTGCATTTTGCTAATTCATGCCCTCTGATGAGAAGTAGAGTATTTCTTCGAAACTCCGCAGATTAAGGACTATCCACTTATCCTGTGTTTCCTTTTTTAAAATTAAATATGTTTTTAACTCTTTTTCAAGATGTCTTTGAACATGTTTTATTAATCATTTGTTCATATATATATATATATATATATATATATATATATATATATATATATATATATATATATATATATATATATATGCGGCAGAATCACATTATATATATATGAGTAAAATGTGTGTTTGTATGTGTGGTCTGTCTGTCTGTCTGTGTACACATCCCTAACAAATAAGTCTGTTAATTTTCGGTCTTCACGCTTCAGATTTAGCATAAGGGGTATTGAGATTTGGGAAAGTCTTTTTAATCGGATTTCGGCCAAAAATTTGGCAGTTCAGATATTAAAGTTCAACGATTTGACCTTTAAGAACTCTACCAAACTCCTCAGCCAATTTTCGGTCTAAGCACTTGGAATTTTAGATATAGGTTCCAAAGCCATGGATCCAACTTTATAATTTGATTTGAGCCCAAAACAATAAATGTTAAGTGGTCAGCATTGGGGTCAAAGTTAAAAAAAATGACCTCTGCGGTCTCTACCAAATTACTCAGTCAATTTTTGGTCTAAACATTTGAAATTTTACATAAAGTGTATTCAGACATAGGGCAAGCTTTTTACTCGTTTTCTGCTGAAAATTTAGCTACCACAAGGAGTCAAAGTTCAAAACGTTTTACCTTTGCAGCCTCTTCCAAACTATTAAGTCAATTTTTGGTCTAAACATTTGAAATTTTACATAAAGGCTATTCAGACATGCAGCAAATTTTTGGGCGAAAATTTGGCTGGCAAAAAGTCAAAGTTGACAGAGTTGACCTTTGCAGACTCTACCAAACTCCTCCGGTGATTTTGGGTATAAATACTTGAAATTTTAGTAGTAGGTTACTTGGACATAGGTCAAACATTTTAATTTAATTTGAGCACAAAACAATAAATTTTAAGGGATCAGAATTGGGGTTAAATAATAATAAAAAAGAATTGAACCTCTACGGTCTTTACCAACTTTTCTCTATGGTAATTAAGGAAGCCTATACTATAGAAAGTCATTACCGTACATATTCACACTTTTTAATATATACATATGCAAATACAGTTATGAACAGTACATAGGGCCCGAGCAAAGCAGAGCTGAACTGCTAGTATATCTATAAAAGTGAAAATGTCTTTGTGTGCGTGTGTCTGTGTACATTTCCCTATCAAATTACTCTGTTAAGTATCAGTCTAGAGACTCGATATTTGACATGACGGGTATTGAGATTTAAGAAAATCTTTTTAATCGGTTTTCGGAAAAAAATTTGGCTGTCAAAGTTCAAGGATTTGACCTTTGAAAACTCTACCAAACTCCCCCGCCAATTTTGGGTCTAAGCGCTTGAAATTTTAAATGTAAGTTAGCTGAATACAGATCAAATTTTTTAATTTGATTTGAGCGAAAACAATAAATGTTAAGAGGTCAAAATTGGGGTCAAAGTTAAAACATTTTTCCAGCTGTGGTCTCTACCAAATCACTCGACGAATTTCTTGTCTAAAGATTTTAAATTTTACATAAAGGGTATTCCCAGAAGGCAAGCTCTTAACTCGGTTTGGGTCTAAAATTTTAGCTGCCTAAGGGTCAAAGTTCAAAACATTTGACCTTTTCGATGTCTAACAAACTACTGAGCCAATTTTGTGTCTAAATATTTGAAATTTATGCATAACGTGGATTCAGACATTCGGAAAGCGTTTTAATCAATTTTGGGGCGAAAATTCTTCTGCCAAAAGGTCAAAGTTGAAAAGATTGACCTTTGCAGATTCTACCAAATTTCTCCGCCAATTTTAAGTCTAAAGACTGGTAATTTTTGATGTAGGTAACTGGGACGTGGGTAAAACTTTTTATTTTCATTTGAGACCTTAATAAGAAAGGTTAAGGGTGCAAAATTGGGGTCAAATTAAAAAAAATACCTCTGCGGTATCTACGAAATTACTCAGGCAGTTTTGGTCTAAACATTTGAAATCTTATATAAATATACTCACATGTTTAGCAATTTATGAACAATATAATGGGCCCGAGCAAAGCCGGGCTGTACTGCTAGTATACACACACACACACATATATATATATATATATATATATATATATATATATATATATAGATAGATAGATAGATAGATAGATATATGAGCAACTGAAATTGATAAAACTATAAGAAAAATGAACTTGGCTTAGCGAGCCCTAAGAATGAAACCACTTACATTCCAAGCAAGTGTGTAAGCAGATGCTATTTTTTATATTCATTTTTTAATTCATATTATCATAATATTATAAACGCTTTATGAAATAAGCTCTCTAAAGCCTAGAACATGTATTCTCTTTCTAGAAGGTAATGCCTCTTAAACGCTAAACTGGAGTTCTTTTAATTGAAACATTTGCTTAAAACAACTGAATGGGTGTATATAATTAAAATGGCCACTTACTTATCAATATAGATTTATCTGAAATATTTCTTCTTAAAAGAGCATGCAATCAATTCCCAAAATTGTCGAACCAATGATTGATAATAGTTATTATTTGAATCTGCCTTTTGACAGTTCGAAATTGTTGAAACAATGATTGATAATGGTTATTATTTGATTCTAACTTTTGATAGTTCGAAATTGTTGAAACAATGATTAATAATGGATATTATTTGATTCTAACTTTTGATAGTTCGAAATTATTAAAACAACGATTGATAATGGTTATCATTTGATTCTAACATTTGATTGTTCGAAATTATCAAAACAACGATTGATAACGGTTATCACTTGATTACAACCTTTTGATAGTTCGAAATTATCGAAACAATGATTGCTAATGGTTATTATTTTATTTTAACTTTTGATGGATCGAATTTGGTCAAACAATGATTGATAATTGATATTTTTTATTCTAACTTTTGATTGTTCGAAATTGTCGAAACAATGATTGATAATGGTTATTATTTTATTCTAACTTTTGACAGTTCAAAAATGTTAAAACAATGATTGATAACGGTTATTATTTGATTCTAACTTTTGATAGTTCGAAATTGTCGAAACAATGATTGATGATGGTTATTATTTTATTCTAAAATTTGATGGTTCGAAATTGTTGAAACAATGATTGATAATGGTTATTATTTGATTCTAACTTTTGATGGTTCGAAATTGTTGAAACAATGGTTGATAATGGTTATTATTTGATTACAACCTTTTGATAGTTCGAAATTGTCGAAACAATGATTGATAATGGTTATTATTTTATTCTAAAATTTGATGGTTCGAAATTGTTGAAACAATGATTGATAACGGTTATTATTGTATTCTAACTTCTGATGGTTCGAAATTGTTGAAACAATGATTGATAATGGTTATTATTTGATTCTAACTTTTGATGGTTCGAAATTGTTGAAACAATGATTGATAATGGTTATCATTTGATTCTAACTTTTGATGGTTCGAAATTGTTGAAACAATGATTGATAATGGTTATTATTTGATTCTTACTTTTGATGGTTCGAAATTGTTGAAACAATGATTGATAATGGTTATTATTTGATTCTAACTTTTGATTGTTCGAAATTGTTGAAACAATGATTGATAATGGTTATTATTTGATTACAACCTTTTGATAGTTCGAAATTGTCGAAACAATAATTGATAATGGTTATTATTTTATTCTAACTTTTGATGGATCGAATTTGGTCAAACAATATTTGATAATATATATGTTTTATTTTAACTTTTGATTGTTCGAAATTGTCGAAACAATGATTGATAATGCTTAAGTTTTTATTCTAACTTTTGACAGTTCGAAAATGTTGAAACAATGATTGATAATTGTTATTATTTGATTCTAACTTTTGATGGATCGAAATTGTCGAAACAATGATTGATAACGGTTATTATTTTATTCTAACTTTTGATGGATCGAAATTGTCGAAACAATGATTGATAACGGTTATAATTTTATTCTAACTTTTGATGGTTCAAAATTGTTGAAACAATGATTGATAATGGTTATTATTTTATTCTACCGTTTGATAGTTCGAAAATTTTGAAACAATGATTGGTAACGGTTATTATTTGATTCTAACCTTTGCTGGTTCGAAATTGTTGAAACAATGATTGATAATGGTTATTATTTTATTCTAACTTTTGACAGTTCGAAAATGTTGAAACAATGATTGATAATGGTAATTATTTTATTCTAAAATTTGATGGTTCGAAATTGTTGAAACAATGATTGATAACGGTTATTATTTCATTCTAACTTTTGATGGTTCGAAATCGTCGAAACAATTATTGATAATGATTATTATTCTGATTCTACTTTTTGATTGTTCGAAATTTTTTAAAAAATTATTGATTATTATTATTATTTGATTCTAACTTTTATGGTTAGAAATTTTTTAAACAATTATTGATAATGGTTATTATTTGATTCAAACTTTTGATGGTTCTAAATTGTTGAAAAATCGATTTATAATGGATATTGTGTTATTGTAACTCTAGATCGTTCGAAATTGTTGAAACAATGATTGATAATGATTATTATTTGATTCTGACTTTTAATAATTTTAAATTGTTGAAACAATGATTGATAATGGTTATTATTTAATTCTAACTTTTGATAGTTCTAAATTGTTGAAACAATGATTGATAATGATTATTATTCTGATTCTAATTTTTGATAGTTCTAAATTGTTGAAACAATGATTAATAATGAATATTATTTCATTCTAACTTTTTATGGTTCTAAATTGTTGAAAAAATGATTGATAATGATTATTATTTGATTCTAACTTTTGATAGTTCTAAATTGCTGAAACAATGATTGATAATGATTATTATTCTGATTCATACTTTTGATAGTTCTAAATTGTTGAAACAATGATTTATAATGGTTATTATTTGTTTCTAACTTTTGATAATTCGAAATTGTCGAAACAATGATTGATAATGGTTATTATTTGTTTCTAACTCATGATGGTTCGAAATCTTTGAAACAATGATTGATAATGGATATTTTATGATTCTTACTTTTTATGGTAATTGTCACATGGGCGTGGAAAAAACGTTTCACGCCTGGTTTATTTAAATAAATAAACGAATACATAGGTAAATGTATTCCGTGACAAAGAAGACATTTGAGGAAACAGCAACCTCAAATGCTAGAAAACGATTTGCTTCCTTTTTATTTCGCTAACCTAGCGTTGGATGTGTCCGGGCCTAACCCCAAAACTCTATCAGGTAACCAATACATAGTGACTTTTATAGATATGTACAGAGGTTGGCCTGAGGCTTTTGAAGTTCCGAATAAGAAAGCAGAAACAGTGATTCATCCGTTGATTGATGAGATTTTTCCAAGATTCGGGGCACCACTGCAGCTTTTTACGGATAATGGGCCTGAGAACATAAGCAACATAATGAAAAAGGCATTAGAGGACATCAATATGCATCATGTGACCACGTCGTTCTATTACCCCAGAGTAACGACAAAGTCGAAAGATTACACAGAACGATGCATGGCGTCCCAGCGACGACAATAGGGCGAATGAACAGTCGTGGGACATATACATGAATCAAATGTAAACGACTGTCAGGTTCCATGTAAGCAAAACGACGAAATTTTCACCTTATTATTTACTCTACAATAGAAATATTTTCCTGCCGTTGGACAATATTCTAAGACCCCGTAGAGTATACTATGGGGATGAGAATCACGAACTCGCTCTACAGGAAATGCATCGAACCTTTCCTTTAGTAAGGAATAATGTAAAGAATGCTAGTAAAAAATGATAGATAGATCTAAAAAGAAAACAAAATCCGTCGAATTTAAGGTTGTTGATTTGGTGTATTATAAGAAAAACACCAAAAGCGAGGGAAGCTTGATGTACAGTGGAAAGCGTACTACGTAGTAATCGAAAAGACTGCTCCAGTCTCATATAGAATGATGGATCAATTAACGAGCTCTGTAACGAAGGCGCATATCAGGACAGCGTTAATGGAGGAGTGGGAGATTCCCACTACACCTAGGCTGTTAATAAAAGCTGCATTGTCTTTTCCAAAGGAATCTATTGATTCAGACAGCGAATCAGCCACAGATGAAACTGATTATCGAATGCAGAAGAGTCGTCATCAACGAGACGGGTCGGATGAGGAATCTGACGTACCATTGATGGAACGAAAAATCGTGACACGGAGCATGACGGCGGGACGTGCAACCAATATAGACGAAATCAACCGTCCGTATACGTCGTATGCAGTGCACGAGAGTAGGAATAGGGACCAACCTATCGTAAATAGAGTTAGTAGAGGTTTGGTAGCGGGGAGGAAGAACAGGAGAGAGGGAACTGTTAAGGATGGGTGAGAAAAATACTCTTTATTTAAGTAAATTAAGGAAACTGCGAACACCGTCCTATTCAATAAAAGGGAAAATAAAAGATCCCTTATCTCCATGGTTCAAGCAACTGACGTCTTAGGAAAAGATAGAGCTGCTTCCCGTTTCAACAAAGTAATTTGAATGGTATTGAAAATTTAAGTAACTTCAGCAGAAGCAAGCATAGTCGATCGGACGTCTGCTGCCTTAATGTCAATTTTAAAATTGGGGTGAACATACCATCGATGTTATTTGAAAAAGAAACGCAAACATACATTGAGAGCGACCCCGAGAAAAGAATTAAAAAAAAAACAACGTATGTGTGTGTGATAATGGATTTGTGTTAATAATGTTAAATTATGCCTACGGAGGAAAAAAAGAAAAAAACAATAGAAAAATAACTAACTAAAATCCATTAACAGTAGTGGGCAAGAAAAACTAGTCAAAATGACTTATTGATTAACGGAAAAGTCGTCTTCAAAAAAATAATAAATAAATTTGAAAAATAAAAGAAACATACATGAATTCTAGAATTATTGGAGAAATTTATTATATGTATATATGAGATATTTTTGGTGGCAAAGGGAGAAGTGTTAAGGAGGGGTGCGGGCGAACTGTGTCCAAGCAAGCAGGAAAATAAACAATGTAAATTCCAGCCTATCAAAGAACAATCACTCTAAGGACAAAGGTGATCTAAGCAACATCCAGGCAAATGAAAATAAACAATGGAATCCAGGGATTTGTAGCGACCTAGATCCATGACGTCAGTCGGTCATGGGTCAGACCGAAAGCCAGCAAAAGTGCAATAACAAGCTGGCGAGGAAATAGGTTAACATGTCGAAGAGATATCAATAAAAAGAGGAGAGAAACAAAGCAACATGCAGACAGTCAGAGAGACGGACAGATGCGGGACACAAATTGACACAGTTTGCGACCCCCTTACCAGAAACCCCGTAATTGTGTTGAAGTGTGTATATTAAATATATCGTACAATAAACTACGTCTTTTTTATAAATAAAGTGTCTCGTATTCATTGATAAATGAAATAACTGCCCATTTTAATAGCCAGAGAATCACCAGCCAAACATATACATCTGTTTTGCGTTGGCGAATGTGTGTTGATTCTGATGGTGCTTATTTCGATCAATAATTTTTTGTTTTAGCCGTGATGTATTCATCTGAATTTAAAAGTTAAAAATCGTAAGAACATTCTTATAATCTGGTTTACACCGATACATAATCACATGCTAAAAACTACACTTGGCAAAAAAAAAAATGCTAAAATCTCATACAAAACCTATTGTAACTAATCTTTTGCACAAACTGTTAAATAAAAATAACTTAAAACTGCCCGACAGTTACTGCAAAAAAAATAAAATAAAATAAACCACGCAAGAACAAAACAAACGTCTGAATAACAAGAATTACTATATTTAGATAACTCGCTTAATGTAAAAGCCAGATACCAACTTTAAAAACCAAAAGCACTGACCTAAAATAGCAATAACAGCCCATTACTAGGAATTCAAAGAAAGCAATCGAATAGAAAATAGATGAGATATAAATAGACGACTCGTGTAGATTATATTTAGATGAGAAGTTTGTAATTCTAAATGTAAAGATCCCCAAAGCCTACTAAACTGTAAAAATTAAACCTACTAAACTGTGCACTTTAATACACTTTAATTTAGGATAGCAATGCATAATAAGAAAGTAGAAAGGAATAAAATAATTGAATAAATTTAAAACTAAACTAAACCAACACATAAATCATAAGGATCCACAAAATAAATAGAAAGTTAATTGTTCCCATCTCACATGTGTTAAAATAAAGCCACATGCATTTCCTACACGTTCACAAAAGGGATAAGTCACATCCACGCACAAAAGAGAAGTCAAATAAAGTGCCAGCTGAATGGTTTGAGAGAAACTCAGCTATGAAAACAATAACATGTAAAAGGAAATATTAATTAATCTGATTAGTTAGTCAACTAAAATAGCCACCACGTTGATATATAACAACATTCAGAAACATAAATGGCATGAATTTAGCCTGACGATTCCCTATAAGGAGGAAAGCGGGACAGTTCTCTGTAGCTTAATTGCCATAAATACATTTTCATACCTTACGATATAGATGTATTCCACTTTTGACTATGGAAGAAATTTCGCGTGAAACCAGTTACCTTGCGATATAAATGCCAAATCTAACTTTCACCCCTTAACTTTAAAGTAAAAAAAAATCTAGCGACCCCCCCCAATTAACGTATCTTCTACAAACTGTGATATCTATATCGCAACTTATATATATATGATTTTAAAATGGAAAGGAAGAAAAGAAATGGTTGATTATTTGTCTGTTTAAGTGGTTCTATTCTAACGACTGTTTTCATGTGTGAAGTATATTCCTTCAGCTTTCAGCTAGTGTCGGATATTCAGGATAGAAATATGGATCGTTATAGCTATTCCATTCGTAAATTAGTTGTAGGCTGTTTTTAACTGTGAAGTATTATAGTTCGGTTTCCACATAACGTTAGTTCATCAGGAGAGAATACACACGGTATCGGGACCAAACTTTCGATAGCTTTTAATGCGCACCGATTCCCTTCATTGGAGTGAGGCTAACCTTATGTGATTTGCAAATAAACGAACTGTTCAAATCATTAAAACAATTGACGTTTCGATTAACGGATAGCGTCTCACGTGTCAGACTTAAAGTTTAACGGTTCCCTCTAACATGTGCCTTAAGATGTGATCCTATAGAAAGGAAATAAGAATGAAATAAATTAAATAGATAAATAAATAAACAATAAATAAGTGATAAAAATAATAAAAATAAAAAATTAATATAGTAAATAAAATAAGATATAAATAACTAATTAAATGAATAAATAAAATATAATATAAATAACTGATTAAATGAATAAATAAATACAATAAAATAAACGAAAAAAAGACAAGTAGATAAATAGGAATTTGCATTATATATATATATATGTATATATATATATATATATATATATATATATATAATACATACACACATATAAACACACACATATATACATATACACACACATATATATGTACTAGCAGGAACACCTAACGTTATTCGGGATTGGATGATGATCAACGAATGTTTGACATTCCCATATTTATATTGTTATCGAAATCGGTGAATCGCCTATTATAAATACAATCGATCCATTGTCTGCTCTAGTTGGGGATCCATCGCGGTGCATCGGGAGGAAGCTTCACATGCCTCTCCTCAGAGACTAACTTCACAATACATTCTAGTCTACGTTGCACTTTACCAAACCGAAGGTTAATTTTATAAAATTATTTTTATGCATGTCTTTGATTTAAGTTTAAAATAAAACAGTCAAGTATAATGCTTCGATTGTGTTTTAAACAAACTCATTTATTTCGAACGTGCGTCTGTCATATAGAAGAACTTACTGTGAATTTTATATGCCTGACTTTACTGTTTGTGATGTTATAGTGGCTTCAGTTAAAGTTTAAAATGAAACACGCATACATCATAGTTTAGTTGTGCTCTAAGCAGAAACAGTCATTCTGAACATACCCTTATCACATCAAAGAATCTCCTGTTAATTTTTATATGTCTGGCTATTCGACTGGTGGCGTAATAAAACTTCTCAAATGCACGTGTGATGTTAGGCTGTATAAGGTGTTAACTTTGGTTAAAATCGCCTGTTCCTTCATTATTTACATGTATTATCATCGAACTTATCGAAGACATTCCGATAAAAAAATTTAAGAACACTGAAGGACACATAAACTATGTGAAATTTCATAAAAATGGACCCAGCAGTTTTTGAGTCTACAGGGAACTCACTCACACTTTATCTCCCAAAATCTGACACGAACTGGAAGCTGAAAGGATATACTTCACATTTGAAAACATTCGTTAGAATAAAATTTGCTGAAGAGACGAATTATGAAACATTTTTTTGTTCCTTTCCCTTTAAAATTCATATCGTCGGATTTTGTATCCTTTTATATATATATATATATATATATATATATATATATATATATATATATATATATATATATATATTAAATGAAATACTGAGATTCTGTAGGATCACAGATAGTATAATACCATAAATATTAGTTAGTTCCTATTAAATAATAGTATTAATATTCAATTGTAATTTTCAATTTATCTGCTAATTTGCAAAATGAATAATCACCACCAACTATTTTGCTATCATTTCAATTTCATTTTAATGAATAGCTCATCTCAATTTTATTTCAATGAATGACACATCTCATCGGAAACGAGGTGTGTAATTCATTGAAAATCTATGGATTAAAAGAATAACTTTAATAATTATTTGTACTAGTTATAAATAACTAGTGACACATCAGGCGATGTTGCTTTTGCAAAAGTTCAGTCGTTAAATTAAGGACTGAACTTTTGCAAAAGCAACATCGCCTGATTATTTCTCTACATATTTATGCGTATAACTAGATGACTGAAATATACTCATGACGGTGTAGAGATAACTAAATGTTTATGCAGGAAAAATAAAAAAGTATGTCTTGTTCTACTTTGTTTTAAGCACTATTGTAGGACCCTCGTAAAATTCATTGGATGTTTACCCTAAATCATATTAACCTGGAATAGTTATATATATATATATATATATATATATATATATATATATATATATGTATGTATGTATGTATGTATGTATGTGTGTGTGTCTGTGTCTGTGTTTATATGTATATATTATGGATGTATGTATGTATGCATGTATGTATATATATATATATATATATTTCTCTCTCTCTCTCTCTCTCTATATATATATATATATATTTAAAAGTCAACGTCTCTGTGTATCTTTGTGTCTGTGTGTCTGTCTGTGTATGTATATTTATCTATGCAATAACTCTCTCAATTTTAAGTCTACAGACTCGAAATTTGATATTCAGGGTACTGAGATTTGGGAAAATCTATGTGATCGGTTTTCGGCCAGAAATTTGGCTGGTAAGGAGTCAAAGTTAAATTCCTCCGAGAATTTCGGGTCTAAACACTTGAAATCTTAGACATAGGTTCATTGGATAAGGATCTAACTTAATAACTTGATTTGAGCCCAAAACAATAAATGTTAAGGCGTCATAATAGGGGTCAAATTTATAAAAATTGACCGCTTTTTTTTGCTCAACATACACCTTCAAACACCCGGAAAACGCCGGGCTGAAATGCTAGTATATCTATAAAAGTGAACGTGTCTGTCTGTGTCTATGTGTCTGCGTACATTTCCCTACGCAATAACTCTATCAATTTTAAGTCTAAAGACTCGAAATTTGATATACAGGGTATTGACATTTGAAAAAATATTTCTTATCTGTTATCGGCAAGAAATTTGGCTGTTAAGGGGTCAAAGTTCAACTATTTGACCTTTGTGAACTCTACCAAACTCCTCCGCCAATTTTGAGTATAAACAATTGAAATTTTACATATAGGTTCCTTGGACATGGATCTAATTTTTTAATTTGATTTGAGTCCAAAACAATAAATGTTAAGGGGCCTTAATAGGGGTTAAAGTTTAAAAAAATTGACCTCTGCAGTCTCAAATTACTCAGACAATTTCTGGTTTAAACATTTGAAATTTTACATAAAGGGTATTCAGAGTTAGGGTAAGCTTTTTAATCGGTTTGGGTAGAAAATTTGAGCTATCAATATATAAATGTATCTATGTATGTTTGCAAATAGACGTTTGAGGTGACGGATTTTCACAAGATTAATATCGTTTGAAGCTTGAGCATCCAGAAGAAAAATACCGAAAAATTGGCTAAAAACATTAATTTCTTCACCTTCAACTGGGCACTTTTCTACAGGGAGGGGTCGCTTTTTTCCCCGATATTTTCGAAAGTCATCCCCTCTTTTCGATTGTCTAGCCTTAATTAAAACCTACGTCATTCCCGGTTTGACGGTGGTCGTAACAGCAAAGACGTCGCGATTTTCCCGTTCTTTTCCTCCTTCACGGTACGGCTTCGGGCCTGCCTTTCTACTACCACTTTTCTTTTTTACTCAACCTACACCTCCAAGCACCCGGACAATGCTGGGCTGAAATGCTCGTATATATATATATATATATATATATATATATATATATATATATATATATATATATATATATATATATATATACTAGCTGTACCCTGCCACACATTGCTGTGGCTCAATTTGGTGTAATGGAAAATTCTAATAAAAAAGAGAAAATGCATGTTTCTTATATTCTTAGTACACTCCAAAAAGTTAAAAAAAAAAAAAAAAAAAGCGAAAATGAAAAAAAATGTTACTCTTGCAGAAATGGATCCTGATCCTCGGGATTACCGTCAATCATGGCTTGGGCTCGACCAACAATCAGTGGATAAAGCTGAACGTAGCAAAAATGTTGAAACGCTAAATGTTGTTGTTTTTTTTTTTTTTTTTTCTGTATACAAAAATGTGAGTTAGTAATTGATATTTGAGTGATGGGGGGAGGGTTACTATACACAGATTCGAAAATGTTGTCAAAAACAAATAAATGAAAGGTAAGGTAAGTTATGTTTCTACCTAACTGGATAATTGTTTAGTGTTTTTATGTAATGAAAAATGTTTAATCGGCTCGAAAAACAGAAATGGTTGCAGACTCTGTTGAATACGTTAAGTTTGGGAAAGTAAGTTGAAAACTAAAAACTATAGAATACAGTGTCAAAACCCCACCGAATATATGTTACCATGACATAGGCTGACATAATCGGTGCGTTTGTGACAGTATTTTGTGTAGTTTTTTAGTTTTAACTCACTTTCTCAAACTTAACGTAATCAACAGTGTCCGCCACCATTTGTAGCTTTCAAATAAACCGATAAACAGTTTTTCGAGCCGACTAAACGTTACATTAAATGAAAAGGTTTTGTATTACTAAACACATATACAAAGAAGTTGTCAAAAATAAATATATAACAAATAAATGTTATCAAAGGGAAGAAAATTAAATGTTCTACCTAACTGGATAAGATTGTAGTGTTTTTATGTAATGTATAATGTTTAATCGGTTCAAAAACATGCAGTGTTTATCGGTATATTTGAAAAATACAAATGGCGGCAGACTGTATCAGACACATTAAGTTTGGGGAAACTTTGTGAAAATGAGTTTAAACTAAAAAAACTATACAAAATACTGTTAGGAACTCACTCAATATATGTTACTGTGACGTAGGCTGACATATAATCAGTGGTTTTAAACTTTTGCTCGATAGAGGTGACGACTTTTAAGAGTCCCTTTTAGTGATTACCTGGTTTGAGGATATTTGTACAACTAAATGACAAATCTGCTCCAAAAATCCGGTATTATTTTACTTTAAGGCCCATCTCATATTCGTATATAACGAAATATTTTATTGTAGATTTCGGTGTACTAAAAACGAATCTGCAAACCGTTTCCGTCGCAAAAAGAAAATTTTCATGATATGAAGAAATTACTTTTTCGAAAAGTGGGTGATCACTTTTCAATGTAAATTTAACTTAAGATGAGCACCCACTTCCTGACCACCTGAGAGAGGGGCATTTTTCTGTGTGTTTCTTGGCTAAAAATGTTTTTGTTTGATTTCTTTTGCATGGTAATAACCCCTGAACTCTGGGACTATTTTCCATTTCACAGCCGTAGCCTTCGTTTATGCTACGCGCGAGCATAAGCGAAAGCTGTTTAGCCAATAAACATGAGAAAAGTCCCACCCTCTCTCAGCTGGCTAGAAAGTGGTGCTTATTTTAAGTTAAATTTACATGGAAAAGTGATCGCCTACTTTTCGAAAAAGTAATTTTTTCATATCATAAAAACTATTTTTTTTACGACGGAAACGGTTTGCAGACTCGTTTTTAGCACACCGAAATCTACAAAAAAAATCTGTGTGTTTCTTGGCAAAAAAGTTTTTTGTTTGATTTCTTTTGCATTTTGCAATTTAAACAGGTAATTTTAGAAGATTTTCCAAGAGTAAAAAGAAAGTCCCCCCCCCTGAAAAAACAACCGTGGCCAAAAAGTGGGTGATCATTTTACGTTAAATTATTATGGAAAAGTGATCTTCCACTTTTTTAAACTAACATTTCTTCATATCTTGGAAACTACTCGTTTGCCTTAATTATAAACGTTGGAAAAGTGATCTTCCACTTTTTTAAACTAACATTTCTTCATATCTTGGAAACTACTCGTTTGCCTTATTTATAAACGTTACGGTAAACCTTTAAGAGTGGTAATTTTAAAGGAATTTTCGAGGGTGGAGTAATTCTTCATATTTACCCCCCCCAATAAAATAAGAAATTAAGAATTAGACAAATTTATTTTAGGCAGGCTTCGCAAGGAAAGCTTTTAAAAATAAAAAAAATAAGATACACAAATGATGCTAAGTGGGTGCTTATTTTAAGTTAAATTTACATGGAAAAGTGATCGCCTACTTTTCGAAAAAGTAATTTCTTCATATCATAAAAACTATATTTTGTGACGGAAACAGTTTGCAGATTCGTTTTCAGCACACCGAAATCTACAAAAACTTTTTTTGTTATATACGAACGTGAGACGCACGCATGGAAAATTTTATCAAAAATCCGGGAGAAAATAGTTTTCAATAAAAACAGCAAATAAATTCGATAGAAAAAAATGGATGCTATTTTAAGATAAACAAATAATGCTAGTGCACTTACCGGACCACGCTATTTTTTAAATCGTATTTCCAAGTTTAATTAAAGTTTTATATGTTTTTTTATTCAATTGCAAGGTTAAAGTACAATATATATATATATATATATATATATATATATATATTTATATAATTTAAAAAATAGGGATTTTGTTTTACCCATCTATTAATTAGAAAGTTAAATGTAATTCGAAAGTCGTCCACGTGTGGTGCACGTGAAAGGCTAATTTCTACCGGAAATGGCGAATAGTCCCGCAGTTACGAAAAATAGTTTTATTTTATTAAATAGATTTTTAAAATTTGCGATCTTAATGATCTTAATTTATTTTAATAACATGCAAACATTCCTTTACTTTACAGATTAATATATCGAAAAACAAAAAAACAAAAAAAAAACTCAAAAAGCAAGCGACAAACTTTTTTTTTGCCTTATATAATAAAGAAAAAATGTGTAAATTAAAAACTTTGGAAGATAAACAAATGAATTATGTTTTTTTTTGTTTTTTTTTTACTTATCGAGTAAACAGAAAATGAAAACTACTTCGTTTCGTTAATTCGTGGCTGTGAAATGAATCGAACCGGAAGTTCAGTTTTATCAACAAAGCAGATTCGCACTAACGGTTACAAAAATATATTTATTATATTTAATATTTTAATAATTCGCGAGGTAAATTTATTTTAATAACATAAAAACATTCCTCGACTCTAAAGATGGATTGTCTGAAAATTTCAAATAAATTGGTAACGTAGAAATATGGTTTTATTCACTTTTAACGAACCAAATTTACATTTATATATATATATATATATATATATATATGTGTGTGTGTATATATATGTATATATGAATAAAATAAAGCAAAATATAAATGATGCTTTAGACGTTATGTGAATAAAAAGAAAAAACCTAAAAGAGTAAAAACAAAAATGGAATCAACGTTTCGTTCCTATTTCATGGGACATCATCAGGATTTCTAGGCGAGGATGTACAGGAAGACGGTTATATATCACATGCGAAAGAGGAGAAGTTCAGTTCTCTTTCTGTTCTGGAGAGAAAAAAAGCTGATGATGTCCCCTGAAATAGGGACGAAACGTTGATTCTATTTTTGTTTTTACTCTTTTAGGTTTTTCCTTTTTATTCACACACACACACACACACACACACACACACACACACACACACATATATATATATATATATATATATATATATAATCGGCGTGCTGAAAATGCAGTTTGTCCTTCGTAAAGAGAGAAAATTGAAGCATGATGTTAACGTGTAAAAATAATAAGTAAAATAAATGAGGTTATTTTATTCGTTTTGCCCTCAAGGTAATTTAACGTGCACTAAGTGAAAACATACGTTTTAGTTCACACTTAGAAAAATAGCTCATGTTTATTTATCTAATGGTCATTTTTTGCTTCAGGTTGCAAAAAATACAAGGATCTAAACAACTGCGTGTTGTTTTATTTTTAGCATCCGTGGCTATTTAGATTTAATCAAACAGAAATTAACAAAACAGAATTCGTGCGTTGAGTTGTGATAAGCAGGCGAAAGGTGGGGAGGGGGGGGTTAGATGTTTTCAAATTTGTCAATTTTTTTTTTTTGGTGAACAGACGTTCAAAACATCGACTTCCGAATGCACGAAGTCTAAACTCATGGTTGATATCCAAAAGTGCGTTTGCATATCTTTGTTTCTTCCTTTTTTCTGTCCGTCTCCCTGTCTCCATGTCTCTCTCTCTCTCTCTCTCTCTCTCTCTCTTGTTCACACACATACTAAAATATATGCTACGGTTTGACTGTGCCAGTTTATGTTTACTTCTGTCTGCTCATACATAATTGCATATGTACACGCGTTTAAAAACAGATAAATACATGCATATCTGAGTACAGTGTCTGTCTGATTTTGTGTTTGTGATTGAAAATATATTATGTATTCCAAATTAAGAAAAATATTAAGAATTAATTATATTGTTACGTATAATTCTGTTCATTTCATGATAACCAAGAATATTACGGCAGTTTATTCGATGTATTATATAACTTTTAATACCGTGTGTTTACATTATGTATATAATAACTAGAACTATGATAAGAGAATGTTTTCATCATTGTGTGGACTCTTCAGTATATATCCGACACAGTTAGACACTGTTAATCAATCGAGAACCACACCACTCTATTTGAAAACATATAAGATATTAACTGATACATAATCGAGAGTCAAAATAATGAAAAGAATATTCTAACTCGTCGTTGTGATTGTGTATATATAATTATCTACGTTATCAACTAATCATTGTTCGTGTCTTTACATGTGCGTATAAAATAACGCTTTGTGGTCATTGTGTATATATAATGTGCATACTGGTTATCAATGCGTATGTCTATTTATGTTTACAATAAAATACGAAGCAGCAATGCAGTGGTAACATTTACATACATACAACAAACAATAAACATATAAATATGAGACACTTTATAGCGAACTTTTAACTCCTTTTGTTTTTTTCTGCTTCTTCCGTGGTGGCACTTGACTTGGAGACGCTGAAATAAAGGACTTTTATAATATGAATAAAATAAAGGACCTTTACAACATGCGAAGTAGAACTAAGATCAATTATTTTTATCATAGCTATAATTTCAATTTCCAAACAGATGCATGCTGGATTGGATTAAGTCGTGTTTTCGGATCGTCTCTCTTCTGACTATATTGTAATTCTCTCTCTGCTCTCTGCTCCTCCTGTCTGTATTTTGGAGGATGTAGGTAAAATCGTAACTTACTTGACTAGGATGTGTATGCTTTGTAGATTTCGGTCGATTGACAAGTAAAAAATGGCGACTTAGTTGCTTTTGTGCTTTTGACGATAACACGTGTATAACGCAGACTTTCGCTGTTTCAATGGAAATGTGAAAGAGCAAGAAATGTCAAAGCAAGAAAAAAGAGAAAATAGTTTCATACAAAATGGACAAATAAAATGTACTTAACATTAGATCATTCGTGACCTTTTTTAACCGTCTGCCGTCTACGCTCATATTAATTTTGTGATATGAAGATACTAATCTATTGAGGAGAGGAGGATGGTGGGCTGTTGACATTGGGGTTCGGGTGTTCTTTTTGTCAGTCCGTAAGAAGTTGTTTCCTCTTTGTTTCTTTAAAGACACTTTTCGATATTTTTTAATTCATATTAATTTTAAAGCATACATCTCGTTTTTCAAAGGAGGTCAAAGCTGAGAAATCCATACATGTTTCAAATCATGTTATACTAATACATATATTACTTAACGTGACAGGTGGAAATAGAAATCGGGCAGAAGCGTTTAAGCCAAATGCATAGCATGGATTAGGAAAATTTTCAAAGTAGGCATTTATGCTTTACATGTCCGAAATTAGATGAAATAGTTTCCGCTTTTTCGAATTTTTGCTTAACCTTGATGTCGATGACCTCCCCGACAAAATTGCCTCTGAGATGGGTATATATGCTGATGACACCACACTCTATAACAGGCACGACAGGAAAACAAATCAACACATATCTAAAGAAATGGCAGAAACACTAGAGGATGACATCCAATCTGTAGTGGAATGGGGACAAAAATGGATGGTCACGTTCAATGTCGCTAAGACTAAACTAGTTTCATCAATAATTACAAGAAACCTTCTCTACCATCAATAGCAATGTCCAACGACTATTTATCTGAAAGTACATCTTTCAAACTCCTTGGCCTTACGTTCAATGAAAACATGAGTTGGAACAATTACATTGAAAGCATTGCCAGGGCCGCGGCGAAGAAAGTAGGCTCCCTCTACTGTGCTAGAAAACTAACAGCCGAAAATATCCTGTACCTCTATAAGGCCACCATTCGCCCATGTAAGGAGTATTGCTGTCATATTTGGGCTGGTGCATCTGCTACTAGTCTCTCGTTCCTAGAAAATGTTAAAAAAAGAGTCGCCAATCTGATAGGCCCTGAACTGGCATCTAAGCTTCAGCCTCTGTCCCATCGACGAAATGTTACATCCCTCTGCCTGTCCTACAAGTATTTTAATTGTGAATGCTCTGACGAACTGCAGACACTTGTGCCCCCACGACGTAGACACCCTCGACAAACCCGACAGGCAGCTAAATCCCACCCCACACAGTAAAGATCCCTACATATAAAAGATCTTTCTACTCCAATAGTTTCTTCCCCAGAACCGCTAGACTCTGAAATTCCATTCCAGATCCATGCTTCCCCAACTATATTGACGTGCAGAAGTTCAATTGTAACGTAAACCGACATCTTGCTACCCAAATCCCTACATAGTACCCCAGTAGTTGTTGCCCCTGATAGTAGCTCACTACACCAAAGTGGCAATCTGCCTTGTTTGGGGTGAAAATGTGATAAAAAATATTATAAATTAGTTATTTATTTTTATTATCATTTTTCTCAGTTACCCATCAGTTCAATGTTAAACATAAACTCCCTTAATGCTGCAAATGTATAATAATTTTAGTGTCATTACCCCCCATCTTCTTCCCCTTGCTCTAATGAAGATATTATGTCTAAATAAATTCGGTATCGTCTTTGAAACGATCGTACACTATACTTGATTGTATTTTGTATTAAATTCTTTGAACATGTAAACGAACATACACCAATTCATTAATTTCATCTTCCTCCCATTTTATCTCTTTATAGATCCGTCTTTCTCTCCCTTCCTTCCCCCTTTCCTCTTATCTCTCTTTTACTCTCTATCTCTCTGTCTCTGTCTGTCTATCTCTCTTTCTCCCTCTCACCTTCTCTCTCTCTCTATCTCTCTCTCTCTCTCTCTCTCTCTATATATATATATATATATATGTATATATATATCTGCTTTATTCCAAAATATATAATTATTTACAAGATACCGGCGACCTGGTTTGGGATTGAACACACATTTCTTATAGTTTATTCACTGATGATCGACCTCACCGCCTCTATTACAATATTCTGCAATTGAAATGACACATTTTAAGTGAGGTGCTGAAGTTTCTATAAGCACTTAGTTATCTCCCTGGATAAGTGGTTGAGTGAAGTGTGCCATTTGAGAAGAAAAAGCGGCCGACATTCGCAAAAAGGTATTTTCGAATCACAAAAATCTACAAATTCTTTCTATCGCCTATCCCAAAGGTTTCCCGTATTGTATAACACAGAAACAAAAACGCAAACAGAAACTCTGATTGGACTACCTTCTTTATCTCTGAATTTTTGTTACGGAGCTACAAAACTATTGGCGGGTGGAAAGAGCATGTTATAGGGATGCCGAGATGTAGCTCAAAAGGGAAATAGATTATATATCATCACTTGTTTTACTCTTATTCACCCCAAACAAGGTACAGCACCACTCGGACGTAAGGGGGTTCTATGTGAGACGATATCTACAAGGGACACTATGCGGGGAGTTACGAAGCGAGATGTCTGTTTTATTAAATTTAAACTTTTGCATCTAAGTAAAGTCTATGTGTATAAGAGTTGGATACGGCTTAAAATATAGTATTGTTGCCACATATGGGTAGGAGCTGCTCGGCACGACCTATCCAGCCTTGATAGAGTTCAAAACCGGCTTCGAAATCTAATAAGTAATGCTCTTTACTATTTCTTGCGAACTTTTTCATAGAAGATATGTTGCGTGGCTGTCTACTCTATCGTTATTTTCATGACTGAACTCGACTGCTCGACTGAACTCTAATCTATGGTTCCCCCTTGCAACTTTCACAAAAACACTCGACTAGTTACAACAACTATATGCGAATCCCCGCCCCATTCTCTAACTATGCCTAAATCTAAACGCAGATTCCATGAACAAAGCTTCTTTCCCAGAACTGTCCGCCTGTGGAGCACTGTTCTACTGAACTGTTTCCCGATTGAATACAATATGGCAGCCTTCAAATCCAATGCAAACAAGTTCTTGTCGATCCGTCCCCATAAATTATCAAATGCTACTAATTTAAATCATTAACGATTACTAGAGTGCCATCTTATATTCATTAACTCTTATTCTCGAGTGGCTTTCAGGCTTTGATAAATAGTGATTCAGCAGTAAAACAAAACAGTCAGGTAAGCAGGAGGAGGGAGGTGATTCCAAAGTCTCGCAGTTCGAGAAATGATTAGAGTAGAAGGCTCTCCGTCATCTAGAGTTCCTTAACGTGAAGGGGTGTGATTTTACTGCTTGTCAAATTAGTCAAGAATATTTACGTCGATGGAGGCGTAATGCTATGAGTTCGTCAGAGCATATTGCATTAAAAGTCTTTTTAATACATGCACTGGGATGCAACATTGCGGCGTTGGGATAAGGGTTATAGTTTGGTTGATACTGTGGGACATTTTAAATTTGAGACTGTTTTATAGATTCTGTCAAAAACGAAAATAGTTGTGGTAGGTGTACGATCCCAAATACGACACCAATACTCCATGCATGAGTGAATGTTAGCTTTGTAAAGATATAGGATACTCTCAGCGATTAATTTAATAGCATAGCAAAGGGAGCTCACTTTCTTTGCAGAAGCTTTTCAATGTCCTCCATGTATGTGTTCGGATTCACGTTGCCTGAAAATATTACGTTTATCGAAGAACTCTCTCGCATGCGTATTATTAGTCATGACAATCTCTGGTTGAGAATGTCTCTTGTCATTGTTAAAGGAAAGAAGCTCACCACCCAGTTACGTCCCCATACCACTAAAGACTGGCGACGTTTCAGCCTTTGCCGTAGATATGTGTACATTCGCTTTTCCCTCGTATTTATAATAAAGCATGGTGTCATACAACAAATATACCCAGCTCTGAGGCAATTTTGTATGATCGATCTTTTATGAATATCAAAATGATAAATATCCATATTCGTTGCTTTCAAAATGAAGGATGAAAGAGAGATAGAGAGTGCTAAAGAAAGATAAAGAGATAGGGGAGGGGATAGAGGATGAGAGTGAGAGAGGGGAGATATAGTGAAAAAAAAACAAGACTAGATTTTTAATTGAAATAAATTAACTTGCTTTGGAAACTCATATTTTCCCAAATCATAAGATTTAACCTCCGGTCATATTTTTATGGTATATACATCAATAAATAAATAAATATAGATAGATAGATAGATAGATAAATGAAGATATGTATGCATACTTGCTTAACGCAACATGTTTTTTAAAATGAAATACTACGAGTATTTTGCCTTGATCCATTCATCAGATAATAAAGTATGATTGCTTTTTGAGTAGATTTAAAGCTTTCCCACTTGTAGGATAAGGCAGTCAACTGACAGGCCTATGTGATCTTCACTGAGACATTCTCAAGAGGATCTATTATTGACATCAAATACTTTTAGGGAGTCCAAGCTGAAGAGAGATCTTTTTGCAATGCTTCGACTTCTTTGCTTCTAGAGTAAAGTCCACGTAGGATGATTATCATACCTCGCTAGTAAATTAAATACAAAAAAAACTTAAACTTGGTCGACAAAGAAATGTGTTTAGTTACACCTCAAATACATCACGCCCATGCATAGAAAAGGCCTCAACACGAAATATCTCAAACAAAAATTTCCAATAATGTTCCTGTAGACGAAACTATAACAAATTCATAACCTTACCTTTCAGCCCACTTAGCATAATGGTAAAAGTATTCGATAATATGCTGGGAGGTCGGTGTTCAATCCTCAGTCGAGTCATACCGAATACTGAAAAATTGTATTTGATGGCACTTTGTTGTTCACTCAGCATTATGAGGGAAGGATCAAGGGCAAGTGGAGTAATACTGGGAATAGAATGACATCCTCCGCTACACCTTGGTGCAGCAGCTAATAAAAAGGGAGTCTTCGGGTTTCCCTTGAATATAGTCTGCCACTTAGCTTTGCTTTAATTTGTCTTCCAAAAAGTTAATAAATAAAAATAATAAAATCTCTTTCTTAGCTCGTTTTAATACAAACCGTCGATCATTCTAATGTCTTCACATACTAAGCAGAAGAAAAAGTGTTACATTGTTTGCAATAGATGGTAGTCAGGTGGACCAACACATGGATTAAAGGGTAGATGCGGTACAATTTCCGCACCATTGGATTCATCATTCTGGAGGTTTGCGGCTTTGCATCAAAACGCGTCATTGATTTTAATCTTCCGATAAATTGGCTGTTAAGAATATTTCGATCCAAAGTCAATGAATTGGTACTCTGACGAAATGAAATCTTGCGAAACGGGGGTAAAAGCTCATTGTATTTTTGAAGAATAATTAAAAATAATAATTTCTGCATGAAAAGAATTATTTAAACACAATGCACGAACATTTCAGCAACTTAAAAATAAAAATACTGACCCTTATTCATTCATGAGATCTTAATTGTAATAACCAATATTTAATCAAATGATTATAAATCGAAATCTTGAAGATAAATATAACTATCAATAATATAGATAGCCCAAGCGTTGGCATGTATGAAGAGATCAGAATATTAAAAAGCATAACTTAGATGTGAAAAGAAAAAAAAAACTTTTATTGTAGCCAATTATACAAAAGTAAAAAAAGACGAACATGTAATTATGTAATAGCAAAAAAAAAAAAAAACAACGCGCCTCACCCACTGAAACGACCAAATCATATCAAGTCAATTGTTATGACTTTTCTTGATTTTGTAGATAAGGATTGTTTATTCGTAGTGTTTGGATTGATCGGACTACCGTTCTAATCTTGAATGTGATTTTCATAACGTTTCTCAAAACGTTTCATGAATTCCCGAATTCGACAGAAAACTTCCCGAGTGCGACAAGATTCACTAGAAGAATGTCGGAGGTTACATCGACCGAAACGTTGTAAAAATCACACTCAAGATAATAACAGTAGTCTGATGAATCCAAATAATACGAAGTAAATATCTAAATTAACAATATAAATACATAATATAGTTAATATAGTTCTACCAGATAGAAGAAAATAAATGTCGCATTATTACTAACAGGCCTAATAGTGGCCTAAGATTCCTAACAACATTGATGTTTTTATTTAACACATACTAGCAGTTCTATCCAGCGCATGATCAATCATTAAACTAACAAAAATTCGACTCGACGATATAATAACATTTCCTATAACTTGTTTAGATAGTTTTACCATCCAAGAAGCTAACAATAACGTGTTTATCCATGTTGTCATAGTTCATGGTTCGTTGCTTGATTGATAATTGGTAGTTCATACAAGACTCGAGAAGAAAACATGTTTTTTTTACATGGAGGTCACCACTTATCAAGGCCCGAAGGCAACTCAGGGATAAGGGTTATTGCGTGTACAGTAATCAATGAGATAGTACTGTAGTAATCATTAGTATTGGGGGTTTTGATAGAGTGTCTTAAGGGGGCGGTTTGTCAGGAGTTTGCTTTATGTTGGACTTGAAGACGTCCAAGTTGTAGTTAGGTGGGAAACAGGCAAGCGGAAGAGAGTTCCACTGGCGTGCAGTTCTAAGAAAGAAGCTTTGCTCATGGAATCTACGTTTGGATTTAGGCACAGATAAAGAGTGGGGAAAATTATTGACAGTAGTTTCAGACAGACGGGCGTTTCTCGTGAAAGATTGGTGAGGGGGGACGAGGGATTGGAGCTCAGCAGATAAGCTAAAAGTATGAATGCGATAATTTGTGACTTAATAAAGTAAAAGGAAAAGAAGGGAAGTTTATTTCATAGAAATATAATTGAGTTTTTGTTTTACTTAATCAAGAATGCGAACACAAAACACTTAAAATGTAATTGAATGATATAATAATATAACACAAAGGTCAAGTAAAATGTGATGGTACCTTCGGGTTAGACTTGTTTATTAAATATGTTACATATTTGCGAATGCTTTTCAAAAGTGAATATATTTTATTTCAGGTGTATTAAGTCGTAGGAAATTGTTACATAACTTATGTTTATGTATTATGTTTGCCTTTGGAAACGAGGTTTGGAATGAGATTTGGATGCGTTTCTCTCTCATATGTAATTACAACACTACTGGGAAATGGAACACATGAATTGTTTCTGAAATATAGAAACTGAAAACATTTAAGAAATAAAGACATTTAGATGCAATGAAAAGTTTGCTGATTTGTCAAGACAAAAATAATTTTAAAAACATCTAATGTTTCCCTTTTTTGTCCGTTGGTTAACCGCTTATAAAATAAGGAGATTATGGATAATATTAGCCAATGAATACGCTTGAAATGTGAATATCGATATATCTCGAAAAGTGATTCTTATTAAATTTGATCCCCGTGTTCATAAGTGGCAGGTGGGTGAGATCTAGGTATGAGAGCAAAAACTCTTCTCCACCCTTTTAATATGACTAGACCAAAATAAAATATCCACCAGGATTAAATATAAACATATTTAAATCAGTTTAAAATACACTTTCTTTCTTTTTAAGAATGCTAATGAACATTTGCTACACAGGTATTAAAAAGCTTTTGAAAATTAAGAAACAGTAACTATGCTGATTCTATTTGATATATAGATAACTGTGCTACCCGGCATTAGGGGTCATAAAGAACTAAATAGGTGTTGATTAATATTAACTTACTCGCGCTTTTCATCACACAGAAGATAATGTTTTGTGAGGAGTAAAAATACAAAATTTAGGAGGCCTTCAAGCACTACTGGAAATCACAAATCACAATTAAGATGTCTGCTGGGCACTAACTAAAATTACGTTCCTCCCACCCACCATTTTTTGTGTAAAGAAATGACAAAAGTTTAGAAACTATATCCGGAATTAGCGTCTTTCACTTAAAAAATGTCGGCTCATTTTCTTGAGCTACATTAACACATGATGACATTAAAAATTGTGTTCAATTTTTAATTACATCTAATGATACAAATTTCTAGTTGATTCCCAAAGAATGAATTTTTTTTCTAAGTTTTAACTATTATTTTACAGGGTTACGCTGATTAAAAATGATACCAACTTTATATAGTGTATTGTGTATTTTTTAAGTTTTAGCCGGATATACAAACATACAAACACACATACAATTGCCATTTATATGATAGATAAATAAAACCTGTTATCAATTTAAACGCAAAAACATTTTTTGAATCCCGCATTTACCTCATTAAGTTAATACTTATTTTTTTATATAGACAAATAGTGTTGTCTCTTTATGTTACGTGCAAAGTCATTAGGTTTATGGTCTTAATTGAGAAGTCGACGAGAGGGAAGCCTGTCAGTGTTTGCTCCGTAAGAAAGTACAGAGGCAATAACAGAAGATGGAAGATGGCGGCTGACTGTTCCGCCTGTCATTATTTTCTTATCAGTAATTCATTGGAAACATTCCTTCCTCAACAAACAATAATAATCACAAAGCTAATAAAAAACAACAACAAAAAATCGAAAACAAATGAATAACCTAAGTGCAATTATAAATGAGTGGGAAAGTTAGAGAAAATGAATATAAAACAGTTATGATTGGTTGGAAGTGCTGAGCATAAGAACTTGTTAAAATATTCGTAGGTTTAGTTATATAAGATAATACGAAACCGTTATGTGAATGTGAGATGAGCGTGTTGGTGTTGCCAGGGGGAGATTACTTTTCTTCCTTTTGTTCTATCCATAAACTACGTCTCTGCAATCTATACGATTAGCGCTGGACATGCTATTCAGAACTTACACATGCAAGAATAACCTCCAATAAAAACCAACTAAAATAACAAGTGTGATATTAACCCGGCTTCCCCCGCTGGAGGAACTTTACAGAGAATATAAAAGTAAGAAGCGGTCTATAGCTGTATCGGTATCTCATTGAAAGATGGCACATAGCTCCTAACGTTTAGCAATTGCACCCCATCTGGTAAAAGCAAGGATCTACATAGATTAACTTCGGTAACCTTACGGGAATCGATGACCGACTAAAACAGTATTACAAATTTCAACGTGACAACCAACGAACATGCTATTTCTAAATGAAATCATGACAGACCAATGAGAACTGACTGGTGAAAATGAAACGGTGCAGTTTTAGGCCTTGACATATATAAATTAGAGTTTTGCACCATGCAAAAAAAGAAATGACTAAGTTCAGCATTTGCCCCCACAGTTAGTCCCAAAATTCCTCAAGGCTTTAACAGATTTAAATTTAAGTTCAACAATATGCAAAACTGCTATATAGACATACACAGAAAATTTTGAACAGGTATTTAGTCCCAAAAATGGAGTGTTTTTATTAGCCCTAAATGAGCCCCTGAGGCACACCCAGGAGTTATCACGAAGTATATTCAAACAAAATTATATAGAAATCAATTAGTTCCAACTTATCAGAAAGTTTTATAATAGTTCAAGGTATAAATTCTTTTTAATAAGCACAAAATGTCAATTTTAGCCATTTTAACCCGAAAACAACTCCTGGAGGGGGGCAACGGGCGTTTTCCCTGAAAATCCGTTCTGTTATTTTTTTTTACTCATATCATGTTTAATGTTTGTTCAAAATCTGAAAAAAAATTCCAAAGCGTAGTTATTGAGAAAAGTGCGGACAGACGAACGGACGAACGGACGAGGGTGAATTTACAGGTACAGCCTCCTTTTGTTGGATTAAAAAAGCGATGAAAATGTTATTTCAAATTTAAGCGTGACAGTTCAAACAACAGTTAGGTCGAAGCATTTAATAACAATATAAATATAACGGCATTTAAACAAAATCCTTCATCTCGCTTGTATATCTTGTGGTCTAAACCGTTATTTTGTCGCAAGCAATGTACGATCAGTTTTCTCAAAGCCGTCTGCAAAATTAATAAATTAGAAAAAATAAATAGATGAAATGTAGGAAATTGCCTTTTTACATTGCATGTTCAGCAATCGGGCGATCCCAAGTTTAAAAAATGGGCGGAGGTTAATAACTTGGCGGATTTTCATTTCAAAAATACACACACACACACACACACACACACACACACACACACACACATATATACATATATATATATATATATATATATATATATATATATGAAGACTGAAATTTCCGAACCTCAGAATAAATGGTCTTGTGTCAGACTATATTTAATTAGATACATGTTGAAAACTATCCGTATAGACAAAAAGGTTACGAGATAACCACTGCTTAGTAGATAGGAGACAGAGGATGAGGATGAGAAATCTTTTTTTTATTATTAATAGGGTCTGTACACTGTATTTATTTTCACATCCGTTCAGACCGGCGTCTGAGAATGTTGTCTTGGAGGTTTTGTAACAGGATGCCGACGTTAGCATCAAAGGAAATTATGTCTTTTACTGAATTCTTTGAGCTTCACAGAGAAAGAAAAAGAATTCTGAAGGATAAAAAACGATTCACCGAAATACCAGTGCTGGTGCTCATTTTTCATTGATGCAAAATATTTTTTGTGTTTGTCTTGTGTGTGAATTTTCTGGAACTTCGAAAAAACGAAGAACCATGTGCGTACCCAGCTCGTCATCCATAACGAAAGAAAATCTATCTGCTAAGCTAGCGAGCAAGCTAAATAGCTGGATAGTTGGCTAATTCGGAAGCGCTATAACACGTCTTTCTATTTATATATATTTGTCAGCCTAACTTATCTATCTACGTCTCTCCCCTCTCTGTCTGCGTCTTTCTCTATCTCTCTATCTCTCTTTCTCTCTGTCTGTCTCTCTCTCTTTCTCTCTTTCTCTCTCTCTATATATATATGTATATATTAGTGATAGGACGATTTCTATACTTTTTCAGATGCCGACGCAATTACCAATTCTTTACTAAATTCCCGATTCCGATACAATTACCGATTCAGATTCGATCTCTTCATAAATCTCTAAATATTTAACTATAAAATGGTTATATTGTCCCGATTACTATAAAAAAAAAAAACACATCTAAAATGTGCATATATTTTCTCAAACGTAAAAATACACTTGTGAGGAGGGAAATCTATAGATGTCTTACTGGAAGTTTAAATCAATAAATATTTATTTTTATTATTGATACGAGCAGTGGGTGATTTTCTTAAACAAAAAATCAAACAAAAACACTTAAAAGAATCGTTTTTATTATTAGAAAATAGACACATATTTTGCGATTCCGATACCTCAAAGTTCTGATTTATCTGATACCCTATTCTGATTCAGATATATATATATATATATATATATATATATATATATATATATATATATATATATGTATATATATATATATATATATGTATATATATATATATATATATATATAATTAAATAAAATTCTACAAAATCTGTCTTTATGAACTATAGGCTCGTATTGACCACTTGGTTTATGGTTCATGTTCAGAACACATATATATATATATATATATATATATATATATATATATATATATATATATATTGTCTGTGGAAATAATCATATTACTTCTCACGTTCTGAAAATTCTGTTATTAATTGCTCGCTAGGTGAGCATATTGAATGATATCGTCCTAGCGAGTTTAAAAGTTTTACTTGTGAGACATCGGCTTGGGTTATAGCTCTGTTGGATGGCCACACCCCTTGTTCGAAACAAACTATATTCTTTCTTTATTCGGATTTCGCCGCGGTTTGCTTAATCCATTTTAGTTAATCGACTTTCTTCTGTGTTATGCGCATGAAAGAGACTCGTGTTTCGAATTCTAAGTTCAGATGTGTTTAACTGATGAGCCCAAATGAGGACGAAACTCGAGTCTTGGTCTTCCAGGTTGTTGGCTTTTATAGTTTTTGTGAGCGGCGACGTTGTTTGACTGTGGAAATAATTATATCTACTTTATATATGATTTCTGAATAATTCATAGATGCTATGGGTTTTTTTTCTGAACAAGTCATAGGTGATATGGCTTTTTTCTACTTTTATATATAACTCAATGCAATATCAATATAGTACTATTCTGATATATATATATATATATATATATATATATATATATATATATATATATATACCTTATTAGCATATCCTGGTTTATTTAATATTTGCTTTTAGTATTTTAGTAATGTATCTATATATTTTGTTATATTAAGATATTATATTATTTTATTATTTAACTTCCATCATTTCGATCTACAAGTCTATTTTTATTATTATATATAATTACTCTTAATATCAACATGATTTATAATTTAAACCAAAGTTAATATAAATTACGCTTACATATTAATTTATATTAATTCAATATAACTAACCAAGTTTATATTCTTTGAAATTAATTAAGCTCTTTTTTAAACAGTAAAGAAATATAAATTTTATATTAATTTATTTTTATTTCGGACCATTAGTCTCATCTTTATTAGTTGTTGTTTTTATCTTGTAAAAGATGAAAAACAACAACTAATAAAGATGAGACTAACGGTCCGAAATAAAAATAAATTAATATATATATAATACTCATCTCAAAAACGAATTCCCATTAATGAATAATATATAAATTTTATAATTAAATATGGCAAATTAAATAATTAGCGCTAAAAAGCCAAACAGTAGGAACACTCCCTTACTCCTCTTATAATTAATGTTACAGATCAAATACATGTCAGTAGCTTCAAGTTGATGAATTAACTCATATCTTTCCGTCGGAATAATAAAAAAAGTTGGTTTTATCACAGATTTTCAATGTTTGCGTGGGTGTATATGAGGACTCTTTTCTTTCTTTTCTGTTCCTTTTTATTCTTTCGTTTCATTTTCTTTAGTTTTTCAGGGATAACCACGTGATATTTTTAATTGCAATGTTTGTGTAATTTGTTTTCCCGTCTTTATTTGAGGACTTTAACTTTTTAAAGAAGTGACTTGCGTCGTCTGACGAGGTCGTTGTTATTTATAAGTAGTTGAGCAAAACATTATCATGATCGTGTAGTGACTTAAAAGATTTTTGTTTGAATATGAATAAAGGTATATCTTGCTCTGTTAATGATTGAGCACTTTTATATAAACGCCTATATATCCATTGTCTTTTTATTTTTGAATATTCTTTACCTGAAATTATATAACGTCGTTTTTTAACGTTCAACTTCAAAAGATCAAAATTATTTTCATAATAAACTTAATTAATCGAAATAAGAACGGTTAGAATCGACACATTTTTCCAACGAGAAATAAGTTTATTCATTCCATTAGCATAGAAATCTGGAGTTCTGAAAGTGATGAAGTCATTGAAGGCCGATTCGGCATCATTTCGGTTTTTGAAGCATTTTTTCGGCAGGAAGTTCGCGGGATACTTGAAAAAGTGATAATTAGTGTGCGAGAGGTCCGGTGAATACAGCGAATGAGGCAGAGTCTCGTACCCCAATTCGTTCAGCTTCTGCAGGATCAGTTGAACAACACGCGGGTGAGCGTTGTCATGGAGAATTAGGCCCTTCATATTGACCATTCTTGGGTACGTACGTTAGAGCTTCTGGTGCTTTTCGTCAGTTTTTCGTCAGTACTTCGCCGTAATCGTTTCGCCCGCATTCAAGAAGCTGTGTTGCAGACCACCAAACAATCACCATTTCGTTTAGAATTTTACGAAAGAAATATGTAACCGGTCTTTAAGTAAATATTAATAAATTTTTTTACATAGGAGTCAGAACTTTTCAATGCCCGGAGGCCATTTAAGGATAAGGGTTAATGAGTTTACAGCAGTCAATGGGATAATATCGTAGTAATCGTTAGTAGTGGAAATTTGGTAAATTGGATTACTAAAGGTGATAGTTAAAACATTTGTTTACGTTGGACTTGAAGACGACCAAACCAGGCAAACAGAAGATAGTTCAACAGGCGCGAGTTCTAAGAAAGAAGCGTTGTCCATTTAGGTTTAGGTACAAATAAAGATTGGGGGAAATTATTGGAAGTAGTTTCAGTAGCCAAATGTTTATCGTGAAAGTTTTTGTGAAAGAGGGGTGATCATAGACTGGAGCTCAGACGAGCCATTCATTTAATTGACGTCAGATGGATATCAGAGCGTTAATGATGTAACCATAGAAGCTTGGTTTTATATGTTTAAAAAGTAACCAGCCACCTCTTCCCCCATTGTACCACGTGCTCAAGGACAAAGGAGAGAGAATCAGAGAGAACTTAGCCATTTACTGTCTTTAATGTGTTGCCATAACTGGTAGTGTTGTCAGCATAAATGTCTGCGAATGATCTTAAGATGTGATTTGGGAGATCATTGATATAGATCAGGAAGAGAGTTGGATCCAGGATGGACGTCTTAGTCTGAGGGATTCCAGAATTGATACTGTGAGCTTCTAATTTCTATCCATCAACCAATACTCTTATGAACCTATCAGAGAGAAATGATTTAATTGAAAATACATTTGCAGCTATATCGTAGCTAGAGAGCTTGTGATTTAACCTTTATGCTATGCTTCATCAAAACCCTTTGATATGTCAATAGCAATTCCTCTAGAAAGAAGGTCTCCGTCGGTAGATTCGCTAATCCTACGAGATATAACCGTTAGCACATCTTCTGTGGATCGCGTAGAACGGAAATCATATTGCGTGTCAGTAAGAAGGTTGTTTTTGCTGAACCGTTGATTACTTTTTAACACAGATTCCAGCAACTTATGCATGGCGCACATGAGACTTATAGGTCTGTACGTAGAGGAAAATGAACGATCACCTGAATTTTTAAATACGGGACATTCTGATGAGGTTTTCTAGGGTACTGGAAAGCAATTACCCTTGAATGGTTTTGAAAGTAGGGGAACTTGAAGCCTTTTCAGCACTATCATGTGAATGCTATCAGGAGACGTTACTTTACTGAAATCAAGGTTTTTGATTTGCTAGGCAATATATGGATATTTGTATGCCGCATAGCGTATTTTCTGATACAGGAGGAAATACAGAGGGGTTGACTGCTCTAGGGTATAGTTAGCTGCAAAGTTCTTAGCAAAGAGTTTGGCTTGTCTGATGTTGACGAGATTACCTCAGGCAGATTGATGGTAGTTTGGATAGAGCACACTCTTCTGTTCACGACCCTGTTTTCTATTTCCCAAAGCTGGTGAGAACTAAGCCGCTGCTCAGTACTTTAGTATCAACGGACTAAGCAAACAACGCTCTCGCATTCTTTATTAATCTTTACAGTGGTTGCTGGCAGTCCTGAAGGCGGCTTTAGTCTCACTACATCTATCATGTTTGGAGCAATTTAAATAGTAATTTCTGTGCGAAATTGAAGCACCAGATTCTGGAGAGAACCACGACTGGCTGTTAGGTTTATGCTGGAAATATTTTGGGGGTATGACGCTGTTTATACCTACAATTAACTATCCCATCAGGTCTCATATTATAGAGAACAATTCTTTTTAAACATGGAACGCAGAGGTAGATCTGATATAAATGTATGGCAGCTATCCCAGTCAGCCAAAGAGTAGCGATATACTGTACGATGGAAAGGTACGTCTGAAGACCTATTACATTCCGTTCTTATCTTAAATGATACATCGTGACAGAACCTCCCTTAATCATCTGTCTTTTTTTGTTGGGTTAACCATGCCAATTGTGAACATTGAAGTCTCACCAGACGTGAATTTTAGCTCAAGGATGTGGTCAATTTTCTTAGATATGATCTTAAAGATAGTAACTCTGCTGTTGTGGAGGCGATAGAGCGCGAATAGAAACGCAGTGGTGTAAGCAAGTGCAACCCGGAAGTCACATATAGGGTAAATTAGGGGTTTCTTTTTGGATGGAAAGCCATCTTTAATATAGATACATATTTCATGTCCATGGCGATCTTCGAGGTACGATTTGAATACCAGATTTGGAGTATATTTTAATGATGAACTCATCTAAGGAAATTGTCGGTCCAATACCGGTTTCGCTTAGGAATAATAGGTCTGGTTAGTTTCTTGTAATTAGATTTCAACCTCTGGAATGTTCTAACGTAGATCCCTGATTTTGGATAAAGAGATATGGTAGTGGGAGGTTTACGTTGGAAGTTGGATTCTGGGTTTAATCCTAGTTATAATCTACACGTATGGGCAAGTATTATTTGTAACTCTTTTTAATTGCATTCAAAATTCAAGTACACGAATGCAATTTAATCGGACGATATGAGAAAACACAGTATCTTCTCATGCTACAGTAGAATCTCGATATACGACGTCAAGAATTATTAACAAAATACAGTACAGTATATAATACACAGTATATAATCAAATAACATTATACATAACACCGTAAAGAGGGTCAAATACCGTAACCAGTGGCATAAAATACTGTATTCCACATTGTAACCTAACAAAACCATATTTTAGGGTCATCGTATCCCGGGGTTCTACTGTATTTGTATGCAACGTTGGCCATAATGACGAACTGGTAGATTAGGTTTAAACTATTATTCCAAAATAGCATTAAGAATAAAGGCGCGTTTATTAAATGATAATCGTAATTTATAATGCATTAAATATAAATATATAGCAAGTCAAATAATAAACTGGCTACATGCGAAACAATTGATCGAAAAATTGTAATTATATATATATATATATATATATATATATATATATATATATATATATATATATGAAAACACAAAGACACATCAAAGGCTTTTGACAGCGTATGGCACGATGATTTTTTCAGGAAAATCAGATTATATGGCATCACTGGAAGAATACATAATAAAATCCTTCTAAAGTAAGAGAAGAATACAGGTTGTCCTAAACTGTCATATATCTAAACAATATGATATTATATGACATAAAAGCGGGAGTACCTCAAGGGTATATCCTTGAACTTTTATTATTCCTAGTATTCATAAATAACCTCCCTGATAAAATTATCTTTGAGATGGGTTTGCTGACGACATCATGTTCTATAACAGGCACGAGGGAAAACACATGAATACATATCTAAGGAAATGGCAGAAATAATAAGAAATACCTCAAATCTATAGTGGAATGGGGACATTTTTTTTACATAGGCATCACCACATTATCAAGGCCAAGAGGCCACTCAAGGATAAGGGTTAAAGAGTGTACAGTAGAAATTGGACAATATAGTAATCATTAGTAATGAAAATTTGGTAAATTTGATAACTTATATGGAACGGCTCATCAAGAACTTATTTACATTAGACTTGAACACAACCATATTGTAGTCAGCCGGAAAGCAGGAAAACGGAAGACAATTCCACAGGCGTGCAGTTCTAAGAAAGAAGCTTTGTTCATGGAATCTACATATATGTTTAGGCACAGATAAAGAGTGGGGGGGATTATTGATAGTGTTTACAGCTAGACGAGTGTTTCTTGTGAAAGTTTGGCGAGGGGGGGCATAGATTGAAGCTCAGTCGAACACTTTCCATGAAAATAACGGATGGTCACATTCAATGCTGCCAAGACTAAGCCTGTTTCCGTCAATAATTACAAGAAACCTTCTCTACCACCAATAACAATGGCCAAAAACACATTATGTGAAAGTACTTCTTTTAAACTCGGCCTTACGTCTACAGGGAATGTGAGTTGGAACAGTTACATTGAGAACTTTGCTAAGGCGAAGAGAGTGGTCTCTCCCTACTGTGATAGAAAGCTACTTACGCCTGAAAATATCATGTACCTCTATAAGGCTCCCATTCAGCCATATATGGAGTATTGTTGTCATATTTGGGCTGATACATCTGCTACTAGTCTCTCCTTCCTGGATAGTGTTCAAAAGAGAGTCGCTAACCTGATAGGTCCTGAACTGTCATCTAAGCTTCAGATTGTCCCATCGATGAAATGTTGCATCCCCTGCCTGTTTTACAAATATTTTAATGGTGAAAGCTCTGACGAACTACAAGCACTTGTACTCCCACGACGTAAATAACTCCGACAAACACGACAAGCAGCAAAATCCCACCCTTAACAGTAGAGATCCATGGGTGTAAGAGAGCTTTCTACTCCAATAGTTTCTTCCCCGAACTATTAAAATTTTGAACATAGAGAGTAGATAATACAGTGGATGTGTTATCAGCAGCTCCAGTAACTCTCGCTTCTCTTTTTTGTCCCTCAGTCCTCATTCAATGAGTGATTTTTCTGACAAAGGGGGAAGAAAAAGCTGCTTAAAGGTCGGTAGTACTTGGTGAACATTAGTCTGAGATGTCGGAAATTCTTCTGTCTCTATGTCTGTCCTTGTGGCCATGTCACTAGTAAGGGTGCTGGAGGTAAACGTTTTGTCTGGGCTGACGTTATCAGTCTGATCGTCAGGGACCCGAACCTTGGATTAACCACTAAGGAGGCTGTCCTATCAGCAGGCGCAAAGTACTGGAACTGCTGTAGTGCCATTTGGTGAGTGGATCTGGATCATGCAGTAGTCTCTGGTGAGGCCTCTCGATGCCATACTAGTGGGTAATTGTTACGGCTTTACGTTTTCGTGTGCTACAAAAAATCCTGTCTTTTTCTCTCTTACTTTCCCTGTCTGTACTGCTCTAACCAAGTATGCCGACCTGTTCCACAAATCCCAAAACCTCAAATATCTCCAGAATAAAAACTCGAATAAACCTAGAACCCCATCTTCCAACGTAGACACCTACTACTAGGTCTCCTTCTCCAACATCAAGGGTACGTTCCAACCTTCCAGAGGTTGAAACCCAATTACAGGAGACGAAACCGAACATATTATTTCTAAGCGAAACTGGAATAGGGCCGACCACTTCCCTAGATGAGTTCATAATTAACGGATACTCTAACTTAACAGCTAAATCTGACCCCCAAGATCGCCATGGGCATGGAATATGTGCCTACATTAAAGATGGCTTCCCGTGTGACAGGGATATCTCTAGAGAAGATCCTAATTTACCCTATATGTGCTTCAGGGTTGCACTTGCTAACACCACTGCATTTATATTTGCCCTCTATCGGCCCCACAACATCGGAGTTACTATCTTTAAGAGCATATCTGAGAAAATAGACAACATCCTGTCTGCACATCCCTCGGCTAACATCCACATATGTGGTGACTTCAACGTCCATAACGTGGAATGGCTGACCCATTCCAATAAGACAGACGATGAGGGGAGGTTTTGTGATGATTTTGCCATTGCTTATGACCTCATTCAGATTGTTCGCGAACCCACCCGTGTGCCCGATACACCCGGTCAATATGCAAGCCTCCTAGACCTTTTTCTCTCAACTTCCCCTGAGCTATGTTCATGTTCCGTTCTATCTCCTCTAAGATCCTCCGACCACTCAGTCGTATCAGTTAAGATAAAAACGAAATGTAATAAGTCCCCAGACGTACCTCTCCACCGTACTGTATACCGACACTCTATGGCTGACTGGGATAGCTTCCGTACATTCATATCTGATTTACCTCTGCACTCCATGTTTAAAAAGGAAGTGTCCTCTATAGTATCAGATCTGATACAATGGTTAATTGTAGGCATAGACCAATTCATACCATCTAAAAAATTCCAACAAAAACCTAAAAGTCAGCCATGGTTCTCCCCAGAATGTGCTGCTGCTATCGCGCACAGAAGTCACTTTTTCCATAGCTACCAACGTAATAGATGCACTGAGACTAAAGCTGCTTTCAGGACTGTCAGCAACCACTGTAAAAAGTAATAAAAAATACAAGAGAGCTATATGTCCAGTTTGTTAAATCCAAGGTAGCTGATCAGCGGCTTGGTTCCCACCAGTTTTGGCAAATAACAAATAGGATCCTGAACAGAAGTGTGCGTTCTATCACAACCATTATCAATGGACCAGATGTCATCTCGTCACCATCCAACAAGGCCAAACTATTTGCAAATAATTTTGCAGCTAATTCTACCCTATGCGACAATGGCCACCAACTCCCTATATTTCCTCCTATAACACAGAACACGCTAGGAAACATACAAAGATCCGTGCATGAGGTCGGCAAGCTAATCAATAACCTTGATTCCAGTAAAGCAACTGGCCCTGATGGCATCCCAATTATAGTGTTAAAAAAGCTTCAACCAGAACTTGCTCCCATACTTACGAAACTATTTAAGCGCTGCCTTAAGGAGAAGTGCTTTCCGACTCCCTGGAAGACCTCATCAGTTTGCCCTGTATTTAAGAATTCAGGTGATAAGTCATCTCCCTCTCAGTACAGACCAATAAGTCTCCTGTGTGTTATGAGTAAGTTGCTGGAATCCATATTAAATAGAGAAATAGTCAACCACCTCAGCAGAAACAACCTTCTTAGTGACACACAATATGGTTTCCGCTCTGCAAGATCTACCGTAGATGTGCTGACGGTTATATCTCACAGGATTAGTGAATCTCTTGATAAAGGCTTCCTTTCTAGGGCAATTGCTCTTGACATATCGAAGGTCTTCGACAAGGTATAGCATAAGGGTCTACTTCACAAGATTTCCAGCTACGGTATAACTGGAAATGTTTTCTCAATCATTAAATCATCTCTCTCCGATAGGCTCATAAGAGTAGTGGTAGATGGACAAAAATCGGAGGCCTGCAGTATTTATGCTGGAGTCCCTCAGGGGTCAATCCTGGGCCCAACTCTCTTCCTGATCTACATCAATGACCTCCGTAAACACATACTTAAATAATTCGTTGACATCTATGCTGATGACACGACCATCTACGGCAACACATCAACACGTCAAAGGCTGTAAATGACAAAGTTCTCTCTGATTCTCTCCCCTCTGATCTCGAGCGCGTGGTTCAGTGGGGGAAGACGTGGTTGGTTACCTTTAATGCATCTAAAACAAAACTCCTATCCTTACATCATCAACACTCTGATCCTCATCTGGCATCAGTTGGGATGGATGGCTCTCGTCTGGGAGAGACGCCGTATTTTGACAAGCTTCTGGGATTGACCTTTCCTTCTGATCTGAAATGGAACACGTACATCAAGTCTGTTGCCAAGGTCGCTGGAAAGATTGTGGGATCCTTCTACCGCTCCAGAAGATATCTCACTACTGATGCAATTCTCTATCTATATAAAAGCCAAGTACGTCCAAGGATGGAATACTGCTGCAATATCTGGGCAGGAGCTGCTAAAAACAGCCTATCCTGCCTTGATAGAGTACAAAATAGACTTCGTGGCTTAGTGGGGGATGCCCTTTTCTCTACCCTGCAACCTCTCTCCCACAGAAGAGACGTTGCGAGCCTATACTTGTTTTATCGTTATTTCCATGGCAAGTGCTCGTCTGAACTCCAATCTCTGGTCCCCCCTCGCCAATCTTTCACGAAAAACACCCGTCTAGCTGAATCCACTGTGAAAAATTTCCCCCACTCTTTATCTGTGCCTAATCAAAACGTGGATTCAATGAACAAAGCTTCTTTCTTAGAACTGTACGCCTGTGGAACTCTGTTCCGTCTGCCTGCTTCCCACCTGACTACAACTTGGATGTGTTCAAGTCCAACGTTAGCAAATTCCTAATGAACCGCCCCCTTAAGTAAACACTTAATCAAATCTCCAAACTAACGTAATGTACTTGCAATAACCCGTATCCCTGAGTTGCTTCTTGGCCTTGATAAGTGGTGACCACGGTGTAAAAAAACCCAAAAAAACCTCCCTCCCGGGATTTTGCTTTCCCAACTGTACTGACATGCAAAAGTTCAAGTGCAATGTGAAGAGACATCTTGCTGCTCATCTCCCTTCATAATGTCCCTGCAACTTATGTCCCTGATAGTAGCCCCCTACTTCCCATTTTCACTGCGCCTTACTTGGAGTGACAATTGAATAATAAAAAATATATATGGATACAATTTTCTTACAAAATGTAAAAAATTACTTACACCTAAACGACGATAAAACCTATATTGTTGAACAGCAAATGATATGGAGTAGCTTCGAATATAGAAGACACATGTAATAAACAAATAATGTTTGTAAATTGATGAATATGCTTGTTTAGACAACGTTTTAAACTGTATAAGTGTGAGTACATTTTGAGACAGTTGTATAAATACATACATACATACATAAATACATACATACATACACACACACACACACACATATATATATATATACGTGGGTGGAGATATATGGATATATATATATATATATATATATATATATATATATATATCCACCCACGTCTATCTGAATCTGCTACCTCCACACACACAATACAATCTAATGTATCTTAACCCTCAAAACTGAAATATTGTCAATAATCGTCTTCCTCCCCCTTATTATCTCCTAGCTCAACCCCCCTTTTTTCATATTTCTTCTAAAATAGTTCTTCCGTATACTAACAACCACTTCTGTAAGGTCTGACGAGGCTGTTAGATCGTAAACATGGTCCAATATCTGAAACATATGTAACCAAACAGATAAAACGGTAAAAAAATAAAACACACACACACACACACACACACACACACACATATATATATATATATATATATATATATATATAATATATAATTTTTTTGATTCATCCAGCCTTGACAGACGTGTTTTTAAATATTCTCTCCAGTGCTTTTCTTTTAATGATTTGGAATTCATTCTATTTGCGCTTTTTTCCAAGGAACTCTGCCTTTTGGATTATTTTGGACCATTTAGAATTTACACATTGGATAGAAATTTTAAATTCGACCTTTTTGGATTTACCATTTTTGGATTTTTACCCTTCACCGGACTATCCATTCATGTGAAATCTTTTTATCATTTTTCTTTTGCCTCCTGTTCCCCTTACCTCACCCCTTTTTTAACCAAGTAAGATCTGTGACTTACTTGTAGTTTCATTAAATACTTTTATATGCAAAATCCGATCCTGCATTTTGCTAATTCCTTCCCTCTGATGAGAAGGAGAGTATTTCTTCGAAACTCCGCGGATTAAGGACTATCCACTTATCTTGTGTTTCCTTTTTTAAAATTAAATATGTTTTTAACTCTTTTTCAAGATGTCTTTTAACATGTTTTATTAATCATTTGTTTCATATATATATATATATATATATATATATATATATAATGGCATTTTCAATCATTTCGTTTTATCTTCCAAACAAAAACCATACCTATAAGTATTATAGCTGTTCACCCCTTAACCTTAGAAGACTGGCGCTTTTGAAATCACTAAACACTTAACATCTAAAGGTTTCTGTTGCATTAGGGTTTAGTCTTGTCCCAAAGCTAAGCTATAAATTAGATACTTATTTGCCATAGACTTGCACTTAGAGTAAATGTGATCTAAAAATAAATAACAACTCTTAATCTCTCTCTCTCTCTCACTTAGCAGAAGATAATATTACAATAATTAATATAAGAAACTAAACCAATATTCTTCGTAATGCAAATTGCATATTTCTGGATTTTATACAAACGGCGAAGTCCTCTTCCTTTATTAGATGTCTGAACGCAACTAAATTATCTTCAATTTCACATACTCGTATCTACTAAAAATATTCCATATACCTATTTTATACTTATTTATGCTTACAAAATACGCCACAGTTTATACTTTATTTTCCAGTTATACGAATACTGAATTGTACTCTAAATCATAAATATGTCGTTACTTGTATCTAAATTAAACATAAATCTTATCCTCCTGTCGACATAAAGTATCTAGAGTTTGGCACAAAATTAAAATTATAATTCCCAATATCAAGTAAAGCATACCTTAACATGTTATCCTATGGCTAAACTTATATATGAACCATATCTTAGCCATATATTAACTCCTCTCTCTCGAAACAACCTGTTGCAATTTTAGTTGCTTCCACTGCACGAATTATTAGTTACCCTCTCTTCCAGTAAGAACGAAATGGAAAGCATAGTAATGCCTTTTTAATCACTTTGAGGAGTGTAACTTTTCAGTAGATATTTAACCACAACTAACTAACCCATCAACTTCCCATGCAGGGTCGGAGAATATCTGGTTTAGGACTCAGGCGCGGTGCAAATCCCCTCGGTACTGATGGACTCGTAAATCTTCCCAGGTCATCCGTCTAAGAGACGTGAAACTCTGAAACTAAAACTATGGGAGAGAGGCCTCCTTTTATAATGTCCTTGCAACTTATGTCTCCGATAGTAGCCCTCTACTTCAAAGTGGCACCGTGCCTTGTTTGAGGTAAAAGTTGAATAAAATATGGTTTTTAAAAAATCACTGTTTAAAGACTATTTACGATAATGCATACAACGAAACATAAAATTTTTCAAAACATTATATCATCATTAGAATAGACCACTCGAAAACAAAACAATGTCTACAAAAATTAATTTCTACGAAAAAACCAAAACTAAATTGACAAGATTAGATTCATTGTCAAATATGCTTACACATATATTTGAGAATGAATCTAATCTTGTCAATTTAGTTTTGTTTTTTCGTAGAAATTAATTTTTTGTAAGATATACGGCATAATCACGTTGACACACCGGTTCCCGCTGGCTCACCGAAGTTAAGCAACGTTGAGCCTGGTTAGTACTAAATAAGGGACCATTTCGGACTTGCACGGGCTGTATGTGCTCTCTGCTTATCTTGGCATTGTTTCCAGTCGTCCTGCTCTTCTTGCCACTGAACCCAAACAGTGTCGATTCAGGAAAGGTGTGGTTAGGGATTGCGCGACCATTGCGTCACAATTATATGCGCAACTGCCCCATCAGGGGTATCCTTTTTCTTTCGAGACTGTGTAAGTTGGTGAATTAAATCTATACCACAATATATATTGTAATGAACGTATTAGAAGATACAAGATTCCAGCTGTTTATCTATCTATCAATATATATATATATATATATATATATATGTATGTATATATATATGTATATATATATATATATATATATATATATATATATATATATATATATATACGTGTTGTGTGTGTGCGTGCGTACAGTGTTTGTGAAAATGTACATTTTATTGATATGTTCCCATTAGCAGGTAACAATCAATGTATATTAAATGTTCTTCCGTAGACTCATAAAAAACTTTCAAAAAGAACAATCCAAAACGGTGTAATATGGAAACTTCAAAAAGAACCAAAAACCACACACATCGGCTCATTTCTGGCGAGCTGTCATCTCGTTCGTAAAACGAATAAAACCTTGGTTTTGGAATATTGCGAAATACTTATATACACACATACACCCACAGACACAAACATATACATGTATGTTTGTTTGTTTGTTTGTAAATAAATAAATAAGCGACTCGAACACTGTAAAACCCGTGTGTAAGTGTCTATTTAAATAGACATTTGATTAGGTCTTTTACGGTCACCGATAGCATACGCTGGAGGTTAGAACTGCTCATTATCAACTCGATGGTTTGCATATTCAATCCCTGACCAAAGTAAGGTGCTGGTCCAGCCGCACTGATGAGCGGAATACAGCAGAACAGTACTGTATGCGGATGACTTTATATACACACACGCACACACACATATATATATATATATATATCTTAGTTTGACAAAGTAGAAATTAATTAGAATTTAATAGGAAATTTCCTCTTTTCTACAGAAAGAAACGTCTACAAGTTTGTACTGTATCGTTATCATTAGCGTAGTAGCTCTATTTACAAAATATTTATAGCAAGAACTCATTTTCTATTACAATTGCAAAGAATTTTTACTTGTTAATTTGTTTACGTAAAACAAAACGGAGTCAATAAAACAGCTTTTTTTTCAAGAAATCTGATGTGTTGAACTAACTACGAGGTAACTGTTTATGCTATGTCTTTAAAGAAAATTCTCTACGCGAGGTTCCATGATTTCGTTCAATAAAAAAGCATGGAAAACACTGTCAAAACTCAGCAACAAAAAGAGAAGAAAAGTGATATTAAAAGTATGCACATAACTAATTTTTTCGAATAGTATGGTACAGTTTCAGTTTACAAAGCTTAATTGTAATGAATAACTGGCAATTATAAATTAGATTGGCTGAAAATCAGTGAAATACAAATAGCATTATCAAAATATATTTTTTAGTTTTAAAATATTCTTTCACTAATCCTATAAGAGGTGACTGTGGTCAAGTGATTAACGGCTCGGACGTACAACTTGGGTGTTTTAAGTTCCACAATGATGACTTTCATTTAGGATGTTGACAACTTGCTGATAGTCCCTCCCACAAGTATTCTATGTCTTCTTTGAAAGAATTCTGATTTAAAAAATATCGAGGAAACCAAGGCCAATAATACAATTTTCGAATTCATACGATATGATGATTATGATGACTTATTCAAGACAAGAATAAACGTCTGAGAACCTCTAAGTTACAAGAAGCACTAAAGCATTGTTCTTTGCTTATGATACAATAAAGAATCGCTGAGACTTTGAGATGGCTTGTGCGCAGCCAAGCACCTTGAAAGATTAGAAATGTTATAGGAGCAAGAATTAATCCACATGACTCTTAGATATCATGCTCATTTTAATTGGGAGTCCCTTTAAGTAATTAATTTTGCGGCCTATTTTTGCCGTTCGTGCCTTTGCTTTCTTCAGGTCTTCAATTCCATTCCATTATTTGCTATCATCCAAAAAGTTGTCTTTTTCAAGTTTACAACCAATAAAATTTATAAACGGACAGATGCTTGCATCTCGGTAGGCATTCAAATGTGGTGACCTGGCAATTGTTCCAGTAACATTCAAATATATATTTAGAAGAACATAACGGTTTGAGGAATGGGAGAAACAAACAAACAAACAAACAAAATAACTTCTTTTCTTTTAGAGGAGTAGGAATAAACAAGGAATACTCTGGAAGAACAAAATCTAATGTATACATCAAACTATTTGAAACACCCGCCTCATAATAGATTTATACAACAAAACTTTAATAACATGAAAAGAAACTTCAACAATGCAACATATCCTTCGTCTGTAGATGGAAAATTGTGGCAACAGTTGTGCTAGTATATCTACCACTAGACTCTTGGGAATGAGCCCAAAAAGTTCTAAACCTTATATGAAATTGAATAAATGCATAGAAAATACTGCCAAGTATGCTGTAAATATAGTGTTTTTTTATCGGGCTAACAATCTCTCACACCTGCGAGTATTCTTTCTCTCTCCCCTCTCCATACCCCCTCTCTCTCTCTCTTTACACCCCCCACACATATATATTTATATATATATATATATATACATATGATTATTGTAACTTCTTAACAGAAGCTTACTAGCTCTTCAGATTGATGTAGAGTGTCCATGCGCATGTAGAACCCTCTTTAAACCCGCTACACTCTTGCAAAAATCATTCACAGAAATTAGAGGGGAACTTGTTAGTATTTTGGTGCTCTTTGTAGCGGAACTTCATAACGCATCTTTAAGAGTCTCGTCTAAATGCTTACGGAATTAGAGACAAAGCCAGAGATATTTCAGCAATACTTGTGTGGTCTGAGAAGCAGCACAGTCTCATACAATTATTAATCATGCCTGACATTGTGTGGCCTCACATGGTTCAATAAATCACGCAGGGGAAAGCCTTATCATTGCGATAAGTTAAAGGTATTTCTATCTATCCATCTCTGGAACACAACGTGGTCGTTTTCAAATAAGTTCTTGCTGAGCCGTCGTTTTAAATAATCAAAGAATACCTAAATTCCAACATGATAGATCATCAAGGTGTCGTCTCACAATTTACCTGGCAGTCAACTGTTATCCCCGAGTTGCCTTTGGCCCTTGATAAATAATGACCCTCTAGTAAAAAAAAAAATAATCTTACACATCGGATAAAAAAGTAAAGTCTTAAGTTTCTCCTCCTTCGTTATGTAAGCATAACGCATCCCGGCTTCCCAAGCGAATTCGCGTATGCATGAATGCTGGCCCCGGGCGATAGAAAGCCGTTTCGCAAGGACCTGATCATATTCCTTCCACCATGATCCGTTGAGTTACGAGAGAAATACAATATTTCCTGTTATGTAAATGAATTTTATACAATGTCGAATAGCAGATATTTTTTAACAACACGATATAAGAAAGATATATTTCTGTCTAAAAACCGAGACGTATAAAAATATGAATTTCGGTACCAAAATGCGTTTCGAACGGTGGATTAGAGAAAGCTTTACTGACATGCGCAGATGGTAGAACGGATATTAATGTCTTCCTGGCGCCTGGTACAATATGAATGAATAAGCAACATCCTTTCGATTTTTTTTAATGTTTTATATTTTGTATAAAAGAGAAAATTATACAAAACATATTTCTATCAAAACTCATGTTAAACAAGTACTTAGTGTCAAAAATTACGTTGTAAACGATCTCTGCAGGCAGCGCTCTGAGAATAAATGCTGTTTGTTTTACCCAACATTCTTGTAAGGGACGGGAACCCAGAAAGCCTTGCATCCTTTTAAACGTGTCTGCGTAATTTCAAAGCATCTGGTGATGCGGGATCGTGGAAAAAAATGTACTTCTTTATTAAATAGCGTTAAGATTTTATGAACAGATCATTTTACTTATTCAATTAAACGTTACACATTCTGTATATATGTATATATATATATATATATATATATATATATATATATATATATATATATATACGCACACTTATTGAAGCAAAGCCCATGTTAACAAATAAAATTTTTTCTGAAAATTTTATTCGAACAAAATTTAAAATTTAATTATATATATATATATATATATATATATATATATATATAAAGTGAAAGTGTTTTTCTGTCTGTCTATCTGTGCGTGTGTCTGTCTGTCTGTGTACAATTCCATACGCAATAACTCTGTTAATTTTCAGTCTACAGATTCGAAATTTGATATACAGGGTAGTGAGATTAAGAAAAATCTTTGTAATCCGTTATCGGCCAGTAATATGGCTGTTAAGGGGTCAACGTTCAACGATTTGACCTTAAAGTACTCTACCAACCTCTTCTGTCAATGTTTAGTATAAACACTTGAAATTTTAGATATAGGTTCCTTGCGCATACATCTAATAATAACTTGATTTGAGCCCAAAACAATAAATGTTAATGGGTCATAATAGGGGTCATAGTTAAAAAAAAAATTGACCTCTCCGATTTCTACAAAATTCAGAGATAGGGCAAGCTTTTTAATCGGTTTGCGTCTAAAATTTGAGCTACCAATATATAAATGTATGTATGTATGTATGTATGTTTGCATGTCTGCCTAAAACTTTCGACAGAGGCGACGGATTATCACAAGATTAGTATCGCTTTGAAGGTCGACCATTCAGACAATAAATACCCAAACATTGGCTAAATACATTAATATCTTTACCTTCAACTAGGCACTTTTCAACAGGGAGAGGTTGCTTTTTTCGCTAATATTCTCGAAAGTAATCCCCTCTTTTCGATTGTCTAACCTTGATTAAAACCTACGTCACTTCCCGTTTGCCAGTGGCCGTAACAGCAAAGACTTCACGTATTTTCCCGTTCTTTTCCTTCTTCGCGATACGGGTTCGAGCCTGCCTTCCGACTACCACTTTTTTTTGCTCAATACACACCTCCAAACACCTGGGCAACGCCGGACACCCAGGCTAGTATAAATATAATGCTATATACATTTCTATAACTTACTACCTTGCTCTACAAATGTATTGGGCACTGTTGAAGTAAATACTGAAAATTTACACATAAAATTGTATTAATGTAATTAAATGAAGTAGTCATATATATATACATATATATATATATATATATATATATAAATGTAATTCTTGGTTCGTTCAAAGTCGATAGAGCCATATTTCTACATTACCAATTTAATTGAAATTTTCAGAAAATCTATTTTTAAAGTCAAGGAATGTTTGCATGTTATTAAAATAATTTAACATTGCGAATTATAAAAATATTAAATTAAACAAAAATATTTTCCGTAACTGCGAGATTGTCCCCATTTCATTTCCGGTAGAAATGAGCCTTTAACTTATTGAGATAAGTATTATTTGTATCAATTTTTATGATACTAATGCAGAGAGTGATCCGTGCTGAAATAATAACGTTATTATTTAAAAAAGCCGTGCTTAATATGGGGAGGGGAGGGTGTTTTGTACCTATTCTGTACTTTAACCTTACAACTGAATAAAAAAAACATGTCGTAAAACTTTAATTAAACGTGGAATTACGATTTAAAAAAATAGCGCGGATCACTCTTTGCATTAGCACCATTTCTATTTATTGCGGACTATTATTCTCATCTTTATTAGTTGTTGTTTCACGACTTTTCGGCCAACTATTCTCTGGCCTTTATGAAAAGAAGTAAGTACGTGAGAAATTATTTTTTCCTTTTATAAATGTTTAGTAACTTTTTTCCTTTTATTATTCTTAAAGAGTAAAACTTTTCTTATCCATAAAAAGAGTTAAGCCTACGTAAATAAATAAATGTTTGTACACGTGACAAATTAGTAATAAATGGTTTAGTTACGTTTTTTAATTATTTATGAAAAGAGTTAACGTAAATAATGTTTGTAAAAGTTCGAAAGGCAACGTAATTGGCGTAGTTGTACAACCATCACCCCCATGCGTAATTTCTATACTTATAGGCTTTTGGAAATTTTTTTCACTGGATTATTATCAATGGACCTGAGGTAATCTCGTCAGCATCTGACAAAGCCAAACTCTTTGTCAAGAACTTTGCAGCTAATTCTACCCTTTGCGACCAAGACCGCCAACCCCCAATATTTCCTCCTGTATCAGAAAACACGCTATGTGATATACGTATATCTGTATGTGATGTTGCGAAGCTAATCAAAAACCTTGATTCGAGTAAAGCAACTGGCCCTGACGGTATTCCAATTATAGTACTCAAAAAACTTCAACCTGAATTAGCGCCCATACTTACAAAACTGTTTAAACGTTGTCTTAAGGAGAATAGTTTCCCATCTCCCTGGAAAATCTCATCAGTATGCCCTGTATTTAAGAATTCAGGTGATCGCTCATCCCCCTCTCAGTACAGGCCAATAAGTCTCCTGTGCGTCATGAGTAAGTTGCTAGAATCTGTGTTAAATACAGAAGTAATCAAACATCTCAACAAAAATGACCTTCTTAGTGACACTCAATATGGTTTCCGTTCTGCTAGATCTACAGCAGATGTCCTTACAGTTATATCGCATAGGATTAGCAAATCTCTCGACGGTGGCAATCTTTCTAGGGCAATTGCTCTTGACATATCTAAAGCCTTTGATAGGGTATGGCATAAAGGTTTACTTCATAAGATCGCTAGCTATGGTATAGCTGGAAAAGTCTTCTCAATTATTAAATCATTTCTCTCTGATAGGTTCATAAGAGTAGTAGTTGAGGGGCAAAAATCAGAAGCTCACAGTATTAATGCCGGTGTCCCTCAGGGATCCATCCTGGGCCCAACTCTTTTCCTGATCTACATTAATGATCTTCCAAATCATATCCTTACATCATTTGTAGACATTTATGCTGACGACACTACCATTTATGGTAGCACATCTAAGACAGTAAACGACCAAGTTCTCTCCAATTCTCTCTCCTCTGATCTTGAGCACGTAGTACAATGGGGAAAGGAGTGGCTGGTTACTTTTAATGCATCTAAAACCAAGCTTCTCTCTTTACATCATCAACATTCTAATCCACATTTGTCATCAATTGAAATGAATGGCTCTCGTCTTCAGGAGGCCTCAAGTTTTGACAAGCTTCTGGGCTTGACCATTACTCCTGATCTTAAATGGAACACGTATATCAAATCTGTTGCCAAGGCCGCTGGAAAAATGGTGGGATCTTTCTATCGATCCAGTAGATATCTCACTGCTGATGCTATTCTCTACCTATATAAGAGCCAGGTACGTCCAAGGATGGAATACTGTTGCCACATCTGGGCAGAGGCTGCTAGAAAGGACTTGTCCTGCCTTGATAGAGTTCCAAATAGACTTCGTAGGCTCGTAGGAGATGTCCTTTTCTCCTCCTTGCAACCTCTATCTCACAGAAGAGATGTTGCGAGTTTGTCTCTGATGTATCGTTATTTTCATGGAAAGTGTTCAACTGAGCTTCAATCTATGGTCCCCCCTCGCCAAACTTTCACAAGAAACACTCGTCTAGCTGTAAACACTATCAATAATTTCCCCCACTCTTTATCTGTGCCTAAACCTAAACGTAGATTCCATGAACAAAGCTTCTTTCTTAGAACTGCACGCCTGTGGAATTGTCTTCCGTTTTCCTGCTTTCCGGCTGACTACAATATGGTTGTGTTCAAGTCTAAAGTAAACAAGTTCTTGATGAGCCGTTCCATATAAGTTATCAAATTTACCAAATTTTCATTACTAATGATTACTATATTGACCAATTTCTACTGTACACTCTTTAACCCTTATCCTTGAGTGGCCTCTGGGCCTTGATAATGTGGTGACGCCTTTGTAAAAAAAAAAAAAAAAAAAAAAAAAAATTATTATTGATTTGACACTAATTAAAAATGATTATTAAAAAATATTAAAATAGAAATCAATATTTCGACATTTGAAAGTGGTGCTCACTTTTTAGTTACAACGTTCTGATAAATCAGTCACCCATTTTGTAACCAATAAAAACGTGGTATATCAAAACATAGAAAGTAAAAATAATATGACCCTCTATCGCATTTGTAAGCCCGAAATATATTTGTTTCTTAAAGAAAAAAATAGATTGAACATGACGTTTTTTATTGTTTTTATGAAAATAAAGTTTCGAGTTTTTAAAATTTTTTTGTTTTTACTTATTTAGTTGTGCGTGTTTTTTTTAAAATAATTTATTTTTATGAAAGGTGAGTTTGTTGGTGTTTCTTTACAATAATTTATCTGTTTTTATGAAAGGTGAGGGTTTTTTTTTCAAAACTTTTGTTTGTTCTTTTTAAAATTTTTTTAAAGTATTATAAATTTCACTAATATGCTGGAGAAATGTTTAATAATTTGGTATTTTTTTTTTAGATTAGGTCCACCTCAACAATTTTCCTTTAAATGACGACATATATTGGTTTTCGAGTATGGTGAATACGGAAATCGCATTAAAATTTTGCGGAAATAAGTAGTTATCAAGATATAAAACGTTGTATTATGCATTATATTCTGTGGCAGCCATCTTTTACGCGCGCACGCGCCATAAACAAATGCACGAGCGTAAAAAAGATGGCCGCCAAAGATTACAATGCATAATACAACTTTTTATATCTTGATAACTACTTATTTCTGCAAAATCTCAATGCGATTTTCGGATTCAGCATAGTCGAAAACCATTAAAAGTCGTCATTTAAAAGAAAATTGAGGAGGTGGACCTAATCTAAAAATTTACCAATAATTTTCCATCCCGTACACCTCCCGATACATTGCTTCGTAAACATGCAACCATTTTATATCTCCTGAAGACACTTCCGTATTTATCAAAAAAAAAAAAAAATGGGTGACCGATTTACCGGAACATAGTAACTAAAAAGTGAGTACCCCTTTCAAATGTTGAAATGATTTTTTTTCATAATCTGGTTAGTGTTCAATCAATAATAAAAATAAAAAAAAACTATCAGTATAGAAATTCGCATGGGGGTGATAGTTGTATAACTCCGCCACGTAAGTAAATAAATAAATAAAAATGTTACGTGCGCATGCATTAGCCTTGACTAGGGGGCGACTAAGGGAACGACCATTAAATAATTCTGCGGGTCGCCATAGAACTCAACGCCAAAGGAGTACCAAAATAGTTCTCATGATACGAAGAAATTTATTTTCGAAAAGTGGGTGATCACTTTTCGTTGTAAATTTAACTTAAAATGAGCACCCACTTTCTGGCCACCTGAAGAAGGGGCATTTATTTTCGTGTTTATTGGCTTAAAGGCTTTTTGACAAGGTAGTTTGGTACGCGAGTGCATATTTAACAGTTTTCGTTTATGCTTACGCGTAGCATAAACAAAGGCTACGTCTGTGAAATGGAAAATAGTCCCAGAGTTCAGGGGTTATTACCATGCAAAAGAAATCAAACAAAAAACTTTTTAGCCAAGAAACACACAGAAAAAAATAGCATCCCTTTTTTTCTATCGAATTCATTTGCTGTTTTTATTGAAAACTATTGCCCCCCGGATTTTTTTATATAATTTTCCATTAAGGGCCGTGCGTCTCACGTTCGTATATAACAAATCTTTTTTTGTAGATTTCGGTGTGCTAAACACGAGTCTACAAACCGTTTCCGTCGCAAAAAAATAGTTTTTATGATATGAAGAAATTACTTTTTCGAAACGTAGGCGATCACTTTTCCATGTAAATTTAACTTAAAATAAGCACCCATTTTCTATCCACCTGAGAGAGGGGTGATTTGTTCCCATGTTTATATGTTAACAGCTTTCGTTTATGCTCACGCATAGCCTAAACGAAGGCTACGGCTGTGAAATGGAAAATAGTCCCAGAGTTCAAGGGTTATTACCATGCAAAAGAAATCAACCAAAAATAAACTTTTTAGCCAAGAAACACACAAAAAAATGCCCCTCTCACAGGTGGCCAGAAAGTGGGTGCTCATTCTAAGTTTAATTGAGATTGAAAAGTGATCACCCACTTTTCGAAAAAGTAATTTCATGAAAATCATGAAAACTTTCTTTTTGCTACGAAAACGGTTTGCAGATTCGTTTTTAGCATACCGAAAAAAATATTTTGTTATATACGAACGTGAAACGGGCCTTAAAGGAAAATAATACCGGAGTTTTTGGAGCAGATTTGCCGTTTAGTTGTAAAAATATCCTCAAACCAGGTAATCACTAAAAGGGACTCTTAAAAGTCGTCACCTGTATCGAGCAAAAGTTTAAAACCACCGATTATATGCCAGCCTAACTCATGGTAACATATATTGAGTGAGTTCCTAACAGTATTTTGTATAGTTTTTTTAGTTTAAACTCATTTTCCCAAAATTTCCCCAAACTTAACGTGTTCGATACAGTCTGTCGCCATTTGTATTTTTCAGATATACCGATAAACATTGAATGTTTTTAACCGATTATACATTACATAAAAACACTAAAATCTTATCCAGTTAGGTAGAACATTTACTTTTCTTGCCTTTGATAACATTTATTTTGACAACTTCTTTGTATCTGTGTTTAGTAATATAAACACTTTTCATTTAATGTAACGTTTAGTCGGCTTGTAAAACAGTGTTTATCTGTGTATTTGAAAGCTACAAATGGTGGCGACACTGTTGATTACTTTAAGTTAGAGAAAGTGAGTTATAACTAAAAACAAAATACTGTCAGAAACCCACCGATTATGCCAGCCTATGTCATGGTAACATATATTCGGTGGGTTTCAGACACTGTTTTGTATAGTTTATAGTTTTCAACTTACTTTCCCAAACTTAACGTTTTCAACTTACTTTCCCAGACTTAACGTATTCAACAGTCCGCGACCATTTCTGTTTTTCGAGCCGATTAAACATTTTACATTACTAAAAACACTAAACAATTATCCAGTTAGGTAGGAACGTGACTTACCTTACCTTTGCTTTCAATTATTTGTTTTTGGACAACTTTTTCGAATCTGTGTATAGTACCCCCCCCCCATCACCCAAATATTACTAACTCACATTTTTGTATACAGAAAAAAAAAATTAGCGTTTCAACATTTTTGCTACGTTCGGCTTCATCCACTGATTGTTGGTCGAGTCCAAACCGTGAATGATTGACAGAAACTCCCGAGGATCCAGATCAAATTCTGCAAGAGCACCATTTTTTCTCATTTTCGCCTTCTTTTTCACTTTTTGGAGTGGATTGCTGTACTAAGAATATAAGAAACATGCATTTTCTCTTTTTATTAAATTTTTCCATTACACCAAATTGAGCCACTGCAACCCGTGACAGGGTACACCTAGCATATATATATATATACATATATATATATATATATATATATATATATATATATATATATATATATATATACTGTTTCGAGGATTTAAATACGAAACCGTATATTAAAGCATCCCTCTTCAGCAGTGCTGATCAAACACCCCTCACTTAAATACATGAAAGAAAATACTTATAAGTTTGTTCCTTCATATTAATTTAGAATAATCAATTCATGCCACTAAAAAAATATTTCTCACCTGTGTAATCCGTCCCTTTCTGCCCAAATTAATCTGCCTACTAAAAAAACTATTTTATATAGTGTTATATCATTCTACTACTTATAACCGCTTCCTTATTATTAGAATTTTATATATATATTTACATTCTTATTTACTCGTACCTATCTCTATAATTATTAGTTTATAAAAATATAGAAGATATATATATATATATATATATATATACATACATATATTATATATAACAATATGAATAACATTACAAATAAAATATATGTATATATTTTTGTACACATTATCCTATATGTATTGTTCAGATATATACATTTTTAGATATATTATGCATATGACAATATATATATATATATATATATATATATATATATATATATATATATATATATATGTGTGTGTGTGTGTGTGTTTGTGTGTGCGTATGTGTGTCGATTTTTGTTATTGATGTTTTAGGGATAATTAAATATTCGGTATTCGCTTCTCCTACCTAGGAAATCAAAGACTTATTTTTCCCTAAGAAAGATCGCTCATATTATCTGAACGTAAACACATAAATATATTGTTTAATTTTTATTTTCTTTTTTAAACGGTACTCTACGTATACGTATGTCTGCTGCTCTTAAACTGAGGTTCGAGACTTAATAAAGTCAAGCTGATGAGCTGTAGAGGAACATAGAATACTCTTTTAAAAAGTAAAATATTAATAAATGATATATATATATATATGTATATATATATATTAATATATTTCTATTTCACAATTATAAAACGCCAGAGTTTGAACAAACTTCAAATAGGATTTAATGAATAGTTAAGTCAATTAATCAAAAGAAGTAATCTTCACGTTAATACTGATAAGTAAGCAAATACTAATATATCGTCCTACCAAATAGAAATTACATGTATACACATGAAATTATCACACCCACAGACTACCTATCTGTCTATCTATCTATCTATCTATCTATCTATCTATCTATCTCTCTCTCTCTCTATATATATATATATATACATATATAATATATATATATTAATCTCTCTGTCTTTCTCTCTCTCTCTCTCTCTCTCTCTCTCTCTCTATATATATATATATATATATATATATATATATATATATATATATATTAGTCCTCGCGCGAAAGAGCAGGACACGAAATGTTTTAAATAATGATAATAATAGAATAACAATAACAAAGACTTTCGCTGGCGAGTACTACTATTGACCGTAACCAGTTATACAATCCTTTTGAAATTTTCATCTCTATTTTTCTCGTTATGTACTGAATATTTGTTAATGAAACCTATATATGTTCCTTATTAAATTTTAAGATTTTATATTCTGAAAGAAGTTTTAAAAATGTAATCTAAAAAATTATTTTAAAGTTTTTGTTAAAAAAAATTCAGATTTTCTCATTATTCAAACCTGTATTACAAAGAGGGAGTTGTAAAAAATGAGTTGTGGTGTGAGGAGAAATACAAACTGAAACAGAGCGAATATTCAGACCTGCAATAATACAAAGAGAGGGTTGCAAAAATGAGTTGTGGTGTGAAGAGAAATAGGAACTGAAATAGAGAGAAGGAGAGTTTTAAAATATTATAAAAAAAGATAAGATACAAGTTAGAAAAGCATTTCATCCAAGGCATAAAAATTGTTAAACAAAATTTTTTTACTATAGGCTTTAAAAATAAAGGTACAAGATTCAATTTTAAATTTATTTATCTTCAAAGTAAGTAATGTACATTTTATTGCAATTTAAAAACATTATATTTCATACAACAATTAATGATATAGATATAAAATTTCAATGGCTTTTTTATAAAGTTCAACAGAATGTACATTACATAAAATAAATGCAAGGTAATTTTTTTTATTCAATTTAAATTAAATTTTTATACCTTACTTTGTAAAATTTATAAAAGTGGACTTTGATGATAAATAAATGTCAAATTGAATCTTGTACCTTTATTTTTAAAGCCTATAGTAAACACATTTTGTTTAACAATTTTCATGCCTTGGATGAAATGCTTTTCTAACTTTTATGTATGTATGCATGTATGTATATTTCACCAAAACTTCTGCCCCTGAGGAGGGGAGACTAAATGATCTTAAATAACAGCAAGGGGTACATGGTTTCAAATATTTCTCATATGTTTTATCTCCTCCCTTTTGGAAATAGGGCACGATTATGAATAATTGCAGTATCAAATAATCCTTTAATTTCAACCAACGAAATATACCCAATGTATATATAGTGTCCTAGCAGGCAGCTTCAGTATTGCTACTTCGGTTGTCTTCCCTGTGACATTGACAAACCACTAATATATATATATATATATATATATATATATATATATATTCTTCAGTTGTTAAACTTGAATTTCTGAACAATATACGTGTATCTATCTATCTATCTATCTATATTATATACATGTATAACTACTTAATTTATTCACATCAATTTAATATACGAAAGTATAGATTTATGCGGAAACTTTAAGTATTTACTTCAAAAGTGCTCAATACGTATATATATATATATATATATATATATATATATATATATATATATATATATATATATATATACGTATATTGTTCAGAAATTCAAGTTTAACAACTAAAGAATTATGGAAATTTAAGAGATGAAAGTATTTTCCTTATTTCATGGAGTTTCAAAGAATGTCTCTTATCCTCAGAGGAAAATAGCAAAATACCATGCATATAGACGAGGTATAATTTTGCTGATTAGCACATAGTTTGAATAGCAGAATATGGGAAATGTATTGGTATTAAATAGTATATAGAAAAATATAGCTCAAAATGATATTCAATCTGGTGTCTATGTATGAAGTAGAACAATAGAAATGTAACAAATCCAAACGAAGTAGGGATGATTTCAATGTGAATGTTTAGATCATTCGTAGATATTTATGCTAACGACACTGCCATTTATGACAACGCTTCAAAAGTCGTAAACGACGAAGTTCACCCTGATTCTCTTTTCTCTGATCTTGATCACTTGTGCAATGAGGAAAGAGGAAGTTGGTTAATTTTAATGCATCTAAAACCAAGTTTCTATGTTTCCATCATTAACGCTTTGATCCCCACCTGACATGAATTGAAATGAATGGTTCTCGTCACGGAGAGGCTCCATGTTTCGACAAGCTTTTAGGTATGACCTTTATTCCTGATATAAGATGAAACAAGTACATCCAATCCGTTGCCTAGCCTGCTGGAAGAATGGTGGCATCGTTCTACCACTTCAGTAAATATCTCACTACTTATACAATTCTCTACCTGTATAAGATCAAAGTAATTCCAAGGAATACTCTTGCCACATCTTTAGGAGTTGCTAGGAGTTCAAAATTGACTTCGTAGCGTAATGAGGGATGTCTTTTTCATTTTCCTGCAATTTTTTCCCCACAGAAGAGACTTTGTGAGCCTGTCTCTGTTTTATCGTAATTTTCATGGCAAGTGCTCGCCTGGGCTTTAATCTATAGCCCCTCTTTCCAACTCACTAAAATAGTGTTGTCTTCATGTCCAACGTAAACAAGTTCTTGATGATCAACCCCTTAAGTAATTCAATTTACCAAATTTCCACTAATAACGATTACTACAATGTTTTCCATTGACTAACGTACACTCATAAACCCTTATCCTCGAGTGGCCTCCAGGCCTAGATAAATGATGACTCTTTCGTAACAAAATATTATCATGGATTTTGTCGATTTTAGTTTGTACATGGTTCATTCTGGGATATGATACATGAAAATAAATGACATAAATCTGACATATCTGACGATGATAATAGTTGTTTCGAATCTCAACGTCAAACTTCTGGTTACTTTTAGTCAAATCGGTGAGTCGTAAATGACGAAGCATCATTTGTAGATAAATATATGACTATATGGGATAGCATTGTAGTAATCATTAGTATTAGAGATTTGATAAAGTGTCTTACTTAAGGGGGCAGTTTGTCAGGAATTTGTTTGTGTTGGATTTGAAGACATCCAAGTTGTAGTCAGGTGGGAAACAGGCGAACGGAAGAGAGTTCCACGTTTGTGCACTTCTGAGAAAGAAGCTCTGCTCATGGAATCTATGTTTGGATTTAGGCACAGATAAAGAATGGGGAAAATTATTAACAGTAGTTTCAGCCAGACGGGTGTTTCTCGTGAAAGATTGACGAGGGGGGACGAGAGATTGGAGCTCAGACGAGCACTTGCCATGGAAATAACGATAAAACAAAGACAGGCCCGCAACGTCTCTTCTGTAGGAGAGAGGCTGCAGGGAAGAGAAAAGGGCATACCCATTAAACCACGAAGTCTATTTTGTACTCTGTCAGGGCAGGATAGGCTGTTTTTAGCGGCTCCTGTCCAGATATGGCAACAGTATTCCATCCTTGGACGTACTTGGCTTTTATACAGATAGAGAATTGCATCAGTAGTGAGATATCTTCCGGAGCGATACAAGGATCCCACCATTTTCCCAGAGTCCCTGGCAACAGATTTGATGTACGTGTTCCATTTCAGATCAGGAGTAAAGGTCAAACCCAGAAGCTTGTCAAAACATGGAGCCTCCCAAAGATGAGAGCCATCCATTTCAATTGATGCCAGATGGGGGTCAGAGCGTTGATGATGTAAAGATAGAGGTTTGGTTTTGGATGGATTAAAAGGTACCAGCCACCTCTTCCCCCATTGTACCACGCGCTCAAGATCAGAGGAGAGAGAATTAGAGAGAACTTTGTCATTTACGGCCTTTGATGTGTTGCCATAGATAGTCGTGTCATCAGCATAGATGTCTACGAATGATTTAAGTATGATTTTTGGGAGATCATTGATGTAGATCAGGAAGAGAGTTGGGCCTAGGATAGACCCCTGGGGGACTCCAGCATTAATACTGTGGGCCTCTGATTTTTGCACATCAACCACTACTCTTATGAACCTATCAGAGATAAATGATTTAATGATTGAGAAAACATTCCCAGTAATACTGTAGCTGGAAATCTTGCGAAGTAAGCCCTTATGCCATACCCTATCGAAGGCTTTCGATATGTCAAGAGCAATTGCCTTGGAAAGGAAACCTTTGTCAAGAGATTCACTAATCTTGTGAGATATAACCGCTAGCACATCTGCTGTAGATCTTGCAGAGCGGAAACCATATTGCGTGTCGCTAAGAAGGTTGTTTCTGTTGAGGTGGTTGACTACCCTTTATTTAATATGGATTCCAGCAACTTACTCATGACACACAGGAGACTTATTGGTCTGAACTGAGAGGGAGATGACTTTTCACCTGAATTCATAAATACAGGGCATACTGATGAGGTTTTCCAGGGTGTTGGAAAGCATTTCTCCTTAAGGCAACGCTTAAACAGTTTTGTAAGTTCTGGTTGGAACTTTTTTAGCACTATAACTGGAATGCCGTCAGGGCCAGTTGCTTTGCTGGAATCAAGGTTCTTGATTAGCTTGGCGACCTCACGCACAGATATTTGTATGTTGCATAGCGTGTTGTCTGTTATAGGAAGAAATACAGGGAGTTGATGGCCATTGTCGCATAGGGTAGAATTAGCTGCAAAGTTCTTGCCAAATAGTCTGGACTTGTCTGATGCTGACGAGATGACCTCAGGTCCATTGATGATAGTTGGGATAGAACGCACGCTTCTGTTCAAGATCCTGTTTGCTATTTGCCAGAACTGGTGGGAACCAAGCCGCGTCTCAGCTACTTTGGATTTAACAGACTGAGCATATAGCTCTCTTGCATGTTTTATTACTCTTTTACAGTGGTTGCTGGCAGTCCTGAAAGCAGCTTTAGTTTCAGTACATCTATTAGGTTGGTAGCTATGGAAAAAGTGATTTTTGTGCGCGATGGCAGCAGCACATTCAGGGGAGAACCATGGCTGGCTGTTAGGTTTTTGTTGGAATTTTAGGATGCTATGAATCGGTCTATACCTACAATTACCCATTCGGTCAGGTCTGATACTATAGAGGACACATCCTTTTTACACGTACGGAAGCTATCCCAGTTCACCATAGAGTATCGATATAGAGTACGGTGGAGGTGCGTCTGAAGACTTATTACATTTCATTTTTATCTTAACTGCTACAACAGAGTGGTCAGAGGATCCCAGAGGAGATAGAACTTAACATGAACACAGCTCAGAGGATGTTGTATGGAAAAGGTCTAGAACGCTTGCATCAGACAGACCTCACTGGCGTCACCTCAACAAAGGAGCTGAAACAGCTGAAGAGAGAAGAACCCTCAAAGCAGAACAGCAGCTTGCAACCCGCAAAGCCAGAGCAACAAGCTCTGTCCCCACAGCACCTGCTCACCACTGTCCAACTTGTAGGAGAGCTTTCCATGCCCGGATCGGCCTTAGAAGTCATCTCCGGAGCACAAAAACAATACTTTTACTCACTGATGTCATGGCCATCTTCGACTTCGCAGGACGAACAAGACGACGATATATATCGCAATACTATATATTAAAATCACCGCATCACCTGTAATAAAGCTGAGCACCTACCGCATCAGAAAATCATCTCGGTTAACGAAGAATTTTGGGACGGTACCTGCTCTTTTTAAGATGTCTAAAGCTTTAGTTTCGCTTTTATTATACGAAAAGGCCTAATCCACACGCGGCGATCCGAAAATGTGGAATATTTAGCTTTTCAAAGTCGGGCAAATTAAATACACACGCATTCCCGGTTGTTAACTCGTAGATATTATCATTTAGACGTGATATAAAAAGTTTTTAGAATGAACGACCCCCACGAAAACGTCGAGGAAAAAAAAGCCTTTCTCGGACACACACACACACACACACACAAACATTTTTGTTTTTATATATAGAGATAATATCTGTTCAAAGATTTACTGTAAATTTTATTCCAATTAGCTTGGTATTTCTTCAGAAATATGAAAAAGAAAAAGGTGTCAAATACTTTTGTTACCCACTGTGTGTATATATATATATATATATATATATATATATATATATATATATATATATATATATATATATATATATATATGTATATATATATATATATTCGAGAAACATTTAACAAAATATGATTCCGACCCACTTCCATTCGTTTGATCCAGATTAAATGTTGCATATGCAATGATTTATATCTCTATAAATTATGCTGAAACTTATGCAGATTATACTTTTTCGCACTATATTAAAAACTAAACGTGAATACCATGGACAACTGGGCGGAAAGAAGAAAGAAAAGAAAATTAAAAAATTAGAATGGAGGATCAATCTCTTATGTGTCTGTATACAAGTACTTTAATCAAATGTACTCTGAAAACTGGTAGCACATGTGACGTTTCGACGTAAATACCCAACTAACTGATTAGCACCAAATCCCACCTATTCACTGATTTGCATCTAGTGTAGTTTTTAGCATTTAACCGAACGCACAACCCGACAGAATTACAATTTACTTTTATATAATGGACGATGATGACGACGAAAAACACATGAACTTGTGATTAACTCAGTTTTCTACCACGTAAACACGCCTGAAACCAATACGTTATTAAACCGTCTACAACTACAGATTATCAAACGAAAATGGCCGATACGCTTTGGAATTTTCAAATACTGCCAAAGATCTAAATTTCTTTGTTTATTTACTTTTTATAAATTCACTATCTGCCAGCGTCTGCTAGTAAACATTTCTACGTGTTTTTGGGAAGTACACCATTTGGATTTCGGTTACCCCCTCTAGGGACTCTATAAATCTGATCTACTTTTCGAGTTTTCTTTGCCTTTCAATTAGGAAAACACTACTATTACTACTACTATTACTACTACTACTACTACTACTACTACTAGTAGTAATAATAATAATAATAATAATAATAATAATAATTAGATTAAAAAAATCCAGATGGCGCCAGGGTTGCATTCGGGATTACTCTTGACGTTGGATAGGAGCTAAGATTGATCTTCAGTGGGGACACGGAATACCAGGTTTAGAAAAAAAAAACAGATAAGAATACATCTCGTTCGTTGAACTGCATCAAGGGACAAACGATGAAAAAACAGAAAGAAAAGGGGGGATGTAGGAAAAAGATGACGAAAAGATGTGCGAGATAGTACTGATGGTGAATCTTGTGACGAATATCCATATATATATATATATATATATATATATATATATATATATATATCATTCATAGTGTTTAAATATATGGTTAAGTGTCAGTTTTATTCATTTAGAACTGCTTTAAAGCTTCACCGCTTATTCATTTTGTGACCAAATTTCAAACAATTTTTACAGTTCATAGGTCACCTTCTCAGCCATATTTTGAAAAAAAAATCAATTTTTGTTCAGTAAAACAAAACTGATTAGAAAAGTACTGTGTTCAAAAATTCTCAAAAATCTGTAAGGAACGGAGAGATGATTTTTTTTATTGACTGTTGGTTACTACAGCAACCAAATTTGTTACACTACCTCAAATCGGCTGGAAATGGCGGGGATGATGATGTAACAGAGGATAAAATTAACTTTTGGTAATAATTTAATAATTCACAGATGCCCCGATCTGTAAATCAGGTGAAGTGTCGTAAATCAGGTGAATACTTTACAGGTAACAAGTGACACAGAGACAGAAAATTTTATTTCAAAGCAAAAGCTGATAAAATCACGGAGTACATAAAAAATGCGAGCATGAAAAGTATTATCGTTTAGATTTAAACATGGAAAAGTAAAAGATGGCTGTTTAATATGGAAACAAAAAGACAAGATATTCTGGTAAACATATAATAAATTTAAATCCGCAATTACTGCAGTATTAATAAAGAATTGATTATATAATTTTAAATTGAATTTTAATAATGTTATTATTATCATTATTGCTATTATGTTATTAGTATTATTACTATTTTTCTTGTTTATTATTTTCATATTTATTAGTATGATAATTATCATTATTATTATTATTATTATTATTATTATTATTATTATTATTATTATTATTATTATTATTATCCTCATCATTATTATTTCTATTATTAGTATTAGTAGTATTATTATCATTATCATTATTATTATCATCAATATTATTTTATTATAATTCTAATCATTAATATTATTAGTATTATCCTTATTATTATTTTCATTATTATTATTTTCATTATTATTATTATTATTATTATTATTATTATTATTATTATTATTATTATTATTATTAGATTTTTAATTTTCATTACTGGAAATTTTAATTTAAATTTAAAATTTAAAATTTTAAATTAAATAATATATAAATATATTTCCGCCCAAAACTCACAGCCTATTTATTTTTATATAAAATCGTTTCAGTTTTTATTTATTGTTTATTTATTTTGTTTACTGTTTATTATTTCTTTGCACACTTATGTGCGTATATATGTTTATTTATCCTGCTAGATTTATTACATGCATATCAATAGTTATGTAGAAGCTTTAATGCATATCATTTATACTCACTCACTATTATCCATTCTGACCCTTACGTCGACTTTATTCGTTGACATCTTATTTTAAACGCTCGTGAACTTGCCATATTGTTTTCACCCCTCTTTCTTATAGTAAGTAAATCTTACTATACTGACCTTTTCTGTCTTCTTTATGTCTTTCGCTTCTTTTTTCTTTTTCTTTTTATTTTCTTCTGTCGTTCTATTTCTCCTTTTCTTCTCATTTTAAACTGTCACTTCCTTTTCTTTTTTATCTCTTTTTTACCTTTGTCTTTTCTCTGATTAAGCTTTGGCATTCCCTTTCCCCACATCGCCTTCTATTTTTAAGTCTAAAATGTCACTTAATACCACACCGTCCACTTTAAGTTAGAGATTTTATATTTTATTTTTATAAATAAAATTTTTTTCTCACTTTTTTCATTTAAGAATCAGATGGTTGGAATAGCAGATAAACTTTATTTCCGTCGCCTGACGAGGAAGTTTTGTTTTTTTAATAAACCAATTGCTCCGAAATATTAGCATGTTCAGTGTGGCGACTATCTAATATTTGCCTATATAAATAAAAATATTATATTAGTTTATTTTATCGAGCACTGTAAATAACGTTGTTTTAAGTCATGGATTTTATCTCCCGAATACCTTTAATTTGGTATATATATATATATATATATATATATATATATATATATATATATATATATATATATATATATATATATATATATGTATATATATAACCTTAAATTTAATCTTCAGGGATAGCAATATATATATATATATATATATATATATATATATATATATATATATATATATATAACGCCTACTAGACACATCTATCATCTTTCTTTGTCAGACAGAACTGTGACCTCTTTCTGAACGAGATTTTTTTACGATGACAACAAATAATTATAATCTCCTGCTTCTCAGTACAAAACTATCAGACTTCACACTTTGCTCAGCCCGAATAGATTCGGTCACGCTAACCTTTCAAATTAAAACACTACACTTTTTAAGGTAGTATGATAATGGCTGCCATAATAACATGGTTCATTGCATTGCTTGCATAAGGAAAATAAAAGGTAAAAAGTCGGCAATATTGTGCAGCGACGAGAGAGAGAGAAAGAGTAAGAGAAAGAGAGAGAGAGAAAGAGAGAGAAAGAGTAAGGGAAAGAGAGAGAGACAGAGATGAAGAAAGATGTAGCCACAAAACAGCAACAAGAACCTGACAAAAGATATGACATCAAGTAACGTGCACCAGACAACAACCTCATTGGAGAAGTCTCTGCGAATGCCAACAATACAGCTGCATGCCTGATAAAAACTTCACAGTCATCTATTAGACATCGAAAAACAAAGATTTCTTGTATCACTATTAACACATGTTCATTGTTTTGAAAAAAAATTAATTCATACGTAGCTTCTCTTAAAATTCAGAGAAAAAATTAAAATATTTGATTATTATTAACATAATTATTTTCCCAAAACATCATGAATTAATTTTGAATCAATTCACCTTCTTCCATGAAATTTAGAAAACATTAAAAGTTATTTTCCTTCATCAAACATTAAAAGTTATTTTCATTCATCAAACATTAAAAGTTATTTTCATTCATCAAATATTAAAAGTTATTTTCATTCATCAACCATTAAAAGTTATTTTCCTTCATCAAACATTAAAAGTTATTTTCATTCATCTAACATTAAAAGTTAATTTCATTCATCAAACATTAAAAGTTATTTTAATTCATCAAACATTAAAAGTTATTTTCATTCATCAAACATATTTCATTCATCAAATATTAAAAGTTATTTTCATTCATCAAGTATTAAAAGTTATTTTCATTCATCAAATATTAAAAGTTATTTTAATTCATCAAACATTAAAAGTTATTTTCATTCATCTAACATTAAAAGTTATTTTCATTCATCAAACATTAAAAGTTATTTTCATTCATCAAACATTAAAGTTATTTATTCATCAAACATTAAAAGTTATTTCATTCATCAAAACATTAAAAGTTATTTTCATTAATCAAACATATTTCATTCATCAAATATTAAAAGTTATTTTCATTCATCAAACATTAAAAGTTATTTATTACTCAAACATTAAAAGTTATTTCATTCATCAAACATTAAAAGTTATTTTCATTAATCAAACATATTTCATTCATCAAATATTAAAAGTTATTTTCATTCATCAGATATTAAAAGTTATTTTAATTCATCAAACATTAAAAGTTATTTTCATTCATCTAACATTAAAAGTTATTTTCATTCATCAAACATTAAAAGTTATTTTCATTCATCAAACATTAAAGTTATTTATTCATCAAACATTAAAAGTTATTTCATTCATCAAAACATTAAAAGTTATTTTCATTAATCAAACATATGTCATTCATCAAATATTAAAAGTTATTTTCATTCATCAAACATTAAAAGTTATTTTCATTCATCAAACATTAAAAGTTATTTATTCATCAAACATTAAAAGTTATTTCATTCATCAAACATTAAAAGTTATTTTCATTAATCAAACATATTTCATTCATCAAATATTAAAAGTTATTTTCATTCATTAAACATTAAAAGTTATTTCATTCATCAAACATTAAAAGTTATTTTCATTCAATAAACATGAAAAGTTATTTCGTTCATCAAACATTAAAAGTTATTTCGTTCATCAAACATTAAATGTTATTTTCATTGATCAAACATAAAAAAGTTATTTTCATTCATCAAACAATAAAAGTTATTTAATTCATCAAACATTAACAGTTATTTATTCATTAAACATTAAAAGTTATTTTAATTCATCAAACATTAAAAGTTATTTTATTAATCAAATATTAAAAGTTATTTTCATTCATCAAACATTAAAAGTTATTTTCATTCATCAAACAATAACAGTTATTTCATTCATCAAACATTAAAAGTTATTTTCATTCATCAAACATTAAAAGTTATTTATTCATCAAACATTAAAAGTTATTTTCATTCATCAAACAATAAAAGTAATTTTCATTCATCAAACATTAAAAGTTATTTTCATTCATCAAACATTAAAAGTTATTTATTCATCAAACATTAAAAGTTATTTCATTCATCAAACATTAAAAGTTATTTTCGTTCATCAAACATTAAAAGTTATTTTCATTCATCAAACATTAAAAGTTATTTAATTCATCAAACATGTAAATTTTTTTCATTCATAATTAATTTTCTCTTAAAATTCAGTATTGATTTTATTATTAAATTAATTTTTTCGCAAAAGATCATAAAAAATTAATTTCTAATTAATTTACCTTTTTTTAATTTCATGGAAGATGGTAAATTGATTCGAAATAAATATTATAGAAATTTTCACACAAAAACGTTATTATCTATGAAGCACGGGCCGTGAGTCCTTATTTTTTAACAGTCTTTTAACGTTCCTAAAATCAAATACAGTTGTATTTCCTATTTTTACTATCCTTACTTTTCGTGTGTGTGTGGGCGTGTGCTTAATGTCACGGTAGGTTCATGTATGTACACGTATATATATATATATGTATATGTGTGTGTATTTATATATATATATGTATATATGTATATATATATGTATATATATATATATATATGTATATATATATTGTACATGTATAACTATAACGTTTTTTTTTCCATTCAAACACTAAATCGCATTTCGAACAATATAAAATACAATGGATATAATAAAAAACATTCTGCTGGATAAAAATAATTATTCGGAGAGCTTTTGTTTGAATATCACTTTTTTAGATGCAATATACTTCTGGAGCAGAAAAATTTTAAAAGTTTTTTTTTAATGAAAGAGACAATTGTTTTCAGTCGATAGGAATATTTCTTTGACCGCTCTCAATGTATTATGTTAAACTCTGCATTGTATATCCTGATCAGGTTAATCCAGCGCACATGTCAATGTTCAAAACTCTTGTTTTGTTTTCATTTTAGTAAAATTTTAATGATTTTGTTTTGTTTCTGACAATTCTGTGCACCTTTTTACAATTTTTTGCTTTTTGCAAAAGGTTGACAGATCAAACTCGTTGTTGTTATTCACCGTATCTGTATTTGGCGACCTTCATTTTTTAATTTTTTTTTCACTGATTTTAACAATTTGTTACTTAGTAAAATTCAAACGATACAGTAATTAGTTAATTAATTGTTTTCACAATTAATTAACTAATAATTTTAACCTGCCTAATTAATTAAAGATATGATTAATTTAACTATTCCACTCATGACACTGAAAATGGTAATGTCATATAGTTACAGTTATTTATCACATGACATTTTCGTATGATACTGCCATAAGTAATTCACCGAGTTGGTGTCTGACAGTTTAATTCTTCAAGTAATAAAAGTTTAATCCTCGAAATTTTTATGTTTGTAAATGTTCTATCAACCAATTTTCCTTTGATCAGGTTAAGAGCAGATTTTGTCTGGACATTGTTATAAAATACTTTTTAAATGAAAACCACCTGATACTGAAATTTAATGGCTTAATATCTTTTAGTTCTTTAATGGGTGTTGTACTAGGCATGAACTACAACGTCATCATCAGTGTATAATGGCCATAATAATAACTTTGTAATGTATTGAAACGCTATTTCTTTCTCAATTTTGAATAGGTTCCTTTCACTTCTATAAAGTTTTTCACAGTATTTGGCTTCATTCAAAATATGTCAACCTGCCATTCATTTTGGTTTTATTTATATCATTACATATATTTAAAACAAATGACAAAAAAAAACTATTCAAATACTAGTGTTCATTTAAAACAATATTTCATTGACATAAAATCCAGGACTTGCTTTATATTATGTTTATATGTGGCTACAAAACTAAAATGCCGATGTAAGTCATCATCATCATTATCATCATCATAATATTCAATTCAACGTTTGTTTTACATGCTAGCATATATTAGATAGCTTTTAGAAATACGATTGTGAGTTCTATGATTTTATTGTTCATTGAAATTTTTACGTGGTACTACTGTGAGTTGCTACGAAGATGTTGCTCGACCATATTTTGGTATGCTTATATAGAGTGTAGACGATTAAGACACGTCCTTAAAACAAACACAAGTAACATGTTTCGGTAAACATTTAATAAGCACTGATCACAATTTCTTTATATTATTAGCATTGAAATTGGATTTTTTTCTTTCGTTTCGTCTTATTTGTATAAAATGTTTCGGTTGGATACTTCGGCAGCAAATTCTGAGAGCAAATTTTCTGCAAACGTGCCAGGTATATAATTTATGCTCATAATCTTTTTTGATATGTTTATGAGATGTTTTATGAAAGTGCTATTATTACTGACAACTATTTATTACGTAATATTTCATATGTTTTTGTTTTATTTTCATTTTTAAGTTTATTTTTGTATTATACTATATACTCATTTTTTTTTACTTGTAAAGCTAAAACTACCGGGGATATTTTATTAGGATAATTAGTTTAGTATGATTTACCTTTGCTATCTCACTATACTATTTCGTTATGCATGGTTTAGTTTCATTCATTTCATTGCGTTATTGGATTTATCATTGACATCCATTTTTTCAAACCTTTCAGATCTCTATGCTGTTTCAATAAAATGAGTTAGAATATCTTTTTATTCATCTTGTTTTTTCTTTCGTTCGGTTTCTTCAGCTGCTTTAGCTATCAGGACCATAGCTCATTAGTCTCGGTTTACATATTGTTAACATCTCATACTTGTATTTGTAAAATATTTTCCCCGGTGTAGCACTACGATCTACCAAGTCCTTGTTTAGTCAGATTATCTGGACTGGATTGGTGTGCTCAGGGCGTAACAGCCGTTTCAGAAACTCCCCCATGGCGCGAACTAACCAAAATACTTTTCCTGGTAAACGAGTGGTGGATTTAATTTTTGTATTCGCAGCAATACTACATTTTCTCTATTTTTCTCTTGTTATTAACTATCGTAGTTGTAGCCATTGGATAACAGCACTATTTTGACCTCTCATTTTACTAAGTGTAGGGTGTCACCACTTATAAAAGCCAGGAGACCACTCGGGAATAAGGGTTAATGAGTGTCATTTTGCTGTTATCAGTAATTTATAACTAGTACAGTATTTGTTTGTTAAAGAGTGCAGCTCAACAGAAACTTGCCCATGCTTGGCTTGTTGTGGATAGCTGCGAGGCAACCCCACGTGTTGAGTTTTTCATAGATAGACAGTGCTAAAAAATAATTGTTTGCATGGAATTTACGTATAGTTTAAAGCTAATGTAGATAATAAGGGAAATGACCTCCCTGACAAAATTGTCTGTGAGATGGGTATATATGCTGATGACACCACGCTCTATAACAGACACGACAGGAAAACAAATAAACACATATTTAAAACATGGCAGAAACACTAGAGGATGACCTCCAATCTGTAGTGGAATGGGGACAAAAATGAATGGTCACATTTAATGCTGCCAAGACTAAACTTGTTTCCTTCAATAATTACAAGAAACCTTCTCTACCACCAATAGCAATGACCAAAGACTCTTTATCTGAAAGTACATATTTTAAACTTCTCGGCCTAACGTTCACAGGGAACGTGGTTTGGAAAAATTACATTGAGAGCATTGCCAGGCCCGCTGCGAAAAAGGTAGGTTCTCTCTACCGTGTTAGAAATTTACTAACGCCTGAAAGTATCCTGTACCTCTATAAGGCCACCATTCGCCCATGTATGGAGTATTGTTGTCATATTTAGGCTGGTGTATCTGCTACTAGTCTCTCACTCATAGACAAGGTTCAAAAGAGAGTCGCCAATCTGATAGGTCCTGAACTGTCATCTCAGCTTCAGACTCTGTCCCATCGATGAAATGTAGCATCCCTCTGCATGTTCTACAAGTACTTTAACGGTGAATGTTCCAACGAACTGCAAGCACTTGTACCCCCTCGACGTAAATACCCTCGACAAACCCGACAAGCAGCAAAATCCCACCTCTTCACAGTTGAGATCCCTAGATGTAAGAAAGCCTTCTACTCTAGTAGTTTCTTCCCCAGAACCGCTAGACTTTGGAATTCCCTTCCGGGTTTCTGTTTCCCCAACTGTACTGACATGCAGAAGTTCAAGTGTAACGTGAACCGACGTCTTGCTGCCCAAGGCCCCACATAGTAGCCATGTAGCTTATGCCCCTAATAGTAGCCCCCTACATCAAAGTGGCAATGTGCCTTGGTTGGGGTGAAAATATAAAAAAATGTAATTAAAAAAAAAATTGTTAACAGTTCTTGTTGCTAGACGAGTGATTGCTGTTCTGCTCCTTTTATATTCAATCATGTTACACGAATGTATGTATGTATTATATAATCTTCTCTTTATTCGCCTCCATTTTGGGATGGAGATAGAGATCCGAATACGCGCCTAAATCCGTTTAGCTCTCAAGCCAATGGGAAAGATCTGATTGTCTCATTCGCTACATGTCAATCGTGACTTCCTGTCCATAATGTTATATTCCGAATACGTCAACTTAACGTTTAGTCTTAAGTTTCTAAATGAATTTACCGCTTTTACTGAATTTATTCCATGTGGAAAATTATGTTCTTAACGGATTCATGGTCAGATATTGGTACTTGCTTTATTGATTCTGTTTTGTTTATTTTGTATTTCGAAAATTTATAAATAATGTGTGTTTCTTCTTCAGAGTGTTCCCTTCTTTTCGAATGTTTGTGGGTGTGACTATTGATTTTCAAGCTCGATACATTCCTTTTCTATTCAGTTGTACTAATTTATCTAAATCTTTCTATTATAATAAAGTGTTTATTTGTCTGTTTGTTTGTTCACAATTAATATATACAAAAATATACTGTTTTACAAATTAATTTTCATACTAAAAACGGACTTTTACAATATCTTACTCCATCACTTCTATATATAATATTTTTAAAAATGAAATCTACATTAAAGATATTACTTCATTTACATATTACACTAAAGGAAAACTATTTTAATAATTAGCTTTATATTAATAATGTTTACTTGTAAAATAATTGATTTAATTGTTCTGTTTAGAAATATTTTAAAAATTGAATTATTTAATTCATTTCATATTCAATTTATGTTAAATGTTTTAATAATTTTAATCGGAAAAGGTTTTATGTATTTAAGCTATGAGAGTTGTTTCCCCTTTAATCTCTGAAAATTATTACCCATTTCATTTTCATAGATCATAACAGATGTGTTTCATGCTTCGATAAGTCACACTTGATATTAAAAGATTTGAAATGCTCTGGACTATTTGTATAACAGGTAAAGTACTCCTCGTTTTCCTTTCTGACATTTTTCTCTTCCTCTGGGAGTTGTCCGCGATTTTGAAGGAAGTGATAAATTTGTTTTTCTCAGTTGTGTTATAAGTATTTTCCAAATTGTAGAATGTTATTGGCCAGTAATTACTGCGGATGTTTCCTCTTTTCCTCAGTGTCTGTTTAATAAATACATTTTTCAGGGTTAGAATTAGTCTTTCATGTGGTACTGTGAACCAGTACGCGTCATACATCAGTACGCGTGTATTTCATCATGGGCTGATGCTCTCAAGTTTTCCATTTTTCGGGGGATTTCCTTGATTGTTTATTTGCTGATTTCCGTCTCTGTATCTCATTCGATTTACTGTGACTCTTCCTTCATGTCTTTCAGCCATCCGACGTCTCTATTATGATCCTGTTGCTCTTCCCATATCTGGCTCCAGTAGCGTTTTGTTTCCGTTGGGTCCGGTTGTATTGTTCCTGTTTTTCCTATGTGCAGATTCTGAATGAATTTACTTTCATTGTTTTCAAAGGCTCTGTTTTGCTTGCACTGTTCAGATTTGTATCTGTATCGTCTTAATCTCATTTCTTTTGCTGGAGAATTTTGATTTAATTCATCCTGTTTCTTGTTTAGCTTCTCTTAGCTAATCACATTTCTACTTTGCCATCCTCCTCTAATCATTTTCATTTTGTTTATTGCTTTGACTTCTCTTTTTAAGTTTGTTGATCTGAGTTTCCAGCTTGAATTCTCATCCAGGTTTTGTTGATCCTTTTTCTTTGTCCGTGTTTTTTCAAACTTCACACTTACTGTCTTGGCACCTGCACATTTGTTTCAGCTTTTACTTTACTCATCTCCTGGTACCTTAATGATGGGAGCTTTGTTTTTCTCTCGTTTAGAAGTTGCCTGATATTTTCTACTTCAGCTAATTCATTCGTTAAGTTTTGCTGTTTCAAAGATCTCGGTCTCTATGTTTCGTATATCTAAGTTTTGCAGTTCTTCGACATCTGGAGTTTCTATGTTTGGGCTCCAGCAAGAGGCGTTTTTTATCCTGTTCCATCATTTGACGTTTGTTGTATTTTATTCAGTTCTAGTTTTGAAAGCCAACCTCACTTGAAAATAGTTTTCGCTTGGTCTGCAATTTTTGTTCTGGTGTATGGTAGTCACTGGGCATCTCCCACAACTTTCATCCATTTACGATATTATCCGTCTTTGGTTGAGTTCTGTAATAGCATTCCATTACCAGTCTATTCTCATTTGTTGTCTATTTATTATTGGAGGTTTTGGTGAATGTTGGTTACTTGTGTTCCCCTGTTTTTTTATCTGTATTGTTTTGGTACCTGAAATTAGAGGGATACTTACGGGTGATATTGTTGTTTCTTAAATTGGAAAAAGAGCCAAGATTCGTTGGATCACAACCAAGTTCCTCATGCTAGTTACCGAATGAGCACCTGTCGTTCATAACAACCAGATCTTTCTTCTGGGTCCCACGTTTCGTATTTGTGAGTTGCATATTCTATGGTGTCGTGTTTGTGGCAACATGAAGCCTAAATTTTTTTACCCGTGGTTCTATCACAAGGATAGTGTTTTACTCTCACGTAAATGAGAAAAAATTTGCACGTACATAAAGTACATGAAGAGACAGTAAAATACTAGGACACACATACAAAAAAAAACAACAACAAAGTATTGTAATTATTCAAAATCAAAATTTATCTTCTATAAAAGAAATTTTAAGATAGTCCTCCTTACACGAGTTTGCGTTGTTGTTAGTATGTGAGAGAATGGGTAGTATTGATGTTTTTCCCTTGGTAATTAGTTTTTGTTTCCTTCTTTTTTCTTTTCTTACTTCCATTTATAATCATGCAAGAATAAAATACTAAATACAAAAGCATTCAGTACTAACAAAGTGAACAAAATAAAGGTTATATGAGTAAAATAAAAAGAATTACTATTTAGGTAGTTATGATTCCAGAAAGGAATATGGATATTAGTCGAAAAATCAAAGAAAGAAAAAATGCATGACATAAATTAATTCAATCTTTCTTTTACAATTCTTACTTGATTGCTCGGATTATTTGAGACAACATCAAAAATGAAGTCTAGCGTGCGTGTTTAAAAATGACTGCATCCATCACAATATTCTTTTTCCCGTAGAAATACCAACGTAATAGATGCACTGAGATTAAAGCTGCTTTCAGGACTGCCAGCAACCACTGTAAAAGAGTAATAAAAAATGTAAGAGAGCTATATGCCCAGTCTGTTAAATCCAAGGTAGCTGATCAGCAGCTTGGTTCCCACCAGTTTTGGCAAATAACAAATAGGATCCTGAACAGAAGTATGCGTTCTATCCGAACCATTATCAATGGACCAGAGGTCATCTCGTCAGCGTCAGACAAGGCCAAACTATTTGCAAAGAACTTTGCAGCTAATTCGACCCTATGCGACGAAGGCCATCAACTCCCCATATTTCCTCCTATAACACAGAACAAGCTAGGTAACATACAGATATCCGTGCATGAGGTCGCCAAGCTAATCAAGAACCTAGATTCCAGTAAAGTAACTGGCCCTGATGGTATCCCAATTATAGTGTTAAAAAAGCTTCAACCAGAACTTGCTCCCATACTTACGAAACTATTTAAGCGCTGCCTTTCCGACTCCCTGGAAGACCTCATCAGTTTGTTCTGTATTAAAGAATTCAGGTGATAAGTCATCTCCCTCTCAGTATAGACCAATAAGTCTCCTGTGTGTTATGAGTAAGTTGCTGGAATCCATATTAAATAGAGAAATAGTCAACCACCTCAGCAGGAATAACCTTCTTAGTGACACACAATATGGTTTCCGCTCTGCAAGATCTACCGCAGATGTGCTAACGGTTATATCCCACAGGATAATGAATCTCTTGACAAAGGCGTCCTTTCTAGGGCAATTGCTCTTGACATATCAAAGGCCTTCGACAAGGTACGGCATAAGGGTCTACTTCACAAGTTTTCTAGCTACGGTATAACTGGAAATGTTTTCTCAATCATTAAATCATTTCTCTCCGATAGGCTCATAAGAGTAGTGGTAGATGGACAAAAATCGGAGGCCTGCAATATAAATGCTGGAGTCCCTCAGGGGTCAATCCTGGGCCCAACTCTCTTCCTGATCTACATCAATGACCTCCGTAAACACATACTTAAATCATTCGTTGACATCTATGCTGATGGAACGACCATCTACGGCAACACATCAAAGGCTGTAAATGACGAAGTTCTCTCGGATTCTCTCTCCTCTGATCTCGAGCGCGTGGTTCAGTGGGGGAAGATGTGGCTAGTTACCTTTAATGCATCTAAAACCAAACTCCTACCCTTACATCATCAACGTTCTGATCCCCATCTGGGATCAATTGTGATGGATGGCTCTCGTCTGGGTGAGGCCCCGTGTTTTGACAAGCTTCTGGGTTTGGCCTTTACTCCTGATCTGAAATGGAACACGTACATCAAGTATGTTGCCAAGGTCGCTGGAAAGATGGTGGGATCCTTCTACCGCTCCAGAAGATATCTCACTACTGATGCAATTCTCTATCTATATAAAAGCGAAGTACGTCCAAGGATGGAATACTGTTGCTATATCTGGGCAGGAGCTGCTAAAAACAGCCTATCCTGCCTTGACAGAGTACAAAATAGACTTCGTGGCTTAGTGGGGGATGCCCTTTTCTCTACCCTGCAATCTCTCTCCCACAGAAGAGACGTTGCGAGCCTATCCTTATTTTATCGTTATTTCCATGGCCGGTGCTCGTCTGAACTCCAATCTCTGGTCCCCCTGGCCAATCTTTCACGAAAAACACCCGTCTAGCTGAATCCACTGTGAAAAATTTCCCCCACTCTATATCTGTGCCTAAATCAAAACGCGGATTCCATGAACAAAGCTTCTTTCTTAGAACTGCACGCCTGTGGACCTCTGTTCCGTCTGCCTGCTTCCCACCGGACTACAACTTGGATGTCTTCAAGTCCAACGTTAACAAGTTCCTGATGAACCGCCCCCTTAAGTAAACACCTCATCAAATCTCCACACCAACGTAATGTACTTGCAATAACCCTTATCCCTGAGTGGCTTCCAGGCCTTGATAAGTGGTGATCACTGTGTAAAAAAACAAAAAAGAAATGTCATTTAGCGTCCAAGCCTTACGTATTCGGAATACGCGAGTTGACGTACCACTGAGAACAACATAAAGGTCTATCGGTGGTAGTAACTTCTACTTATAACAAAATCGTGAAAGAAAAGATACACCAGTCTTACTGGGAGGCTGGGCTAGGTTTAGGTATTATCATTTAGAGTAAAAGATTTGCGATATTCAAATAGTAATGATAATAATAATAATAATAATAATAATAATAATAATTAATAATAAAATAATTTGTATCTTGGTTTTACTTTTAAAGTCACGCAAATCAATCTAATATAATCGACAATAATTCCGGGCAAAAGAACACGTAATTCATAGAGGAAGGTAGAGAATAGTTAACACAAACCCGTTACAGCGTTAAAGATTATTTTTAAGTTGTAACATCATTATGTAGAAACTCATTCTTGATATGGGACGGGCTTTTTTCATTATTATGTTCTCAAACAGTTTTCTTATTTTGCACACCAATCAGCGATTCTTTTTTAATCGTCGCAATACTAATATATATATGTTAAATCACCTGGAAACCCAACTGATCTATAAGTATCTTCAAACTACACAGTGAGAATCGCACCAACCCTGTCTACCTTGGCATGATGCTGAAACGCATCTCTCATAAAAGGATCATCAAAAGTAGACAAAAATGAAAGTCAGCCCCTGGAACAATTGCTGATCAACGACAAGTGGGGAGTTACGAGGGGCGTGCAATAATTAATGCCCCTGACCCACTTCCCATATCAGTACAGCAACGAAACTTGGCACAGTTATTAGTCTTTCTCTACATACGAACCACCCAGAGTTATGCATTTCTCCCATCGTTTGATGCAGCTCTGGAGACCGTTTCTGTAGAACACCCCAGGTTGGTCCTCCAACCACGACGTGACTTCAGAAATCAAGGCTGCACCATCTGGGAAACGCTTTCCTTTCAAAAACAACTTCATGGCTGGGAAGAGGTGAAAGTCAGAGGGTGCAAGGTCAGGAGAGTAGGGAGGATGGGGAAGGATTTCATAACCACACGCCCGTTCTTCTGATCTGGCGACATGCGAGTTGTGGACCGGAGCGTTGTCCTGCAGGAGGAGGGTACCTTTGCTGATCTTGCTCCGCCTCTTGATTTTGATAGCTTCTCTTAATTTCCTCAAAAGTGAAACATAATAAGCTCCTGCATTGTTGTATCCTTTGCCAGGAAATCTGTCACCACTACTCCGTCCTGGTCCCAGAAGACTGTGAGCATGACCTTGCAAGCGGAGGGCTGTACCCTTGCCTTCTTTGGAGGTGGTGAGTCCAAGTGCTTCCACTGCATTGACTGGGCTTTGGTCTCTGGATCATAGTGATGGACCCAGGTTTCATCCTGTGTAATCAGTCTTTTGAAAAACTTTGACCCATCTTCTTGACATATCTCCAAATTCATCCTCGAGCACTCGACGCGTACTCGCTTCTGAAATGGTATGAGCAACATGGGAATCAATCTGGCAGACACCTTATGCATATGCAAATGGTCGTTAATAATAGTTTCCACAGACACATACTAATATTGACATAATGGGCTATTTGGAGAATGGTAATGCGCCGATCTTCCAAAATGGCAGCCTCAACTTGACGGACAGATGCCTCATCTATGGCAGAAGGGGAGCGACCAGGTCTGTGAGCTGTTTCCACAGACTTCCGACCATGTTTGCATTCACGATGCCAGCGTTTTATAATGTCATATGATGGGGCATTATCACCAAAAGTCTCCTGTTGTGTGCGTCCTTTCAAATACAAAAACCGGATCACTGCTCGACATTCAACAGGCTCCATTTTACACCTCAGTTCAAACACCTGTAAAACAGAAACCACATTTAATTCAGAGCTGTATTTTGCCATATAACCCGTAGAGATTTAAATCATTCCACATGCAAAATTTCAGCTAGATCAGACAATTGGAAGTGGGTCAGCGGCATTACTTATTTCACGCCCCTCGTACAGCACAAACATGAATATATACTGTATTTGCTCTATTCTATTCTATTGCGGATTATGCTTGTTCTGTTTAGGAGAAATGCGTGCATGCAAAAAAAAAAAAAAAAAAATCAGAATTGAACAACGCGTGCAATTTGTTTACTAGCTTCCTGAAGCAAACACACCTGAAAAACTAGCACCTCCTCACTAGTTGCATCCATTTAAATTTAAGACGAGAAGTAGAGATCAGAAAAGCTATCAATGATGAACGAATATCTTGCATGAGTGAAGTCAAGAAGCTTTCTAAGCTTCATCGAACCCCTAACAACATCACAGGAGGACACTGCAACTGCGAACCAGCCAGCCAGAAAATTACTCTCTCTTACTGGCATGCGAATCTCCGCTTCTGAGTCTCTCTCTCTCCCGGTCTAAAAGCACTTAATCGCCTGAGTAAAAAATTAGAAATCTGCTGTATGACGACGTGCTCCAAAAAACACACATAAATAAGAAGTGTTTTCATGCTTACGTTCTTATGCAATGCAATTTCTATTTCTTATATTTGACTTTTGTGGCCTAGAGAGACGGAAAAAATAACAAGCAATTGGAAATGAATTTATATTAGAAAAGGAATTATATCTACATTAAATTTAGACATTCCAACAAAAAAGAAGAATGAGATTGGAGCAATTGTTGCTGTAATAAACAGAACAAAACAAAAAATATAAAAAAAAACAAATATGCCACAAATAAATGTTGTACATGGAAAGACTCTTCTACCTACCTGGATAACTATATTTGACTTAAACCTATCTTAAAGCATGTTTTTGTTCAGAAATAATTTAGTGCTCACTCTTCTGAGTTAAATTTCTGGACATAAGCCCTTAAGCCCTTGATAGCCGCTCAAAATCGAAAATTAAACAAACACATCAAATAAATGTCAAGAATCGAGCGAGAATGTGATGTTCTATCAGTATTTTGTATTAATTCTTGAGCGATTATACAAAGATAAAAAGTTAATATGGGTTGGAAATGATTATCACTTTATGTTAAATTTATGTGCGAAACTGCATTTCTACTCGGAATTCTAAAATAATTAATTTATTTTTCCGCCTCGTAATAATCAAATAAAAAGTAGAATCTAATAATAAGTAATGTGTTGTAATAGATTACTTTTGAAATGCTTATATAGCAATGTCCTATGTTAACACGACCACTATGATACCGGAAGTGTCACTGCAATACGCTAAATTACTACAATAATGGCTAAACTCAATTTCTAGCGATTACAACTTTTTTTATAAACGGATGTATGTTTTAAATTTCGAAATTTTCCGTGGGCTTTTTGCAAATTTAATTTCACTAAAAGATTTATGTCGGTGGATTTTCTATGCGCTTTTTAGTTTAACTCGATAAGGCTTACAATTCCAATGGAAAGCGTTATATATATCTTCTATTTTTATTTCTCTCTCTCTGCATCTCTCTATCTCTCTCTCTTTATATATATATATATATATATATATATATATATATATATAGCAATTTATAAAATATATATGGCGATTAAGCTTCGCTGAATATTCCGCGTTTCATCCACTCTAGGACTTTTCAGGCTTATGCGCGAATTCTGTGGTTGTTTATCGTTTATATATGCTCCGATAAACAACCACAGAATTCGCGCATAAGCCTGCAGAGTCCTAGAGTGGATTAAACGCGGAATATTTAGTGTAGCTTAATCGCCATATATATTTTATAAATTACTAACTAGCTCTACCTACGTATTGAGCACTTTTGAAATAAATACTTCAAGTTTGCGCATAAATGTATACGTTCGTATATTAATTTTATGTGAGTAAATTAAGTAGTTATATATATATATATATATATATATATTTACGCATCAGTTTTTAATCTCATGTATGTCTTGTTGAAAAGCAATGATAATTATTGTTTGTTTCTCTTGCAGTCTGTTTTTTATGGCTGTAGCGAATTTCTTTTTACACTTGAACAGAACGATTGAACTTTGGTCCATCAAATGGAAAAGGCGGATTGCAAAAGAAACAAACAGGCATTATCCCTGCTGTTTAATGAAACATATATATATATATATATATATATCTATGTATATATATATATATATATATATATATATATATATAAGAGAGAGTAAGAGAGAGAGAGAGAGAAGGAAAGAAAGAGAGAGTGAGATGGGAGAGAAAGTAGAGACAGATAAATGAAATAGACAAATAGATGTGTATGTGGATTTTTCTCCCCAATAAATTTGATACAAACGATGTTTTAGTTCATATATATGTGTATGCATATATGTATGGATTCCTTAATGCATATATATATATACATCTATTATAAGTACACATATATCTATTATATATGGATATATGAATAGGGTGCTGGAATAATAGAGAAAGAGGGGGAAAAGGGTAAATGATCAGAGTAATAAATTAAAAAACACTAAATAGCCAGGTGAAATAAATGCCCAAGAAGCAGATGCGAGTCACGAATTAGGTTAATTACTTTCGAGAAGGCGTAAATAGTTCAGTACATTTCGGGCTCTTTTGTAATTCTATTATAGCTCTTTTCTACTCGTGCGACTGAGTTACTGCCCGTCGTTCGGTTTCAACAGAAAACTAAAGGAGCAAAAAAAAATACAAAAACAAAAAAACACAACATATATCCAATCGTTGTATACATCACTTACTTTACTCACATCTCCATTTCTTCTTTTTTCCCAAAGCTAACATCATGAAATCAAATCTCGTTAAACGAGAACTCTTAGACTAAAATCCTTATTCTAAGAAGCCACCTACTTATTTTCTTTATTATTTATAACGTCGATAAAATACGACCCATTTGAAAAAATAACACCACGTCATGAATACAGTGAAATGGAGTATTCAATTTTTATTGCCAATATCTCATATATTTATTTGATGGTATATATATATATATATATATATATATATATATATATATATATATATATATATATATATATATATATATATAGCATTATTTCGATACGTTTTGTGATCAAGAGCGGAGGACCGCTTGAACTATAAAATAAAATATTACATGTAAAGACAACATCGTCTTTATTCGTAATAACCTCCTCATAACCTTGAAATTACTATTCTAGAAGTACACGTGGAATAATATATATCTTTATACATTCTATATTTCAAGTTCTTTACATCAAATGGTTTTATGTCTCATCTTAAGTAATTTCCATAAACAAAAATAAAAAAAATGCCGACTTATTACTCCAGGAACTTATTATATAAAACAAGAGTTGTACATATGTGTACGTGTCCAACTAAAGGAATGGGGTGTATTATGTATATAGTATGGTATTTCGTCTATTATGATATGAATTTATTTGATTAATCAATTATAGAACGGTTAGTTGTCTGTGTGTATGTTTGGGTGTATGAAAATCTAAAAGTAAAAAACTACAAAACAAACACTCACAAAGTAGATATATTCTTGATAAGCGTTTAATGTGAAATATCTAAAATTTAGAAAAATATTCATTTTCTGGGAGTTCTACTGGATCAGTTTTGTGTTGTTCATTATTATTGTGTACTCACTAAAATTGATTTACTTTCGACAGCTGCGCAACTCTTGTAACCTTTAGCCTCACATTATAAGAGCGATGTTTCTGACAATGAGGAAATAATTGCCGTTTTCTTGGTCCGGATCTATTTTATCTAACACTTACTGTAAGCAAGTTTTAACGTTGAAATGCCATATTTCTCGCTCCTTAGATAAAATGGCTTTATGCGCTGACTGCGGCAATTTCCATAAAACAACAAAAAAAAACAAACAAAAACAAAACAAAATGGCGACTTATTACTCGAGGAAGCTATTATATAAAAGAAAATTACGCACGTGTGCGCGTCCAGATAGAGGAATATGGTAGACGGAGATAAAAATGGATGTGGATAAATCAAGATAGAGAGACGAATAAAGAGATAGAAGATTTAACAAAAATAGGTTAATAACTCACTTCGCAGGATCAGCCAAGGCCTTCGGATTGAAGATTAACACCAAGAAAACCGAAATGATGTACCAACAATCTCCTGGATCAGGAGCAACAAGCCATCCAATTAAGATTCAAGATTAGGAGCTTTACAGTGTCAGCAAATTCAAATACCTAGGGACCACGGTCATGAACAACAACAAAATGTACGAGGAGATTTCTGCAAGAATGGCTAAGGCTCCATATCCTATGGAAAACTCAAACAGAAGGTCTGGCAAAATAAAGACATGATTTTCAGAATTAAATGCGTGATGTACCGCGCCATAGTTCTCTCGACACTCTTATACGGTGCAGAAACTTGGCCAGTGTACAAACTGGTGGCCCGCAAGCTCAACACCTATATGATGAGACACCGCCGGCAGATTTTAAATGTCAAGTGGTATGATTTCGTCAGCAACAGGAAGATCCTATCACAAGCCAACCTCCCAATCATATATGACCTGCTCATCCGGAAAAAACCTGAGATAGGCCGGGCACGTAAACAGAATGGAGAACTCCCGACTACCAAAACAGATATTGTTTTCACAACTGGAGGATGGGGTACGAGGCATAGGCAGACTTAAGCTCAGGTTTCGTGACACCGTCAAACGAAATTTAAAGGACAGGCTGATCCCTACTGGAAGCTGGCAGACCCTCAGTCGCGACCGTAACAAGTGGAGAATGATGGTTCACAGGGAGTTGTCTTCGGACACGAAGGACAGCACATGATGAGGTTACTTTTTCCCCAGACAACGTCGCATGACTCTGTTAGTTATATAGAAGGTGATTCTATAAGTATTCCAAGTGTCAAACTTAAGTCTTCGAAATTCTGCATATTAGAGTTTCCCCTCCTCTCTATCTGTGCCAAGATCGAACGCAAATTCCATGAACAGAGTTTATTTCCTAGAACTGCCTGCCTGTGGAACTCTATAAAAGGGTCTGCTTTCCAGATGTTCGTTTTCAAGTTTAATGTAGAGAAGTTACCACCACATTAATATCACTATCGACCATTTTATATTCATTGACTCTTATACTCGAATTGCCTTCAAGCCTTGATAAGTAGTGAATCCCATGGAAAACAATTCCATAACATCATACGGAGACGCAAAAACGCATTTGTTGTGGCAAGCAATCCATACTCAAAATATGTTCTGTGTTAGACGCTCTCGGTTTGCCATTCAAAAGACAACAATGTACAAATGTCTTGCCTGATCCACGACAATAGCTAGAGAGTACATGCATCTGAATAAGATCTACGTATCTAATTGATCTGCCTATAATTGTCGAATATATAAAGTGTGAAATGATGCTGGTCTAGCAATCATCTGGAACTCATTTATTTATTTCGTACTAGCGAGGGACGCCCAGCCTTGCCCGGTCGTAAAGTATGCTTAATATACTTTAATTTATGCAGATTTCGTATTTATGTACTTATTATTACAGAACCAATTGCTATTGAATAATATATATATATATATATATATATATATATATATATATATATATATATATATATACACGATTGATTTCCAAAGTTTATAAACAATGACTTAAGTGCCAACAACTAGAATTGAAACTAAGACATTAGCATTCCAGCCGCATTCAATACTGTTTTATCCGCTGACAGATGAATAAACATATTTAAAATTAAACCACTGAAAGCTATGAATGAATTTGCGCATGCGTAAAATTAATAGAAATATGTCGGCAAATTGAAATTAGCATTTTACATTTCAACTTGCCGACATGTTTCTATGCGCGGTATTCATTTATTCAAACAAAAATTTTATTCGTTAAAAATCATTCTTGGTGCATGATTACTATTGCCCTTAAATTTCAGTCTTATGTTACCAGTAATTTCAGTTTTATGTTACCAATAATTTCAGTTTTATGTCACTAGTAATTTCAGTTTTATGTTACCAGTAATTTCAGTTTTATGTTACCAGTAATTTCAGTATTATATTACTAGTAATTTCAGTCTTATGTTACCAGTAATTTCAGTCTTATGTTACCAGTAATTTCAGTCTTATGTTACCAGTAATTTCAGTCTTATGATACCAGTAATTTCAGTCTTATGTTACCAGTAATTTCAGTCTTATGTTACCAGTAATTTCAGTCTTATGTTCCCAGTAATTTCAGTCTTATGTTACCAGTAATTTCAGTCTCATGTTACCAGTAATTTCAGTCTTATGTTCCCAGTAATTTCAGTCTTATGTTACCAGTAATTTCAGTATTATGTTACCAGTAATTTCAGTCTTATGTTACCAGTAATTTCAGTATTATGTTCCCAGGAATTTCAGTATTATCTTACCAGTAATTTCAGTCTTATGTTCCCAGTAATTTCAGTATTATGTTCCCAGTAATTTCAGTATTATGTCCCCAGTAACTTCAGTATTATGTCCCCAGTAATTTCAGTCTTATGTTCCCAGTAATTTCAGTATTATGTTCCCAGTAATTTCAGTCTTATGTTCCCAGTAATTTCAGTCTTATGTTCCCAGTAACTTCAGTATTATGTCCCCAGTAATTTCAGTCTTATGTTCCCAGTAATTTCAGTATTATGTTCCCAGTAACTTCAGTATTATGTCCCCAGTAATTTCAGTCTTATGTTCCCAGTAACTTCAGTATTATGTCCCCAGTAATTTCAGTCTTATGTTCCCAGTAATTTCAGTATTATGTTCCCAGTAACTTCAGTATTATGTCCCCAGTAATTTCAGTCTTATGTTCCCAGTAATTTCAGTATTATGTTCCCAGTAATTTCAGTCTTATGTTCCCAGTAATTTCAGTCTTATGTTCCCAGTAACTTCAGTATTATGTCCCCAGTAATTTCAGTCTTATGTTCCCAGTAATTTCAGTATTATGTTCCCAGTAACTTCAGTATTATGTCCCCAGTAATTTCAGTCTTATGTTCCCAGTAACTTCAGTATTATGTCCCCAGTAATTTCAGTCTTATGTTCCCAGTAATTTCAGTATTATGTCCCCAGTAATTTCAGTCTTATGTTCCCAGTAATTTCAGTCTTATGTTCCCAGTAACTTCAGTATTATGTCCCCAGTAATTTCAGTCTTATGTTCCCAGTAATTTCAGTATTATGTTCCCAGTAACTTCAGTATTATGTCCCCAGTAATTTCAGTCTTATGTTCCCAGTAACTTCAGTATTATGTCCCCAGTAATTTCAGTCTTATGTTCCCAGTAATTTCAGTATTATGTTCCCAGTAACTTCAGTATTATGTCCCCAGTAATTTCAGTATTATGTTCCCAGTAATTTCAGTATTATGTCCCCAGTAATTTCAGTCTTATGTTCCCAGTAATTTCAGTATTATGTTCCCAGTAATTTCAGTATTATGTTCCCAGTAACTTCAGTATTATGTCCCCAGTAATTTCAGTCTTATGTTCCCAGTAACTTCAGTATTATGTCCCCAGTAATTTCAGTCTTATGTTCCCAGTAATTTCAGTATTATGTTCCCAGTAACTTCAGTATTATGTCCCCAGTAATTTCAGTATTATGTTCCCAGTAATTTCAGTATTATGTCCCCAGTAATTTCAGTCTTATGTTCCCAGTAATTTCAGTATTATGTTCCCAGTAATTTCAGTATTATGTTGCCAGTAATTTCAGTCTTATGTTGCCAGTAATTTCAGTATTATGTCCCCAGTAATTTCAGTATTATGTTCCCAGTAATTTCAGTATTATGTTGCCAGTAATTTCAGTCTTATGTTGCCAGTAATTTCAGTATTATGTCCCCAGTAATTTCAGTATTATGTTCCCAGTAATTTCAGTCTTATGTTCCCAGTAATTTCAGTCTTATTTTACCAGTGGTTTCAGTCTTATGTTCCCAGTAATTTTAGTATCATACTGCCAGTAATTTCAGTATTATGTTGCCAGTAATTTCAGTATTATGTTACCAGTAATTTCAGTATTATGTTCCCAGTAGTTTCAGTATTATGCTGCCAGTAATTTCAGTATTATGTTGCCAGTAATTTCAGTATTATGTTCCCAGTAATTTCAGTCTTATTTTACCAGTGGTTTCAGTCTTATGTTCCCAGTAATTTCAGTCTTATGTTACCAGTAATTTCAGTCTTATGTTCCCAGTAACTTCAGTATTATGTCCCCAGTAATTTCAGTCTTATGTTCCCAGTAATTTCAGTCTTATGTTCCCAGTAATTTCAGTCTTATTTTACCAGTGGTTTCAGTCTTATGTTCCCAGTAGTTTTAGTATCATACTGTCAGTAATTTCAGTATTATGTTGCCAGTAATTTCAGTATTATGTTACCAGTAATTTCAGTATTATGTTCCCAGTAGTTTCAGTATTATGATGCCAGTAATTTCAGTATTATGTTGCCAGTAATTTCAGTATTATGTTCCCAGTAATTTCAGTATTATGTTCCCAGTAATTTCAGTATTATGTTACCAGTAATTTCAGTCTTATGTTACCAGTAATTTCAGTATTATGTTCCCAGTAATTTCAGTCTTATGTTCCCAGTAATTTCAGTCTTATTTTACCAGTGGTTTCAGTCTTATGTTCCCAGTAATTTCAGTATTATGTTACCAGTAATTTCAGTACTACGTTACCAGTAATTTCAGTCTTATGTTCCCAGTAATTTCAGTCTTATGTTCCCAGTAATTTCAGTCTTATTTTACCAGTGGTTTCAGTCTTATGTTCCCAGTAATTTCAGTATTATGTCACCAGTAATTTACGTATTATGTTACCAGTAATTTCAGTTTTATGTTACCCGTAATTTCAGAGTTTATAGGTTAAATATTTTCACGCACACATACTTACACTTAATTTTTATTTATATAGATAAATTAAATGATTATTGTTGATATTCGTTTCCTCGATATCTTTCCAGTTAAAATTCTTTCTAGGAAGATATTGCTATTTACGTGAAGGACAACGTGAAATCGTCAATATCCAAATGTGATAATGTTTCTGATGAATGAACTGTATTCGAACTTGTCATACTCAAGTTGTCAGTCTGTCTTGTTAACAACAAGGTAATAATTTTGAATCTACAACAACAGAAACAAGCACTGTAATCCGGACAAGACAAAATTAGTATGTTAATCAATTTACAAGTGTGCATCAAGGTTCAATAATTTATTCAGAGAACATGATCATTGTCTGAAGTCACACAATATAATATGTGATGCAAAGGACATGAGGAGGTTCGGCCTTCTGTTGCAACGTGTTTGACGTACTGGGAAGGTAGTTATTTACTCGTACTTTCTTACCACTGCAGGAAAATGTGACTCAAAATTAGAAGGTGAGGGGAATCTTGCCACCGCCGCTGAATAAAGAGCACTCTATCGTACACCAAATTGCTTGAACAGCCCTATCGGCATTCCCCAGTCAGTTACGCCTCAGCCAGTAAGAAATGAACTGCCTTTTTCCGAAAGCCAGGAGGCAAGGCCTGATAAAATGGTCATAATTACTACCCAGGATGAATACGTCAGTCTGACATGTAGAAGACCAGTAAACTGGCCCCAAACTTGTCAGGTTAATCGTCGAAAAGTAATCCACGACATGTATTTCTATCCAAAATTCCTTGCAACCGACGCAGCGAGAAGACAATAGGATGTCAGACTCTATTTATTAAATATAATTAATCTCTTTCAATTTAGTGATAACTTGAGGTCTTTGCACGAGAAGACCAATGCGCGTTACTGATCCTGGCTGGATTAGTTCTTAATCTGCAAAACCTTTGGACTGGATTTACGCTGCAATGGCTTGGGCTTAGGACAACTATAATTTTCTATTATAAGAATGTCTCTACCCTCAAGATCTTTCAATTGGTAATGTTTTGGGTTTGCATCTCTGCCACTGTTATCGAAACTATGTGGCTACTGGACAGATCGATTAATGTTCATGCATATCAACATGTTTTATTTATTTTTCTTATTCTCAACATTTAAGGACGTATGTATCTGTTCACTAGCATAATCTTACCCTGCCCCACACAACCGAATAAAAGGGAATACATGTTTATGATGGACCTTCAAGTAGCCAAGACGCAAATCGAATACAAAGATTTATAAATAATTCCGAAGAGAAAGATTCGAACAGTACCCCCAGAAACCCTAAAAAATGAAGCGAGTCATTGGCAATGTGTGGTCATCCGTGTCACAGGGGCTACTGATATGATCCTTTCGCTGCTAGAAAGAATAACATAAATGGTACATAAATTATTCTACATCAAAGTAATGTTCATCTGTCGGAAGGACGAAGACCATATGATCATCTCGAGTTCGACAGAAAGATTCCAAAGTTCAACAAACTTGGGAATCTGCACTGTATTTCAAATAGAATGTTTTATTTAATCCACGATGTAAGAATGCTCTCGTTCCGTCAGCCATGACTGAGTAGAAATCCTAAGAAATTCGCAATTGTATTGTGAGTGTTGGCCGCACTGAGGATTGAACCTTCAACCTCAAGATGAGTGTAACTTACAACTGAATTATACTTAGTACTTTACCCACTACGCCATATGTCCTTTTCCCGAGTTCTGCATTAAGATTCTCAAGTACATTTAGTAAAAATTATAAAGTTTGGAGGTTACATTGACAGAAACGTTTTAAGAATTAACAGTCAAGATAAGAACAGTAGTTAGATCAATTCAAATAACATTTAGTGGAATTAAATCTTCATGTTAGTTGTTGTAATTTGACATATTAGTGATTAAAGACTGTTTCTTTTAGGAAATAAATTTATGTTTATAATATAACTAGCATGGGTACCCGGCGTTGTTCGGGTGTTTGGAGGTGTATGCTGAGCAAAAAACAAAACAAAAAAAAACTTTGTTATTGAGTAGGGAAATGTACACAGACAGACACACAGACACGTTCACTTTTATAGATATACTAGCATTTCAGCCCGGCGTTGAACAAGCAAAAAAGCAAAAAAAAAAGTGGTAGTAGGAAGGCAGGCTCGAACCCGTACCGCGAAGGAGGAAAAGAACGGGGTAAAAACCTAACGTCTATGCTGTTACGGCCACTGCCAAACCGGAAGCGATATCTAAAAAAATTATTTTTGTCAGCTTCTTTTGATGCTTACGTCGCTTTTCACTTACATCTTTGTCGCAACTTTGATATCGACGAATCCATTTTTTAACTGTTCTGACATCGGGTACGTAAACGTTCAATAAGTGCCGATAAATGTTGATGGGTTCATTTTTTTTCGGCATAAAGGATTTCAATGCATATCTAATTCTGATGCACGTCCATGACAGGGTTGCTTTCTTAGAGTCTCACATCGTCAATATCTTCAACAGAGAGATGAAAATGTAAAATCATAAATTCATAACTTCAATAATAATAACAATGCTATTTGCAATCATCTCTGATCCATGATAAAAAAGGAGTCATTGCTTTTGGAACACCCGTTCTATCTATCTATCTATCTATCTATCTATCTATCTTTCTAAACATTTTATATTGGTATTTACTTCTACGTATGTAAGCCTCCTAGACATTAACCTGATATTTTTACATGCTTTGGTTAATTACACGGCACTCCAACATTTTTTAAATGACATCACTACGAACCTGACGTTTTTTATCATCTTGTTTTCAAACCGCTTCGAGAGACATTGCTTCTTTAAAGAAGCCCACAATCCTCCACTCAGCCACCGCAACCAAATTCATCCATCAACTTTATACCCGTGAAGTATGTCTACCAAATAGACATGCCCGAAAGGCAACGAGAAATTCTACGTTTTTCTTGCTACCAGCGTTCGGCTATCGGCTTACAAAATCACCAACAAAATTAAATAACAGAAAGGGAAAGAAATCAATTTTCTAGCGGGACATACATCTGGTTGGTACGCATTCTCGAACTTCAATTACGATAACTCCATCAGTATCTAACCAACCACAGGGATTGCGTAGCTTTTTCTCTGCGGGTGGCCGGATGCCGCTGCAGAGATTTTGGGACAGGCGGCGCGCGTATGCTTCTCTTTATCAAAGCTGAACGGAACACGAGACACTAACCCCACCACCCAAGGAACACACCGCCGACGTCGATGAAGATGCTTTTAAATGAGTTGCAGTACGACGCAAACAAAAATAATTAAGTAAGTGATTCTTTATTAATCTTGGTCCTCACTGGTCCGGTTTCTTACCAGAATGACAGGCGTGCTGGGACAGTTGAAATCAATGCTGGTAGTCGTTTTCAATCGAAACAAAACAAATAAATGAAAAATAAAGATATTAATAAAATCTTATAAAAATGGAGGCTAGACATTTGTTTGTTTATCTTTTAGCAAACTGTTAAAAAATCTGGTTCAGTTTGATTAGTCTTGTGTACATCATATTAACTTTATCATATTGCACGAATCCTAGCTTGGATAGGGTATTAAAATCGTTGCGTCATTTTTACTCAAGGTAGTTATTATTTATCAAGGATAGAAAACCAGTCGAGTGTACTAGTAGTCACGGTAATAATAGCATTGTAATCGTTAGTAATGGTAATCCGGTATAATATAGTTATTTAAGGGGACGGCTCAACAAGAACTTGTTTGTATTGAGCTTGAAGAGAACCATATTGTAATCAGCTGAAAAGCAGACCAACGGAGCAGAGTTCCATATGTGGGTGGTTCTAGGAAAGAATCTTTGTTCATAGAATCTGCGTTTAGAAACACATTACCTGAAAGTACTTCCTTTAAACTCCTCGTCCTAACGTTCACAGGGAACATGAACTGGAATAGATACATTGAGATCATTGCCAATGCTACTGCGAAGAAAGTTAGCTCTCTCTACCATGCTAGAAAACTACTTACGCCTGAAAGTATCCTATACCTCTATAAGACCACCATTCACCCATGTACGGAGTACTTTTGTCACATTTGGCCTGGTGCATCTGCTACTTGTCTCTCACTCCTGGGCAGGGTTCAGAAGAAAGTCGCCGACTGATAGGTCCTGAACTTTCATCTAGGATTCAGCCTTAGTTCCATCGACGAAATGTTGCACCCCTCTACCTGTTTTACTGGTACTTTAATGGTGAATGCTCTGACGAACTACAAGCACTTGTACCCCCGTAAATACCCCAACAAACTCGGCAAGCAGTTAAATCCCACCGCTTCGCAGTAGGGATCTCTAGGTGTAAGAAAGCCCTCTACTTCAATAGTTTCATTCTTCAGAACTGCTAGACATTGGAACTCCCTTCCAAAATTCTGCTTCCTCAACTGTACTGACATGCGGAAGTTCAAGGGTAATGTGAACAGACATCTTGCTACGCATCTTCCTTCATAATATCTCTGCAACATATGTCCCCAATAGTAGATCCATACTTCAAAGTGGCACTGTGCCTTGTTTGAGGTGAAAATTGAATTAAAAAAAAAGAAAAAAAAGAAAGTGGGGGAAATTGTTGATAATGCGTGTAGTGAGGCAAATGTCTTTGTGAAAGTTTGGCACGGGGGACCATGGATTGAATTAGACGAGCACTTGCTATAAAAATAACCATAGAACAGAGAGGCTTGGAAAGTCTCTTCTGTGTGAAAGAGATTACAGGGAATAGAAAAGAGCATCACCTACTAGGTTTCGAAAAACTCTGTCAACGTAGAATAGGGTGACCGAACAGCTCTTGCGCAGATGTGGTAATACTCAATCCTATGACGTACTTGGTTCTTATGCAGGTAGAGGCTTGCATCGGCGGTGAGAAAGGTATTGGAGCGGTAGAATGATCCAATTATTTTTTCCCGTAATCTTGGAGACAGATTTGATGCATGTGTTCCATTATCCTGTCAATTTAAATGCAGTATAACTGGAGATTGTGTATATTTTAGAGTTGTCGGGTACTGTTCTCATCGTGGTTGTTATTGTCACAACGTTTCAGCCGATGTAACCTCCACCTCTTTTATGGCGTCATCAAACTCGGGAATATTATGTCCAATTCGACAATCTTGCGCTCTGGATAAAAGTGCTAAGTCTAATCAATAACATATAAAAGTCAATTCTCTCATATCTTAAATAGGTTGGTCTTACGGCGATTACCATAAATCTTTACGACGTTTGAAAAAGGGTCACCATTTCGGTCGGTCCCCTTTTTGGAGCACCTCCGACATTAGAGAGAGAACAAGAGTGTTGAAAAAGAACGGTTGTGGAAGTGTAAGCCATTTTGACTTTTAGAACAGTTTCAGATGGTTCGCTGTTACACACAAGTCCTGGGAGGTGACTTGTTTGTAGTAGACAGTTCCACAGAACAAAATATTCTTACCGTGTCGAAACCCGGGAAAAGAACATGTGAAATTGCTCCAGAAAAGGTTTAATATTTATGAAGCAATTCTGGTTTCTGATTGGTTGGTAGCAGAACGTGAATTTATTTGATTCGTCAGTTCTTTGCAGCATCGTTTATAAATAGAATCGTCCGACTGTGTGGGATCATACCCCATTATCGAACCAAAATATTGCAACAGAAAACATCGTTTATAATTAAGTGCGACGAGACTTTAGGATTGATGATGTTTTATAAAGGTTTCCAAGATATAGAGTACAAAGAGGATGGTACATTTCTTTTATAAAGGTATTTACCCAGGGAAACTGGTCTGTCACGTGTTGATGCTTCTATCGTTTCCGCATGTCTGAGACAGATTTTTTCTTTGTATCTCCCTCCAGCACAGTCCTCTATTCTGATTGGCTGAAACCTCTGGTGACGTTGATAGAAGAAAAGAAGGGAAAAGTAGAAGAGTAGGGAGAAAGAGAGAAATAAGGGAAGCATACCGTAGCAGCATTATAGTAGTAGTTCACTACAGTCACTATCATGACTGAAGTGCCACTTCCAGAGGCAGGAAGGTTAAAATTTTGCTTACCTCTTTTCGTCTGGCGTATAAACGAATTGAAATCTCCTTTATACTGTGTGTCGGCATGCCAGTATTTATTCTTTTTGTTATTCCTAGTTTTTATCAGTTCTTCCTCTTATTTATGACACAGCTTCCATCTATTAATAGAAACCAGAAAAAGTGTTCTCTGACTAAAGGAAACAACGCAATTTAACAAAATAGTTGGTCAGGATTTACTTTCTTTGGAAAGCATTCTTATGTTAGACCAACCTGCACAGAGAGACCGACAAAATCAAGAGGTAAACGTCAGAAATGAGTTCAGTTTCCATTATGTGATTATTAAATAATTAATAAAGTGAAACTGTTATAACACTATGAGTATGTATTGTTTGATATAATGTTGTGGCTAAATATAAAGTTTAATTAAAGAAACAATAATAATATCCAAACCAGTGATTGAATCTGGAACCATTATATTTCAAGGTGGACAATTTTTTTTTTTAAAGAGATTGAATCGAAATAAATGTTTGTCCTTATAAACATTATAAAGCATTGATCGATAAACTGAACATTTAAAAAAAAATAAAGAACAATTTTATTAATCACACAAATTTGGAAAAGTAAGAGAATGAGAAGACACGGAGAGGTCAAAGAATAAGGTAAAAAGCACAGATAGAAAGTTTTCACAAAATTAGTATATATTTTTATGACTATGTCAAGGTTCGGTAAGAAATAAAAAACAAAAACTCGTCAATGCTAGACGTTAAAGAAGAAAGATGTGAAAATATCTAAAGTTAAATGTGTTTTTAGCGTATAGAATTACCAAGATGTTTTATTTAAGAGATAATTATTAAACCAACATACATATATATATATATATTCCAGCAGAGTGATCAATTATTAAAAACTCCGAAAATTAGAGCATATCATTTATATTTTGTTTACGAAAAGTTTTAGATGAGATAAGTCTTTGGTACGGTGGGTTTCAGACCCAATAATTAGGGACCGTTTTCGATATCCACATGAAGCTCTCTTCAGCCAATACTCATCTCATAATATATATATATATATATATATATATATATATATATATATATATATATATAATATAAAGCTGAACGTCTGTGTGCGCGCGTGCGTGTGTGTGTGTGTGTCTAGTCACGAATAGGCTCCTATATGGTTGACTATTTTTAAAAAAAATGATTACATATAATGATAAAAGATGAAGCGAGGATAAGCAATGGGTATGTTTGATCTGGCAGAAAGGTGGTTCATTAAAATTGTGGGGTCGGCGTTCGCGCCTGGTCCACAAAGTATGGAAATTAAAAAAAAAACGTTTACAAGTGTTTTTGATATAGATGCATAAGAATAATATGATAAGTATGTTTTAACTTAAATAGGAATGGTATATTAAAATTGTGGGGTCTGCGTTCGCGCCTGTACTTCATGGAAATATGGCACAAACTTTAACAAAGACTTTTCATATCTATTTGCGTAAGTATACTTTGATAATTATTTTGAAGAAATATGGTATAATAAAATTATTAGGTGTTCGTTCGCGTCTGACCTCCATAGAATGTAAATATGTCACAAAGTTTAACAAGGTTTTTTAAAAGGGGTGAGAGTCCACAATAACACCTTAACTTAAATCTTAATTCACGTTAGCTTTTATTTATTTTTTAAGTTGAATCATACTGTGTCGCATCATATTATGTCGAATAAATTCACCTCATAAATTCACGTTCTTATTGAAGTGAAACCCCCCCAAAAGTCGGAACTTTAGACAATTCTCGACACAAATTATGCATAACTTAGTTTTTTCCTTCTCCACTTGCACCTGGAACTCTTTCGAAAATAGATAAATAGATAAATAATAAAAAAATAAGAACGTTACTTGTTATCGTGTCAAAAGAAGGAAAAATTCCCGATCACATGATTACGTGTCATTTAAAAAACATTTACGTAACCTTTTTATTTTTATTTATATATCTGTTTAGGCTTTTTTGTCAGTCTACTAGAAGGAAGTCAGTTGATTATAACCTTTTTTGCGTGTTCTTTAAATTACAATAGTACAACCATGAATCTGATGGCGCAATACTACACCGTTCAATACTGTAAAACTGAAACAAAGCTGTTTTGCCTTAAAAGGGCGCCATTTTCTTCTTATTCATATTTATATCGATTCTTTGCTTTAAAAAACTAAAGTGATGTTTACTTTTTTAATATCCCATTTTGCTGTTTCGGATTATTTTACTAAAGTAAGTAAAGCTTCATTATTTTTCAAAACTGTTTTTGTTTCTTTTTTTTTCGATATTTCGTCGATATTATTTAGTAAGAGTGTTTAGCAGAAAAGCCAACAAACGACTACCCGAAAAAATAAATATACAAGAAATAAATGTTACTATAGTCAATAAAAGTTCAGTTCATGTTGTTTTTGTTTTGAAATAGTTTTTAATGCTCTTTACTTGAAATAATTTCAGCGAACCGAAATTAAAACGAAATTTGAGGCGATAACTACTTAAATGAATTTTTATATAAACTACACATGCCATAATCGAATATTCCTCAAGCACAAAATAACGGAAAACATTAAAATATGTTTATAAATATTCCTTACGTTGACGGAACTTTCTTAAATTGTTAACACAGAATGCTCAAATATCCTTCCTTCAAATTGAAAACAGGGCTCTCCTTTTCAAAGATGCTGCCATTTTGATTTTTTTAAACCAATTCGTGAATTAAAAAAACAACTTTTCCTTACAAACTACTTAAAAATACAAACCAATGAACTTTTCTAAAAGTAACTTTTATTGACTATGGTAACAATTATTTCTTGTATATTTATATTATTATATATATATAACATTTTCTCTTTGTAAGGAAACATCATTTTGTTGGTCACTCTTGGCTACGAATGGAAACAAAGTTGATATAAAAATATATTATAGCGAAAATTATCTTTACTTTCACCATATTTTGCTTAGGGTAAAAGTTTTGAGTATCAAAACCTATCTCTTTACAATCCCCTCCTTTTCAATAACCTATCATACTTTCATCAATCACAGTCCATTTTCTGTTTTTGAACCCAGTCAACGACGGGTACTTCTGCTAGTATATATATATATATATATATATATATCTATTATATACATATAAATCCGTAATCCTGTCTGTTTGTTTGTTCACAATTTGATTGATATATACAAAACTTCCTGCTGAAAACGGTTATCTATATAAATTTTATTTACTATAAGATTTTGTATATAAATAAATAGCATCACGATCACTATATATATACACTATATTGAAGGCAATGTACATAATAGAACTAATCTAATTTGCATATTATATTAAAGAAAATCTTTTTAAATAATTCGCTCACTTAAAATTACTGGTTATAGTAATATAATTGATGTAATTGTTCTATTTAAGAGTATTATTTAAAGTTAATTTATTTAAATTATTTAATTCAAGTTATTTTGTACTATTTGCTAAACTGGCACATTTTAAGTAATTTTCACTATTTCACTTCCGGTTATGAACGGATATAGTTTTTAACCAAATCGAGAGATATGGTGATAAAATGATTTGTTTTAATTATTTATTTTCTATAAATGTAAAAGTTACAAATATTGATAAAAAAAATAAATAATTAGGCTAAGGATGATTTTATTTTTCGACGAAATATTTCAACTCGTTAGCCCTCTATTAAAGTCTCGGCTAAAGATGTCGATTCATTGTAAGGTGTTAGCACGTTTACCAAAAGGTTAAATTTTATTTCCTACGGACGATTTTAAAATCATTTTTCAACTATTCACTTGACTGTCTGAATTTTATTATCGTTTCCATAATACTTTGAAAAAAAAACAAGATAAAGTAATGCTTTTTATATCAGATATATTCGTTTTTTTTATTTACGCGTTTTTTTTTCACTTTTTTTCCTTCGATTTTCTTTTGAGAAAGATCTTATGTTTTCCTGTCTGGGTAATTAATTCAGTTGATAATATATATTTGTGTGGGGGAGTTTCGACGTAATTATGGTTTTTTTTTCGGGGGGAGGGGTGTCGCTTTATGTCTCAGCGTCACTCAAAGAAAAATAATTGCAAGTACAAAAATGCGGGTGTTTTTATCTGTTTAGTACTTCTGCAGTTTACGAACCGTGCTATTTTTTAGATATGATTTACAAATGTAATTCAATTTTTGCCGTATCTTTTGTTTATTAAATTTTTATATGAAAGTCCTTCCTTTATTAAAAAGGGGGTACTTTTTATATACACACCCAAGCATAGTTTATCCGCAAAAATCCTAATTTACATTTTTGGGAGCAACACAAACTGAAAACGAACCTGTACAGTTTTTTTCTACGTAATGTAGAACTTTCGTTTACATTTTTACCAGTGGTATCTTTTTCACATTTTTGACATCATCACTGCTAATTTACCCCTATTTAATCTAATATATATATAAATAGTATTGTTTGTTTTTTGTTTTTTTTTACATTTTTATGCTCAGCCAAACACACGCATCCGAGAGCTACAGATAAAAAATTGTAAATATACTGAATTGTTATTTTTCAGAGCTCAGCCCATTATTGGAACTCCTCCTTTACGAAGAACCATCAGCAAAGTAGATTTACGAATCTTCTCCGACTTCTATCTACTATGAAGCGCGACAGAAGTAATAGTATTTCTACAACACCACATGCTCAAAGGATGAGACTTCGCCGTCAGTCTGAGACCTCCACTGAAAGAGAAGAACGACATCATTGCAAAGGCAAAGACAGAGAGAGTCACGCCAAGCTGAGACCTCCACCGAAAGAGAAGATCGACTTTCATTGCAAAAACAAACGCAGATAGAGTTACGCCAACATGAATCCTTAGTTAACAGTCAAAGAAGACATGAACAGGATAGATTGTACCATGTTATTGCAAGACAAAACCAGTCCCAGGAAGAAAGAGAATTGCAGCTGAGTTTTTACAGAAACATATATCAAAATCTAAGACAACATGAACTTCAGAATGATAAACGCACTGCATTACTCTATCCCAATAATGACTCATGGGACAAGGCTGCACTAGGACAAATGTGTAACGTATGTCAGTGTGGTGCAAAAAAATTTAAAGGAGAATCACCAGGACTTTGTTGCAGAAATGGAAAAGTTACACCGCATCCACTTCCATCTCTACCTGAAGTGTTTCATGATCTATTTACTGGGCAAACTTCACTTAGCAAACACTTTTTGTCAAGGATTAGGAAATATAACAATCTCTTTGCCATGACCAGCTTTGGTCACACAGATGCATCTGTTCACGGTTGGAATCCATCTGTAAAGATCCAAGGTCAAATCTATCATCAATTAGGATCACTGCTCCCACCTGAAGATGGAAGAGCAAGATATATCCAAGTGTACTTTTTAGATAGTTATGAAGATCAATTGAGAAGGAGAGCTCACCAACACTTGAATGCTGAGATCCTACAAACAATTACAGTCTTTTTAAATGAAAATAACCATTATATAAAGACATTAAAGACAGCACTAGAGCAAGTACAACAAGGAAATATTAATGACAAGAAAATTGTAATTCTGGAAAAAAAGTGCCCCCCGGGAGAATCTGTCCGACGTTTTAATGCACCAACCAGGGCTGAAGTTGCAATTTTAATGTCAAATGAGCCCACAGAAAACAGCGATATTGTTCTACAGTTGAAACAAGGTGGATTGAAGAGAATTTCAGAGTTATATGATCCTTTGATGTATCCTATATTTTTTCCATATGGAACAGATGGCTACCACATATATTTGCAAGGGAGAAATGGTTGCAAAATAAGGCAATTGCAGTTTTACTCTTTCCATATTATGTGCAGAGAAGGTAATTATCTCTTACTTGGAAGGCGGCTCTTCCAGCAATTCTTGGTAGATGCATACTGCAAAATAGCAACTGAGAGATTACAGTTTTTGAGAAGAGAACAGCAAAGACTGCTTGCTGATAATTACTCAAATTTACGTGATAGTTTGCTTGCTGGTGATGGTGATCCAAATCAATTAGGTCGGCAAATTCTGCTTCCTGCGACCTATATCGGTGGTCGCCGATATCTTCAAGAAAAACGGTCAGATGCAATGGCCTTTGTGAGACATTATGGCAGAGCAGATTATTTCATCACTATGACATGTAATCCACACTGGCCAGAAATTGTTGAAAATTTGGCTGCTGGACAGGAAAGTAAAGATCGATATTGCCAGAATGTTTAGATTGAAAGTTAAAAAAATTCATGGAAAATATGAAAAAAGGGAATATTTGGTAATTTGCAAGCATGGTTGTATAGCATTGAGTATCAAAAAAGAGGTTTACCTCATGCACACTTTCTTTTCTGGATATTTCCCGAGCATAAGCTCAGAGCAGAAGAATATGATTTAGCAATTTCTGCAGAAATTCCTTCTAGAAACGAAGAAAAAGAACTCCACGATCTGTTCATGAAACACATGATCCATGGCCCATGTGGTCCCCTAAATGAAGCCTCCCCATGTATGAAAGACAAAAAATGTTCCAAAGAATTTCCCAAATCGTTCTTACAATTATCTGAACAGGGTAACGATTCCTATCCTAAATATAGAAGAAGGAAACCGCAAGACGGAGGTCACATTGGCATGATAAGAATGAAGCAAAATGGTCGCCGAGAAATCACCAATCAATGGGTAGTGCCTTACAATCCATATTTGTTGCGGCAATTCAACTGTCATATCTATGTTGAAATTTGTTCATCAATTAAATCCATCAAGTGTTGCATCAAATATATATCAAAAGGATCAGATCAAGCCGTTTTCCAGTTACAAAATGATGCACAAGCCAATCCTCAAGAATCACAGGTGATTGATGAAATCAGCCAATATCAAAACATGCGATATGTGTCATCATCAGAAGCAGCATGGCGAATTCTTGGCCATCCTACACATGAGTATTTCCCACCAGTTGTCGGCTTGGCAGTCCACCTTGAGAATGGGCAAAGAGTCCTCTTTAATGAGGAAAATGCATTACAGACTGCACTTGGGCCCCCACCTCATACAACTTTGACAGGTTTTTTCCAGCTTTGAAAAGATGATTACTTTGCAAAGACATCAAAGTATGCCGAATTGCCACAATATTATATTTGGAATAAAAGTACAAAGAAATGGAATCGTCGCAAGAAAGGCATTTTGATGGATGCCGTTGATGAGTATGGCCTGGTTTCAAAAGCGCAAGCCATTTGTAGGATTTACACAATAGACCCAAGAGCTGGAGAGTGTTATTTTTTGCGACTTCTACTGAACGAAGTGAGAGGACCAACTTCATTTCATGATATTAAAATTGTTAATGGCAATATATGCTCGACATTCAGAGAGGCTTGCCTTGCCAGAGGGCTTTTGGAGAATTATGACCATTTACAATTAGCCATGGAAGAAGCAAATATTTCACAATCACCTGCAAACATGAGATGCCTATTTGCAATAATCCTGACAGCATGTTCACCAAGTAATCAATCACAGCTTTGGGAAACATTCAAAGAAGCATTTTCAGATGATGATTTAAAACTACATCGAAGGTGTGTCAATGACCCAGATGCTCCAGTATCTGATTATATTTTCAATCAAGCTTTGTGCTATTTAGAAAACAAATTCCTAATGATGGGAGGAGTTGCTTTGACAGCATATGGCCTGCCAATACCAGCCCATATTGACAATGAACAGCTTTCTCGTGAGTACAGACGTGAGATAAATTACGATCAGGAGGCGCTGGCATCTAGGGTTAACGACCAATATCAAAACTTAACAGAGGATCAGAGAAATGCTTATGTAGCCTTTTTTGAGATGGTAAATGGTGAAAGAGGGGACCATAAAAATATGATGTTCCTTGATGCACCTGGAGGAACAGGGAAGACTTTTTTTACAAAATTTAATTTTGGCAAAAATGAGGTTAGAGAAAAACATTGCGCTAGCTACTGCATCAAGTGGGATTGCAAGTTTGGAAGGAGGCCGTACTTTGCACAGTACTTTCAAAGTGCCTTTGAATGCATATAGAATGAATGAGCCTACTTGCTCTCTTACTCGAAACTCTAATATGGCCAAAGTAATACGAGACACGAAAGCAATAATTGTTGATGAAGCCACAATGGCTCATAAAACTGTTTTCGAAGCAATTGATCGAACATTGCAGGATATTATGGGTGTCAAAAAGCCAATGGGCGGTATACCAACTTTATTATCGGGGGATTTCCGTCAAATTCTGCCTGTTGTAAAAAATGGAACAAGGGCAAACATTGTTAACGCAAGTTTAAAGCAATCTGATCTTTGGACAAATATCTTTGTAAAAAAACCTAATAACAAATACGAGGGCTTATCTGACTGGAGATTTAGAATCAGCTTTTCAAGTCTTCTGCTTAGAATTGGCGATGGACGACTTCCTTATATAGAAGTACCAGATACAATTTTAATTCCCGAAGAACTAGGTACATGTGTTGAGAACCTAGAGGAGTTGAAAGAAAGAGTGTACCCTGATTTAAATTTGAATGGAAAACATCCGGATTGGCTTGCTGAGCGAGCAATTGTTTCTCCACTAAATTTCAATGTAAACAAATTAAATAATTGGCTAATGACTGATTTTCCAGGACAGGAAAAACTTTACAAATCTATTGACACTACTGTAGATGAAGATGATGCTGTGAAATATCCTACAGAGTTCTTGAATTCAATTGAGCTTTCTGGAATGCCTTCCCATCTTCTAAAAGTTAAAGTTGGTTGTCCTATCATGATTTTAAGATCATTAGAGCCACCAAAAACAATTAATGGAACAAGATGTGTTGTTACTAGATTGCATAACAATTTGATTGAAGCAATGATTACATTTGGGGCTTATAAAGGTCAAACTGTACTCATTCCGATAATTTCACTGATGCCAAGTGATAGCGAGTTGCCCTTTGCTTTTCGGAGGCTGCAGTTTCCAGTGAGGCCATGCTTTGCTATGAGCATTAATAAGAGTCAAGGGCAAACATTCAAAGTTATCGAAATTGATCTGACAAACTCATGTTTCAGTCACGGCATGTGTTATGTGGCAGTTTCAAGAACAGGAACTTCAAAATCAATCAACATATTAGCTAATAAAAGAAAAACAAGAAATGTCGTTTACCCAGAAGTTTTGGTTTCGAACCTGTAATTACATAAATATTAAAAGAATGCCAATTAGTATTGTGTAATACAAATATATCCGTAGCAAAACTCGGGTAAATCGGCTAGTATATATATATATATATATATATATATATATATATATATATATATGCATATAGTAATGTTCCGTTCTATCTCCTCTAGTGCCCTTAATGTAGGCACATATTCCATGCCCATGGCGATCTTAGGGGTCAGATTTAGATGTTAAGTTAAAGTATCCTTTAATTATGAACTCGTTTAGGGAAGTAGTTAGCCCTATGCCAGTTTCGCTTAGAAAGAATATGTCAGGTTTCGTCTCCTGTAATTGGGTTTCAACCTTGGAAGGTTGGAACGTTGACCCCTGATGTTGGAGAAGGAGACATGGTAGTAGGGGTCTACCTTGGAGGATGGGGTTCTAGGTTTACTCGTGTTTTTCTGGAAATACCTTGCAAGAACATTGGAAACACAGCAATACCGTCTATATTTTTATATTAAACGCAAAACAAAACCACACCAATATTTTCAGAATCAATAAGCATAAATCATATACACCAGACACTTCTCTCATAAACTGACATTTTGTTTCACCCACTCAGGCCAATAATAAAATAAGTTGCAAAACTCTAACCGAACAAGGAATTCCAATAATACAAACCACACCACAAACTATAAAAGACATAAAAACAACAAAATATCTATAATAATTTGTATATAATATGTAGTTTTATATAAAAGGAACTTTGTATGTGCATCTGTGTGTGAGTTCATTCCCTATGAACTCAAAAAATGTCTCGGCCGATTTTTATGTAATTTCACACTGAGGTACTTTATGGACTGGCAGTGTTCTTAGATAGGTTTTGAAGGAACAGACGATTTGATTACACTTACACAGTCTTGCATTTGACAAGTTTTATCACCACGTAAGCCGAAAAGCCCCACATAAAATTAACAGTAGGTGTTTGATATTAAAGAGGAGGATTCGAAATGAATATTTCTATTAAAAACACATTTACAACATGATACTTTTTAGATTTTAAACTAATATTCAAGTTATTATCATCGCATATCCAATAGAGCCAGACACATAAAATCAACACTAGGTTTTTTGATGGTAGAGGTGCGGTCAGAATTAATTTTCCTGCGTTGAAGCATTATAATTTGCTTTCTCATCTTAAAATTGAATTTCATAATAATAATAATAATAATAATAATAATAATAATAATAATAATAATAATAATAATAATAATAACAATATATATATATATATATATATATATATATATATATATATATATATATATATAAGCAGAGCTACCCGGCGTTGCCCGACCCATATACAAAAAATGAAGTTGCGTTTCACTACACTTGCTTTATTTTTGCTTTAATTTAATTATTTTTGTGCAATAATTCATATCAGTTTGAAAACTATCCACTGATGTCGACTCACTCCTAAGAATTCGGAATTGATGCAAGTTTTAAGCAGTTACGATTAAAAAAAACTACTTGTGATCGACCCACATCTACATGCACCGCAGATCAAATAATCCCTTTAATTATTTGTTTTGAGCCAAATAAATAAGACAAAGTACAAAGCAAGAAATGTTAAAAATCCTTTAACCTGTTTAAATGCAAAAGTTTACCGAAATAAACGTTTTCAAAAGTATGTTAAAAAAAAACGAAACTTACGCCGTAAAAGAGAGCGCGAACGCGAAAACAAAAACTCATCAGTCAATAGACAGTCATGCCAAGACGTAGCAAATCTATGTAGTTAACGGATCTGAAACGGGAAGCGGTTCACGTATGCGCAGATGTTGAATTTTGTTCAGGAAGAGACGATTTTACATGCGATGAATATTTTGTTCTAAATTTCACATATTACGTGTCCGAGTTTCCGAATGATTCTTATGCGCTTGGGATTTTGTAATACTATTATTAGTAGTATTACGACAAAACTCGATATGGTTCATCTTCGTATGTTCATTTTAAAAAGGTTGTAATAAATTACTACTATGTAATACTACAATAATATACACAATAGTTTTATCAATAGTACTTTTAATATAATTATTAAAACTATCAGATAAAGAAATTTAAAACTTAAATCATAATAGCATTTAAAACAATGTTTAGCATTAAATTCTTAAAGGGAGATAATTACACTAAACTTCCGGTGTCAAATATTTCTGATGTTGTGAAGAACACGTACTATATTTTTCTCTAAGCCAAATAAACTGTAAAATGATATATTTATGATGAGGTATTTACTTTTTAAATAAATAATTTTACATTTAATGTATTTATTATATTTTTCGTAATCTTTTGCTCGAAAATTACTAACCAAACTGACTGAAATTTTGTATGAGATGATAAGGTGCAACAAACTAAGTATTATAGTATCCGTTCGATGAATATTTAGTGATTAATAAGGATTAGTATATAATAAAAAATTAAGACAAATAAAACAATATTCAAGAATTAGTTTTTCTTAAAGCATCCATTTTAAATCAACGCGCCATAACTTTGTCCGTTTTAACGGGCGAACTGTTTTAAACAGGCGAAACTTCCAAGAGAGAGAGAGAGAGACAGTAAGGGAGAGTGAAAGAGAGAAGGGCAGGCAAACAAACAGGGGAAAGGAAATAAACATAAGGGAGCAATCCATACAATATTTTACAACATGAAAATTTTCTAATTATATTGCGTTGGTTTAATACTTATAGACAACAGTTTTATGCATATATTTGACCAAAGATCAATGAAAAAAGGTTATAGAATAAATAATATTTCCAAATGTATTCATGAAACTATTAAATATTTGCATCCAGAGGATGCATATATCTACTAGTAAAAAGAGCAGCAGCAAAACCTGGAAGTAAGATTTTAGTCATGCATCATGATACCTAGAAATTCTTCGTTCAAACACGTCAGCTTAACGTTCACAGAGAACATGAATTGAAACAGATACGTTAAGGATATTACCAATGATGATACGAAGAAAATGAGCGCTCTCTGCCGTACTAGAAAGTTGCTTACGCCTGAGAGTATCCTTTACCTCTAGAAGGCCACTAATGCCCCTATGTATGAAGTCGCCACATTTAGACTGGTACATCTGCTTCCTGCCTTTCTACTTCTAAATAGGGTTAAAAAACACCAATCTAATAGGTCTCGTTCTGCAAACCTGATTCCAACCCCTGTCCTATCGACAAATTGTTGCATCCGTCTGCCTGTTTGACAAGTATTATAATGGAAGGTACTCCAACAGACTTATATACCCTCAACAGTAATATTCCGAAAACTCCGACAAGCAGCAAAAATCTCACCCCTACCAAGTAGAGATGCCGGAAAGCCGCCTACTATAATAGTGTGTTCTTCGGACTTATAAAATTCAGAATTTCCTCGGAGGTCCTTGCTTCCTTGACTGTGCTAACACGCATAAGCTCAAATGCAATGTGAATAGATAACTTGGTCGACAACTCCCTGCAAATTATTTCCAAATACTAGCGCCCTACATCAAAGTGGCACTGTGCCTTGTTTGGGGTGAAAAACAAAAACAATAAAAACCCAGTAAAAGTGTGTTTGACATGCAGCAGAGCCAATGTTTATATATTAGAATGATTTTCCCGCATCATTGTAGTGCGCATTTGTCGAATGTGTTCCTAGAGAAGTACAACATGGAAAGAAATGTTTTCATTTCAAATTTTAAATTTCCCGAAAATCACGTCGGCACTCGTTCTACTTGAGACAAGAAAGTAACAAACATCTGGCGAACGACTTTGAATCATTTTACATGAGGTACACTACTTTTAAAAGGGACTTCAAAGTACATAGTCGGTCAGAAACATGTATAGATTTATTCATGATATTCGTGGTAGTAGTAGATTGTATTCCGACATCTAACGATTACTAGACTTACCCCGCTCGGGACATGCTGGTCAAATATGTTAACAACCTTAACCGGATCCAAATGAGAGTACCTGATTCTAAAAAAAAACATACGGGAAACCGATGATAGTATTACACATTTAAAATCGCCAAACGCTGATTCACAGGAATTACGTTTTCTCATGTATTCCGATTGTTAATCTTATTAAATAATTTATATTTATAACACACACACACACAAACACACAGACACACACACACACACACACACACACACACACACACATGTATATATATATATTTTTTTTCTACGGCTTTCTTTTTCTTTTTCATGTCGATACTTTTTTGTGACCAAGAGCGGAGGTCCGCTTGAAATATAAAAAATAACAATAAAAATATTAAATACAAATCATTTTTCATGCTTCAAAATTCCCTCATAACCTTTAAATCACTATATATATATATATATATATATATATATATATATAAGAGCAAATAGTTAATAAAACATGTTAAAAAATACTTTGAAAAAGAATTAAAAATATATTTAATCTGAAAAGGAAACACTTAATAAGTGGATAGTCCTTAGTCCGCTGAGTTTCGAAGAAATAATTTCCTTCTCATCAGAGGGTAGGAATTAGCAAAATGCGGGATCGGATTTTGCATACAAAAGTATTTGATGAAACTGCAAGTAAGTCAAAGATCTTACTTGATGACAAAAAGTGAAGCGAAGGGAATATGGTGAAGAAAAAGGTGATTTCACGTGAATGAATAATCTGGTGAAAGGTAAATTATCCGATGACGGTATATTTATATATATATATATATATATATATATATATATATATGTATATATATATGTATATATATGTATATATACATATATATACATATATATGTACATATATATGTATATATATATATATATATATCCTTTATTTTATCCTTTACTAGGAATAGACCTTAATTATGCAGATCAAAAACGACCCATTCCTTATTTTTCTAACCACAATTTCCCACCACAATGGCTAACTAATTATGTTGGGGAATATTTAGATCTCAAAAGTTTTCATAAGCCTATCGCAATATCATTTCATATCTATTTAAAATCCTATGTTGTTGTTATTATTATTATTATTATTATTATTATTATTATCATTTCAATGTTGTGTTATGTTACACAGGTTAATTGAACGAAGTTTTATGCCAAAGCAAGTGAGCATATTCAAAGATTGAAAGCCCATGGCGTAGGATGTTTATTGGGCCACGCGGAACCGACTACTAGAGTATAGTGATGCTGTACTGATTTCGCAAGGAGTTCAATTATTCCTCAAGATTATCTACAATTAAGCCAAGCGAACCTATGATGATTGACACGATAGAAGTTTTCTTGCTACACAATCTAGAAAACTCCACCCTCAGTTTCTAATATTTCTCTAGTTCCTCAGTCTTCTTGCTTGCTAAGTTAGTATCGTTTGGTAAGCAACATCTTTGATTTCGTATTTGTTGTTTTTTTTATTCATAACTGCAACATCTGATGTTTGTGAGTAATCTCTTTGAGTCATACTGAAAAATGAAATCCCTGATAATCTTACCTTCTCATTTTTCACTATCGCTTCTGGATAATGTTGGAACCACTTGAACCTCACTTGAATTATAAACTTCTGTCCAAAACTCTAATGCAGATTCGCACATACTTTGTCATGGGTCATTAGTATATTTCCATAGAAAGTGTAGAACACGGTTGAAGAGTCACACCACATAACACACATCCTGTATTTCCCAAAAATGTTTCTATTGATTACATTTCTATTTAGTGCCAACTCCTGATCAGCAAATATACGATTTTCAATCTCACTTTTTAAGTTATCTTTAAACAGAAAATTCGAAGTGTTCTTACAGGATAGTGCAAAAGTATCTCGCTCAAATTAACCATGAAGTTTCGTTTCTTCCAATTAAACTTTTTATCTTTTCTGTTTCGAATTTTTCATTGTACTCTGCTTATTTTCCAATTATTTTTATCTCTTGCTCTTTATTCACTGCTGCAAGTAACACCTCGTGACTGTTAGCCAAATTGGCGGGGAAAGTTATAAACCCTCCCCTGACACATTCGTTAATCCCAATCAACCTTGTTTCCCATTTCTTTCCTGTGATGTAAGCATATTAGGACTTTGGTGAGTTGCTCCATATTTGCCTAATACTTTTGTGTCTCCATCCAGCTGTTTTATTTTCTCCTGTCTTCATCCCGCAGAAGCTGCACTGTACTGAATTACAGCAACAGCTCACGAAGAGTTTCCTACTCAGTCAAGATTGCAGGAACCGTTTGAGTTCCTTCATGCACACTTTTTCATTTTCTTTTTCATTTTATTGCAAAGCATCAAGTTCAAACACTCTCATGTACTTGCCTTCTGCATTATGAGTTCTTTATATTTCGCAATTGTACATTTAGAAATTCCAAAGCATAACTTACCAGTTTTGTCAAAAAATTCCAGATCGTCCAACATTAACATGTGGCTGATCTTCGGTTCATTTTTCTCTAGATGTCTCTTTTATTACATGTGTCAACGAATAAAAAGGAATCTAATTGGAAAATTTCGCGTTTGACTGCTTCTAATAGTTCCCCATCTGAAAAAAGATTGGTTTTCCAAATTCTCATACATTTCTCTCTGAATCCGATTGTATTTACAAACACATCTACCGTTTTCAACGTCCTGAATGCAGCACCATATCATAATTTTTTAAAAATCTATCCAAGACACATTCAAGTTTGTATTTCTTCTTTTGTAGTTCTTCAAAATACATTTATCAATTTAGCTGCGTTGCAAAAAGACAGCATGTATTTCACCAGTTCGTACGTCATGTCAAATACAAATATACACAGATTTATAGATGCTAGAAAACATTGTAAGAGAGAAATAGCGACAACCAAAAAAGAAATCATGCTGAAATAACCAGGGGACGCATAGAATCTCAAAAATAGGCCCTCGTGATTTCTGGAAAATCTATAATAGCGTACTGAATAAAGGGCAATCAGTAATTCCCACACTATCCAACAACCAGAAGGTCGTATTCACGGCAATCGAGAACTCCACCATAGAGCCAACAAGCAACTAACTCCCAAATTTCCGTATGCGGGCTACAGCTATATCAGATAATCACTCATGTCTGCGATATCATAAAAAACTTAGACAGCTTCAAGGCATGTGGGCCTGATCTCATTCCTGTTATACTTATTAAGAAATGCTCAGCTGAGCTAGTCCTCGTGCTTTTCAAACTCTACAGTAAATGCCTTGCTGAATATTGCTTCCCTAACAGCTGGAAGATGGCTTCTGTGGTACCAGTGTACAAGAATTTTTGTGAATAGAATTACGCTCAATGATCGCTATACCAGCTTCCCCGCTCTGTTCACTAAAATCTTCGAGACCTTAATTAATCAAGCGCTAATCCACAACTTCGCAAAACAAATCTTCTCTCTGACAAACTATCGATTTAGAAAATATCGTTCTACTGCAGATATCTTGTCATCTCTAAATGCAGATACCATGTACTAGATAAGGTGGGCGAAGTTAGGGCTGTAACCTTTGATATATCTAAGGCTTTTGACAAAGTCTGGCACCAAGGTATGCTAATGAAAATTAAACTGTACGGTATAACTGGACGTATTTTAAAGCATAACATTAATGCGAAGCGCCATAGGGGTCGATCTTTGTACAACTATTATTACTGCTTTTCATAAACGACCCCCTGATAATATTGTGTCTGAGATGGGTATATTTGCTAATGATACAATGCTCTATAACATGCATGAGGGAAGCACGGCTGTACATTAATCGAGGATAATTGCCGAATCATTGCAGACATTGACGCAAAATAAAAGAAACCTGCATCAGAAGCAAGGGTCCGCTGTGAAAAGCGCATTGTGAATAGTAATGACTATGTAGAAAAATAAATTCTGAGGCTCAAAGGTTGATCGTTTTAATGGTACTGTTTTCGTTTTTGTAGCTCTTCAGCATTTTTAGTATAAAGTCAAACAATTTTGAAACAACTCTCGTAATTTCATATATTCAACATAACATCCTCCAGCATGTTTTCAAGTTTTAAAAGATGCAACTGAAGAAGGTCAGAGATTACATCACCCAAAAACGTTATAAATATCTTTAAAAAGATAAGAATAATAGTTCAAATGCTTCCGATAATATAGCATGATGTTATTCACTCTAACCGGGCAATGCCAGGAGATTCAACTATCGCTGGTACTGTGTGAATTTTAACCGTTTTTCCACGCTCCATTCTATTTGTTTTATTTTTCTATTTAATTTATTTGTCTGTAAAATTAAAAAAATAAAATCAAGCTAAAAAGTATTTTAAAAGCACTTATAATTCCACAAATTTCCATCAGGATCTGCATTTAAAATTCTACTTATTGCACCATACATGGTCGGCATTAAAATTTTATTAAGTTCTTGAGGTAGGATTTCGATTATCGGCCATTTGCTATTTCTGTGTTAATTTTAAATGATTGTTTTGCGTTAAGTTTTTCATTTTATTTACAGGGTATTTTAAAAGGTTATGTTTATATTTTTACATGTTTTTCTCTGCTATGGGAATATGTTTACTTTCTGAAAAACAGGATATTTTTAAGGTTGCCTTCGAATCTTTGATTTTATAACAAAGAAATTTAGTTGATGAGTTATATAATTGTTAATTGATGGATTGAGATATTTGTTTGAACTAGAATCTGGGTGGTTTGGAGAGCTAAACAATGAATAGTGTATTCAAAATGTTTTCTGTGTTCATTTTTAAAGGTTGAAATATCGTTTGATAATCTTGTACATTTCCTTTCTAATTTTCAGTGTGTTGAAATCTCACAGTTGTGGGGGTTCTCTATGACATGGGCGTATATTATATACGTATGTTTAACTGCTGTATCGTATAGTGATATACAACTTACGACAACAGATACATTTTTACAACGAACATGTAACAAAAGGGGGAAATAACATAAATGTCTGTGATTGTGAAATCAGAGAAACATACTTGGTCCGCAACTGATCTTGTTTGACTGATCCTTGGAAAAGCTGCAAAGAAGATTCATCCCAATCAATCAACAAAAGTTTATTACCGATATTTCCCAATTAGAAAAGTACCACTGGTCCTAGACTAACGTATTTTGATACTCTCTACTCGGAGCCATCACGGGCCTTCTCTATCCGCTCTTTCTCATTTCCGATTCTTGAATGATCAATTCATGCGTGTCTTTTTCCCAAAACTTTCCCAAAACTACATCACTTTAAAATAACCTCTACGTAAGACTACGTCAGTGTGTATAGATCAATATGTTGCCTGTTGAATTTTCATAATTTTTTTGAAAAATCAATTCATTTTAGCTTAAAAATGTTAAAAAAGAATTTGCTAAAAAGTGCTTTTAAATTCGTTATTATTTGTTTTATTTTTATTAATTTAATTTATAATGTGTTTTAAAAATATTCAATTACCGTTGAATGTTTACGGGTTTTGCTAGTCTTATTAATTTATTTAATCAGGATTTCGGTTATCGCCTATTTAATCACTTTTAAAGGTTGGGTTGTCGCTTACGAAAACTAATTAATTTAGATTAGTTTTTATGTTCTAATGAAATACAAATTGTTTGAAGATCTTTCGAATTTCCTGTCTTGTTCTTTGGTCTGTCTCACAGTATCTAAACTTGTTAAGGAGTGAAACATATTATATATTTCAAGATTACTAACGCATAAATTTAAGAAAGGACTTGATTAATCACATAGAGTAGCGCTTTGAACGGTAATAACCGTAAACTGCACTTCCGCTAAATATATACATAAAGCCAGATATATACAAATATAACTAGTAATTTAAAAAAAAAGTGACCAATACACAGTAAAAAAGCAAGAGAGAAAGAGAGTGGAAATGAGCAAGACGGGAAAAAGGAGAATGAGGAAAAGAAAGGATAGTGTAAACTATAGGGTAAAATTATAACGAAAATCTATATCTCTATAAAAGCTAGAATTTTTGTATGTATGTATGCATGTGTATATGACTGTAAGATACTTCTCTACCTATATATTCAACAAATCTTTAATCAACAGATTCGAAATTTGGTATATATATTAATCAGACATGTGGAAAACTTTTTAATCGGTTTTGATCCGGAAAAATGGCTACTAAGTTGTTAAAAAAATGGTGCTTGGGGTCATCGAATTTTTTTGTCAACAGTTTCACGAGATTTTAAACCACTTTCTAAAGATCATGTTAAGTTGGTCCAATAGTTATCGTATTTAACTCTCTGTCTTTAGGTTTGGGTTTCGATCTCAGCTCTTTTTTTACTTACAAGAAGTGCACTGCTTGGAAAAGAAAACATAAGACTCACATGCCTTATTCTCAGTTTCCTTTTGTGGGGTTTTTACTTCATATTTTTAAAGGAATTTAACGTTACGCTTAATACCGGCCAACGCCGGGTAAATCTTCTAGTAAGATATAAAAGGGTAGAAAACTAGAACTATAACGACTGTTTAATGACGTCATTTCGCAATCTGCTGAGGCAGTCGTTGCCTTTTCAACAGCCGGTATTGGAAGAGAATAAAACCAGACACGTTGCCGAGTAAAACCAATAAAGTATATACTTTAACCTCAATCCCTACTAACCCATCCAAATAATCTAGATTTGGAACAGTAGCATCATGGGATGCGTTCAATATTTATCCCAGAATAGATACTTGCCATATTTATTATACATTTCATTCCAATTGTTTATTACTCAGTGTGTAAAACTTTTGGGAAACTAGATACAAAATAAATCATGTTCTTAAAAAGAGTTATTGTTCTTGTCTAAACACAGAACATTCTCGAGTGCTAAATGGATGTAGCCGAAATTTGCACCAAAAGATAGAACGGTTTTGGTAGTACGGAACTTTTCTCAATCACTATCCCTGTATTTTCTAATGAGAAGTCGTGCCACCTAACCTTTCCCAGGTGATCGGTGAAACTATTAAAATAAACATAACAGTATTTTATAACAAAAATATAGCAACATTGCTGAGATTTTTCAATCGATAGTTTAAAGACGAGGGCGGATGAAAAACTTAACACTGTTATTAAACAAATCGATAGAATTTCCTTTTTTCTGTGTGCAAATAACTCAGATTGTAAATTACATAACCTACTGGCAAATCAGAATCAAATATCGAGTTGGGATATGAAATGATAGAAATCAAAGATAGCATAATATGGTAGAATTATACCGTACCAAATTTATGATCATTAGAAAAATGTAATATAGGGTTTTGAGTATTAAGAAAAATGTAGATTATATGTGTTCCAAATATTTCAATCAATAGGAAGCTATTTTATTGTTCAATAATTGTAGAAGAAGGCCAAAAAATGAAAAGTTTCGTTTGGAGCAACTAAAACAAGCTTATTTCCTTTAGCAATTATAAGAAAAACTTTCATAAGTGATTTTCATGCCTAATAAAACGTTATCTGCGACTCTAACATTCAAACAACCCACCCACAGGAAACATGAACAATACAAAGAAGATACTGCTAGCTATAACAAAGTGGGATCTCTCTATAGTGCTAGAAAACTTCTCACCTGCCAGTATCTTTTATGTCTATAAATCTCTAGTTGCCACAGCGCTTTTTACTCTAATAGCTACTTTCCTCAATATGTTTCCTTCGTCCTTCCTTATATTAAAAATAAAATTATTTTATTATGTTAAAATAAATTTTCCTCTTCCTCTCAAATAAATTCACTAGAACGTAGTCGTTGGTCCTATAAATCAAAGAAAGAAATACGACACTGTAACAAGCGACACACACAAATGCCAAGATGTAAGAAGGAGAGTTGCGAAGAATATATACACAAGGAGGGAGAGAGATAGAGAGAAAGAGAGAAAGGAAATAAAAAAACTGTTGTAGATAATGTTGACGCCGTAAACTGTTTTTTTTATTTCGGTAGAAAAAGAAATGTAAAAAGCGATCGAGCGAGAGAGAGAGAGAGAGAGAGAGGGACAGAGAGAAAGGAAATAAAAACTGATATAGGTAGTGTTGACGCCGTAAAATTTTTGTTTTTTATTTGGACAGGAAACGCGAGATCCTAGCGAGAGAAATAGAGAGAGAGAAAGAGAGGAGAGAGAGAGAGGGAGAGAGAAAGTTTGGAAGAATATATACAAAGAGAGAAAGAGAGAGAGAGAGAGGGGGGAGATAGAGTTGGGAAGAATATATATAGAGAAGGAAGAGGGAGAGAGCGGGAGAGATAGATAGGTAGATAGATAGTTAGATTGAGAGAGAGAGATAGAGAGAGAGATTAAATAAAAACTCTTGTAGATAATGGTGACGCCGTGAAACGTGTGTTGTTTTCTCATTCGGCATAAAAATAACATTACACAGCGATTAATATCTACACCGTTTTGATTTTCTCTCTTGCTTGCTCTCCCCCTCTCTCCTTCTCCCCTTCTCTCCCTTTCTCTCTCTCTCTGTATATATTCTTTCCCACCCTCTCTCCTTCTCGCTCCTCTTTCGCTCTCTCTCTCTTTATCTCGCTCGCTTGTTACATTTCTTTTTATATCGAAAGAAAAAAACCTTACACGGCGAACAATATATAAACCCGTTTTTAATTTCCTCTCTCTTTCACTCTCTCCCCCATCACTTTCTCTCGCTCGCCCTATCTCTTTCTCATAGTCGAAAACCTATGCGGATAAGATAAGTAAAATAATTATAATCTTTCTAATTTTAGGAAAATATGTAAGTAAATTAAATAATGAAATTAATATGTTAATTAAATAAAAGTATTTTTAAAAATACGCCCGGTTATAAAACAAAATAAATGATAACATAAAATAGTATCATTTAATGTTCGTTAAGCCACTCTGAAATCGAAAAATAAACAATGCTACCCGTACCTATTTTTTCAGGGTTTGTTTTCTTTGGGGGGCATAGTGGCGTGTCGTTTATGTGTGCATAACTAAGTGTAAGGTTATCACTATTTAATTTTCTATTTATGAGCTATTATTATATTTGTATTTTGTTTATTTAAAAAAATGATTGCCTTGTATAGAGAGTGCCCCAATATTTGAAACGTTCTGGAGCATTCATTATGTATTAAGAGGTAGATTCCGAAATAATCGAATTGTCAGCTCTCAGCCAATAAGAATGAGCGGAATTTGAGAAAACACATTTTATTATTTTTTAATCTGGAAATAGAAAGATTGTGTGCTGTCTACGAGTTAATGATCCAGTTACGAAGGGTGCAAACACAATATCTGTAGAATGTGTACTTTTCCTCCCAATGTTGCTGAGGGCGGTAGGACGACTTAATATTTAGGGCGAAAAATAGAAAGTACTTCCTCTAAAGGTACTGCGATTGTAATGGTGTTGCTGCTTGGATGAAATGGAGGATTTTATTATTAGGACTAAATGTGTCTAAAAAGTCGTTCTAAAGTTACATAAGATTGTGGCTGATAGTCTAGACATAATAAATTTGTATGTGGCATCTGTTGCTGTAAACCTACGTACCTTGGTCTAGAGAGAAATTTCTGTAATCAACATATATTATATATGGATATAATCACTGCCAGTCATGAAGAAGGGTTAAAATAAATCCCAAGTTCCAATTCAGTTTGTTCTACGAAATCCTTTTCAATTAGGAAGTTGGCAACCGTCACGTGATTCTTCCCTTAAGTACTCGATTTCTTTCTTGAAAAAAAAAATGACTAGGAAAATATCGGGGAAACTAATGCAAACCATAAAATCTTCGACATGATCATGATGCGGATATGTAGAGATTTAAATATAATGTGCAAAAAGTATGTAGCCCACACATCCGGACTTAAGATGTCCCTATAAATCTCGTCTTTAATTCTCAGTAACCGTTTAAGCCTTGGTGATACTGCAACGTGTTCGTGGTGCATATGAGTAAAGACCCCCCCCCAAAAAAAAACTGTGCATGCGACTAATATTTGAAACTGATAACGAAAATCAATCAATTTTAGGTGTATATTCCTATGTGTTAATTAATGTGTTACTTAATGCGTTGTTTTAATGTATATTTGTTTCTCTTCATCGCAAGTGTTATGTAGAATTATGTCCCCTCGTAAAATAGTTGTCATACTAAGGTTTGAGAAATTAGTTTACTGTATTATTTAATCAACAATGACGGGTTTTTTTACTGGCAGTCACCGCTTATCAAGGCCTCAAGCCGACTCGAGCATAAGGGTTAATGCTTGTCCCGTCGACGATGAGATAATAGCGTGTTGATCAATAATCGTGGAACATGGGTAAGGTTTAATTATATAAGAGGACGACTCAACAAGAAGTTGTTTACATTAGATTTGAAAATGGCAATGTTATAGTCATTTAGTTTACAGCCTCACCGTAATGTGTTTCTCAGAGGGACTGTTAAAAGAAATAAACTTTGCTCATAAGATTTTTTGGTTTGTTCCAGGCACGGGCAGAGACTAAGAAAAATTGTACATAGTTGTTTTAGGTAGACAAGCGTTTGCTGCAAATATTTTCAGAGGAGTGAGGAAGACGAATACATACTTTTGTACGTGGTATTAGTTAAACTGAATTACCAGCCTCCACCGGGACTTCAATCCACATATATATCCCGAAAGTTTGCGCCAGGAACACTTAAACGAGTTTCATTTCAACATACACACATATACACGAGCTTGTGCGAGCGTAAGTGTGTGTTTTAGCGATAAATATTGCTTTAATGTGATATGCTCTCACGCAGATATAAGTAAAATGAACCAATGTATAAGTCTTTAGTTGATAAGAAATATCAAATAATGAATTCAGTAAATAAAACACTATCAGATGCTAAACAAACATTGATAGGTTAATAGGAAGGCATGATTTGATGACGTGAAATTGTGTATATATGTATACGCGTGTAGATTTAATTTAGATAAACATATGGTGTGTATGTGTTGCTTTCAATGTGTGAATATGTGTAGGATTATGTGTAAAGAAAACTATGTTCAAATAAATGAACACGCACACACACCCGTTATCCCATACATACTTTTTTTTACATAGGAATAACCACTTATCAAGGCCCGGAGGCTACTCGAGGATAAGTGTTATAGAGTGTACAGTAGTTAATGGGATAATATTGTAGTGATCGTTAGTAATGTGAATTTGGTAAATTGGATTACTAAAGGGGGCGGTTCATCAAAAATTTGTTTATGTTGGACTTGAAGACAACCAAGTTGTAGTCAGCTGAGAAGCAAGCAAATGAAAGAGAGTTCCACAGGCGCGCAGTTCTACGAAAGAAGCTTTGTTCATGGAATCTATGTTTTGACTTAGGCACAGTCAAAGAGCGGGGAAAATTATTGACAGTGATTTCAGCTTTACGAGTGTTTTTCGTGAAAATTTGGCGAGGAGGGACCATGAATTGGAGCTGAAACGAGCACTTGCCATAAGAATAACGATAAAACAAAGGAAGATAGAGCAGATACAGTCTCGCAACGTCTCTTCTGTTGGAAAGAGGTTACAGGGAAGAAAAAGGACATTTCCCCACTAAGCTACGAAGTCTATTTTCAACTGTCAAGTCAGGATAAGCTGCTTCCAGGAGCTCCTGCCCAGATGTGACAACAGTATTTGATCTTTAGACGTACTTGGCTTTTATACAGATAGAGAATTGCATCAGCGGTGGGATATATACTGGAGCGGTAGAAGGAATCCACCATATTTTTAGCGACCTTGGTAAAAGATTTGATGTACGTGAGTGAAAAAAAAAAACGCATACACGGAATCTAAATAAAAATAACTGTTGCGTGATGTTAATTTTTTATATGTTGATAGACATTCGCATATATATATATATATATACACACACACACACACACACACACACACACACACACACACACACATATATATATATATATATATATATATATATATATATATATATATATATATGAAGTAGTTGCCGATCTAGCGGCACTGAAGGGCTATGGTACAGCGAATGTGTCTATATTTCTTTCATATGAAGAGCATATTGGTGAATGCAATAACAAAATGCTACGAACGTATAATACAATGCTCTTTACGTAATCTAATAGAGCTTACGCTGTTTAGCAATGTTTATCATTATAATTTCCTAACCTACTCAACAGCAGCTAAATGGTCTCTATGCGGTCGGTGTCTATGGTGTCTATCATTAAGACATTTGCTGGTCTAACTGCACTGAGGAGCTGTGATACAATCTTTTTATGGATTACTATATAATATATATATGTATATATGTTTATATATATTTATACATTTATTTACTCGCGGTAAAAAGATGAATTTACAACACACGCACACGCACACACACACACACAAATATATACATATATATATATATATATATATATATATATATATATATATATATATATATATATATAATAATTTTATTTTTGTATTCCCCTGATCTGAATCCACTAAAACCCGTGTGATTATTAAAGAGTATTCAATGCAGGACAGAGCAGGTATATAGTATGTTTAATATACAAAAATTATCTGTTGCCATATGCAGACATGCTTCAGTGGAATCTCAATATAGAGAGACCCACATCATCAGACCGAAAATAAAAACTTCTTTTTTCAGTCTGATGAGGTGCGTCTCTATACATTGAGATGCTGCTGAAACATATATGCACATATCTAGCTAATAATGTTTGTATATATATATATATATATATATATATACACTCATGGTTACCTTCAAATTAGATAAAAATAGAAAATTATTCTGGTTAACTACACAGATCAATGAACTACTTAAAAGAAATACTGTATTAATATACAGTAGAATAGATCACAATATATATATTTTCCTACAATTATATAAAAGTTACGATGTGTATTCGTTCACTACGGACTCAGAAACAGCTAAGCCGATTTTTGTGAAATTTCACACAAATATACGTGATGTATCTGTGAGTGTTCTTACGTAGGTCTTTTATGGAATGCATTAGATAAGTATTGGACATCAATAATCCGATTAAAGAAAGTAAACACACTTAAAGGGGTTTACGTGACAAGTAGGTTTGAAAAGTTTATTATCAGAGAAGCAGAAAGGCACGGTGAATAAACTCAACAGTAGGTTCTTGATAAGACAGAGGTACACTTGAAATAAATGCTTTTGTTTAGAGTATAATAAAACCATAATGCCTGACTTTTGTATGTTTACCCTTAATTAAAGCCATTAAAGCCATTATGTAAAAATAATTTCGAAATATCGAAAGTTAGTTCTTTGATAAGGCAGATGCGTGTTCGAAATGAATTTTTCCGTTTAGAAAACACGTTTACTGAAACATGCTACTTGACTTTTGCTTTTTAATAATTATTTAAAGCAATTATGTTAAAATAATTTTATATATTCAACAGTAGGTTCTCTATAGAGCAATCTAGACTACAATGTATTGTGGACGATGTCACTGCGGGAGGATGTAAAGCTTCCTGCCGTTACAGCGTGTGGATACCAAACAAGATTTGATTGAAAATGGGGGATTTCATCGATTTCAATGCCAATAACTTTATGGTAGCATGAAATATTTGTTGATCCTCATTCAATCCCGGGCAACATCGAACCTCCACACACACACACACACACACACACACACACACACACACACATATATATATATTCTATATATGTATTCTTGAAGATTAAAATTATTTTTCAAATCATATTCCAAAGAGCAGAAACAAATGTATTATAATTATTTTACAACTTTTTTATGCACATGTATATTTTAAAGAAACATACAGTAAATTGTGAAAATTGGTGGCCATATTATTTTACTTTCTTATATAAAAGACTTCGTCAGATATGAATAAACATTTGAAGCAATTTTAAATCTGAAAAGCATAGAAATAACAAGATGAGTCGAGAAATAAATAAAAGAGAAGAGAAAAGAGAAAGGTTAAGAAATCGAACGAAGATAAGAAAGAAAAGATTTGTTTCAAATGGTTTAAAATTAGTTTGATTGCAAGCCAAGCAGAAAAGAGGTCAAGGCGAAATCTGCATTTGTAACCAGCCTCTTCTTCTTTCTGTCTCTATTTCTTTTTCCAACTTAGTTAGATTTACCTTTTGCGCACACATCCAAATTTACGCCCACATAGGCCCGTTGTATTTAAAAAAAGTACAGCCGTCGACAATATTTGCGGGCGACCCGAGATTCCATTTTCATCGGCTACTACACTAAGATAGATGGTAGGTCATTACTAATTCCTTACAATTATTCTATTTATTCTAGGTCCTCATTCTAGAGTGCTGGATGTTTAGCAATGAATATGAATTACTATTTTTTTGGTTTTCCTTGACTTGATCAAAGATTGAACCTTGTTCTCTTGATTCATTAGCGAATCTTCTCACCAGATACGCCTTATATGTTCTGTTGTGAAATGAACTTTTCGCATGAGACATTCTTTGTTTTGTATTTTATTGCATACCAATAATAATTGCATATTCCGTTTATGTATTTTACTATTTTGTTATTGTAGATTAAAAGAAATTTCTAAGCATATTTTGTTCGTATTTATTTCATTGTTTTATATTTTTATTTTTTATTTATGTTAATGGTCCCCTGACTAAAGGAGGGTGGACCTGCAAAGTTGCCCTTGTCAGTTCGTCCGTTCGTCTGTCCGCACATTTCTCAATCAATACGTCTTGGAATTTTTTGAAATTTTGCACAAATATTAAACATGATATAAGTGAAAAAACGTGATATAAGTGAAAAAGTTACAGAACAGGGGGGGGGTTCAGGTTAAAATGGCTAAAATTGACACTATTGTGTTTATTAAAAAAAATGATGCCTTGGATTTTTATAAAACTTTTTGAAGTGTCTATGTCATAAAGAAAATAATCAAGTTTCTCCTTTATTCATTTTTTTATGAACAATATATGTTTTAGATCATAATTTGTATCATTTTAACTCCCTGCGTATGTTGATGATCTTCTCGAATATTGAATATTCTATTCTAGATAAGATTAATCCAATATATTAATATTTATATTTCATTTTTAAAATATTAAAGTTTAAATACAGCTCTATTTCTTCGTATATATTGAGATACTTTAAATACTCCATACATGGTGAACAATACAACCATTACGGTGTTAGACAAAAACGGTTGTATACTCTGAATTGAGCCCCCCCCCCCAAATAGTGATTTTGTAAAAGTCTGTCTTCTGCATTAAAGGTGGTTCATATAACAAACCAGTATTTTTGCTTAATATTTTTGCTATAACCTTATTAAAATTATACATTCTCTCTCTCTCTCTAAATAAATAAATATATATGTATGTATATAAATATATGTATATATATATATATATATACATATATTTATATATATATATATATATAAATATTTCAAATAAGTTTTTATTCATTTCATCACTGTAACATGTACTGTAACACTGGTACATATAAGATTTACGCTTACACTTACATAACAGTAAACAAGAAGATGAAAGTATATCTTTATATGCGTACATTTCCAAGATTGCTGGTATGTTATTTTTGTATACTTTTATATGTCTCTCTTGTATATATATATATATATATATATATATATATATATATATATATATATATATATATACTGGGTGAACTTTGCGTCGCAAGGCGGATTCATGCCTTTGCAAGATGTGTTTCTGGTCAGCCACTTAACCAGTAGGGAATACTATGGGAGTGCTAGCATTGATTAAAGATATGAATTTCGTTTGATTTTTTGCCAGTAATCTTTGTAATCTCTTCCTTCCCTATTGGGTTCTTGAAAGAATAACATTTTAGCTAACCTGCTTAAAGTTTAGGAGATTGAACGCTAGCTTTGTTTGTACTGAAGTGCTTTTCCATTCCTTTTCCTTTTTATTATTATGGTTAGCTTCTTGCATAAAAAAATCGTGTCTTGTCTTCGTATTGTAAAAGGAATTACAAATCACAAAAAACGCCTTCGAAATAAACCTGCAATGTTAGTACGTAGAGATTAAGCTGCTGAATTCCTTAACTTAGAATTTTCTTTTTAATGTTGTATGCTTGTTGGTTTGAATCTGTGATTTAATCATATTAAAGATTAGCGGCTTTACCCGGTCGTAATATACGCTGAAATATGATATTTTCTTTGTTCAGATTTCATATATATTATTATAGAGTTGTGATTTCAAAAGTAAAAAAAAAGTTGAGTGTGATCAGCTGGAATCTAAACCGAAAGCACGACTGCAGCATTCGAAACTGGCGACGTTACCACTGTACTAACATGACGCCGATATAAACGTGTTGAAAATAAACTAGGATGATATACAAAATATATAACGACTTTTTCAATTTTGATCCTTTTTTAATCACTTAAAAACTATTTCAACCGACTACGGACTCATAAAAGAACGGTTCATAAAAAATGCAATCATTTGAGACCCCTAGAGCCGCTCTTCGACTTTTAGTTTCGGAAGTGATAGAATTTAAAAATATGGAGACAAGCAAACAGACTGACAGATATATAGCCTTTTATATATTAGATTAATAATTAATTACCTTTCAAATTAACTGACTGGGACGTATAAAGGTAGTCGTTGATCTTATGAATGAAAGCAAGAAACACGATACTACAACAAGCGACACGCACAAATGGCAAAATGATGAAAATAATTCTTCTAATTGCTAATTAGTAAATTGTATCGAACTAAGATGACAAAAGCTCATTATTTAAAAAAAAATTTAGTCTATAGCCAATCATCCTTATCATGATACGGGATGTGACGATGATTAAGTTGTTAATGACATGAACCGAGTTAGTAGCAGGTTGACAAGAAAGTTATTGCGTTTTTTTTTACTATTAAATTCAGATGAACATTTCTCGGCTTAAATAAAACTTTATTGATCGAAATAAGCATCATCAGAATCAACATACTTTGCCAACACAAAACAAGTGCGTTTATGCAAGTAATGTAAAAATCTTTGTTCTAGTGGCGATAAAGTCGCTGATTGCGTTTTTCATATCGCTTAGGTTTTAAAGTATTTCTCACGTAGAAAATTGTTGAGAAGCTTGAAAAAGTAGTAGTCGGTAGGTGAGCAGTCTGGAGAATATGGTGGATGAGGCAGAGTTTCGCAGCACACTTCTGCAGGGTCGGTTTAGCAACGTGAGGTCGGGCATTATCGTGGAGGAGAATTGAGCCATTTCTGTTAATTAATGGCGGGTATTGCTGTCGAAATTTCTAATGTATTTCATCTATTTGTCGACAGTACTTCTCCACTCTAATGGTTTTGCCTGCATTCTAAAAACTGTAATGGATGAGGCCGGTCGCAGATCATCAAAGAGTCAACATGACCTTCGTTTGGTATAACTTTGGCTGAAGGAAGTGTCGTGGAGCTTCGTCGGCGTCTAACCACTGAACTGAGTGTCGCCGATTGTCTTAAAAACACTTTTCATCCCAAGTCACAACCCAGTCGAGAAACGGCCGCTCTTGTTACGTAAAAGAAGGAAATATGACACTTCATAACGGCGTTTCCTTTGGTTGTCTTTCAGTTCGTGAGGCACCTACTTATCAAGTTATTTGGATTTCCAATCTCTCTCACGTCGTTGAAAACCGTCGTATTAGTTACGTATAATTCAGAAGCAAGTTCCTAAACTCTTGTGCGTGGGGCTCTTAATTGATAGGCGTCAACATCAGATGGCCGACCACTACGCTCATCCTCTTTAAGACTCTCGCCACGAAATTTCTTAAACCACAATTGTGCTGTGCGTTCAGTAGTGGTTCCTTAGCCAAACGTTTCATTGATATCGCGAGCTGTTTCCACAGTTTTCGGCCTCGATTGAATCGAAATAAGAAAAATGTGCGAATTTGCTTTTTTCAATCTTGTATTCAAAAGAAGATACAATTATTTTTAAAAGATTATAATTAAAACGATTAGATAGAGCGAAAAACACCCATTAAAATGATATATAAAGTAAAGGTATTATAACGAAAAATGCATCATTTGAAATCAAAATTCATCAAGAACTTTCTACTCACCTTAATATGTCTTCCAAGATGAGAATTAGTTCCACAAAATCGCTTTCATTAAGAATGTTGGCAACCTTCACGTTTTCCCTCCTGTAGAATAATAATTGAAATGTACTCAATGTTAATTCGTATTACGTCTTGTGATTTTCGTATGGTGTACATATCATTAAAGTGAGAAGTATAAAAGTTAAAGAAAAATTAGTTATAGTTTCAGATTCTTTCAATAGACGTGATTTTATGTAGTACTTACCCGAAAGCCCAGAAGCCAATCGAGGAGAAAGCTTAAAGTAAGACCTATGTTTGAGAGGCAATGGATCCTCTTTCTTCGATGAAGAGTTTACTGTAATGACACGAATGCGTTAGCAATAACATTAGGTAATCCGACTCTGAGAAATCCAGAACGGTGGAAAATAATGACTAATGGAAGAGAAACCAGTTTTCAATGTGCCAGCCGCTTACTAACTTAATAAACGGAAAGGCTCGGTTGTATTTACTGATATCTTTCAAAACTTTTAAGAGATAATATTAAACAACATTATTCACATTTTAATGATTTGCATTCCACTGCTATAAATAGTAAAAACGTACACACACGTAAACACGCTTTACTGTATTATTTCATTTTAAATTAAAAATTATCTATTATCTAGATACATCATATAAGAAAATATTTTATGGAGGTTAAATTTGAAAAAATAAAAAATTGAAAAATCTGAAAGCTAAGAACATAAAATTTATATTGCCCATTCACCAATAAGAACCATTAACAACAAAAGTAAATATCAGCTAACTTCTGATGAATCAATGCTAAAATAGATCTCAACTTAGCGACGACTATCAAATTCCATACTTAGATATGATAGGTCAAATAAAGGCGACAGTCTTTAATAAACTAAATTCAGAAGGAGATTAGTTAAAATAGAAGACAAACACTCTAGAATTACAAAAGGGCTACCCATTCAAAAGAAGTATTACTGCGCAGTGATGACGCTATATTAATAAATCTCAACAGGCAAAGGTAATGCCAACATTTATAGAGCAGACTATTCCAAGAAATTGGCAGATCTAACAAATCTGATGTTCTCTGTTAAGAAGAATCTGTTTTGCAAACAAAGGTGAAGCTGTCACAGATCCTCAGTAAGAACAAATACCTAATACTACATGCAAAATACAGACATTCAGCTCAGCATTAGAGCAAGCTACCACACCTACATGACATTTTCAATATTAAAAAAAACGGTCTTCTATTAAGGTGCATTATCAGTGGCCAAGGTTAAGCATACCAATTTAGCTGATTCTTGATATATATATATATATATATATATATATATATATATATATATAATCACCTGCATAAGCAAATGTCTATCGTACATCAAGAATTCAGTTCACTTCGTGGAAATAATCCATAATGCTATAATTGATTCCAACCAGATGGTGAATCTATATGTAGTGAGTCTGATTGTGATACAGGATGAGCTAACTTCAGATATTTAACTGAATGAACCATTTCTGGCACATTCTGCAGTTGCGTTGGCTCGGACATATTGGCTTGCTTTTCCGTCGATTTTTATTAGCAACGTCGAAACGGGGACCTTGGTAATTGAGCAAACGTAGGTGTCCTTAACATCCGTCCAGGCCTGCATCTGGAGAGTCAATTCCAGATTTTAACGGTATTGCCAGAGTAGAATCTGCAGTACACCAGACTAAACGCAGACCATTGTCTTATTTGACAGAAGGTTGCCATCATCATATAGCGTGGCATATTTGCATGTCTCCATAAATGTACTTATAAATTACGTGTATGTATATATAGCCGATCTCTTGTCTAGTTTTCATGTAATTGCATAATGAACATTTTGGTGTGTGTGTGTATGTGTGTGTGTGTGTGTGTGTGTGTGTGTGTTACACATTTTACAGTTTACAACACGGGACAAATAACGCTAGACAGTTCGTTTAACATGACGAGTAAACATCTTTGTGTGGCCCAGAGAAAAGCGAAGCATACTTTTTTCCAGGCTGTCGTTCTCACGAGAGTCCTATGATTAAAATACATTTTTTTCCAAAAGAAAACAACCGATAATGCTTATAATTTCTATATAACATTTATTTATTTTTTATGACTTCCCTTGGAATTTCACACATTTTTTTTGTTCTGATTTGTTCCAAAATCTCCTTTAAATGGTCTCGTTAATTGCTTCCCAGTGCCCAGAGACAAAAATCTCTTCCGGGCCAACTAAGATTCACCGAAAAATTATCGAAATGATAAGTAAAATTTTAAAAGAAAACATAATTGTTGATAAGATGCCGGAAGGAATAGATTAAAATGATATATAAAAATAAATCCAGATTCGATGAAGAAAAAATAAAAATGGTGGTGTTAACAACACCGATTAATAGTTGGATATTCTAATGTATATATGCATATGATATAATCCAAAAGAAAATGAAATTCAAATAGCAGTAGGGTACACTCTAATGAAAAAATAGAATCCCAAATTTGCCGTGTGAAGGGATACACTGAAAAACAAAGGGAAAAGTTAATACTTGCTCCCGACACAGGAAATCCCATCAACTCTTGTCCGGAGAAAGGATGTCAAAACTTTAGTTTTGACATCCTTATCCTCAAGCTTATAAGTATAATTTATAGATAACCACGCTTCTTCTGAGAATATGAGCCAATAATTGAAACTCTATGGAAAAAGGAAATTCTTTTTAGATTTTTCCTTCTTGTTGAAAAATGAATCTCTTTTATATCTTAATTACCGAATTTAAACTCAATTATATATATATATATATATATATATATATATATATATATATATATATATATATATATATATACTAGCAAAACTACACGTCGTTGACTGGGTTCAAAAACAGCCTACAGAAAATGGACTCTGATTTATGAAAGTATGATAGGTTATGAAAAGGAAGGGTTGTAAACAGATAGTTTCGAATTTGGGGGTATCAAAACCAAAGTAAAATATGATGAAAGTAAAAATAAAATAGATAAACCCCATAATTTATTATACCATACCTGTTCACACTGAAACACTTATCACAATATTCTGTGGATCTATATTAAAAAAACCTTGTTAAACCTTATGACATATTTCCATTCTATGCACGTCAGGCGCGAACGAACACCTAATAATTTTATTATACCATATTTCTTCAAACTGAAACATAATTATAAAAGTATACTTATGCAGACAGGTATGAAAAGTCTTTATTAAAGTTTGGGCCTATTTCCATTCTATGGAGGCCAGGCGCTAACGCAGACCGCACAATTTTATTATACCATCATTATTTAAGTTAAAACATACTTATCAAAGTGTTATTATGTACATTTATATCAAAAACACTTGTAAACGTTTTTTTAAAAATTTTTAAATTGTTTATTTCCATATTTTGTGGACCAGGCGCGTACGTAAGCCCCACAATTTTAATCAATCATCATTATTTCAGATCAAACATACCCATTCCTGTGTCGCGATACATCTTCTACCATTATATGTGATCAGTTTTCTATAATAGTCAACAATATAGGAGCCTATTCGTGACCAGACACACGCACAGACGTTCAGCTATATATATATATATATATATATATATATATATATATATATATATATATATATATAGCCAGTAGAGTTTAGTTTCCTAGAAGTACATCCAATGAGACAACATGTGTCTATCAAAGAGTGCTCAATGAGTGAGCAGAGCAGGTATATTAAATTTATTTATACAAATATTAATGGCTACATATGTGCATACATGTTTCTGTAATCACCCGCGTTGGGGGACTACGTCTTCAGGACAAGAATTACCGACGAAAACCTAGTCCCCCAACGCGGGTGATTACAGAAACATGTATGCACATATGTAGCCATTAATGTTTGTATAAATAAATTTAATATATATATATATATATATTACTTCATTTAATTACATAAATTAATATACGAAGATATAATTTCATGCGTAAATTTTCAGTATTTACTTCAACAGTGCTCAATAAATAGGTAGAAGTTATGAAAATATATATGGCAATTAAGCCACGCAGAATATTTCGGATTTAATTCTCGTGATAATTCGTCAGTCTTCTGACGAATTATCACGAGAATGAAACGGGGAATTTTTTTTGTAAATTAATTGTCATATATTTTCATAACTTACTATATGTATATATGTGTATATATATATATATATATATATATATATATATATATATAAACACATAGTTATAAACACATACATAAAGACGAATAAATAAAAACATAAGACAAACGAAAGAAATAGAAAACAAAAAAGAGGTTACTAAGAAAATGTAGGGTCTTCTAATGGGTCGGGCAAAGAAAAAGGGAAAGTTTATTAAGGAGAATGGGGAAGATATATAAAAAAGAAAGCTAAGATGAATGCAAGGCAGAGATGAGATCATAGTGAGGAATAGACGAGAAAGGCAAAAGACAGAAAATGGTTGCTGAGGAGAAGTGAAGATGAAATAAACATGGAGAAACATGATGGCTCGTGATAAAGTTTGAGAAGTGGGATTTACTCAGAATGAAATTTAAAGTTTAAAACGGATATATTTTTTTTATCTGGAACAATAAAACATACGAATAACAGGAAAAGATATACGCTCACATACATATATGTAAAAGGGTTTAGTATAGGAAAGAACCTTCATATATATGAACCCCCATCTTTTATGGAAAAATAAGATATGATATTTTGTTAGGGGTATATATATATAAGTTTGGTGATTAAATTTTAAATTCTGAAAAAAACAACATATAGACACATATATTCGAATTAAGAATTTATTGTTTGACAAAAAGAATATATAGAAGGGGTTATGTTAATTTCCTTAATCTATGGATTTTCAATAATGGCTCATATCATCAGAGAAAATGAAATGCGGTTAGCAAAATATTCAGCTGCGACTGGAGGCAAATAAGCCTCCAGTCACAGCTGAATATTTTCAGCACAATTATTGAAAATAGTTTTTTGAGTTGTTGTGGATAATTATATGGAAGAAATCATACGAAAAGAGAAGTTTATACAATCTGAGCAGTCCATTATCGGGAGGAGTACAATGTCCTTCGGGGTTATAAATCCAGGTGAGCAGAAAATAGGTCCAGGGGAGAAGGTAATATTCCTATATAGCAGAAGTGTATTGCTCTATTCTTAAATATTGAGCTTTTCCTTTTCGGCTAGGATCACATTGAAAGTATTACTTCAAGTAATATCTATCAGGATTTTTCATCTGAATTCTATCAGTGTCTTATCTCGCTTACATATATATATATATATATATATATATATATATATATATATATATCGGTAGCAAAAAATTAAATTAAGAGCACCCCTAAAAGAGGCTCATACACCGAAAACGAGGATCATAATAAGGGAAAAGAGACAATTAAAAAATAAAATTATTGCGATAAATGGGAATATGGAGGTGAGGGTATCAGTGGGAGGTAGAAATTGGGCAAAAAAAATTCTTTTATGTCGGCATAAGATATGAATTCATTTTTATAATGGACCAGACTCGTACTTTTATTTTTATATTTTTAAGCTATTATTAGCGTTGCCTTCGAGAGGCAGAATTGACAAACTTTTGATCCATGGGTGTAGAATGTAGATGTTTTCAGGAAATAGATGGCCCATTTTAAGGAAAAAGGTGAGTTATTAGATTGAAGATTTTAACAACTTTAGCTAAAGATGTATGATTTTTATCATTAATTCTATTAAACGAATACTTATCAGATTAAATGTGAGTCTTTATAGGAAAAGAAGTGCACCGATATAGACGTGAGTTTTTTAGGGTTGTATAACCATTTATAGGGTAGACATATTATTTGTTTCGAGAGAAGTGGTTTCAATTGTATTAACGGTAGTAGATCGACTAAAAGAAAGAGGGTTGCAACTGTTGGTGATATTGTGTGCATTGATATCATGATGAGTTTCTGACTCAGATCAGAATACTGAATTATTTAGCTTATATTTTTAAATTAAATTTAAAGGCATAGCGGAGAAAAAGATTTTGACTGTGTTTTTATTCCGAATATACTTATATTTATAAGGGTGTAAATAATTAATTTTTCCCATAAAAATAGATAATTTATACAAGAAATAATTAAAAAAGAACATTATTATTCATTTATAAAGATTTTTAACAGAATCTGCTAATATTTTAAAAACATTATTTAGGATATTGGTTTTAACATTATTATGATAAGGAGGGGTGAACCATACGTTATTTTTGCTATTTAGAATTATTTGTTTCCATAGTATTTTCGAATTTGGGGGAGCTATTTTATAGGATCTGTTAAATTCCTTCTACATAAGTGATTGGTCTTTACGATAATCCAGATTGTAAATATTATTCTTTTATCAGCATATACAAAAATATACAGTGAGATATTTACATTTTTTGCTAAATAATTAATTTTATTTACATAATGGTTAAATTATTTTTTCTCTTTCTTGATTTTAATTTGATTTAATTGAGGCGCTTTCAAATTTGTCAGGAACATTATGGTTAAGGGAGTGAATAAACTTTTAGCCGTAGTAGGATGCTGTTTGTCTTTGCGCGTTTTTAATTTCCAAGTACGAATGGATGAAGAGGCCTAGGTTGAGAGAGTCAATATAGAGGTATTTATTATTGAATTTTATATTTTACATGATAATTGTATGATTTACACCCAATATTTATTTAATATAAATAAATTTAATGATTGGATAAATCTATATAGATGACGTCATTAGAGGAGGTTCGTACATACTTAGGTATAGTTTTAGGTATATTCTCCTCCTTGCGAGAATAATTTAGCTTCGAAATGCCATGGCATAAATAGGTTTCTTCTTTATTCCTCTTTATATAATCCTTATTGACTTTATAATGTAATAAACGTCCTATGTAACTTTATGCTTTAAACATTCTCTCTCTCTCTCTCTCTCTCTCTCTCTATATATATATATATATATATATATATATATATATATATGTATGTGTGTGTGTGTGTTTTGGCAGCAAGTCATTATTCAATATGGTTAATTTGGCTATTACTTGTTCTGTAGGATTGTTGTGAGCGGTTTAAATTTTGTTTTATCGTAGAGAATGTTGTTTATTTTTATGTTGTAGTCGCTTTTATAAAATATTGGATTTGTCAGTAGTATAGATGAACAATTATGGGCGCCATAATATATAATATGCCAGCTGAAATAATAAAACGCTCGGCGAATTGAAAAGATATAAAAATAATCGGAAAAAGAGTAACTCGGTTGTGTTCAATCTGACATGCTTGAATATATATATATATATATATATGTGTGTGTGTGCGTGTGTGTGTGCGTGTGTGTGCTATTATGAAAACCATACCATCTTATATATATATATATATATATATATATATATATATATATATGTTGGTGCGATATTCATGAAAGTGCACACACATTGTTTGCTTTGATAATTATGTGAGAGTTAAAAACATATACTTGTGTCGAACCACGTGTCGTAGGCTTCCAACTATTAAACGATTCGTTCTTTGTGGTCCTCAAGCACTCTGGGTCTGCCCACCCATTCTGATCTAAACACACCCAAATCGTCTAAACGCGCACGTGCATCGTTGCAGACGATCAAAAATAATATTTATTAAAAAAAAAGAAGTGAAGATAAAAGACGAAATGAAAACTGTGATGGCGAGGCTATAATAAACCAGCAGCCATTAACACTCGATGTGTCCAATCTTGCTTGTCCGTATTATGGCGAATAGATAAAGAAATGTTTATTTTAATAGATTACACGTCCCAAAAGGAGGAATCAAATGCGTTTATGCTGCGCAAAATATACGGCCGTTGACGTAACATCACCGACCGAAATTGTCGACGATCGGCAATCTAATATCCTAAGTGATAATGGAGTCGAAAGGACAAACGCATATCATATTTGTTGCTTTCGTATCTTTTTACCTTTCGTTTATTATCTGTGTGAATTCATGCTTTCTTTCTTGTCCTACACTATTTCTTATATTTTTTTAATTTCGTTTTAAATTTGCTTCTTATTTCTTTAGTGTCTCTTATTTTCATGTTTTACTGACTTTTATTTCTTAGCTATTTTTTTTTGTTAAATGTTTTATCTCTTGGTTTTCAATTTTATTTCTTTATTTTTTCGATAGTCATCTTTGTTTTTACTTTATTTTCTTTCTTACGTTTTACTTCTTTTAGTTTTTATCTTTTTTCTGTATTTTTCTCATTTTTTTTACTTTTCTATTTCTTTTTCATTATCCTGTCTTGTGTTTGTCGTACATTTCACTTGTCTTTGTTATTTATCATTTCACTGATTTATTTATTTTATTTGTTAGTGTTCTGACTTGGTTTCTGTTGTCTATGTTACTTCCGTTATTTAATTTTTGTTCATTCCTTATAGATTTTTGTAATCATTTCTTATGTTAGATTCATTATACGTTTGCTTTCATATTTTTTCTGTCAGTTCTGGTGTGATTTCCCATTTTTTTTTTTATTTATCATCTCTTGTTTTTTTATTCTTTAGTTGTTTTCATTTTTTAAATTTATTCTTTGATTTTGCTATTGCTTTTTTCTTATTTTATTTTTCCAACTACAAAACAATGAACAAACAAACATGACTACCTAGGAACAGTTGCACATATAGAACTGTGCAAGAAGCTGAAATTTTGAACGTATGTTTTAGATGCAAAATTTAGGCAGTATAGGAAAACAAAAACCACATCATCTTTTGCTATATGTAGGTATAAATAGACTAACTCATCCGAGTAAGGAGACTAGATGTCGTAATAGTCAACAAGAAAATCCAAATCGTATATCTCATTGCTCAAGCGGATCACAAAAGACAGAAAAGCGAAGCAAATATATACAACTACTAGAAAACTAACAGAAATATATATATATATATATATGAGAACGTTGATATAGTAACAATATGAGCTACGAAAATAATCTCGAAATACTTTGAAACAAGAGAGATTTGAATCGAAGGGAAGACTGAGACCAGAAATGACACGCTCATGATATATATATATATATATATATATATATATATATATATATATATATATACACACACACACACATATATAATATAAAGCTGAATGTGTGTGTTTGTGTGTGTGTGTGTGTAGTCACGAATAGGCTCTTATATGTTTGACTTTTTTAAAAACTGATTACATATAATGCTGGAAGATGTATCGAGACACAGGAATGGGTATGATTCATCTGGCAGAACGGTGGTTCATTAAAATTGCGGTGTTTGCGTTCGCGCCTGGTCCACAAAGTATGAAAATAAAAAATTTAAAAATAAAAAAAAAACGCATACAAGTGTTTTTAATATAGATGTATATAATAACACTTTGATAAGTATGTTTTAACTTAAATAGGGATGGTATAATAAAATTATTGGGTCCGCGTTTGCGCCTGGCCTCTATAGAATGGAAATAGACACAAACTTTAATAAAGACCTTTCATATCTATCTGCGTAAGTATACTTTGATAATTATGTTTCAGTTTGAAGAAATATGGTATAATAAAATTATGGGCTGTTCGTTCTCGCCTGACCTCCATAGAATGGAAATATGTCACAAAGTTTAACAAGGTTTTTTAGATCCACAGAATATTGTGATAAGTGTTTCAGTGTGAACAGGTATGGTATAATAAATTATGGGGTTTATCTATTTTATTCTCACTTTCATCATATTTTCATAATCAGAGTCCATTTTCTGTAGGTTGTTTTTGACCCAGTTAACGACGGATACTTTTGCTAGTATATATATATATATATATATATATATATATATATATATATATATATATATATATATATGTGTGTGTGTGTGTGTGTGTATATATATATGTATATATATATAATGCATATTTATACATTATTGGCTACATATATGCAAACATCTACCGTTTTTCAATGTACATTGAGATATAGTTCTTGTTCTTTTTTGAATATGGAAAAAAGTTTTGTGTAAATGGAATTAGTGTTGAATTTTATCTTGAGAAGTGCGTTTGGCATGATGACGTAATGTCTCTGAAACAACACTACAGAAACATGTAGCAAATAATGTGTATATAAATAAACATACTGTAAACACACTCTGTTCATTTATCGAGCATTTCCGAAGATCACAAGTGTGCAGTGGATTTGCATCTTAAAAAAATAATATAGAGCCATTAGCGTAGAGAGAGTGAGGAGGTTGCAGAAACGGAGATCCTTTCATTATTCTTTTTTCTGCGTCTTCGTTTATAAACCATCTCTCTTCAGCAGCAACCTTATTTTAGTTTCTGGGGATGACCGATTTCATTTCGAATAACCAAGCACCATCGAATCACACAGGTAAAACTCCTTTCTGTACCTGCCCAAAGTTATTCAGTTACATTCACGAATTCTCCATTTTAAATTTTCATTCCTACTAGCAGTTCATTTTCAATAGAATCTCTTCAAAGACTTCTCAAACCTATTACGTTGAGTGGAAGCGAATCATTGCGTTTGGCTGTGAGAATGACCTTCTTGATGTTGCTTTGTGCGCGTGTCTCTCAGTAATTAATTGAAGATGTTAACTTTGATTTGTGCGCGCAGACGGATTTAACAGTTTAAGAACGAGTAGAGGAATAGTTTTATTGTATCCAGATGTGAAGTGGCGTTGAAACGAAATCTTCAAATGGGAGAAATACATTGAAAATTCTAGATTTCGACAGAATTTTAACTATTTACATAGATCATAACCATCTACTCACATAACTCTGCTCGTATCTATCTAGATATCTAAGCCTATATATCTACTATTATATAAAAAGAACTTTGTCTGTGTGTGTGAGTTCGTTCCCTATAGACTCCTAAAGAGCTAGGTCGAATTTTTGAAATTTTACACAAATGTACCTTATGTGCCTGGCAGTGTTCTTAGATAGCTTTTGCACCGGAATGTCTTCGATAAGCAAAAATAATCGATAATGGGAAAGAAATCGAATTAAAGAAGGAACAGGAGATTTTGACTAAAGTTAACGTCTTATACAGTGCATTTGAGAAGTTTTATTACCGAACAAGCAGAAAGGCCCGGCATATAAAGCAACAGTAGATTATTTGATATCATAGAAGCGCAGTCGAAATTAATGTTTTTAGCGTATAATTGAACCATAATACCTGATTTTTTTCATTTTAAACTTAAATTAAAACCATCACCACCGCACAAGCATAAAGGCCTAGCACATCAAATCAACAGTAGATTTTTTTTATGACAGAGGTGCGTTCGAAGGTAATATTTTTGTTTAGAGCACAACTGAACTATACTACTTGAATTTTTTCATATTAAACTTTAATTCAAGCTGTTATATAAATACTTTTATAAAATCAACAATAGTTTTTTTTACAGTGTAATGTAAACTATAATGTCTTGTGGACTAAGTTTCTGCAGAGATGCATGTGAAGCTTTCGCTCGGTCATGCGCGATCGATCTCCAACATGAGCAATCAATCGATTTGATTAAAAAATGTGCGATTTCACCGATTTCGATGATAATAAAATATGGGACGGATATTCAATCCCGATCCTCATTATATATTATTAATATTTCTCATATTTTTGTTAAATTATATACTAAATTTATTCAGTAATTCATATTTGTGTTCAATTATATATTAAGTTTAATTAGTAGTTTATATGACTAGTATTGATCGGACTATTTTTCTCATCTTGAGTGTTATTATAAAGAAAAGTTACTGGCTCCGCAGATATTTTCCAAACAATAATCGACATGCCTGATGACGGGTAAAGGACAATTCGACTGAAACGTTGCACTAATAATAACTAAGAACAATACTCCGGTAAATACAAATAATACAAATAATATAAACAATTAGTCCTCGTCTAAAAAAATCAGAACTTTAATTAATAATTGTTTGTCACTTCAACTATGTACTGCTATTTTGAGTCGCCTTACTCTCCACCGTTTTTCTCCGTCTATAATTTTTACTTCGCCTTATGACTGAGAACTATGTATGAGATCCCACATAAATGTGTAAATTATACAAAGGTGACACATGTCATCTACTAAAAGTAAGATCTAGCCTGAAAACGCTGCTTCTCTGTAGGAGTTGCAGCCGGAACAAATATGCACATATGCAGGCAATAAAAATAAGATTATTGCGCTCTGCTTGTCAATAAGCACTGTTTGATAACCATTGGAGTTGCACTGAATTTACATCTCTAAAACTACAACAATACAATCATTTAACACGCACACATACACACGTACATACAGAACACACATGCATATATATATATTAAATATTTACATGTATAAACATACTAAAGAAGGTTATATTTATAAACATAGACATATACATATATACACAGATATAATCTCATTAGGAAAAAATTTACAGTATGCCGACGATATTTTACATTCGTCTTATCTGTTTGCTGCCAAACACTCACCTGTCCTCATACCTACGTTTTTTTATAACGTCTTTCTAGGGCCTCTATGTAAATCTTTGCTATGTAATTCTACGAATATTAAACTACACGTCTCTATAATCCCTATAGATCATCCTACATAAACTCATACCAGATCGATATTCACATCCATAGGGTTTCTAGGCACAACTAGCCTTTCAAACACCGCTTGATACAGCTACCACACAGTAGCCGGCCAGACATAGCTAGCTGATGCTACTACAGCCCTCTATACAAAACTAGTCCTTTCAAACACAGCTATACAACTTGACCCTCAAACACCGCTAGACACTACTACATAACACTACGGCTAGACAGAGCTAGTTCTTCAAACAGGGCTAGATACAACTAGAGCTTAAAACGCGGCTCCACACAACTAGCCCACATAACACAAAAACAACAATTAAAACAATATATCTGGTTCGAATTGTAACTTATTCGTTTCCACAACTTAACAACGACCGTCTCAAAAGTCCAACACGATTTGCATTTATATATCTCCATTTCACTTAGATGAGGCTTTCATAAACTCCTACCCGAATCGTATTTTAATCTTTCCATTTCACGACGACGACGCTTTTCATAAAGTCCAACCTGAATATTAGTTTATATTCTCTGTTTCACGACAACTAGGTTTTTTGTACGGTTTATCTGGAATCGTATTATAGTCTCTTCATTTTACGACGAAGTTTCACAAAAGCTGTCTCAATTGCACCAACTTCAAGTTTTATTCGAAATAGTTTATACTCTTATTAGAAAAATGATTGATAGCATGTTATATATATTTTACATTCATCTTGTTCTATTTTCTGCCAACCACTCCCCCGTCCTCTCGCCTACCGTCTTTTTACAATGTCCTTTTCGGAAACTAATTCATTGATATACAAATCAATGACTGTCGACCTATAACAACTACATTATAACATCTGCATATACTTTCCAATGACGTAATATAAGCTCGCATCGTATTAGTTACAAATATAAATCATATAAATATATAATATGTATAACATCTAGTATCTTATATATATATATATATATATATATATATATATATATATATATATATCCGACTAGACAATCAACAAATCAAAATGTTCGAATGTACAAAACAAAATAAACAAAGTTTTCCGAATAAGTTACAAATTCTACAAACAAAATCGCAAGAAAATATCTATTGTCAAATACCTCGGCAAGTACAATCCAACATCGACATGCATATTATTATAAAACAACACATATTTCGCTATACAACATTTAAAAAGTTTTGACATATAAAGCTGAAAATAAATTGAACTCATTCAAAAGAAAAAGAGGGTAATTATTAACTTTAAAACAATAATTGTAGTATAGACTAAGCTATATATATATATATATATATATATATATATATATATATATATATATATATATAAGAGAAAGAAAATTAAACCTGTAAGTTGAACTTTACAATCAAAATTTTTCTTTTTAAGCCGAGGATGAAGGTTCTCATTTCAGATTTCTCTCTTCTTACTATTAAGTCCCATTTGACTAGGGACAGACTTATCTTTGGACTACTGCACTGCCCGGAAAAAAACAATTTTCATTATTTCAACTGTTTTGTAAACTTTCCAATCGGATTTTTGAAAATTTTCCAATTGGATGATATGCATCGTCAACGCTGGACTTATGTTGGAATACATTCTATCTAAAGAACTATTTTGCATTTTGGATCATCTTGAGAGGAGTTTTATTCAAGCTGAAATATTATGCGCGGTTTGATTTTATATTAGTTTTTTACAGATCCAATATTTTTTCATTTTTATTCGGCAATTTATAACTACAATAAATTGCGGTTTCACTTAATGCCTTAACTTGAAAATTCTGGCATTGCTACAAATATAATTTGCTGATTTCTTTATGTCTTCTGATGAGAAGAATAATAAGAATAGCATTCTTTGAAACTTTGCGAAATAAGGACTTTGTAAATTGTTTGTGGAGTATTCAGTCAACCAATAAATTTTGATTGTAAAGTTTAAATTACAGTTTTAATCTTTCTCTTATAATAATTATTGCGGATTGAGCTTTTTAAATTCTGTTGGGATTACATTTTCTGTATATAAATACTGTTATTTATATTAGTTTGAAGTTTACCATTGCGTATATCAGGTAAACATTACACCATTTTGTTTTCATTAATATATATATATATATATATATACATATATACACGCATATATATACATATATATGCTCACATACACACACACGCACACACACACACACACACACACACACACACACACACATATATATATATATATATATATATATATATATATTAAAACGAGTTCTTATCGGTAAATTATGTTCCCGGAAAAAAACATGTTAGCTCGTTTTTCTGTTCGAGAATTAATTATCTCCGTTCTCCTAATTTTTCTCTCTCTCTCTCTGTCTCTCTCTCTCCATCTCTATGTTTGTCTGTCTGTCTATCTCTGTCTCTCTCTCTCTTTCCCTCGCTCTTTCTCTCTCTCTATATATATAATTATAAAACTCAAATGACCTTGTAACGCGTGTTGTAAGTCAACATCCGGTTTTCGCCTTCCGGTTGCGCATGCGTACATAAACATAAACCCATAACAGCATAAACAAATAAACACAAATCGCTGGACCGGTTTCGTTCGAACAAACGGACGTCCTTAGAAAAACGAATATCTTAAATTCATTGAATAAAAAACATCAAGATATGGGAAGCAAACGCAAAACGTGATTACAAATAATAAGTATAATACTCGACCTGTTTCATATATACAATATATATTATACTAAATAATCAACGCAGCAATAAAACGCATTGTTTTACTATGTACGTTTTCAGCGTTCCAATTTTTTTCGAATTTACATTACCCAAATAAATAATTGTTAATACTTTCTGTTTTTTTTTACATCGTTCATTTCCGCATTACGTTTAAATTATTTTAACGCAATTTTCTTACAAATAAATCGACTTTAACCCGTTGACAACTATAAAAAACATTTTAGAACGGCGATTCACACACCGCCCTTCTCTTTTTACTTTATTCTCCATTTTTTAATACACCTTTCTTAAAATCATTCAGGCATTTTCTTCTACACTTCCAACATAAATAAATAACCTCGAAAATATGTTTTTATTTGCGTTACAAGTAAATAATTAACGCGACAATAAAACGTATTGTTTTACTGTGTACGTTTTCAGCGTCTAGATTGTTTTTTTTCGCGTTTAAATTAAAAGATATATTAAAATTTTAATGTAACATTAAGTATTATGGCATCTGTTCAGTGCACATTTACCTATGAGTATGAAAACCACTTATAATTCAATGGCTGTAAGTTTTTTCTTTTTAAAAAATAATCAATTATAATAAACAGAACGACTCATAGAAATCTATCTATATTCTTTTTCATTTTAATATACTTTCATAGAAATGTTTCTGTTATGCCACAAAAACTATTTTCTTTACGTCACAAGTGTCACGCTCATACATTAATTCCATAGCTAATATAACATACTGACCCAACGGGTCACGAGTAGTCTATATATATATATATATATATATATATATATATATGTATGTATGTTGTATGTATGTATGTATGCATGTATGTATGTTGATGTTTGTGTGTGTTTGTGTCTATGTATGTGTGTGTTGGGATGGAGAGGGCTCCCTTAAGCCGTGGTGAAGGCAACCTTTCTAGGAGAAGCAAATCTCTGATTTAAAAAACCATAAAGCGGGAGACCAGTACCAGCATTAAGCTGTTCTGCAGTTTAATATGTTGCTGGCTATTTTGCTCTTGCTTGTTGCTGGATCTCAACTTTTTGAACAGAGAGAGAGAGAGAGAGAGAGAGAGAGAGAGAGAGAGAGAGAGAGAGAGAGAGAGAGAGACTTAGCTGTCGTACAAAGCTAAGACTCTGTAACATCATCTGTGGTCCTGTGGTGAGAAGTCATTTTTGGGCTCATGGACTTTAAGTGTCTGAGGGAGTGGCACTCGTCTGACAAGACGTTGCAATCATCATGTTGATGGTTGCAAGTTTCGACATTTTTAACTGGCTTGGAGTTTAAGATTAGCACTTGTATACATTGTTATATGCATTCCTAGAAATAATTGTACTATGATCTGGGTATCCTGCTCTTTGCTATATTTAAATGATTTACTTATCTAGATCAGCATTAAAAAATAATTATGATACAATATTAAGAAATACATAGAAGGGTTATTCCAAAAGTAAAGCCTCCGACATGTCATTTCAAAGAGATAAAGAGTTAATAAGACGGGATTTGTAAGATTAAAACGAGTTCCGAAATTTATTATTCTACATAGCCACCAACGTTTTCAATGCACTTTTGTCAGCTTCTTTTAATGCCTCTGACGTAAAAGTGTTGAGTGCGCTGTGTCACTTCTGTGTCACCTCAATATAATCGACGATTGCATGAGTCCAGTTATCATATCAACGCAATTTGTAATCTCGTCGGATCCATTTGGGCGGAATTAAAATAGGAGGCATTACTTTAGGAACGTTTCATCCTATGCTTCTACAGACATCGTTGTGTTCATATCTGCCAACATCGTTAACATAATTATTTATTTAAAACTTATCTTCTCGGATCTTCTCAATTTGAGACGCTGCCGATCTGTTGTAAAATGAAACAAAAAAAATAATCACTTTTTCAAAAAATCTTCATGATTTGCATCATGCTGTCACAGTTCTTTTTAACTCTTAAAGCACATAGAAAGCAAATGATAATTTTTTTACTACTGAGTCATCACTTATCAAGTCCCGAAGACCACTCGAGTATAAGGGTTAATGAGTGTAAAGTGGTCACTGACATAACAGCGTAGTGATCGATAATGGTAGAAATTGGGTTGGATTTGATTATTTAAGAAAGAACTTGTTTACATTGTACTTTAAACGACTATGTTGTAGTCAACTGGGAGGCAGGTTAGCGGAAGGGAGTTCCACAGGCCGCCAGTTCTAGGAAAGAAGTTATTTTTAGATTTAGGCACATATAGAGAGTGGGGGAAAGTGTTGGTAATATTTGTAGGTAGACGAGTGTTTTTGTGAGAATTTAGCAATTGACAATAGATTGAAGCTCATATGTAAAAAAAAAAACGATTACGCAAAAACAGACTCGAAAAGTGTCTCCTGAATAATGAGGAGAAAAGAATGACGAAAAGGATGAAGGAATAAGAGGAAGAAAAAGAAGAAAAAAAGGAGAAGGACTACTACTAATACTTCTACAACAATTAATAATAAGGATGAAAAAGAAAACGATAAATGAAAAAAGATAAAAGAGAAGAAGAAAAAACAACGAAAAAAAAGAACGTTATAATTGGTGTTATTATCGCGAATCATTTTTCGGAATGATATTTAAATGAAAATTATCGATAACAGATTTTAAAAGAGTTGCCTATTTAATTAAATTCTCTTCGTTTTAAGATCATGTGCTAATCAAGAAAACTTAACGAAGCATTTCGAACCTCAGCAGAGTTTTAAATGCAAACCGTATGTGATGTACTTGAAACGGATATCGGGACAGCAATGAGTAATTTATTTGCGCTGTACTCAAAGCGTTACGTTTGTGTCGCTATCTGTTGCTTGACGACCCCTCCCGACGCAGAGAAACAATATCTAAACTAGTTTTCCTTCACTATAATTATGCTTTCTTGTTTACGATAATTTTTGCTTCTTTATTTTCTCATAATTCTTTCAAAAATTTGAGCTGAAACCGACTTTATTAATGTCTATCGGATGTGACGTTGAAAATCAGTTAAATTGGTTTTGCTTTACACAACTTAATCTTTCCCCTTCAAAATGAAATATGTATTTTAAAGATTGAGATATAATGTCAAGAAACCCCATTTATTTCTTATTTTTCTCAGCTTTCACCCCCAAAATAAAGCATGTTACAACTTGGACGCAAGAGGATACTACTTAGGATCGTGTCTAATAGGGTTTGTGAGCATTTGAGTAGCAAAATATCAGTTAACATTACTTTTTAAGTCTAGTTAGAACAGTCAGAGAAGCAGAAAACAGGGAGGGATTTCATACGATTAACAGTTCGGGAGAAGAAACTATTAGAGTAAAAGGCTTTCCGACATCCAAATCTATCAAACGTGTAGGGTGGGATTTTGCTACTTGCCGAGTTAGTCAGAAGTATGTACGTCCATGGAACACAAAGAGATTGAATTCATTCGCTTAAGAAAGTGGATGTAGTTTCTTTCAGAAATATGATAAAAGTGTTGTGTGTTTCCTCTTTTATTCATATTGATTATAATTAACTATTGTTCGTATAACTGAACCTTATATAAGTATTTGCATCGATTTTCTTGCAATTTATAAGTATCAATTATTAGTTTCTTAATTGTTGAAATTTAACAATAATATACATCGAAACGTTTGCTTTATTTCATAACTAAAAACGTCCATCCACGCAGTAGTGTACTTACTTATAGGTGAGGCGTTTTCATTTTAAATATTGTGAGTTAATTTTCAAAATAAGGGCCCTTTTAAGATTTAAGTAAAAATACTTCTTTTGTAAACAATGGCGCCCCAGTTACTATGACAGAGCACCACTTTGACACGTTGTTTTATCACGCCACATCAGGGGTCTCGGTTCCAACAATCCAAATCTGTCCTATTTTTCCCGTGCGAAACTGGAATTGGACTGATTATTTCCTGTAGTGGGAATGTCCCAAATAGTCTTACCGCAAAGGGTCAAAGGCTGTGTTCATTCTGCCACTTGCACATGGAACAAAGAAGAAAACAGAAAAAACACAAGAAGTGTATTTATTCTTACGCAAGAAGACGTGAACAACGTGATAAGCCGCTTGACATTTAATGCAGATAACAGAACCCAGCTTAGAGGGAAATTACCTGCATAACTTTAACAGTAATCAACAGAACCCCTCCCTGAAGACTGACATACTTTTATTAAACAAAAAGCCATTGGGATTCGAACTCCTACTAAGAATAGATTTCATCAAGTAACTAGGTGGTGTGCATATTGACGAAGGAGGCAAGATACATTTTTCTGAGACCACTCACGTTCTGGGTGAAACAATAGAACTCTAACAGGAGTTCGACCAATACACCAAATCCTGGACAATGTCGTGGAAGTATATGAAAACCGTACGATCAGTCGTAGCCTTGCAGAAGAAGCTAATTACCCGTTAATTAATAATCAAACGCAAATGTTCAGGTAAAGCGTTTGACATTCTGCTGATTCTCGAATTTTATGGCGTTTCACTCGATCACACGGTGTCCGAATGGTTGGAGCAATTAGTGTTGGTCAACTGCGGACGTATACTTGGGTAACCTACAAGACCTGGAGCGTTTGTATCGAAGGTTCAGTTATGCTTTCGTACCAGCACTCCCGCTTTGGTTAAACAACAATTACATGGGTTCACAAGGATGGGGCACACGGCTCTAGAACTGATCCTTACTACAACTCCAACTCTCATGTAAGTGGAGGTAGAGGTGGGCGAGCCTGTTGCAGCGGCAGCCGTATGATGTAAAATTCATCCTCGTGTGACTGTTGTCCCAACTTCAACCCACGACCAACAAGACGCAGTTGCAGTGCAGTGTCACAAGTGGGGAGGGTGAACCTCTTTGCTAGACACTGTAGGCATTCCAGAGGAGAGCAAAGAGAGTGGATAGGCTACAAGTCGGTGCACTAATAGTTGGTTTACAGGTTTGAGGAGAGAACGCTCTGTATTGGAGAAGAGGGAACAAAATTCTAAACATACCTCGTGTCGTTACGCGACGGAATATATTTTCATTATCTGGTAAATTGGTTGAGCACCTTCCTGTGGATAGTTGGTTTCATGTTGCTATGGTATTCCTCAAGCGGAGAGCATCTGGCATTCCCACTGAGTGAGATGACAAAATTGACGATTCCCCTTTTAATGCATGAATAAGGAGGTTCTCACCAGATTGTACACGTAAGACCCAACACGATATAAATGAAGCGTTGTTCCCCCGTGTCATTAATATGTGATGAGGCTGTAGAGGATGCTTGCTGCTTAGTCCAGAAAAGGACTCCCAACATATTAACCTCACGGAACTCGATACCATTATTAAAGGGATAAATTAGCAATTATTAAAGGGATAAAATTGGCAATCCTCTGGAAGGCAATAACTTTACACTTGTTCAGGAATTCTGCTACTGACGATAAGTAGCTATAAGAGAGCCTTACCGGCAGGGCCAGAGTACAAACCAAAGCCATAAGTGAGATGCTCACTCGACGGCAGCTTCACACTACAATAAAATTGGTGAAGTAAGACGCACTATCACTGGGTGTATCTTTGGTCAGACCCATCCAAAACAAGGCAGATTAATTGACGAGCGTGCCGTAGAAGAGGCTTGATACAATTAAGAACATTGAGCCCGTGAAACCTGTCCGTCCGTGAGCTTAGTTAAACTTGATCACATCAAGATTGTTCACCAACAAAACGATCATCCCAATGTAAGACGGACACTACTTTGCAAAACAGATCGACCCTGGGGTTTCTAAGGCTGTTGTGAAAACCGTTGTCAGAAAAAAGGAAGAGTATTAGTCAATCGATAGATCCGTCACACATGCACTGATCAGAGAGTGTTGTCATTGTTAAACAAACATGTTACACGCTAGGTTGGATATTACCCATTGCAACTGAACTCATTGTTTGGCATCAGTTGTGACTGTGCTCACTCGGTTTACTATCTGGTGGCGTCTTCCCCGGCAAAATGCGACAAGTGTAATCCATCAACTGAAGATGCTTCTCTATGAGACCCCCTACCGAGAGAGATTCACACAAATAATGCCGCTGTCTTTCGGACCAGCTAATTAAAAACTTTCCAAAATCAATAGAAATCCCGACATCGATTCTGCTGTGTGTATCTTGTAATAGCATCATCAAGTGATGTAATCGAACTGTAAAACGAATTGCCGCTAGAAAACAGTGTACTACACCAAAAGCAATATATTCGTATAATGTCACGCCAACGTGTCTTTAGCTACAACATTTGCCAATATGGTCTATCAGTACTGTATATGGCTAAAAGGAATTAATGGATCATCAGTGCCGACTCACAATCACCAGCACACTTCAAAACGGATGAATGAATGTGGGAAAAGGCTCCACATGAATGATATACCACAAAATATGGGATAGAACGTGTGACCGGAATTACTAGTGCATACAGCATATAGGTTGACAGATTGCAACGGCATGTAAATGATCTGCGCACCATAATGGGACCAGTTCGGCTAATGGTCTGTTCTGACAAGTTATTCAGAGGATGCAAGTGAGAGATTTGTGACAGCTTAAATGAAGATGATAATACTTATAATAGCGACCAAGTATAGTTTAACATTTGTTTCGTTTCTCTTCCACAAAATAATTTTTCGTTTGGATTAATTTTTCTAAGAACCTTTTCGAAATCCTCTACAGTAAGATCCTTACTAAGGAAACAAAAAGAAAACAATAGTGAATTGTTTCACAGAAAAAAAAACACTACTAACTTCTTTGAAAATAAAATAATGGTGTGATCGACTCAATGTAAGAAAAAAATGTAAGGAAAAATTCAAGATGGCGCCCGACTCTCTCTTTAACACGGTAAGATATCCTCAACACGGCACAAGAAGCAACAGCCACACGATTCCCCAGCCAACTCAATCGTCACTCGCCCACGTCTTTCCCCTCACCCGCTTTTATCGTCGTTCTAGGCCGGCTAAATTTGCATATTCCGAGAATTCGTGTGACTTTGCGAGACATCATACTTTACAAAAGACGGCGGTCGCCATCTTGGTCCTCTTTTCTATTTTTGGTCGGTAACGCTGAGCTGGTCTCGAGGGAAGTCTTTTTCCCCTCATCCGTCTCTCCCACGTACCCACACAACACGCAAACACGCGGGCGCTTATCTCCTGGATGCACGTTACACTCCCCCCTGATCTGATGATCACATAGAGAGCACTGGGGGGTGGCCTTTTAGTGCGTGTGCTTCTGCGAAGAGGTACATTCACTGTTTCAGATTCGGGCTCTGGATCTGGTTCCGCCTCATCAGATGAAGTATCGCTATCAGTCTCTGGAAGGGGCTCACTGAATCCGTGCATCGGCAGCTCATCGCTAGACGCTTCACTGCTTTCTTCTGTAGTTGTATGACGCACCTCGGTAGCTGGGCGAAGATCTCGCACATGTCGTGGGGTTCCATCGACCAAAACAGACTGCTGGCTAATCACTCCAGATATGTGTCCTCGCTTAAACTTGTCGGTGCACCGATTTCCTGGAGGCCGCACCCACACTGGATCTCCCACTTCATATCTGTTATATGTTCCCTTGTCGGTTGGCTGCGTAGTGTTGATTCCCTTCACTCCGACTCGGTACGTGTAAATAGCATTCGCAGGTGCGGTTGAAAGGGACGTCCCGTCCTTTGGCGTAATGTTGTACCAATATGTTGCTTCCGCAATAGTACATCGCTTCCTGGCAGCAATTCTCTTGATGCTGCGATGGCTTCTTTCAGCAATGCCATTTCCTGATGGCACATGCGCACATCGCAACCGTAGACGGACGCCCCACTCATCTAACAACTGCCGGACTTGCTGGCTACAAAACGCTGCATCATTGTCAGTCAGGAGCTCTTCCGGCGCACCTCGCTCAAAAAAAATGGATGATAGGTGGCGAACAACATTTGCTGAATCCTGTCTGGTCATCTGCCGCCACACCGCAAATCTCGTAGGCCCGCAATCAATGAGAGTTAGAAAGGGCTTGCCACTGTAATGGGTAATATCCATGGCCAGCCGCTGCCACACACTCTCAACTTCCAAGCGACCCTTCTGCCATCGCTCTGGTGCAGGATCAATAGACTGGCAAGCCTCACAATTTCTGACGATCTGTCTGACATCCATCTTGGTCACTGCTGGGTATGCACGCCTCACAAAATAAAGGGTCCTCTTGATACCCGGATGTCCGCTCTGTGCATGAATTTTTTGTATTTGACATGGGTCGATTGCAACTGCACAAGATCGAGCAGTAATCTCCATTCCCATCTTCGCGGCTTCATACCATTTGTGAGGTACACGGGTCAGTTGGTCAGCACGATTACAATGTGATGGCACCAGAGTGACGCTCAGTGATAGCCCATACTCAGATACCAGGTTTTTTAGCGTGTCTAGCCTTCTCCGTATTAACATTTCGCTTGCTGCCTTGGTACGGATTCGTGTCCGTCCTGAAAGTGTGTCAGACACCCAGTGGTAGACACAGAGAGAATCTGTGTACAAGGTCAACTTCTTAGACTGCCACTGCAGGGCCAGATTTACCCCCTTTACAACAGCGTCCAGCTCTGCCAGGTTGATATGCTGAGAATCTGTTACGGGCCGCAGCCAACACGCATCCTCGAACACGTTTCCTCCTTGCTCCAACGATACTCCCAACGCCAAAGAACTGGCATCAACCCACACACCTACGTTGTCTCCGTTAACACACCACCGCCCACAGGCAGGGTCCTTCTTGTTCACTCTCTCCAGTGTCTCTTTAATCATCAGAGTTAGTAGGACATCATCGGATATGTCATCCCAACCCGTGGTTGTTAAATTTGCTCTGCGTTTAATCACACCAACAGCTGCGCGGAGCCAGCCACAGACCGGTAAGTGACCAACAAGTTTTCCACACCAAGAAAAAACGGTCCGCCTTGTAACGAGGTTGGGGATGCTTGGAATTTCACTGCCACGCCTCCATTGTAGGGTGCCATCCTCTTCATAAACATCCAATCCCAATACACGTGCTCCTTCCCTTAAACGTTCGGGATTCTTGCATTCCAGACCAAACTGAGCCAACTTTTCTTTGACACACGACGCAGACTGTACATCTTCATTGACGTATACGTCATCAATGTAAGCTGACGTTGAGTCCCTCATGGGCTTTTCTTGGGACAATACTGTGTTGACAATAGTCTTCATGATCTGTGGTGCCACATTTAGGCCGAAGCCAAGGCGTGTAAGGCAGTACCTCTGCCCCTGGAACCAAACTGTCTGGAACGGCCACAACGTCTCATCAACTCGCACCTGTAAATAGGCTTTTCGTAAATCCAATATTGAGACATTAGTGCCTTTCTGACGCCATTCCCTCAACTTACTGGCGCATACGTCAGCATCGGCAGTGTAGGCTTCAATATGCTTGTTAAGCTCCCTATAGTCCAGCACGGGCCGTACTTTCGACTTGTTATGCTGGACTACTGCCATCAAGGGTATTAGACCCTTCGGAGGCCCAAGCTTGTCCTCAGGGTAGGGGATTAACCAGCCATCTTGGATCCACGCCTTTAGTTCCTTTTCGTATTCTGCTCGGGCCTCACTGGGTATAGGGTACTCTGCAACCCCATTCTTGAGTTTAGTCGGTGCCATTCCCTCGGTCCACTTCCAAGATGCAATCCAGGCCCTCTTGCGCGAGTCGTAGTCCACTGTAAAATCCGGCCGATCGATATGGAGCGCTGCACACACTGGGGCCTCTAAGAATCGCACCTTTCCATCCCGATGAATTGCGACTCCCCCCAGCGCCTTGATGGCATCGTATCCGAGCAACAGGTCAAACCCCAGGAGATTTCCTTGGGTCACGAGCACATTGATCTTAGTGGCTGCACCGGTGTCCGTGTAGATCTTGACAGTTCCAGCTCCACAGCATGTCTGGGTCTCGCCTCCTATCGTGGTGACTTTGATCTTCCTCTTAGTCCAACTTGGACACAGCCTGGTGCTCACTATAGTATGCGAACAGCCTGAGTCGAGAAGTGCTGAGCAGGGTATCCTGTTTACGTAGACGGTTATTACTGGTTGCGCCTTGTTCAAATTTTGCTCGGGGAGCAGGGCGGCGCTGACGTCCTCTCCCCTGATACGTTTCCCGCACAGTTTTGGGCTAGATGCCCCAAACCGCCACACTTAAAACAGTTCACACGCCCCCTGTTGGTGCAATTCCTTGCAAAATGTCCGCGTCGGCCGCAGCGAAAACATTTCCCATTGCTTGCAGGGTTCTGATTCGGAATCTCCCGAGCGCCAATCTGGCCTGTCTGTGTCGCCATCACAACTGGTTCCCCCAGGTCCTCCTCATCTTTGATGATGGCTCGAGCACGTTCCATCAAGTGTTCCATGGTCGTTGTTGAAACGCTGGTTGAGGCTCTCAGTAGCTGCTTCACCCGAGTGGGAAGGCCCGCCACAAACGCGTACGCGAGCGTCCGCTCCGACACCCCTCCACCGAACAGAACTGCGAGTTTCTTTAACTCAGCGAAGAAAACGTCCACGCTTTCCTCCGGTAGAAGTTTTCGGGAAGCAAATTTTTCATAGGCCGTACAAGGATCCATGGCAAATGCCTTGTACAGCGCAGCTTTAATTGCGGTGACATCTCCCTTTTCGGCAGCACTGAGTTGCTGATATACACTCAAGGCACCCCCAGCCAATCTCAGGGGAATTACAGTGTGTACCCTTTTCACCTCACAAAGGTCGCACGTCAGCTCGACCCTTTCAACCCAGTCGACGATGGACGTGGACCCGTCAAACTCGGGTATGAGCTTTAAGTCAAATTTCGACTCGGTCATAGTCCTAGAGGCCAAATGGCCGGAATAGCTTGTAAGAAAAAAATGTAAGGAAAAATTCAAGATGGCGCCCGACTCTCTCTTTAACACGGTAAGATATCCTCAACACGGCACAAGAAGCAACAGCCACACGATTCCCCAGCCAACTCAATCGTCACTCGCCCACGTCTTTCCCCTCACCCGCTTTTATCGTCGTTCTAGGCCGGCTAAATTTGCATATTCCGAGAATTCGTGTGACTTTGCGAGACATCATACTTTACAAAAGACGGCGGTCGCCATCTTGGTCCTCTTTTCTATTTTTGGTCGGTAACGCTGAGCTGGTCTCGAGGGAAGTCTTTTTCCCCTCATCCGTCTCTCCCACGTACCCACACAACACGCAAACACGCGGGCGCTTATCTCCTGGATGCACGTTACACTCAAATCCGCTTTTTAAAAATAAAATAAGGCAACGAAACATTAAGTTTATTCAAATATGAAATATATATGTTAATTTGATTTGCGTGTCTTGTTAAATACGACTACGTTTGTCTTTATTCAATTTTAAAAAATCTATTCTATTCACTGAGCCGTTTTTATTGTTTTGGTTGGTAGGTTATAAAGTATGGCGCCCAGTGGTTGTTGATCGGCAATATCATTCTCTCTCTAACGCTTTCCATAGGTACTTCCGACCGTTTTCAGGATTGGCTGTTGTTACCGTTTTTTTTATTGAAGCGCGGGTGTATTTATAGTTAATTCTCTTTTATTATTTTTTATATAGATAGGTGCAACAACCACTCATCGGAAGTACCGATGGAAATCGCTAGAGAGAGAATAATATTGCCGAACAACAACGATTGGGCGCCATACTACCTAACAGGTGAAACAAGGAAGACCACTCAGCAAATAGAAAAGATAATCAACAAAATTGAAAAACAAAAATGATGAACTAAGTCGTGTTTAGCCGTGGTTTCAGCAAGACAGGTGTTTTCTTGAAAGTTTGGCGAAAGGGATGACCATAAATTGGGGCTCAAACGAGCACTTGCCACCATGTTGGCATATGAGTATATAACAGTTTATCAGTTATAATTTTTCACAACTTCGGCGGCAATATATATATATATATATATATATATATATATATATATATTAACAGAGAGAAAGATGGAGAGATTCGTTTTTCGAATCTCGAGTTGTGATATGTTTAATTAATGAGCCTAAATGTGGGCGAAACTCAATTCTTGGGCTTCCGACTTGTTGGCTTTCGTGGTACGTGTAAGCAGAGTTGTTTTATTGTAGAAGTAATGATATCATCTCACATTCTGAAAATTCTGATATTGATTAATTTGTTTGGTTAAATTGTTGGATGACATTGTCATTGTGAATGTAAATAAATTCAACCTAGAATATATCGCTCTTTATTTCTGAGTAGTTGACTTAAGACGAAGTAGGAACTTTCTCTTATTAGATTTCGCCGCGGTTTGCTTACTCGTACGTGGAACGGTAGCTCAGGTGACAGGGTACTCGACTCACACGCAAGATATTCGGGGTTCAAATTCGAGTGGGGATATGTTCAACTGATGATGTCAAATGTGAACGAAACTCGAGCCTAGAACTTCCGTGTTGTTGGCTTTTATGGCTCGTGTTTTGACTTTGTAGAAATAATAATTTTATCATGTCACGTTCTGAAAATTCTTATATAAAAAAATCTTACTCTTTATCAAAACGCTATGTCCCTCCCCTTTTGAATTTGCAACAACTTAGTTTCGTTTCTGAAATGGAACAATTACTACGAAAATGTATATTCAAATATTTGTACTAGTGTTTTGTTTTCTTAATTTCGTTCTTCCAGAGGATGTCCTGCATTAAATCCGCAACGTTGATGAATACATAATTTGGTTTATTCCTCTCATCTCTTTCCCCCACTCTCCACACACACACACACATACATCTCTCTCTCCCTCTATCTCTCTCTCTCTCTCTCTCTCTCTCTATATATATATATATATATATATATATATTTGAAAATTCTTTGGGGGTACAGAATTTTATAACGGCTAAATACAGACCAAAAAGCATAATGAATTAAAAATATGTCGGTAGAATTCAGTTTCAACGATATTATGTACAGACAGACGGATGGTGTGGCAATGGGTTCCCCATTGGGACCAGCGTTGGCTAATATCTTAGTGGGTTTTCATGAAGAGGGTCTATTGTCTGGTTTGCATGAAACAGACATTTATTTTCATTACGTTGACGGCACTTTCTGCTTATTTGACAAGGAGACGAATGCGGATGCTTTTTTTGTGTCCCTTAATAACGGTCATCCAGCCCTTAAGTTTACGGTAGACAAGGAAACAAATTCTACTCTTCCGTTTTTGGATATTTTTGTGTCTAAGACATCCTCGTGGTTTCTTATTTCTGTTTATCGTAAACCAACTTTTACGTGTCTCTATATGCGTTGGGACTCTTTTTGCATTATAAACCAAAAATATAATTTAATCAAAACTTTAGCACATAGGGTCTTGATTATTTGTTCTGAAGTTAATTTGGATGACGAACTCAAATTTATCACTAAGACCCTTTGTAATAATGGTTACCCCTTGGATATTGTTGAAACTACTATCAATAAGAAAGTTTCCAATTTTCATAAACCCAAATAAATTATAGCTAATAGATGTCCTGTGTACCTACGTCTACCTTGGCTAGGTAACATCAGTGACCGATTTGCTAAGCAAATTTCTTTATCTATGCAACGAATCCGCGTGTTGTTTTTTCAACTAGGCCTATGTTGTCGTCTATTCGCAAAGATGTTCTTCCCTCCCACCATAATAATTCTATTATTTATTTATTTAAATATAGCTGCAGTGCGCACTATGTTGGGCAAACATCGCAAAGATTAGATTTTCGTTTGAAGCAGCATGTGCCTTCAAAGATTCGTTATGCAAATTTTTCACCCTCTGATGTTCTGAGTAATACGTATGGTTCCGTGATTTGCGACCATCTTATAAATAACCATGCGTGTGCCACGAATTTCAGTGCTGACATGTTTACGATCCTTGGTAAGTCGCACTCTCCCTATCATTTGAAAATTTTAGAAACTCTTTTAATTAAGTCTTTGAGACCTTCTCTTTGCAAGCAAAAAAAAAATCTTCTTGGATTTAATTTAGTCTCTATGTAATTCCCCCCCCCTTTATTTCGTTTTTTTTCCTACCCCCGCCATATTCATGCCCTTTTTTGTTTGTTTTAATCGTATTTTCCTCGAGTTAGCTTTGATAAGTGAGGAACGAAACCTGGTTAGCTAACCTTTATTTTCATTGTTTATTTTTTAAATTCATTATGCTTTTTGGTCTGCATTTAGCCGTTATATATATATATATATATATATATATATATATATATATATATATATATATACGGATTTTTAAATTTGAAGTTGGTGCATTTGATTAAAATAAACAATGTTTACTGAGAAAAAGTAACTGATTTTTTGTGTTATACTGAAACTTGTAATCTTAATAATAATACGTGGAAGAAAAAATAAGGAATAACTAAAAAGGACATAATCTAAAGGACGTTACGCTCGTACAGAGATGAAAGTGGCCGTTAATATAACTACTTGATATCAGTAGATTTATTCAAAATAAGTGTACGTTGAAATTGACTAGTTATTTGTACAGCTGAAACCAGATTTGCTTGCTTGTGCGTGGCTTCTGATGCGAGATTTATCCCATGTGGTGCGAATCACTTATACATCAGTACGAGCCGAAACAATTGTCTGTTTGTATGGTAAATAAATGAACCTTTTTGGACGAACATAATGAGTGTCCGATCCAAGTGAAGGAAAAGTGGTAAAATACCACATGCACATACATACCTAATGCATGCACACACACACACACACACACACACACACACATATATATATATATATATATATATATATATATATATATATAAACACACATTCATACATATACATAGTTCTAGTACATATGTCACAAGATATTGAATTCCCTGTGCCTTTTTGGAAAATTGGATGACGCCTTCACCTCAGGCAAGAAAAAAAAAACAAAAAAAAAACTAGAGCACATAACACATCTGTCATATTGTAATGAAGACCCTAAAGTTTTTGATCTAGAATCTCAGGTTTCCAAACTCATTACATTCATGTGGATATATTAATTAGCAGAGAAATAAAGAATCGGCATTAGAAACATGTAAGCACGGAATAGGTATGTATCCATCTAGAAAAATAGTTTGATTGACATAGAAATGAACCGGGATAGATTGGGAACTAATGAAAAAAATATGTTTCTTCTTTAATTCATGCTAGAATATTGCTTACGTTTGCTCAAGGACCCGTAGTCTGATTAGATGTTAGACTAAAGTTCTCTCGAGGCTAAATGTTGAATTGGTTGTGTTTATAACTATTTATAAATGCTCTCCCTTAAAACATAATTTATATATATATATATATATATATATATATATATATATATATATATATATATATATCGAGAGAGAGAGAGAGATAGATAGATTATTTATTATTTATTCATCAAACAGGTTCGGTTATGTAGGAGAGGTGCGGTTAAGAATAAGGAAACACTTGCTTCGTTATAGACTCATCAAGCTGTGAGGTTCAGATAGGGACGTGTGGTTAGTGATTTGGCAACACTGGTTTCAATATTGTCTAATAAAACAGTGAGATTCATAAGGGAGTGATGCAGTTAAGGATTAAGAAACACTTGCTTCAGTAATGTCTCATCATTCAGTGAGGTTCAGAAAAGGGTAGTGCGTTAAGGAATGAGCAACACTTTCTTTACTATTGACTCATAAAGTAGTGAGGACCAGAAGTTGAAAATGCGGTTAGCGATTAAGCCACACTTGCTTCACTATAGAATTATCAATCAGTGCCGGTAAATAAGGTGAGGGTGCGGTTAAGAGTAAGTTAACATTAGCTTCACTATATACTCATAAAGCAGAGAGTTTCAGAAGGTTTAAGTGCGATGTGAAATTAAGCAATACTTCTTTACTATTAATTGATCAAGCATTGAGGTCCAGAAATGGAAAGTACGGTTAGTAATTTAGCAACATTTCACTTTAGACTTATCTAGTAATCCAGTTTAGAAGGGGAAGCAACATTAGCTACACCATTGACTTATCAAACAATATGGTTTAGAGAAGAAGGTGCGGTTAAATATTAAAAGTGATAAGTGTGGTTAGGAATTAAGCAACACTTGTTTCATAATTGATTCATCAAACCATGCGGTTTATGAAGTCAATTTGCGGGTAGGAATAAGCCAACACTTGATCTACTAGAGACATCAAATAGTGAGTTTCAAAAAGGTTATGAGCCGTTAGTAATTAAGCAAGACTTGCTTCATTATACTTATTAAGCAGTAAGATTCATAAGAAGTGCGGTCAGAGATTAAGCAACGCTTGTTTCACTATTGTCTTATAAAGTAATGAGATGCAAAAAGGAGAAGTGCGGTTAGGATGTAAAAGGCAATTGATTCATCAAGCAGCGAGGTCCAGAAATGTAGAAAATGCGGTTATTAATTAAGAAACACTAGCTTCATTATGTAACAGAGTCGCTGACGCATGTTAGTGGCAGCAGCCGCATGCCACGTATGCAAATGAATAAGCTGGTGCGCGATATGACATCACAGCCGAGGAACAGAAAAAGAGAAAGAAAAAGAAAGCAACCACGTGGCGAAGACCGAAAAAATGTGCCAGCGGTAGATGGGAGTGTGGTCACGTGGGCGGTGAGAACTTTTTTTTGGAAGCACGTGTTTGATATGACAGCGTTTCGTTAACTACATGGCAGTGCGTTATTTTCGAAAGTATTATTAATAAACTCTTCTATTTTAGCGAGAAAAAAGCTAAATCATATTTTCTTTTTTTCCTTTGCGACTGTCTCGGATACAACGTGTTGGACCCTATAAAATGTAATGACACCATTGGTGGAGATTAACGACAACGTTATAGAGTAATATATGGTGCAATGACTAGGATTTTTCACAAACATGTTTAAAAGAAAGAAAAAAGGATAAAAATAGAGATTACCATGGGAGAGAATGAAATTGTAAAGAAAAAGGAAAAAGCACCGAACCAAACCGAAACGGAAAAAAAGGAGGCATCACTTTTGGAACATTTCTAGTATTTAATAAAAATACTTATTGCATGTGATTTTCGTGTGAAGCTTCCTCTTGAGAAAAAAAAATAAAAGAAAGAATTGCATATATCTGTTAGTACTATGGTTTCTTTTCTTGATAAATTTTCGATTTTTTCTCCTTTTTTGTCAGTTATATTTTCTTTGCATAAGGGTATTTTGTGGGGACATTAGTTCTTCGTCAATATTATCTTTAATGTTAAAAGCAAACATTCTAGTATTATGAAATATTATAAGTACACTAGTTTCATGTTTATTTATCAGAGCCAATAGCTTAGAAGTAAGCATTTAAAAATAGACATATATTCTTGCAATTTAGCTGAGAAAATACTTCCTTTTTTATTGTACTGGTTACTAAAGTTTTAAAATTAAAAAAGATATTTCCACTTCTTAGCATGGACTATGTTTGGTGACTTATAAATATGTGTTTTTATTTTTAAGTTTAACATCGTGTCTTGTGCATATATTTATCGGTATTCTGTTACTTGATTGTTATAAATCTAATACCAAACACAGAAATATTGAACTTTTTTAATTTTAAAACTAATGACAAAATAAATTGTATGGAGATTAAGTAAGCCACTTGACTTTAACGGAATCCTATTTTTAAATACTAAAAGTACAAATGTTTCTGACAAAAAGACGCAGCATTGCATTAGTGCTGTGATAGAAAGATAAGCGTCTACTAAGTATTAAAGGTGCTTACAATCCTCGTGTACAGAAATGGAGGATGTGGATGACAGCGAATTTGTTCGTAGACAGTCGGAACATTATCGAAAGAATTCGAACAACGAATCAGATTTCCTGGTGATGGTATATCACTTAGCCATGAGAAAATTATGACGAGTCTTCTAATGGTTCGGTTTACAAACGAAGTAGGTTAGTTACAAGTTGTAAGTGAATAATCAAAGTGCACGTGTTAGATGGGAAGTCCCTCGAAGATAAAACAAAGATCAAACAATATTGCGATAAAAAGGGTAACAGCAATAATTGTTGCATAACGATTGAGTCAAGAGCAGGGTTAATACCTCTGACCTTTTGAGTCAAATGTCAATCGTAATAAATTCGAATAATGTCGGCAAAAGTTATAACAGAGTGCGTATGAGCGAAGCAGCAGAAAACGATTGTCAGCATATGAAGAGATTAGCAGCAGCAATAGTGGAAAAACTGCATATGCAAATTAGAAAGTGTCCATAAGAAGAAAAAGAGGAAAAAAATGCAACTCGTGCTCGAAGAGAAAGAAAGTCGAAGTGAGGGAAATGGACGTGTAACGCGAAGGTGACTAATGACTGGCTGGAGCCGGCTCGGGGTCGGAGTGAAAAAGTGTACACCGGCTGGGATGGACGGTGACGGGAGAATTTCAAGTGGTATCGAAACAATTATAACATTAATAAAAAATGCTTGTTAAAAACAGAAGAAATGCCAACCCGGATTTTTATTTCTTCCTATTCCTGTTTTATTTCTTTGTCTATTTGCAACGTAACGGCTAAGTTACATATATACTGATCGTGACTAGGCCTTTTAACATAAAAGGTCAATATGAAGAAAAAATAAAGAAAAATAAATATTACCACGGAAAAATGCAGTCGCCAAAGAGGAGTGAAAAGAAAAAAAAGGACTTAAAAATAAACCGGATTAGAGTGAAAAGCTTGAAAAAAGGAAGGATATTACGCAAGTCGATGGATCACTTGTTCGTTTTTTTTCTTGTCTTCTTACTTTCGAATTTTTTCTGTCCTGTCAGTCATATTTTCTTGTTGTGTGGGGTTCGTAGTCGTCAATGTTGTTTTAGTCTCAAGTACGGATGTTCTAGTTAAACGGGCCGTTTATATTCATTTTAATGTACCAAATAGCCTGTTTTATTTTAGAGAGAAATTTAGAATAAACCATTTTGATTGGAACATATTTTTATAAGTTTGTGTTTGAACTGTTTAAGTGGTATCTGCAGTTTTATTGTTATGAATTACAATTATTCGCCTTCCAGATGTCGATCGCAGAAGAATGGAAAGTGAATGTCTTTGCTTGCATAGGTCTTATTTTCACACACGTCAGCGTCCCCCCTCCAATGGAGGGGAGGAGACGACCTGTCAAGCCGTCCGCTGTTCTCTACGTCCAAACCCAAACTCACTGACTCCAGCAAACCTGATCACGTGACTCTCACGCGGATCCGATCAGCTACCCTCACTTCCAGTAAAACGTGTCTTCAATATGATTTATTATATTTCTTTCTATGCTCCACCTATTTCCTAACATTATTATGCAAGATAAAGCTGGGTTTTCCGTGGATTTTTAGTCCGTACAGATTGCGTTCCAATCACTCGGTCAGTGGTAATTATCACCTCCTACACTTATGATAGCGTATACATGAGGCAGTAACATATGTTACTATAAAAAGAATCGTTAATATTTATTTTAAAATGTTATGGTCTTAAAGTCCTTTAATAAAATAAAGTTTAGCCCTTATCAAGGAATTAAGAAAAAGCAGCCACTTTTAACACAAAAGCAACATTCCAAATCATTAAACACTTCTTTTCTGTTTACTATATATTCTCACTGACTTGGCATTTATAAGCACTTAATTCCCTCATTTTTTGTGTGAGTTACTGGTGGCCTTGAGGTAGAATGCTGACCTACGACATCAAGAGTGATTTTATCAGTGCGTTCGAATCTTTCGCCAAACAGTATATTTTCTTCCTACACTGAAGATTGTCTAAGCATGAAACACTATTGATTTATACAGATTACTTATTTATTATCATGCAATTAATCCGCTATTGATTATTGTATATTACGAGGAATAACTTTCCCGGGAGAGGTAATTCGCAAAAATAATAATAATGATAAATAATAATGATAATGTCGTTCATCAAATTCCATCCGGTTTGTTTACAATATCACGTCAGATGATATTTGGGCTTGACGATCTTAAACATATTTTTTTTCTTCCGTTATAGATAAAAAGATAAATTTTTATCTTCAAGACTATTTTTTTGGATCGGAATTTTTTGATTTTCGATAGTTATCGGATGAATTTCTGTACAAAATATATCTAAAAACACTGTCAGACATATGTTAGCTTTGCGTGAAATTTGCAAAAGATAGGTTCAGCCGTTTCGGAACCAATGAGGAAGGAACTCACACATATAAAGTGACTTTTATATAATAATAGAAGATATATATATATATATATATATATATATATATATATATATATATATATATATATATATAGTTGGCGAGATGGGTCAGAGGTAAGGGGCTTAGGCTCATTACCGTGGGGTCCCGATATATATATATATATATATATATATATATATATATATATATATATATATTGGCTGTTATATTTTAAAATTAATTCAATGACCATTTAATTTTTTCCTCCTCTTTACTCATTTTTCTTAATTTAGCCTTGCCTTGACAGTCGAGTCTTAAGTTTCTTCCATTTTTTTACGCACATCTTATTTTTCTTTTAATAATATTATTGGAATTCATTCCCTTTTCCTTGCACCTATTTGTGAATTATTCCACGGATTTCTGCCTTATGGATTATTTTGGACCATCTTCCAATTACGCGATTCTCTTGGGTTTTACTTGTGCGAATGGAAATTTAACCAACTTTCTTGGATTCTGCATTTTTGGATTTTGCCGTCATTGGATACTTTACACATCACCAGATTATCCATTTCTAGAACTTCGACTGAAGTAAAATAAAACAAAAAGTGAAATCAGTTTTTTCTTCACCCTATTCCCTCTGCTTCACTTTTTGTTTTCAAGTAAGATCTATGACTTACTTGTAGTTTCATCAAATACTTTTGCAAGCAAAATCCTATCCCGCATTTTGCTAAATCCTACCTTCTGATGAGAAGTAAAGTATTTCTTCGAAACTTTGCGGATTAAGGACTATCCACGTATTTAGTGTTTCCTTTTCAAATTTAATATGTTTTTAAACTTTTTAAAGTATTTTTTAACATGTTTTATTAAATACTTGCTCTTATATATATATATATATATATATATATATATATATATATATATATATATATATATATATATATTTCTAAGGTTTAATTCCAGTGAGTGAGTTTTTATCACTGCTTAAGAAAAATCGCAAGTCAGTGATAATCATGCCTACCTAACGAGTTAACCTACATAATGAGTATACATATTTTGTGTATATGACTGTGTCTGTGTATGTGTATGTGTGCGTATCTACAGGGTTTTATCTTTCAATGTGTATCTCAAACCCAGGTGACAGCGTTATCCTTAAAATAAACAAAAATGAAAATATTAATGAAAAATCCCACCTGCTCGAAAGCCGAGATTCTGCCTCCGTCTTACTCTCCGTCAATTTCTGATATCAAGATATTCCTGCTGATGTGCGAATCTGGTGCAACCAACGAAAATATCGTTGGACGCACGTTTATCAGATCTTTGTTCCACCATAAACATTAATATGTCATTAGCGCATCATTACGCAATCAAGCTCGGCTTGATATTTACTTTATACTAGGGTGTAGCACTTTAGATATACACCCAGGTATATCATGACTTAAATGAAAAATGGTGGGCATAATTAAAGGAAAAGAAATAACTGTAAAGGTGTATAGTTAAAAAAGAGGATTTGCGTTTAAGTGTTACGTATTACTTGGGGGAACATGCTCTCACAGTTTTTTTTATCAATTTTCTTATTATTTTGTTCAATCTGGGAATAGAGCATTTTATCAGATGCCAGACATCATTATACCATTTTCTCGGTCTCTTTAAGTACAATCGTTTGAACCTCTCTTGCACTTGGTTCATCAGGTATGTTTTGCAAATAGGTTTTGAAATTCTTTTTCATTAATCCAGGTACTCCTATAATTACTAAAATTCCTTAAGATTTCAGTTTTTTTTCCATGTCGTACATAAGATCTAAAAGCTTTCCTTACCTCACACTAAGACTTGATCTCAGAACGTTCTGAAACGTTACACGTTTTCTTTAATCGTTTTTATTGCCGTTTAATCACAAACAGAGCATAGGCCCACTTATTCATAAGGGGCTACTATTTAGGACCAGATCTGCAGGGATACTATTTATGGAGTTGGACAGCGGCATATATGTTAATATTACATTTGAATTTCATCATGTCAGTACAGTAAGTGAAGCAGGGGTCCGAGAGGAAATTCCTAAGTGTAGCAGTTTGAGTCTATTTGATTAGAAAGCTTTACGGCGTCTAAGAATCTCTACAGTTTAGGATGAGATTTTGCTGCTTATCGTTTTTGTCGGGATATTGTCGTCGAGGGGGTACTAGTGCTCAGAGTTCGTCAGCACACTTTCCAATGAAATACTTGTAAAACAGGCGCAAGGATGCCGCCTTTTGGCAATTGGACAACAGTTGGAGTTTAGCTGATAGTTAAGAGTAACAGTAAATTCGCATAAGTCTATGAATCGGCAGGGTACAAAATTGTCAGTTCGAATACGTTATCCAATTCTATATGGCTTCATAACATACAAAACAACTCTCCTAATAAAGATTCTCTAACAATTGCAATACATTTATACAAATTAAAAACAATGTTAAGTTTAAAAAGTGAATAATTTAGTAAACTTAAAGCTAGTATAAATATAAATATTAGGACAATCCTAATAAGATGAAAATGCTCAATATTCGAGATAGAGCATTGATAAAAAAATCTGATACACACACTGGAAATTAGAAATTATAACAAGTAAGGGAAAAACGTAAAAATTTACCTTATTTCATGAATACCCTCAGAGAAATGCTGTTAACAAAATGATATGTATAGGTAGACTTTAAATTTTGCTAGTTAGCACATGAATGGAAAACTATAAATTATGCTATTTATATTGAATTGCGTATATATATATATATATATATATATATATATATATATATATATATATATATATATATATATATATTGAATATATAAATTGAGGATGGGATTTTTCTTTATAAAATATTTCATAAAAGAAACGCTTTCCCCTTTAAAATAGTACGTATGCCCCATAAAGATAGCACCTGCCCTGTTTTTATGTTTTATGGAACCATTATGTCAGAGTTTTTGAGAATAGCTCGCGTTACTTTAAAACTAACAGACTTTATACCACCAGTTTCTAGTTTAGTAATAAGGATGATAAACAAGGTGGGGATAAAAATAAAATATTAAAACAGTTAAATAAAGCATTTGTTCGTTATCCTGATGCTTTTGAATCGTTTAAGATAAACCAGACTATATTAATAAAGGAAATCCAAAACTATATTAGCAATGTATAAAATGTATTTATAATTACATATAATAAATTTATAATAAAAAAAATGTATATATGTAAAAATATTTTTAACCTTTATATATCTAATTTTAAATAAGAATGTAAATATACTAAATACTAATCATAGTGGGGGTGATAAGTAGTTCATCCTAATCTTATAAATACAAGACTGATAAATTAAAAAATTAAAAAATGTATCCATTTTAAATGTGGAAATTGATGAATTGCACAGGTAAGAAATTCATTTTTATTGCATGAAAAGGTTAGTAATTACAATTAAGAATAGAAAACTGGATCAAATGTTTGAAACATGTCTTCTTCCTAAGATTAAGGATGGTGGTGTTTGATCAACACTGCTGGGGAGCCATGATGTAATATACTGTTTTGTTTTTAAATCCCCGAAACAGTGTTTCATGGTAAACAACTGATGATCCCTTGAAAAATAAATTATTGGTATTATAGTAAATTCGAGAGCGAGTTGATGCAGTGATTGCAGGTGATTAAATGACTTACTGACTAGATGGTTTTCTAACTAATGATAAAACATATTTTTTGTATAGTTTTAAAGGTTAAAAACTTCCAAGACTATATATATAGGGGGGTGTTCGTATGTGTATGTGCATATATATACATATATGTATGTAAAACACATGTTGTCTCTGTATTGTGAGTTCGTTTCTATGACCGCTGTGAAAACTGTGGTATATTTTTTAAAATTTAACACAAGTGTACACTGTGTGTGTAAGAGTGTTACTATTTTGTACATGAATATCTCTAGTCAGTATTACAAATCGATAATCAAAAATTCCGATTAAAAAGCAACAGCTTGATTTTTACCATAGTTAACGACTTTAACCAAACTAACATCACAAGCCCATTTCAGATGTTTTATCTCTGGGCACACAAAAGGGTCCGGCGTATACAATCAACAATAAACTTTTAAATAAGAAAAGGGCTCGTTCGCAATGTTCTGTTTAGAGCGCAACTGAACCATGATACTCTAATTTTGCAATTTAAAATTTACTTCTCGCTATTATATAAGCATAATTTTATAAAATCAACATTAGGTTCTCTAAAGTGCAAGGTAGACTACACTTTATTGTGGACTAAGTCACTGCAGGAAAGTATATGAAGGTTTCGTTCGGTACACGGTGGTAGTTACCCAATCAGAACATACAACTTATCGACTTAATTGAAAAATAATCAATTTTCCAGATTACCATGTCAATAAAAAATATTTAAAGCGTGAAACATTCGTTGTTTATCATACAATATATATATATATATATATATATATATATATATATATATATATATATATATATATATATATATATATATATATATATATATAAAGATATATATGACTGCTTAATTTTATCGCATAAATCAATATATGAAAATAAAATTTTATACGTAAATTTTCAGAATTTTCGTGAAACGGGCTCAATACATAGGTAGAGCTAGATAGTAAGTAATAAAAGTATATATGGCAATTAAGTTATACAGAATATTCCGCGTTTCACTATCGTGAGAATTAGTTAAGCTTATGCAAAGAGTTGTGGTTACATCGCGTTTTTATATATGCTATTGAATTTCTAGTTAGCTAATCAACTTCCAAGTTTCCACCGCGCCCATCCTAATCAGCCAATGGGCAAAAGTACAGTTGACCCTGGGTTCACCCCTTCCTTTGTGTGTGCTTTTCATGAGGAGAGTAGATATCCAAGTAAGCTGACCTATATATAGGTGTAGTTTTTTAAACGACGACGACGTAGTTAGATATGATTTTTTTCTACAATTCAGATATCATCTATACTTATTTATGAATATATATGTTTATTTTATGATACTTTTTATTTTTATTTATTTATTTTCTATTGTTATTGTCAAATTATTTGTATCGCTATCCTAGAGTAAAGTTCATCCTGTGCACACAATTGTTCATTATTTCTCTCCTACAATTTAATAGATGTTTGGGTTCTTTAAAATACAGGATAAGAATTTCTTTAGTCAGTCATGGATAGTCTAGGTCCCTACATGTGCTGGCCTGTCTTACTATTTTCTGTTCGACTACCGGCGAACGTCCGCTTTCTTTGAGTTCCCAGTATTTGTTTGCTAGTGCTGTTTTCATTTGGTGATTTCTTTTGTTTTTGAACGTACTTTTATGGTTATAATATCGGGTTTTGAAATCTAATCTTAGTATGCAAAGCGGAATAATCTGTGTAGCTTAATTGTCATATATATTTTTACAACTTATATAAAATATACATTTTCAGGTTTTCATATTTTCTTATTTAAATATATATATATATATATATATATGTATATATATATATATATATATATATATATATATAAGCAATGCAAAGTAGCACATTTTAGAAAACATTTTTTAATGAATTTAAATAAGAAAATTTGAAAAGCTGAAAATGTTGAGATATGAAAATAATTTTATTTATATTTTTTTGATGTTATTAAATTCGAAATTTAATAACATCAAAAAAAGAGGAAATAAAATTATTTTCATATCTCAACATTTTCAGCTTTTCAAATTTTCTTATTTAAATTCATAAAAAAATGTTTTCTAAAATGTGTGACTTTACATTGCTTAAATTTCGCGCTTACACCAAGCGACAACACATGCTACCGAGACTAGACGTATTTTCTCTTCGGGAGGCTCTGACCTCTTATTACATCATGATGAAGAAGAAAAAACAAACTTAATCGAAAATTCGGAATTTAATACCCCCCCAAAAAGTAAATAAAAATGATTTTTCATTTCACAACATTTTCAGGTTTTCATATTTTCTTATTTAAATATATATATATATATATATATATATATATATATATATATATATATATATATATATATATATATATATATATATATATACTAGCAAAAGTACCCATCGTTGATTGGGTTCAAAAACAGCGAACAGAAAATGGACTCTGATTTATGAAAGTATGAAAGGATATGAAAAGGAAGGGTGGTAAAGAGATAGCTGCGAATTTGGGGGTATCAAAACCAAAGTAAAATATGATGAAAGTAAAAATAAAATAGATAAACCCCATAATTTATTATACCATACCTTTACACACTGAAACACTTATCAACATATTCTGTGGATCTATATTAAAAAACTTTTTAAACTTTGTGACATATTTCCATTCTATGGAGGTCAGGCGCGAACGAACACCCCATAATTTTATTATACCATATTTCTTCAAATTGAAACATAATAATCAAAGTATACTTACGCAGTATATCGCATACAGACATCGGCAAATTTACATGTAAAATGTTCATTAAGCATTAACTGACATTTTCATTTGTACACGCATGCGCGTATATTCGGTTAATTCCTTCAATTTTGTATGAGGCTGGAACGCTCGTTTTTTTTAATTTCTAATTCTAACTGATGACACCAACTTATTTTTTTATGTCTTTGTATAAAAAAAAACAAACAAAAAATGAAATTATACGTAAATGTTACTCGCGGTTTGAAATTTGTAAATATGAAGACAAACCTATATATCTTTTTTACGATCTCATATTTACTTTATTTCATACATATTTTTAAGACGTGGGGGTATGACACACAGATTACGGACCGTGCTATTTTTCTTTTTTTTTTTTTTTTACAAGATAGTCACCACTTATCAAGGCCCGGAAGCCACTCGAGGATAAGGGTTATTGCGTGTACAGTACGTTAGTATTGGAGATTTGATAAAGTGTCTTACTAAAGGGACAGTTCATCAGGAATGCTGTAATAATAACGTCATTATTTACCCATATTAAAAAAATATAAACAGTTTATAATGAAATGATATATTTAGAAAACTGCTGAGTTATTTTCCGGAAGTGATGCCATGTGTTAATGATGATGGGAATGGGGACAAGCACGATTATGTTCCTTTTAAAAGTACTCTGGAAGCCGCCAGGGATTACCCAACCCTCTTTTTTAGGTGAGGTTGGGGCGTGGTGCCTGCTTATTCTCCCAAGCATTACCGCCACTTTTTCTGTTTATGGAGATGGGGCCAGTAGAATATTTCGCTAAGACGCTGCATCAGAATAGATACTTCACTTTGATCTCAGCCAAAAAGCCAACTAAGCGTAATATAGTTTTCTACCAGGCATTACCTCCTCCTTAAAACATAAAAAATAACCGACACATCATATATTTAAAGAGGTGAGGAGGGGAATATGGAGTATGTCCCAGAAATGGCTTAAGCAGTTTATGATCTCAAAAATACTTCATTTCATATATATTTTTAAAGGAAGTGGGGATACGGAGTCAGGCCCGGTAACGTTTGAAGTAGTTTATGATCTCAAAAATACTTTATTTCACATATATTTTTAACAGTGAGAAGGGGGGATATAGTGTCAGTCTGGCAAAATGCTGAAACAGTTTACGATCTCAAAATTACTTTATTTCATATATATTTATAAGAAACGGGGAAATATGAAGTCAGTCCCAGAAATGGCTGAGGCAGTTTAAGATCTCAAAGTTTCTTTATTTTTTTAATTTATTTTTAAAAGAGATGGGATTATATGGAATCAGTCTCGGAAATGATTGTGGAATCTCATATTTACTTTATTTCATAAATAATTTAAAGACAGGGGGGACTAACATACGGAATACGGACTATGCTGAAATAATAACGTTATTTAGAAAGCCATTCTTAATATGTGTGTTATCTTTTAACTATTCTGTAATTTCACCTAACAAAATGATAAATAAAACTGACATACGAAATACGGACCGTGCTGAAATAATAACGTTATAATTTAGAAAGCCATCCTTAATATATGGGGAGAAGGGTATTTTTGTAAACTATTCTGTACTTTCACCTAACAATCTATTAAATAAGAAACTAACATGAACAATACGGACCGTGCTGAAATAATATTTACATATTTATTTGAAAAATCTGCTGAGTCCTATTCTAGAAATTATATAATTTCGTTTAAAATTATAGTGTCAGTGGTGGTTGTAGTGGAAAAAGAAACACAGTAATGACGAATTTTCTGTTGAAGCAAGCGTTACCTAATCACTAACCAAGACAATATATTTATGTATTTATTTGGAAATTCTAATAATTAATCTTCTAGCAGTGAATTCATTTTTCTTAAAATAATGATGGCCTTGGTGGGGAGAGAAATTAGTTCATATATATTGTACGATATCTGTCGAGAGTACGTTAAATTGTTTATATATATATATATATATATATATATATATATATACATTGCCTGTAAGAGGGTAAGAAAATTCTTTAATATATATATGTTGTACATTATCCGTCTTGGAAAATGTAAAATTATTTAATATTCGTGCTGTTAATCACATGTCGTAGGGAAATTAAAATTATTTCATACATAACTTGTGTAATTCACGTCCTAGGTTAGGTAAAATATTCTTTTGCTCGAGATAGAAAATAATATATAGACATAAAAAAATCTCTCTCCTGAAGATAACAGATACGTTCAAATTTCATTTTTCTCATTGCTTTATACGGTCCTGAGCAACGCCGGGTGGGCCCGCTTATATATATACACACACACACACACACACACACATATATATATATATATATATATATATATATATATATATATATATATATATATATATATATATATATATATAGTCTAAAGAAGCTTTGAATAAAAGAAATGCAAAAATAAAGAATGCAGTTTATATTCCCGGAAGGAAAAAAAAAAAAAAAATTCAACCTATCGCAGACTAAGCGCCTACATAATCAGATTTCTAAAAAGTTTATAATGACCAAAGAGAATTCATTTATATACGGATGAAAAAAAAAGGCCTTCACTAAAATTATAAATAGAAATAGACGTAGTACTTGCATAAGCTGATTTCGCAAAAGTCTTCAACATTAAAACAGAATTTAACTACATAAGATGAAAAGAGAAAACCTTAACTAAAATTTGGTAAATAGAAAACGGGGATCATCAGCTGCTTACCATGCAGCTGTTTCGAAGATTAAAAAACAAGACAGCTGTTAAATACACGGCTCTCCAGTGGATAATTCCATTTCCCCAATAAAAAATGTAAAATAATACGGCTACTATTTTTTACTAATATATGAAAAAAATATAGATGAATAAAATATAAAAATATAGACAGATAAACTGTTAATAAGTAAGTTTCAGATTACAAAATCCCTTTTGCGACATGTTATCTCGCATATAAATGCTATGTATATATATATATATATATATATATATATATATATATATATATATTTAAATATATATATATTTAAATAAGGGAGTAGTCACCAACAATGTGAATTTTTTAACATTATTTTATTATTCCGTGTCTTGTTTTTCATTGAGAATTATGTTTGGATCATTGTAATAATGTTTTTAAGTCATTGAAATCGTTTACGCGCGTTTCAAACGGTCTGTGACGCGTCCTCGTCAGAAATTATTTTCAAATACATCTTTCTTTCGTTGGAATTTCTTAACCCATATATATATATATATATATATATATATATATATATATATATATATATATATATATATATATGCCTCACACAATAACGTTGAAACAGATCATCGAAGTTAAGCAGCAATAAGCCAGGCCAGTACCAGATGGATAAACATTTGGGAGGGCTATGGGCTGATGTATCGCGCCGAGTCGTAGAAATTTCCAGATTGATATGGGCCCGTTTAACTCACGGGGGAAAATACACCCCCGAATCAAGACGAAAAGTAACGGGAAACTACCGTATTCACTTGTCTTCTCAAGATTACTATGGCTTTACAATTCGGAGAGTCGTGGTCTCCGACGCTTTTAAAAATAGCAACGCCGCCGCATGCATATTTGTGTGAGTATATATATATATATATATATATATATATATATATATATATATATATATATATATATATATATATATATCCATCTATTGCACTATTTCTTTCTCTCGTGCTCTCTCTCTCTCTCTCTCTCTCTCTATATATATATATATATATATATATATATATATATATATATACATACATATATGTGTGTGCGTGTGTGTGCGTGTCTGTGTATATTGCATTTTGATTGTTATGGGAATATATCAAGTAAACATTAAATAGGTAATACGTTGTTAGTGTTCGAATATAGTTTGAAACGTAACACTTCCAGCTGTTTGACGAATGACCTCAATTGCTTGCCGCTGTCTCATTCGTAAACTGACATTTCCACAACGACGGAGACGCACGAATGGCATTATTTGTTTGTAATAAATGTCACTGTGTTGAGTTTATTTCCTTTATCAACTGTGCGTTTAAGAGGGTAACATTCAATGTATAGACTGCGCTGACCGGATTAGTTTGTGTTGATTAAATAACGTTATTGTTAACCTTTCAGTAAGCGCAAATACATTCTGTGATTAATTAATGGCAAGGTTTTGACCTGCAGACCTGCATACGATAAAAAAAGAACAACGATTGGCTGAAATATGTGTAATTTAGCAGACGGATAAATTACAACAAGATACATTTCATAATCTTAAAATTTAGGATATACTTACTCCCCCTGGTCAATAGCCGTTGAGGAAACATTAATATAGCCATCATGAGTTTCCTTTGAGAAAGACAAACCAGCAACACTGATTCATGTTTTTAAAAAACTTTTTTCTGATATACTAGATAAATAAATTAACAATTGTACATCTTTATGATATGCAGAAAACATGTTTTCAACGTAAACAATGCAGAGATAGCTCGTATGATAACTCTCGTCAGTTCTATATATATCACACATTCATGAGGATGAGCGTATCAAAGAGCTTGAAACAAGTAATTTCATCTCTCGTCTTTCTTTGTGAGAAAAATGTTTGAACGAGACAGGAAAAATGTTTGAACGAGACAGGAAAAATGTTTGAACGAGACAGGAAAAATGTTTGAACGAAACAGGAAAAATGTTTGAACGAAACAGGAAAAATGTTTGAACGAAACAGGAAAAATGTTTGAACGAAACAGGAAAAATGTTTGAGCGAGACAGGAAAAATGTTTGAACGAGACAGGAAAAATGTTTGAACGAGACAGGATAAAGAAGTTAAAGATGTTTTACTGGCGACTTGATTTTTTTGTTAATTCTGACACATTGTTATTTTGATATTTGTATCTAATCTTATAAATTTTCATAATGTGTGTGTGTGTGACGCGGTTTATCTCAGCCTATAGACAATCCACCTAGGCAAGTAAGGTACCGAAATGAAGCTAATAACCCAGCGGATGTTTTAATGATATTTATATCCATGTTTGGTGTATGGAAACGCACAAAATAATGCAAAAGAATAACGATTTACTAAACAACGTTTTATTTACTGGATATTTTTCCGGTACAAGTATTCTAGTTTGCCCAGCTGGGCAAACTTGGGTTCTTGTTAGAAAAAAGAATATATTTGATTTCAAAATTTGAGTAGAGGGTGTTTTTCAACCAGGTCTATGCCAACGTTTTTAGAAGGAGGATATATTGTCATAAAACACGCGGACAATATTATTACCTGTCAACTTGCCTTGGCTTGTCAGCAGATTTCTCTGATGGAGATTCAGAAAGGATGCTCATGTGTCAAAACTGTTTGCTAATTGCCAGACCATATATATCTGCGACCTTACCTGTTACGCACATTTGAAAGTATACTGTTAGTTTAACATGTGTTATAGAACTACAGCTAGGCTAAGGAGTCACCAACGAATTCACAGACGTCGAAGTGAAGAAAATGAAGGACGGTGAAAAAGTGAGAATTTTCTGTTGGTACTATATTATCTATCTTTCTTTGTCGTATAGTTATCACATTGTTTTTTTTTTATTATTGCATTTTCACTCTAAACAAAGCACAGTGCAACTTTGACCTATGTAGCTACTACCACGGACATAATTGACGGGACACTATGTACGCAGTTGAGCAGCACGATGTCTGTTTACACTACATCTAAACTTCTGTATGTTAATGTAATCTGGGAAGCAAGAACCCGGAAGGGAATTCAAATGTCAAACACTTTTGGGACAGAAACTATTAGAACAGAAGGCTTTCTGGTATCTGCGGATCTCTACTAAGTAGGGGTGTGATTTTCTGCTTGCCGGATTTGTCGGGGTAATTACGTCGAGTAGAATGCAAGGGTGTGTAGTTTATCGGAGCATCTGCCATTAAAATACTTGTAAAACAGGCAGAGAGATGCAATATTTCGTCGATTGGACAGCGGTTGAAGACTAGCTGACAGTGCAGGACCTATTAAGATGGCGACTCTCTTTTGAACCCTGTTCAAAAGTGAGAGATTAGTAGCAGATGTTATAACAATACTACATACATGAGCGAATGGTGGTCTTGTAAAGATACAGGATACTTTCAGGCGTAACTTTCTAGCACGGTGAAGAGAGAGAGCCCACCATCCTTGGCAATGCCCTCAATGTATCTGCTCCAACTCATTTGTGAATGTTAGGCTGAAGAGTTTGAACAAAATACTATCAAGTAATGCATTATTAGCCAAGATTTTTCGTGGGTGAGAAGGTTTCTTGTAATTATTGAAGCTTAGTATTGGAAGTATTGAAACAATCCATTTTTGACCCCATTCTACTACAGACTGGATGTCTTTCTCTAAGGTTTCCGCCATGGCCTTAGATATGTGTTAATTCGTTTTCCTCTTGTGCCTGTTATAGAGCGTGGTGCCTCAGCAAATATGCCCCTCTCAGAAATAATTTTATTAGGGAGGTCATTTATGAATATCAGGAATAATAAAGGTCCAAAGATCGACAGCTGAGGTACACTCGCATTTGTATCATATTGTATTGACGTGCGACCATCGAGGACAACCTGTATTCTTCTAAGAAGGATTTAATAATGTTAAGTATTCGTTTTTTTTTTGTTTACACGGTGGTCACCACTTATCAAGACCCGGAAGCCACTCAGGGATAAGGGTTATTGCAAGTACAGTACGTTAGTGTGGAGATTTAATGAAGTGGTTACTTAAGAGGGCGGTTCATTAGAAATTTGGTAACGTTAGACTTAAAGACATCCAAGTTGTAGTCAGGTGTGAAGCAGGAAGACAGAACCGGGTTCCACAAGCGTGCAGTTCTAAGAAAGAAGCTTTGTTCATGAAATCCGCGTTTTGATTTAGGCACAGATAAAGAGTGGGGAAAATTTTTCACACTGGATTCAGCTAGACGGGTGTTTTTAGTGAAAGATTGGCGAGGGGGGACCAGAGATTGGAGTTCAGACGAGCACCTGCCATGGAAATAACGATAAAACAAGGATAGGCTCGCAACGTCTCTTCTGTGGGAGAGAGGTTGCAGGGTAGAGAAAAGGGCATCCCCCACTAAGCCACGTTTTTAGCAGCTCCTGCCCAGATATGGACGTACTTGGCTTTTATATAGATTGAGAATTGCATCAGTAGTGAGATATCTTCTGGAGCGGTAGAAGGATCCCACCATCTTTCCATCGGCCTTGGCAACAGACTTGATGTACGTGTTCCATTTCAGATCAGGAGTAAAAGACAAACCCAGAAGCTTGTCAAAACACGGGGCTTCTCCTAGACGAGAGCCATCCATTTCAATTGATTCCAGATAGGGATCAGAGCGTTGATGATGTAAAGATAGGAGTTTGGTTTTAGATGCATTAAAGGTAACCAGCCACGTCTTCCGCCACTGAACCACGCGCTCGAGATCAGAGGAGAGAGAATCAGAATCAGAGAGAACTTTGTTATTTACAGCCTTTGATGTGTTGCCTTAGATGGTCGTGTCATCAGCATAGATGCCAACGTCTAGTAATACCATATGATCTTGTTTTCATGAGCAAACCATCGTGACATACCCTGTGAAAAGCGATATATATATATTTAGGGCTATTGCCTTATTTTTCTCCTGCTTTGTCCAGTGCATAGTATATACGTTCAGAGATTACAGTTAAGATATCCGTAGTAGAACTGGCTTGCCTAAATCCATCTTGATGGTCGGACTAAAGTTTAGCAACTCTAACGTAATGGACTAGAACTTGATTAATTATGGACTCAAATATTTGAGCGAAAATGAGGAGGAGGTTAATGGGACGATAATTTAATTGGTGTGTTCTCCGCCAGCATTCTTGTAAACTGGTACCACAGCAGCAGTTTTACAGCACTCAGAAAAGTATTTGTCGAAATGTTTGGGGATGGTCAGTGCATTTTTTAAATAGTATAGCCGGGATGAGATCAGGTCCATATGCTTTTGAGGTGTCTTGTTTTTTTATGGCATTATGCACTTGAGAAGGGGTTATTTTTAGATGATAGTGTGGTGTTTGTCTACAAAGGAAAGTTAAAATCAGAGAGGGAATGGTTTTCTGGGCCCAATGTAGAGTTTGTGGAAAACCGACTGACAAGCATGTTAGCCTTCTCGGTTGCTGTGCAAACACACCACTGGTTGTTGGATTATTGGGGAATTATTGATTGCCTATTATTTGCTACACAATTGTTGATTTTCCAGAAATCACGGGTTCCTAATTTCTTCGCTTCAATGCGTTTTTTTGTGTTTTCTGTATATTTTCTCTTTACTGTCGCTATTTCTTTCTTACAATTACTTCAAAATGCATGTTGCCTTTGAGCAATGGCAGCCGCGCAAGTAGAAGTAAACTATTAGGGAGAGTGGGGGTTGCTAATTAACTTTCGCGTGGAAACATGTACTTCAATTGTGGCTTTGAATCATTCAATGGTCTTATTTGCGCACTGTTCTGAATGAAAGGGAAAATATATTTCTCCATAGGGCATCTCTGACGAGATCCCTGATTGCTTCACAGTCAGCTTTCTTATAATACCTTATCGTTTTGAACAATATCAACTGTGGGTCGAGGGTTTAGGGTGATTTCTACCAATATCACAGTGTGATCATGCTTTCCGAGTGGACAGTGCGCATTCGTTAAACAATGGCCATGAACTGTTCACATAAAATAGATCTAGAAGTTAGGCTTGCTGATCTGGGAAACGGGTCAGAAACGCTAGTGCCTGTGATAGAAAGTGAAATATAGCTATGGGTTATGCTACCAGCTGCGTCTGTGTAAGTAGAGAAACCAGGCCAATTACTGTGGTGGACATTAAAGTCATTAAGTACATGTACTTGCGCGCTAGTATCAAGGGAGAGTGTTGTATTTCTGCTGTCGGAGACTTGGTTGATTAGGGTACGGTCCGGAGTCGAGAGAGGGCAGTAGAGAAAATATAGGTAGCTAACGCCATAGTGCACGTTTAAAGCACATGAATACTTGGCCGTCTTATTCTAGTTTTGTTTTCTTGTCAAGGGAAGGATGTTTCGAATGTATAGTCTGCACATATGTCTGTCGGAGTCTTTACCGGAAAGTGGGAGATAATCAGGCATGTTAAGGTTAAAGGGGATGGAGGAATGCAGATTAGTATCACTTACTGCCAAGATATCCTGGGAGTTTGTTAGGAGAAATGATTTAACTTAATCTAAATTAGTTCTAAGCCCGCGAGTATTCGTGAAATGGAAGGCTTAAGGGAGTGGGCCGTTGTTTGAGTTTACACCTGGTTTGATCGTAATTTTTGATTGAACTGTCATTTTATTTTATTTAAAATTTTCAGTTTTAGGGTGAGACGTGTTGGACAAAGTCGTGTAGAATATCAAATATTCAACACAAGTAAACCATCAGCCGACTTTTTATCTACAGGATTGTGGCCTCTGGAAAGCCCAACGGAGATGTGTGTAGGGTCCCTTTCCATGCACGACATTGCACTACAAGCATCCCGATATTCTACAAATGATGATGGAGCAGCCGCTATAAGCGCTACTAAAAAATTTTAAAATAGCAAATTATAAACGGCGGATAAAATCGAAAGTTGGATCAACACTAATCTGGCAACGTATTTGTCGGTGCATGATAGACGTCCTCTAATGAACAAAATTACAGTAACTTCCTAAGAATGTGAAAGAACTTTGATGTATTAAGTTTTTAATTGCTATTTTGTCTCTCCCTTTCGACACAGAAGTAGTTCTAGAATATGCGCACATTCAACGGCACTCTAAACTAGCTATTTGCGTGGATATCTATCTCTGCATCGATGAAACTTGTAAATTTGTGATTTTACGGGAATATGAGGACCCATAGGTAGTAGACACAACATTGTCATCTCCAGATGGTATTTATATCTCTCTCACAACGTGATGTGGCAGAAGCATTGAAGAGCTAGCTCCCCCGAAGAAGAAGCTCTATAATTTGCAAAAGTACTTAGGTATTCCCTCGGTAGTAGCGTCGTCATTAGGAATAAACTAATCCTTTTCTCAAAGAGAGAAATCAAAGCCTATAGAGGTGGACCTTTTACAACTGCACTGGATCAGCAACTATCGCTATCACTATCACTATCAACGAGGAAATGGATCATTTCAGTGATGGATTAGACTGTTGAATTTAGTGTCGGGACAAAACCCCAGCCACGCGCAGCTGCTATAAAAAATAAATAAGGAAGAAAAATATATTCATATATTAATAACGTATCGTTTTTCTTTTAAGACTTTCTCAGTATGATTTATTTGAAGCAAACAATATACGTAGGAATTCTCTTTAAAATGACTTCCTGCTGTATCAAAGTTTCAAAATTCAAAACGGAAAACTGTCGTTCGTGATAAAATTGATCAAAGGCTTACAATTTAGAACGATACTAAGAAATTCTGAGCACGCTCTTAGAGCAGTACAAAAAAGAAAGGCAGGGCAATAAGCAACACTATAATTTTCATATTCTGCGATAGTTACAATGAAGTAATGAAGTAATTTATGTAATATTCCGCAGATGGTTTCCTGACATATGGGATACGTGTCAAAAGACTTGTAGATTACCATTCCGGTTTCATACACAGCGCATGAACAACGCGAACAAAACACACAAAATCATCTACATTGTTTGTATGAAGACACTATAACTCAATTATCACCGATTCTGAAGCGATCACGTACAGAAGCGTATTATGCGTAAAATACACGATAAATCATAGAATTAAATGCTTTGTAGACAAGATTTATGGAAAATACAAAGGAAAACCAATTAAACACATAAATTAATAAAAAAAACGAGAGTTAGAATCAACGAACGTTTTAAGAAATAAATTCGTTGATGTGAACGATACATGTGCAGCTCTTGTTTTTATTATTTATTCCTGTGTTTAAGTAGTTTTCCTTTTGTGTTTTTCGTTAAACATTTAAATCAAATATAAGCGTAAAAATTCAACATTACATAATTATTTCTATTTCAGCTGTTCCTTAATTCACAATCATATTTAGTATTAAAATAATTCTACTGTGGAAAAATAACATTTAGGCAGTTGTTTAGCTTAAAGGTGTTCATGTTTTAAAAATGTATCAAAATTAATTATTTTGTATTTATATAAAAAAAACATCTGAATCGTTTAAATAATTTTTGTAAATGAAATGTTTACACATTTATAAGAATTAAATTTAGTTATAGTCAGGAAAAATATAGAGGGTTAAGTCATTTGTTCGGCTCGGATAGGATCGTTTTAACCAGAAAAAATCAATTAAGTAAAATCAAGAAAGCAATATTGATTCCAATATCATTGTATGAATATATAGGGTTCAGAGATAGAAGCGTGAATTTTATGGCTTATTCTTAGTTTTATTTTAATGCAAATCGCTTCAGACAAAGCGTGAAGTCATTTAATGTAGGAAGTTAATAAGAACAAAAAGCGATTATCGCAAAGACAGGAAATGCCTATTGGCTATAGTTTTGAAAGGTTCAAGATTATAGCTATGAGAAAAATATTCAGCAAAAAAAGATTTCCAAAACGTGTCGTGCTTGAAATAACAAGCTGTATTAAAATGAAATATCAGAACTGATGAAGACAACTAGACCCATGAATCAAACAAGCTGGAACAAAAGAAGCAGAGAATAAACAAGACAATTCTGAAGAGCATATGCTATAATAGTATTTATAAAAAGACTGAGACTAGCAAGATCCTGCGCATGTATGTGTGAGAGAAAGATGTATATATATATATATATATATATATATATATATATATATATAGTAGAGAGAGAGAGAGAGAGAGAGAGAGAGAGAGAGGTTGCAGAAGATGAAAAAATGGGGTCAACCAAATTACAGATACGTTTCTTCAGCTTATTAAAAATAATCATACTAATTTTGTATCGATCTTAATAGATAAAAATTATCTTGTAATTTCTGAAAAAAAACTGTTTAAACTCTATCTTTTTCGAGCTAATATAATTTCCTGGCGCAATGATCATTTATTCAAAATGCTAAAAAGGAGTTAAGTGTAATGTATTTAATATGACATGCATTTAGCACTCATAAACATAAATATCTAGTAAAATATATATTTCGAGAGATTTTTATTTTCTTTGGATCGAATTACATCAACAATATTTATATTAATATGAGCTAGAGGGATCTGTGAAAATTTCACCGAATTAGAAATTTATTTACTCAACAAATAAACCTAATATTATTCTAAATAGCACAAAAATAGTTTTTTTAAACAGAAACCCCAATAAGGCGCAGCACATATGAATTTATTAACATTTCTATTAAAACATTTCCAATGGCATTCGAAGTATAGAACTAACCTAAATGAGATAAATGAATAAGTACTAATAAATACTCAGAAAGTAATATTTTGTTATTAAACGTAAATTCCATGAACAAAGCTTCTTTCTTATAAGTGCACGCCTATGGAACTCTCTTCCGTTTGCCTGTTTCCCACCTGACTACAACTTTGATGTCTTCAAGTCCAACATAAACAAGTTTCTGTTGAACCGCCCCTTTAAGTAAGACACTTTAGCAGATCTCCATTACTAGCGATTACTACGATATTATCCCATTGGCTACTGTACACGCAATAACCCTTATCCCCGAGAGGCTTCCGGGCCTTGATAAGTGGTGACTTCCTTGTTAAGAATGGGCCAATAGTGTTCAATACAAATAATAAAATCACGTTATAAAAGACAATCTCTAATTTACTCCTTCGGCCCAGCATCTCTTGGCAGACAAATTTCTTTATTTCTTTCGTATATTCTTTTTTACCTACAGTTTCGCTGACTCCTTTCTTTGCTCAAAAATCGCTGCACGTCGAAATTACTACGGAGTAATTTCTCACGTCATTACAACAATTATCATACATTATTATAATAATATTTGAAAACGAGACTACATCAAAGGGAAGTCACTCACATATTCCTGCACAGGTTTGTCAGATTGACCTTTTTAAATCCAGATTAAGCGAATTTGGCTTTTTTGGAAACAGTTTGGCCTTCAGAAATTGTATTTAGCCCTTTTCAAAGCGTAAGGTATGAACTAACAAAGCAAGGACCAATTAGAGTATTATATAGATAAGTGTGTATGTGCAATAATGCGTCAGTGTTTTTGCAATCGAGTTAAGTAGTGAACGTAATGAATTAGTTTGCCTTTTAAGTATTACATATATGTGGGGGTTCGCGCGTATGGGGGAGCTAAGATGATACACAGCACCTAGCGTGACCAAATGATACCCGTTTTGTACTAGTCAGGTAGGACGTCGCTTAACTATGGAGATTAATGTGATTCGATGCTTAAACGCGATTATGCCGTACGCTGTATTTAATATACTTTGTATTTAATTGGCTTCCGTTTATATTTTATGTGTTCAATATAACATGTTTTTAAACACGGATTATATGAATCATACGGAGACAGTTCATTATAAAATATATTTAGAAGCTTACCAAACACAAACTTCAAATTCACGCCAGAAAACTAAGTGTGATTAGACAAACAGGAATTTTGCTTCATTTTTACACGTGATAGAATAACGGACATGCTATTTCAATCTTAGGCCTAACAAACTGGCGAAAAATCTCTTTCTAACTTAAGCGTATGTATAATGCAGTTAGAGAAAGCTTATGCACAGCGCCTAGCATAACCAAATGGTTTAGATCCGGTTCTGGCCAGGTTCTACGTCGTTTAACTATATTGATCTAACTCTAAAACTAAACCTAACCCTCATTCTAACCCGATGTTTCAACGCGATTATGCCGTACGCCGTGGTTTATATACTTTGTATTTTATTGTCTTCATTTTATTTTCTATGTGGTCAATATAACACGTATGTGTTTAAACACGAATCATGCGTAGACAGTTCATTATAAAAGAGATTTAGAACCTTACCCAAGCAGACGCCAGAAAACAAAGTGTGATTAGATAAAATAATATCTTGTTTCAATCTTACACGTGATAGGACGGCGAAAATGCTATTTCAATCTTAAGCGTCTAAGAAGAAAATACTTTTTTTTACTCACCTCCACCCCAAACAAGACAAATCGCTATTTGGACGTAAGGGGCTAGTAATTAGGACCATGCTTAAGAAAGATTAACAAGATGTTGGTTTACATTACTTTTAAACTTCTGCATATCCGTTCAGTCAGGGAAGCAGGTAGCAGGAAAGGAATTCCAAAGTTTAGCTTTATTAGAAAAGAAGCTTTTAGAGTAGAAAGATTTCTGGCATTTAGAAAAATCAATAATGAAGGGGTGTAATTTTGCTGCTAAGTGGGTTCGTACGGCGAGGGGGACACAAGTGTAATGAGTTCATCAGAGCACATTCTATTAAAATACTTGCTAAACAGGCCAAGCGATACAACATTGCAACGATGAGGCAGGGGTTGGAACTTAGTTGAGCAAGTGGGACCTATTAGATTGAAGACCTTTCTTTGGACCCTATCCAAGAGGGAGCGACTGGTTATAGATGAACCACCTCAGATGTGGCAACAATATTCAATGCAATACTGTTTCAAAATTACGTCTGACAAATCGAGGAAAATGCTATTTTAGAACAAACTTCGACTACAATGCTATTCCAAGCTTAAGCGTAAGAGATTGACGAAAAATTGTTTAAAACGTAAATAAGATGGTCTATTAACACTGCATGCTCAGCAAAAACAAAAAGACAGGCCAATTGACATCGTAATGCTAGGGTGCATTGGTAAACATCTCCAACTGATCCTAATGGCTAAACTGTTAGGTAAGAACGGTTTTATGCGAGAAATATCGTCAGCTGCTCTCGTATAAACGCCCATGTTTTGATAACCCGAATGCGAATTTGTATTTCTTTTTCATATAGACTCTTAGTGAGAATTGCTTCGAAAAGAAATGGGTATGGAGTAGCACTTAATGGCCGAAGGGGCGGCGTCGATTACCGGGGCTAATTGTGACCTTTGGGGAAAAAAGAAGAGAGCTTTTATGGAAGGAAAGGGAGTTTAATAGCTCGATAAAGCGAGGGGAAGTTTTGTATTTATGAGACCATTAACATGACAGGTGCTTCAAATATATATGTCTCCCATTCACGCACACGAACCCCTTTATATATATATATATATATATATATATATATATATAGAGAGAGAGAGAGAGAGAGAGAGAGAGAGAGAACGGGGGGGAAGAGATAAAGAGACAGGGGCGTCTACTCATATCTTAATATATATGAGCGAATATGCATATATATATGCATATATATATATATATATATATATATATATATATATATATATATATATATATATATATATTAATTGTAGTGATTCCATGAATTTCAAAAAACCCTTACTGAAATGAAGTGCTTTAGTTTCATATCAAAGATTTTTATTATTCTAAGCAAGACGAAGAATACTTTAGAAATTTAATCTACCTGATGAGATGGTAGACCTCGAAAACCTATAGGTTGAGGAAATGAGATTTCTAAAGTTAAACTAATACTTCTTTAAGGTGAACTTACTTTTATATTACTGAAAAATCCAATCTAAAAAAATAGTCTTTCTCTCTTAAAGATAGAAAAGAAGAATTTTTACAGGGGAAAATTTTACGTTACACCGGCCAAGGGAAATAATAGATCCAAGCAAATCATTTCCTCTCAAAAATCAGATTTGATATTATCTGGTAGAGTTTTCGACTCTAGATCGAATAATTCCCTGTTACACTCGGAGTTTACTTCACCATTTCATTTTATTAATGTGTTCAATTTACAATAAAAGACATGATACCATTAAAAACCGCGGCAACTCATTTATTCGTTTGCATATTTTAAAACTAAATATCAATAAGAAGTGACTTTTCCAGGGCATTTATCATCCAGCTCAGATATCATCTAACGTGATAAACACACACAGAGGGAGTTTGGTGAACGACATTATTATTGTTATTTTTTATTTTGTTACTTTTTTATTTTGGCGAATTAGTACACCGGGCAATTTATTTATCGTAATATACAATAATCAATAGAGGATTGATTCTATAATTTTACGTTGGTGCAAAAACAATATCGTTTTCTCACATATGTTACTTTTATATATGATTTATGAATTAATTCTTTGTATATATAGGCATGTTATATATCATTTTGAAGCGCATATTCCACCCTATCGAATTGTGTTATTCGTGACTGTTCTCAATTTCGTCATTCATTTTTTCAGACTTTTCAAAACATTGAAAAAATTCAAATCCGCACGATTTTCTTGTTTCCAGTTCTAGGCCGAAAAGCTGCCGATACAGCTCGTGATATCAATGACACGTTTGGCTCAGGAACCACTAACGAAAGTGTGGCACAATAGTTGTTCAAGAAATTTCGCATCGGTGACGAGAGACTCGAATATGAAGACGGCCGCGGTCGCCCGACTGCGGTTGATAACGAACATTTAATTGAATCCGATTCTCGCAAAACCACACAAGAAGTTGCAGTTGAATTTGAAGGCGACTACTCAACAGTTGCCGCATTAATTGACTGATAATAAAAAAAAATCGTCGTTTTGAGGTATCTTCTACACTCCTTCTGCGCAAGAAAAGGAGTCATTTCTCGAGTGGATTGTGACGTATGATGAGAAGTGGATCTTCTATGACAACCGGTGACATTCGGCACAGTTCTTTGATGCCGGAGAAGCTCGACAATACTTTCCGAAGCCGAAATTGCACCAACAGAAGGGTATGGTGACTGTTTGGTGGTCTGCGGTCGGTCTCATCCATCATAACTTCTTGATTCCGGTCGAAACGATTACGAAAAAGAAGTACTGCCGACAAATTGAGGAAATGCACCAGAAACTCCAACGTTGGTCAATATGAAGCGACCAATTCTCCTCCATGAAAACGCTCCCCCGCATGTTGCTCAACTGACTCTGTAGAAGCTGAAGGAAATGGGCTACGAGACTCTGCCTCATCCGTCATATTTACAGCACCTTTTGCCCACCGATTATCAATTTTTCAAGAATCTCGACAACTTCCTGCACGGAAAATGCTTTAAAAGCCGAGATGACTTTATTGCTACCAGAACTCTGGATTTCTATGCTAATCGGGTAAATAAACGTGTTCCTCGTTGGCAAAAATGTGTCGATTCTAATGATTTTTATTTCGATAAATAAAGTTTATTATGAAAGGAGTTGTGATCTTTCGAATTTAAACGTAAAAAAAAACGAGATAATTTTTGCACCAACCTAATAATACATACGTAATCTGCGTAAATTAAAATATCATGCTTAAGCGTATTTTTCGACCGGGTAACGCTTAGCGGTAATGTTATAATATATAGCAAAGTCTTAGTTTTACTCGTTTAGAACTACTTTACAGCTTCACCGCTCACTCATTTTTCCGACCAAATTTCAAACAATGTTTACAGTTAATAGGCCATCTTCTCAATTATATTTACAAGAAAAAAGTATTCAATTTTCGTCCAGTAAAGCAAAAATTCTAATGAAATTTCCGTGTTAAAAATTCTTAGAATCTGTAAGGAACAGAGAGGTTTTAATTGGCTGTGGTTACCATAGCAACCTAATCTGTTTCACTACCTCAAATCGGCTGGGAACAGCAGGGATGATGACGTAACAAGATATTTTTTTTTACACAGTGATCACCACTTATCAAGGCCCGGAAGCCACTCAGGGATAAGGGTTATTGCAAGTACATTACGTTAGTGTGGAGATTTGATGAAGTGTTTACTTAAGGGGGCGGTTCATTAGGAATTTGTTAACATTGGACTTGAAGACATAATAAGATATAAACAGAAACTGTCGCTACTAATTCACCGCTGTCCCGATCTGTCCCTCAGCTGTATTGTCACTAATAATTCATAGGTAACAAGTGAAACAGAAAATATTAATTTAAAGCAAAACCTGGAAAAATCATAAATTTCATAGAAAAATGTAAGCATGAAAAGTAATATGGTTAAGATTATTAAACAGGGACAAGTAAAAAAGACTAGTTGTTAAAACTGGAAAAGAAAAGAACAAGATATTCTAGTAAAAAATATACTATTTTTTAAATTTAAAATATTGCAATATTAATTAAGAATTGTTTATATAATGTAAAATTGCATGTAAAAATCATAATGTTGCAATATTTTAAAATGAGAGTAAATTGAGGCATAAGTAGCATATATTTATTCATCGTTATGGAGTGTTCAGTTCATTTAGTTTCCTGTTTTCAGAGTTAGGTTACCATTTGGTGTTAATTATGTGGTTAGTTTCCTAATGTACCATTCAATATATGCTATTTACACACATATTTACATGTCGATAGTCTAAAGATCCTAAACCTAGAACTAAGCACATTAACCTATCAAATATATACATATTATAGTATTAGAGCAAGAATGAACTACCCCAATAGAAATAGAAAAATATAACCATCGAAAATATGTTTTTATATATACATATAAATACCTTTGCCACGATAATTATTCAAAACATAACTGTATATGGGAAATATAACTACCAATACACTACCTTTATTTAAATCTTATTAATAGACCCATATATCCATTAAAATTAACTACTAACCCAAGCATAAGGACATATGTCTTATATAAACAAACAAATTAGTTCAATAAATAAGGAACTCGAATAACTAAAAACAAATGAAGAATGAAAAATGATGAAGAATAAAAAAGTAAATTAATATATCAAATAAATTAAAAATAAATTAAAAAAATTAAAGCATTTGTCGCCAGCAGTACGGAAAGAACAATCATAAAACAACCTAGCGTATAGGTAGTAGCAAAGATAGGAATATAAAAGTACTTTAGATCAAAACAAGACAAATTGCTGCCAGACTAATAGAATTTTAACAACTCACAATGGTTAACAGCTTAATCACATGAAACCGCACTTCCCTCCTTCTCACATGTACTCTGAAAATTACAAAACTAAAAACAAATAAAAAACGAGAAATAAAAAATAAAAAAGGAATTCATAAATTAAATAAGTTAAAACAATTGCCAAACACCTCCCTACTAATGGCAGCTAAACACGGGAAACGAAATTCCTCCATTCCCCATACCACACCTAAAAAATCCTACTGTTAACATTCACAAAGTGTACACCCTAACTTCCGCGGAATGTAGATCGCACCCAAATCTATAATATAAATCTCACCTGTTTGTTTAAATGTATGTATGTATGTATGTATGTATGTATGCCACTAACTTTCGACAGAGGCGACAGATTTTCACAAGGTCGGTATCATTTTAGAAAATTGGCCAAACGCATTATTTTTTTCACCCTCAACTGGACACCTTTATACATGGAGGGATCGCTGTTTCCGCCAATATTTTCGAAAGTCGACGTCTTCTTTTCAATTGTCTTGCCTAAATTTTAAACTTTCGTCACTTCCGGTTTGGCGATGGGCGCAAGAGCAAACATGTTACTTTTTTCACGTTCTTATACTCCTTCGCAGTACGGGCTCGAGCTTGACTGCCTGTCTACAAACGCCTTTATTTTTGCTCAACACCCCCCCCAAACACCTGGGAAACGCCGGACACCAAGGCTAGTATATTATAAAAACCAATGTAATCTTGACACCCCTTTCAATATCAATTCTTTTTGGATCTGATGATGTGTTGTCCCTGAATTGAGACTCCACTGAAACATGTATGTACATGTGTAATTAATAATGTTTGTATAATACAAAGCCTATATACCAGCTCAGTCCTGCGTTGAGCACTCTTTAATAATCACGCGAATTTCATTGGAGTTACACATAGGAATCCAGTTGGTATAACCGATATATATACACACACACACACACACACACACACACACACACACACATATATATATATATATATATATATATATATTCCACCTCCATTAGTTAACTTAGTTATTAATAAAAAAATTCAATCCTTTTCTGAGCTACCAAAATACGGTCCAGGTAGATTTCCGGTATACCTTAGGTTACCCTGGATTGGACTTGAAGGCCAACTTATTTGCGATAAGATTTCCTCTCTGGTGTCTTCTAATTTTGGTGCTCTATCGCTCCGTATTGCCTTTTCCACAAAAACCGCCTTTCCCTCATTTCGTAAGGATGCCTTGCCTATCTCCCAAACAAGTAATATTATTTATAAATTTCAATGTCGGTGTGGTGCCGTCTATATAGGCAAGACGACCCAGCGTCTTCAGGTCAGAATCGCCCAACATGTTCCCCGTTTCATCCGGGATCATCAACCTACTAGCAGAAAATCCCAACTGATAGAATCGTCCATCGGCCAACACTTGGTCGATAAAAAGGAGTGCGGTCTTGTTTTCTCTCCGGAGTGTTTTTCTGTTTTGTACCGAGGACGCACAAAGTTCCACCTGTCTGTCCTCGAAGCACTTGCCATCATTGCTAACCCCCCTACTTTGTGCAAGCAGAGAAACCTCCGGCTTCAGTTAGAATTATTTGGGTAGTCAGGTTTTTTTTTTCTTTTTCTTTTTTTTTTTTCTTAACCTCCTCTCCGCTCTTATTCCATATCACTACCAAATATTCTAAAAAATAATAATTTTCAGACTTATGACCCTTGAAAATGTTTGTCTGAACGAAAAGCGCTTTGGGTATATTTTAACGATCGTTTTTTTAATCGACTTATTTATTTTATTTAATTGTACATATAATTTGCCCCATTATATATATATATATATATATATTTCTTTTCTTCACCCCGGTTTCCATTTTTTAGTTGATTGAATTTACGATATGGTTCACTTTTTTATAATATATATATATATATATATATATATATATATATGGCTTATGTTTTATTGTAAACATGGCTGAATTTAGAATAATTAAGTAATGATGTCGAGTAAAGATACGATGTGATATATTTTAGTTCATTTTTTTATGAAATCATTTTTTTGTGTATTCATTTTTTGCGGACTGTTATTCTCATTTTCGTAGTTGTTGTTCCCTCATGTTTCGGCCAATTCATCTTCTGGTCTTCGTTAGTTGGTTAACCGCGACGGGATAGGACTGTTGTGCCTTGTAACTGAATCCTCAGTAATTATTGCATTCTACAGTTGTTATTTTCCCATCTTTTGAACAATAAATGCTCTGGCCCGCTTTGTGTAGCATAGAAACCACATTCTTCAAACAATGCTTACTTGGGACTGTAGACATAATGCCTCTACGCACTACGCAACAACTATGAAGATGAGGATAACAGTCCGCAAGAAATGAATATATAAATTATGAAACCTCATCTAACACGACCCCCCCCCAAAAAATTAATATATTTCAATTATAACATTGTCCTTGAAAGTTAGCAGCCATATATCTTTTTTGAATAATATTTTTTATGAAAAAATGTGTTTTTCGTCTATGGGAATTATTGCATAGTTTTTCTGTCTGTGTGAATTCAGAAGTTGGTGAGGTTAGTCCGTGACAACTCGATACCGTTTTTGTCATAAGCTTCTAAAACTGCGATGCGAATGTTGATATTATTTAGGACTTTTATCAAGAATCTTTTTTCTTTCTCTTTTTCATCTGCTAAAATTCAATATAATTATTCGTTTGTTTTTCAGCAAATCCTATTTTTAAAATATTCCTCGTTCTCGTCGCAATTCGATTAAAACCTACACACTTCTTTGCATCTTCACATAAATATCACAACTCTGTTCTATTATCGCCCGTACTTATTCCAAACCGCCTCTTCCCCACTATCGTTTGCCCTGGCCCACCGACTAATTTGCCAACCATCCTTGGCCCATCCCTCCCACAGGATCCATTTTACTCTCTTTACCATAAAACGGACCATTTAATCTCAAATGCCAGTTGGTTTGTAATGACGATCCTTTATGTGCGCATGTGTGACTAGCACATCATATCGAGCATCGCCTAGAATATATACTTAGTCATTAAACAATGAATATTTTCATAGATTTATATACACACGACACACATACATGCATAATAAAACATTTCTGCGGAGTATACGGTAACTATCACCTCTTTCTTTCTCCACTATTCTCGTGTTCTCTCTCTCTCTCTCTCTCTCTCTCTCTCTATATATATATATATATATATATATATATATATATATATATATATATACCCATTTTTTCATATTTTATTTATTTTTTTATATTTTGTTTATAGAAAGTTTTAGATAAGTCATTGCTACCGTCGGTTTCAAACCCGATAATTAGGGACCGTTTTAGATACTCATATCAAGCTCTCTTCAGCCAATACTCATCCTACAGAGAGCTTGATACGGGTATTTAAAACGGTTCCTTATTATTGGGTTTGAAACCGACGGTACCAATGACGTGTCTCATCTAAAACTTTCTGTAAAACAAAATATAAATAATACGCTCTTATGTTCGGATTTTCCTTATATTTTGCTGGATTTCTTTTTCAAAATAAAACCAATTACACACACACACACACACACACACACACACACACATATATATATATATATATATATATATATATATATATATATATATATATATATATATGAAGGGAGTGCCTAAAGTAATGTTTCTTATTTTACTTCCGCCAAAACGGATCACAACAGATTGTAGATTACATTGTTATGATAACTGCACTTATGGATTCATGATCTAAAATGTTCACTACTGTGTTGAAGATGTTTACTATGTGTGACCCTAAGAAAGCAACCTCCTTTATGGAACATCTATAATATTAGTAAAATAATTATAACAAATAATGACAATGTTGCATTATTTGCAAACGACAATCTTTAATTTCGACGTTTACAACTTAGCAAATCTTCTTGTCTTGAATTGCAAGCCACGCTTTCACCTCCAGTTTTTTTTTTCAGAAAATATCATATTTGATAATATAAGCTTCCGAAACTGGAAACAATCGCTAGGGCGACACTAAAGACACGTAGTTAATGTTTACATTAGAAACTGATAATCATTAACATCATATCGTATAAATCTTGAGATTCTACTGCTGGTATTTGTTTCTTCGACATTTTTCTAATAAGAAAATACATTGCTTACATGCGGTTGGGTCACATGAAAGTTGCCAACTTCCCAAGTGCAAGTAATATTTATGGAACGAACTTGATTTAAACTTGGAACACACAAGTTTTCAGTCCGTGTCATTAACCACTAGACTACCGTTCCAATTGTAACCTATAAAATCATATTTGTAAACCATTAGTCGGATAAAACGGAGAAGAATAAGAAAAAAAAAAAGAAATCAGCGTAGAATAATATGAAAAAAAAAAGAAATAATAAAAAAAATTAAATTCATTGCTAAGGGTGTTTGTTTTCAATGGGTTGAAAAGATGAAACAAATAAGAAATCACAAAAAGTATAAAATAATAAATAAATACGTTGAAGAATTTAAAAGAAATAAAATAGACAGTATTAACCTTTTAGCGTAGAGAAAAATGCGTTTGGCGAAAAAGCTGTAACAAGAAACCTTTACAGTCTGTTTCTTTTCCAATTAATAATATCTTCAAATATTCTCGCCAGCATGATACTCATTTACGTACACACATATATGTACGTACACATTCATCTTTCTACCTCTCTCTATATTTTTATATATAGTGAATCTGTTAATCAGCATGAATTATAAAATCATGTTTAAGCGTATTGTACGATGGGGCAACGCGGGATATCTAGTTAGTAATATATACACTCACATGGAAAGAAAACATGTACTATTTTCTATACAACTATCCGAATGTATATATCTTCATAAAATCGAATACAAAAAAGCAAACAATATGATGTGCTTGATATTTCCGTGCTTTCACCTATTTAAAATTATATAAAAGCTCATACAACTGAAGAATACATAAAGTGTTTCTTAAACTATTGAAAAACTTTATACGTGGTTTTCAGGAATGTAGAAGTGGACAAAGATAAATACGCGTTTTCCTTGGCGTTCACACATGACTGTGCGGTTGTTTTTAGGCAAACCTATATAAAAGTGCTAGATCTAACAAAATATCTGTTGAAATATTATGGTGCGAATTTTGGGCTAAACTACCTATGCCTTAAAATAAATCTAAATATGTAAAATACCCACAGCACGTCTTTCCGGACTACATATATTCTCATATTATGAAGCATAAGGTTTTTGATCTATTTCCTCTTCAAAATTTGAATATTGCATACTGTTTACATTGTTTTTCTCAATTTTGTCCCTTACTTTAGGACGTATTGAAAATAAATAATTTATCGTTATAATTCTTTTTCTATCCTTTGACAATGATTCAAATTTTAGTATATTATTATGGATGATAAACGACTACCAGTTGTCAAAATTTCAGCTTTTCACAGTTGTTATTTCTAAAAATATTAGGTCTGAAAATTTTGTCCCTTAATTTTGGAGGCTACTGTATATATATATATATATATATATATATATATATATATATATATATATATATATATGTATATGTATATATATATATAAACATTAGCATGATTTTATTGCGATTAAAATTCAAAGATCTCATAACAAAATTAGAAACAATGGCAATTTTTTTTTCCAATTTTCGGATTTTGTAATCATGCCATATTCCTTTATTTTCTTTTAAAGTTAATAAGTCCCTTTTCTTCTGATGAGTTAAGGCCGAATAAATTAAGAAAGTGTGCATAATAATTGCATGAATGATTCTGCACTACGAAACAGGAGCATTTCAACGGACTTAAAGAAACATATATATATATATATATATATATTTACAGAATGTGAGAGATTATATAATTATTTCCATATCCAGACAACGCCATAGCTTGCAAGAGTCATTAGAGCAAAGAAACCGGAAGTCCAAGTCTCGAGTTTCGCTCTCATTTGGGTTCATCAGTTAGACATATCCGAATATGGAGACTTGGGTTTCGATTCTCGACTTCGGATATGTCTAACTAAAAGCGAAACTCGAGTCGTGCACTTCTGATTTTTTTGGCTGTTATAGCTTTTGCGAGATTCGACGTTGTTTGGCTGTGGGATAACAATTATATGTGAGTGTGTTTGTCTGTAGAGAAAGATAGATAAATCGATAAGTTATCACCTAATATCAGATAACCGCCAACCACGCTGATGAGCTGGCGTAACGGAAGAACGCGTGTCTTTAGATGTTTAAAAACATAAGTAAACAATATAAAATAACCGAGGTTAAGAAATGATGAGCCTTGCCAGTACTGGCTAGGTGAGCATTTGGGAATATTAAACGCCATATGTATTGCACCGGACGTAGAAATTTCTGTAAGTATCTGATAATATTCATACAACCAATACCAGCATGCCAACCGTCATCATCGGCTTAATTTTTTTTTTCTAATTAAGCCGGCGATGACGGTTGACATACTGCTTTTCTCTTCTTTTTATTGTTCGATCCCGCTTGACCGGAGATCGATTCCTCGTTTGGCTACTGCACTATCTGGAATACAATTTTCATTATTTCAGCTGTTATGAAAGCTATACAATCGAAGTATATGACTGGACTTAATTTTGGACTCCATTCTCTCTAAAGACCTATTTTCGCATTACGGATCAACTTGAGAGAATTTTCGTGCACGTTGAAATATTATGCGCGTTTTGTTTTTATATTTGTTTTAAATATCCAACATTTTTTCACTTCTTTTCTTGCCCATTTATAACTAAAATAAATTGCGGTTTAACTTTATGCCATAACTAACAAATTCTAGCATTGCTATAAATATAATTTGCTGATTTATTTATGTCCTTTTATGAGAAGAATAACAAGGATAGCATTCTTTGAAACTCTGCGGAATAAGGACTTTGTAAATTGTTTTTTGGAGTATTCAGTCGAACAATAAATTTTTAATTTCCTTTATCTTATAATAATTTAATTTCCTTTATCTTATAATAAGCTCTGCTCTCTATTGCGTATTGAGTTTTTTTATTCGGTTGGGATTAAATTATCCATATATATATATATATATATATATATATATATATATATATATATATATATATATATATATATTGAATTCAGCTGCGCAAAACGTTAAGCATTTCATATCCATCAGAATAAAAAGCATGCTATTCATATTACAGAATGAGTTATATACACATATGTGTTTAGTTTAGCAAACTAACCAATGAAATTAATCATTGTTTCATACACAAAAACAATAAATAAAAATTAATTTATAATCGATGCCAAACAGATATCAAAGGCTTTGCAATACACACACACACACACACACACACACGCACACACACACGCACGCACACACACAATCATAGATTGTGTTAACAAACATGCTTGGATTTCCTGTCTGAAATTACGTGATAATTTGTTGGTTATAATTTTATAATAATATATTTTATTGTTATTTCTTACGATAAATAGCTGTGATAATCTTTGCTCTGTGATCATTTAAGAGTTTGCTACACTGCATAAAAAATAAGGAAACTCTCAAAATCTCAGGGTGAAAAAATTAATTGTACTTATAGTTTTCAAAGTTATCACTATTGATAACTACTAAAATAACAATATATATATATATATATATATATATATATATATATATATATATATATAAATATATATATATGATTATTTTTTTGGTAAAAGAATTCCAGCATAGTGCTCAATTAAAAGGAAAATCCAAATTGTAAGAGCGTATTTATATTTTGTGTACAGAAAGTTGTTAGTTGAGACAGATCATTGGTACCGTCGGTTTATATATATTTAACAAAACGAGATTTAAACGTGAATTCGCGAGGTATATATACTTCACACTTCCAGTTATAAGATAGACGAATATTAGCTGAAGAGAGCTTGATAAGGATACCTTAAACGGGCCTTATTATCGGGCTTGAAACCGACGGTACCAATGATCTGTCTCAACTAACAACTTTCTGTACACAAAATATAAATAAATAAATATATATATATATATATATATATTTAGAGAGAGAGAGCGAGAGAGAGAGAGAGAAAGAGGGAGAGAAAGAAATACATACATACATAGACAGCAGCTGGAAAAGTGTTTTTGTCAACAACTGGTCGAAACATTGGCATGTGATTGACTTCATCATCGAACGAGACATAAGGGACAGCCGTGTGACCCGTGCTATGAGAGTGTTTGACTGGCCACAGACTGGTCAGAATTGTATTGATACTACACATTGCACTACCCCACTAAAAAGACCCTAGACTGTCAAGGCGTCCTATAGTATCGCTAGGCTGAAGAACCCATTCTGCTGGGCACAACCCCAGCAAGTGATAGACGAGAATCCAGCACAATGAAATAGACCTCTTTCCAGGAAACAGCTTGTGAGAGTGCGAAGGAAGCCCTTGAAGTGAAGACCAGAACTCATGAAGACTGGTTCGATGAGAATGACGTAAAGACAAAGTAAGTCATAAATGCTAAGACGTTTTACATAGAGTGGTTGAATGACACATCCTTCGTCTCTAAACGCGAAAAGTTCAAGGCGCTCTAGGCCAAAGTCCAGACTGAACTCTGAGCAATACATACCCAGTGGTTGGCGGAAGAAAGCAGCTAAAGTTCAATACTTCGCTGACACTCACAACGCCCTCTGCCTCCGACAGCGCCCCACTACTCTCGTCAGACGGGAGGAAGATGTTCATCAAGGACCAGTAGGGTCTCCGCAGGTGTTGACAGGAGCACTCCAGCACTGCTAAACCAATCCTGAATCAGTCCCCCAATATCCCGTCCAAGATTTTCTTGCACCCCCTAACGTCGAAGGGATGAAGATGCTGATTCAATCACCTGCAGAATATCGGGAAAGGATGTCATCGTAGTTGAGATGTAAAAGGCTTTAGTTCCTGACGCCTTTGCTCATTCTTTGGTAGGAGGAAATGATGTTAAACAAAATACTCATTTTTTCTCTCCATAAGAAGTAAGTCGGACTACGGGAACTAGATGGGCATTTCACTCCTCTCAATTACCGGAATGATTTTACGCAAATTATCCTTAAAACTCGCTGTTATTAATAAAGAGACCTCCTTGATATCTATACCAAACCACTGGATATAGCTTATAATTTACTTTACTATATTTGTAAATGAAATGTACAGTGATCTTAGCTGCTTCACTCGGAATTTTTTCTGAATAGATACAATTTTTGTCCCTGACCTTAATGACTGCCTAAAAATACAAATTCCGAATCACATGTAATAATTGCTTCTATTTACCTCCAATACGGCTGCCTTTGTCTAACCTGCATGCTAAATAGGGAAAAAGAAGAAGAAAAAAGTTTGTTCTGTTTCCCAAACTAAGACATTACTTGAAACTCTAAATCCTAATAAAACTCTACTGTATTTTGTACGTTAATAACCCCGTCTCTTGAAAGCTAACAATCTGCTCTACTCCCTCCGAAGCTGCCACGAAAACTATACATTACACACGCCTTAGTAGTGTAATCCTTAGCTTCCAGCTCCTAACCTTCACATGCTAAACGCCTAACATTCATCACTAAAGATCTATACATTTCTACCTCTAAGACATGCATTAGAGTTAATTCTTATCCAGTTAGGTACTTACGAGCCAAAGTATGTACTCAGATGCAAAGCGATCTTCATTACATAACAATGCCTCTTCCTAGATGGTTTTGCAACGATTAATAAAAAACTGAACCGATACTTCTTCTTATGCAAAACGCTCCATGACTTATAAATGAAAACTAAAATTATCTTCCTTCAATAGTAGAAACACACTTAATACCTACAACTTCTATCTATTCGCATCTACTGAAAACTTGCCCAAATATCTATTTACTTAATTATACATAAAGAATACGCCATGACTTAAGATTTACCTCCAGTTAAAGCCATAATGTACTGCAATTACATCTTAACCCTCCTGTAATCTAAAATATACAGAGATTGGGCACAATTCTTAGCTCAATTCCTAATACCTAATACCTACTTATACTGTAACGATATCTGTACATGCTAACATATAAATAAAATAAAAAATTTAAAAATCTAAAGTTAAAATCTTAATCCACACTAACGCCTTTTTAACAAGCCTGCTCACATAGTTGCTTCCACTGGATGAACGTTTTTTTTGTTTTAGTAACAATGAAATAGCAATCTCCCTAAATCACTTTGAGGAGTGTAACTATTCAGTAGATATATAACCTCTAGAAACTAACCCTGTAATATTAACTAACCATACGAGGTCGCAGAAATACCTGAATTAGGACCCAGGCGCGGAGCAATACCCTCTCAGGGCTGATGGACCCAGATCTTCCCAGATCATCCGTCTAGGAGAAGGAAAACTCTGAAACTAAACCTAAGGGGAGGGAGGCCTCTCCAGTCTTGGATGACAACCTTCCTAGAGCTCGTGACTCAAAAAAATTACCGGTCTGCAAACCTAAACTGCTTAAGGAGTAGATAGACTCTGTCTATCGCCCGGCTTCCATATTCCTTCTTTGCCTATTTAGTAAGGCGTAGAGACGCTATCACAGAGATTCGACGAAACACTCAGTGGTAGATCTTGTTTCTTGTCTAGGGAAATGAATGCCGTCTTCCTCACCCCGACACGTCCCACCCCTCAAACCTCGGCACTTGGGAGTGCTTAAGTACCATATATGCCTGTGAAATTAGATTGAGTTGACCTTCTTCTGATGGGTTGAGGGTACCAGATTGACAGCTGCTGTTTCCGACAGGTAGTACAGAACCCCTAACTCTTTTGTAGCTCTTAGAGCGGCTACTCCATCAACAGTTTTATAATATCGGGATGTTTGTAGTGCCATCTCGCGCATGGAAAGGAACCCTGTACTCATCCCCGATGGCCTTTCCTGAGGCCACAGTCCTAGTTGAAGAAAGGAAAGCTGATGGTCTACTTGTGTTGCATGTCTGATACCCTGCATAACCTCTTGTTCAGGCCCCCCTTACCTAACTGAAACTCTTTAAAAACATGACAGTACAATAAAAAAAATAAGCTAAAACCAGACTTGGGGTCAAACAAATCCAACTAGCCACCTCCCTTGAGGCTTGCATTCACTAACATCCGTGGGCTTAAAACTAATTTAGCTGATGTTGAGGCATTTCTCCTAAAACATACCTCGGATATCTTAGCACTAAGTGAGACTAACCTACACTCCTCTATCCCCTCTAACTACTTTAACATGCCTGGATATCACCCACTCTGCCGTAAGGACTCTGACAGACATATACACGGACTTGAAGTCTACATTCGTAACACCCTCCCCTTGAGTAGAGAAACAAACCTAGAATCGGATGATCAAGCCTTTATGTGCTTTAGACTAATCATGCAACATAACATTAGCGACTTTTATTTTCTCTACCGCTCCATAATAAAAAAAAAGTTCCTGGTAGTATAGACACAACACTCTCCTTCGACACTAGCGCACAAGTAAATGTATTTGGTGACTTTAATGTCCACCACAAAAACTGGCTTGGATTCTCTACTTACACAGCTGCAGCGGGAAGCACAACACAGCACAGCAGGCAGCTTCTCTATATCTCACACCCTATCACAAATGGTTACGTTCCCAACCCGTTTCCCTTTCCGTTGACCAGCAAGAACAACACGCATCACTTCTAGATCTGTTTCTTACCACAGTTTCCGAGTATTGTATAACGAATGCTGACAGCCCAGTTGAGAACGCTAATCATGCAGTGATAATGGTCGAAATCGCCCTAAACTCTTAACCTAAAACTGAAGAGCCAGTGCTCAAAACACCGAGATATTATACAAAGTCTGACTGGGAAGCTATCAGAGATCTTATCAGAGATGCTCCATGGGGAAATATTTTTTCTCTTCCTGCTGAACAGTGCGCAAATGAGACCACTGAATTGTTCAAAACGGCAACTGATGCACATGTTCCCATGCGGAAATTTTATAGCAAGCCCCACTCTCCCCAATTGTTTACTTCTACTTCCGCAACTGCCATGGCTCAAAGGCAGCATGCATACCGCAGATTTAACCGACATAAGTCCAGTTCAAACAGACATCAGTATATAGAAGCTAGAAGTAACGTTAAGAAAGAAATAGCGACAGCTAAGAGAGAATTTACTGAAACCACCAAAAAACGCATCGAAGCACAAAAATTAGGAACTTGTGACTTCTGGAAAATCTACAACAGTGTAGTAAATAATGGGCAATCAACAATTCCCCCACTAACCAACAATCACGAGGTTCTTTGCTCAGCAACCGAGAAGGCTAACATGCTTGCAAGCCGGTTTGCCTCAAACTCCACACTGGACCCTTCTAACCACCCCCTACCGACTTTCCTTTGCGAACAAGCGCCACGATCTGAAAACCACCCCTGCTTAGGCACATGCTATCATAAAAAACCTTGACACTTCAAAAGCATGTGGACCTGATCTCATCCCAGCTGTGTTATTATAAAAAGTACTCAGCCGAAGTAGCTCCAGTTCTCTCCAAACTCTACAACAAATGCCTTTATGAATCTTGCTTCCAGGCTGTTGGAAAACTGCTTCTGTAGTACCAGTATTCAAGAATTCTGGCGAAAGAACTGACACATCAAATTATCGCCCCATTAAACAAGCCCGTTCCACAGCAGGCATCCTAACTAATCTCTGAACGTATATATCATTCACTGGACAAAGCGGGGGAGGGTAGAGCTGTAGCTCTTGATATATCTAAGGCTTTTGACAGGGTATGGCATGAGGGTCCCCTCAGGATAATTAGATCATACGGTATCACTGGTAGAATACGTAACATAATTAAATCCTTCTTAGATAAGAGAAAAATTCAAGGGTCTATCCTTGAACCTCTATTATTCCTAATATTCATAAATGACTTCCCCGACAAAATTGCCTCTGAGATGGGTGTATATGCTGATGACGCCACACTTTATAACAGGCACAACAGGAAAACAAATGAACACATATCTAAAGAAATGGCAGAAACACTAGAGGATGACCTCCAATTTGTAGTGAAATGGGGACAAAAATGGATGGTCACATTCAATGCTGCCAAGACTAAACTGGTTTCCTTCAATAATTACAAGAAACCTTCTCTACCATCAATAGCAATGCCCAGTGACTCTTTATCTGAGAGTACATCTTTCAAACTCCAGGAAACATGAGTTGGGCCGCTACAAATAATGTAGGCTCTCTGTACCGTGCTACAAATCTACTGACACCTGAAAGTATCCTGTACCTCTATAAGGCCACCATTCGCCATTGTATGGAGTATTTCTGTCACATTTAGGCTGTTGCATCTGCTACTAGACAAGGTTAAAAAAAGAGTCGCCAATCTGATAGGCCCTGAACTGGCATCTAAGCTTCAGCCTCTGTCCTGCGACGAAACATTGCATCCCTCTGCCTGTTCTACAAGTATTTTAATGGTGAATGCTCTGGCGAACTGCAGACACTTGTTCCTCCACGACATAGACACCCTCGACAAACCCGACAGGCAGCTAAATCCTACTCCCACACAGTAGAGATCCCTAGATGTAAAAGATCTTTCTACTCCAGTAGTTTCTTCCCCAGAACCGTTAGACTCTGGAATTCCATTCCAAGTCCCTACTTCCCCAACTGTACTGATATGCAGAAGTTCAAGTGTAACGTGTACCGACATATTGCTGTCCAAATCCCTACATAGTGTCCCAGAAGTTGTTGCCCCTGATAGTAGCCCCCTACACCAAAGTGTCAATTTGCCTTGTTTGAGGTGAAAATGTAATAAAAAAAATAACCAAAGTCTAAGAACAGAACCTCTCTGAGGCACGGTGCAGCTTCAAGCCTGACAGGAACACCGTAGATATAATGTTCGCAGTGCATTCAAAAGTGCATTGAACAGAACAATCTCTTCTACTCAGTATATATATGAACCTCTCCAAATCTTTGGATAGTCCTTGAGCGCATCGGATGTCCTTTAATGTTTGTGTCAATGATCAGGCTCTGCAATGACGGTTTGACTGGCCAGGCCATTTTTTATTTTTTCAACGGTTGTGACCTTATAATTTATATTTTATACATACTTTAAATATTTCTTCATTTCTTATTCGTTCCTCTTTCCAATCTCTGTGTTATTAAGGCAATTTCTGTCTATATTTATATTTGTATAATTCTGGATTTTCTCTTCTAATAAGAAGCATTTACCTCCGAAATATCATAGCCTAGAGTTTTCTTTTTTTTATTTCTCTCTTTTACTTTTTTATATTGTTCCGATGTTATAAAAAGTTTATGTGATTTTTATCATTCATCTTTTACTCAATATATTTAATTGCTGCTCTTAACACTATTGAGCTTCCTTTTATCGTGATTAGTTTTTGTTAAAGATATACTTCCACAGTGCTCAATATAGTAAAGCTAGGTTGTAAATTTTGAAAATATATATGGTACTTAAGCTACACAGAATTTTCTGCGGCAATTGCCTAACGAATTATCACGAGGATGAAACGCGGAGAATCATGTGTAGCTTAATCGTCATATATATTTTAAAACTTACATTATATCTAGACACACACACACACACACACACACACATACATATATATATATATATATATATATATATATATATATATACAGAACTTTGTGTATGTGTCTGTGTGTATGTGAGTTCCTTCCCTGGCTGAGCCGATTTGTATGAAATTTTGCACGAAAGTATTTTATGTGCATAACAGTGTTCCTAGATAGTTTTTTTTTATTAGAATGTATTTGATAAGTATCAATAATCGATAATTGAAATAATTCGATGAAAGAAGAAACATACGATTTCGATTAAAGTTAACGCTTTACACAGCCTAACATCACAAGTGCATCTGATAAGTTTTATTACCACACAAGCCGAAAGGCCTGATATATAAAATTAGAAGGTTCTTTGATATGACATGGGCGCGTTTGTAAATGAATGATTCTGTTTAAACCACATTTGCACTATGATACTTGACTTTTTCATTTTAAACCTGAAATCACCCCATTATAATCGCACAACCAGTAAGACTAGGCATATAAAATCAACAGTAGGTTCTTTGATATGACAGAGGCAGGTTCGAAATAAATGTTTCTGTTTAAATAACTATTGAAGTATGATACTTGATTTTTCTATTTTAAACTTAAATATAATCCATTATATATGAAATATGATTTTATAAAATTAACACTAAGCTCTCTACAGTGCAATGTAAATTACATATTAGTGTTAACTAAGTCAAAGCGAGAGGCATCTGAAGCTTCTTCCAGGTGTATCGCGATATCTTCCAAGTTAGCGCAGGCTATCAATCGATTTGAATGAAAATTAGGCAATTGTACCGATTTGGATAATAATAAAAAATTGGGAGCGTGTAACATGCGTTTATCATTATTCAGTCTCGTGTAACGTCGGGCCATCCGGGTAGTATATAAAAGCTAAAAATATGTCTTTGTCACAACTTCAATCAAAAGTTAGTTTATTTGGCAGACAACTTAAACGTCTTCTTTAAAAATAAGATATTTCTTAGCAAGTTTTAAAAAAGCATTTGTCATTTTATTCCCGCTTTATGAAGTACTATTATATTTCTGAGCGCCTTTTAATCGTCTACAATTAGAGATCTTCCATTTCATGTTTTGACGTAAGTATTAAAGAGAAGTTATTTTTTTGCTGCTTATTCATCCTCTAGCACTGCTCTAAAGCTTTTGCCAAATTTCTCCGGCGATAAGAGAGGCGCGCCAATCATGAGCCTCGTATGCCTTTACACGCGATCTACTTATGGCGAGATTGCAGGACGTTTTATTACCAACACTGATGCGGCTGAAACTAACAAAAGTCGTTTCTCACGTCATTTATTTTTTCTTCCTCCTCTTCACTTTTATCGGTTTTGTTGGTGTGAAAAAGAAAACCAAGTCTTAAATGACGTTGGGAAACTTGTGAAAGTCGTGTTTGATTTTAAAGGATGGTCAGAGTTGTCGGAAACGAACCGGGTCAGGAAATTAAGAATAATGTTGAAATTAGTTTTAAAAGAGGTGATTAAAAGGGGCAGATGATTGATGGGACGGTTTTAAATGATGAAGACATTTTATTTCGGTTGTGAAGCCGACCTTCTTGTGTGGTTGAAGACTTTTATGTAATAGAGGGAGTTTTCAAATAGACGAACGTATTTGTAAAGAAACCGATATTTATATTTTAAGCTAATAAAATCTTTCATTTGATAAGGTTTTTAACTGAAACGAGTTTGGTCCTTTCAATAGCAGCTTCGTTGCCGGATACTTCCGAGGAAGTAAAACGTTTGGCACTCATGAGCTGAGGAAGAAACAGCTGATTTTCAGATGATCAACATACTAAAAGACAACATAAAGGACGGTACTAAGCGTGGATGCACATTGCGTATAAAATAAGGAATAATGTCACGAAGAAAATACCAGAATACAAATGGGAGAGGACAACTTAAATTCGATTCCTTAACAACCTATAATAACCGGTAACTCAAACGCTTGACACTTTACCTAAGTTGAAGATATCTGAAAACGAAGAAGTCAAATATATAGTTTAGATTCGTGAGTCTTCTATAAAAGCTTCCCAGATGCACTTGAAGAAGGTTGCAGGTTATATCGGCTTAAAGTTTTGGTAAATAACATACACCATTGAGAATAGTAGTCCAAATAATACAAGCGTTCTTTTTCAGAGAGTCACCACTTCAAAGTCCATTTAAGGTTCAAGTGTCATTCGAGGATAAGATTTAATGAACATCAGGTGACGGATGAGCGAGCCCCATGATTATCTGAAATGTTATAATTTTTTTAGTGTTGGATTTTTAAAGAGGATGGTTCAACCTTGACTCGTTCACGCTAGATTTGAAAACATCAATGTTATAGTAGTTGGAAAGTAGCCCAACAGTATTGTGTTCCACAGGCGGGCAGTTTCAGGAAAACAAAAAACATAATCACAGAACTTACATTTAGTTTTAGTCGAAGATAGATAATAAAAGGAAAATGGTTACAATTATAACTCGACGAGTGTCTGCTGCGAAGTTCAGCCGTGCATTTGTGATGAAAATAACGGTATAGCAAAGATAGAATCGTTAGGTCTCTTCTGTGAGAAGGGAATGCAGGGTGGATAACAGGACTTCACTCATTAGATTGTTCAGCCGCTTTTGAACCTTGCCAACGCAGAAAAGGATACTTTTAATAGCACATCCTCAGATGAAGCAACGGTACTCCATCTTATGACATATTTGGCTCCTATACAAGTAGTGGATTGTAGCAAGCCATAAGTAATTTCTGGAGTGGTCGAATGGTCCACCCATTTTACGAGTGACATTAGAAACTGATCTGATGTAAGTCTTCAATTCTAGGCGAGGTGTAAAAGTCTTCAATTCTAGGCGAGGAGTAAAAGTCAAACTCAGAAGCTTGTTAAAACAGGGTGTTTCCTCAAGACGAGACCGTTCATTACAAATGGGCCCAAGTAAGTGCCCAAGCGCTGGTGGTGAAAAGATAACCAGTCATTTAAAAACAATAAATCACTCCTATCCAAAAGTCAATAGTCACTTGAGGATAAGATTAATAAGTCTGTCAGGTTGATGGCGAGACACCGCCAGAAGGATTATTAATGGTGGTTTTAGCCCAGAGGATTGTGATTCTTTGATTATTCAAGGATTTATTTAGATTGGATTTAAAAACGACCATAGTTTATTCATCTGGGAAGGAACCTGTTCAATCTCCGACAGAATTACATCTAATTTGACCTCCTGATGATTTTTTGTGCTTCTAAATCCCTAATTATTTTTTCTAACGGACTAAACTTTTATATAAACAACATCACCTCTAGTGACTTGTAACTGGCTGAGCGAAAAATGCTCATGATTGTGTAGGTACCTATTAATGGGCATGTAAAACAAAAAAAAGTGTATTTTACCTGATTCCAGTATTGAGAACTCTTGTATTCACATTGTTTAAACTTTATTAGTTGCTTTAAATCTGGAATATATAAACATGAAATTATATATATATATATATATATATATATATATATATATATATATATATATATATATATATAGCTTAATGCGTAAGATGAAGAGAGCGAGAGAGCGAGAGAGAGAGTTCAATTCCTCAAAAGAGACTTATCTGGATAATGCCGAGCTCGACAATTATTATTGGAGCTTATACAATAAGACAACAAGAGTATTAAATGGAGTCACAAAACTATACATTGGTAGATATAGAATGGATCATTTATTGAAAAATGGAATACAAGCAAAATTTGGGGGATATAAGTGACTCTTTATGCCAGGGCATTTCGGAGTCTAATACTTCTCATCAGAATAGAAGAGAAGGTGCTAAGTAGCATGGGGAAGATGCGGCGTCTAGCGTAGGGTTCATTAGGGACGAAAAAGACGAAGAGGGATTATAGAATGTTAAGGGAAGCTTTATTGAATTATAAATAAATAAAGGAGAAGCTTGTTATATAGAGTATGATATATAAGGTTTTATATGGTCTTTAACATAGTGTTGATTTTAAGGGTTTTATGTTTTAGGGTTAAATTGGGGGTGTATTGTTGCTGCGTGGTAAAATTTTAACGGTTTGTGGGGTGTCTAGTATCTATGGAGTGGTATTTCTGACAGGTGCAACCTAAACGGAAAATGGCGGATATAAAGGTCAATACAAGGTAGTAAATTGATTAGGTATTATTCGGCTATATTTTTAAGTGTCTTCTGTTATGATATAGGGAGTATGATTATAAGAGGGCGGTAGGAGGATAGGATGGCAATGTCTATGAGTGCGTTTAACTTGCAACAAAAGGTTTAAGGATATATATATATATAGTTGTAAGGAGAAAGAGTAAGGGGACATTTACTACTTATATAAGTGGTAGTAATACCAATAATAGGGTAATTATAATAATGAGAATGGTAATAATAATTATAATTATAGTAATAGTAATAATAATAAGCATAAAAATAAAATAAAATAAAAATAAACATAAAAAAGTAAAAAAGAAAGATAAAAAATAAAAATAATATTACCAATAGCTGTGATAAAAGTAATGTTGAAAGTAATAGCAATAAAAATGAAGATAATGGCAACGGTTATGTTCGCAATGACGGGGATCATAATGGAGATAATAATAATAATAACAGCAATTATAATGACGACTATAATAATAATAATAATAATAATAATAATAATAATAATAATAATAATAATAATAATAGCAGCGGAAAAAAAACAAGGCAAAAATAATAATGGTTATAATAATAGTGATAACAATACTACTACCACTACCTTCCCTATCACCCCGACTACTACTAATAATAATAATGATAACAATGTTAATAATAATTACAAGGGAATGCGTAAAAAAACACGTATATATACATATATACAAACACAGAAGAAAAAGGAAAGAGATGAGGATATATTGAAAGTAGATGTAGAATTAGCCGGGAAAGCGTAAGAGCTCGAACAAAACACCTTGGGTTTAAATTAAAGAAGTCCTTCATTGGGGAAAATAGACTCAAGAGTCCACAATAAAAACTTTAAGTTTCTTGAAATCCGATTATAAAGGCCATCAAGTATATGTTAAAGCAAGGCCTAGAAAAATGGAATATATACTTTCTCATTTATGAACACGAGGGACAGGTCTATCCAGTCGGCGCAGCTACTTTTTATAGTAGTTCTAATATCCAAGAGATGTTGCAAGAAGCACCGTTTACAGCTGTCCGTTAAAATTCCATATTTCTCCATTAAATTTTGTAATATTGTTAGGGTGGTCTTGCATAGATGCACTGGTTTGGTGTATTCTTTTTCCCCCTATTTTGGATGGCAAAAAACGATCAACGGAGACGCTTTTGATGTATTTTACTAAAAACTGGAAGGTTCAGTGAGATTATCAGGGGAAAATGACGACTAGAAAGGAATTTGGAAGGACCACGTGTTTGCGTGTGGGGAATTGGGATCGCACTTGGCTGATAGTCGGAAGGGGTAAAAGAGGGATTGGGATGTGTCTGTATGGGTGACGGGGGTGGTTTGTGCTGAACCGGGGGAGCTTATCTTAGGTTAATATTCGGTACATTTAAATGTTTTAAATTAAATCCTACTATGATGAAGGGCTTAGTGTAAATCTAATAGAGGAGTCCAAATGCGCTGATTTTTAAATTATTTCTTATTTGGGGGGGGGATTGCCAGTGAGGGTTACGGGTTGTTGTCAGATGGTTCTAAATTTAGGCTTTAGGTCTTTGGCCCTGGGAGGGGGTTTCTAAGCTATTTCATCATTAGGTTTAGGTTTTAGATTGGTTAAGTTATATTCTTGTTGTGTTGTGTTCTAATTATTAAATTAAGTGTACGGTTTTTTTTACACAGTGATCACCACTTATCAAGGCCCGGAAGCCTCTCAGGGATAAGGGTTATTGCAAGTACATTACGTTAGTGTGGAGATTTGATGAAGTGTTTACTTAAGGGGACGGTTCATTAGAAATTTGTTAACATTGGACTTGAAGACATCCAAGTTGTAGTCCGGTGGGAAACAGGCAGACGGAACAGGTTTTACGAGGATAGGGTTTGTTTGGCAAATTTGTCTGAGGGCTTATGCTTAAAGTAGTTATATTGTTAATTAGGCCCTGCCAGGATGCAGGCGACTCTAGGTCGGGTATTTATTTAATGTTATGTAATGGAAATGTAAGTATTCAGAGGGTGTGCTAATATTTTATATTAAAAAGTTGAAGTTTTTATGGCGATTTTTGCAGATAGCGAGTGCTTAGTGGCGGTTGTAAAAAAAGAAAGAAATTTGGTTTGGGTTGTTGTCTAATAGCCAGCGAATGACAACGAAGAAGCGCAATAAGCTAGTGGTACATTTTCAGTGGGGTTATTTGCATTTACGTACTTGAAATTATCTCTGGTTTTGAATTGAGGATGTTTAATTTATTAGGTGTCGTTATAATCTCGGTCGCCTCTGCATTACATAGAAGATAGTATTTAGAGCCTGGGCTGTATGATTAGGATTTTCTTATTATTTTCCATTTTAATGTAAAGTCAATTTTGTTTTGTTTTAAATTTCTCACTAGGTTAGATAGGATAGTTTTTGTTTTAGGTGTTTCCTTAGAGAATAATTGTAAATGGTTCACAATTCTGGCCTTTATTGGGAAGGAGGATAATCCTATGTAGGTATGTATTATAGGGCTTGTGCGCGGTGTATCTAAAGATTCTTCATTTATTTGGGGGTGGCCTGAGTTTCTATGTTCAGGTTCTGTAGAGCTTATACCTATCTGCAGTGTTGTCGGTTGTTCAGTTTGTGTACTATTACTTGTTGTGTTATGCGGATCCTCTCTAGTGTAACTGCTATTAGGGGTTTGGACTGTCTGGTTATAAATTGTCGTATTAGGCGGGAGTTCTGTTACTGTACATGAATATATGACGTCTGAATATACACAGCCATTCTCCAGTAGGCAGCTGTTTGGGTCGTTACAATTTCAGTTTGGTTGGGCTAGACTAGGTTGTCATTAATTATTTTCTGCGTTGATTCTATTTTCTTATTATTATTGCTTATAATAGATTGTGCTACATTAGGCATAGTTAAGAAGGATAATTTAATAGCGTTTTTATTTAGGATCGTGCTGTATATGTGAGGATGCTTGAAAGAATATTCTACTAATTCAAAGAATTCTTTTGGAATATTATTTTGGACGTTATTATTGTATGGAGGGGGGATTGAACCAAATATTGGACTTTCTTCTGATCCGATTTTTGGGGAGTGTCTGCTCATCTTGTATAAGCTTTTCATTGTTAGGAGTATTTGGCATATGGTACTTATGATTCGATCTTGCCTTATTATTTTGTTTAGATTTGCGTTTAGTCATGTTGTGGGTCACTATGCCTAAGGGGCTGGATAGTTTTTTAGCATTATTCGTATCGGACAACTGTACCTTTGTATCCCGAGTGTGCTAGTGCGTTGTTATAAGAGGTGTAGCTTTCATTGAATATTTCATGGTTTGCAGAGAGATTAGAAATTCTTTTAGGCAATGAGGTAGGGATTGCCTTAATGACGGATCTAGGGTGGGTGGAGAATTTGTGGAGATAGTGTAGCGATAAATTTGGTTCATGGTAGGGGCAGTATGTTCCATCCTTTAGGTTTAAGGTTAAGTCAAAGAAGTTTGAGGTGCTTTTTTCTTTCTCTAATGTTATACTAAGGCCGAAACTTTTTAAAAATTCTCTTAGTTTGATTATGGTCCTATTGTACATTCTGGGCCTAGCCCCAGTTACTAATAGGGTGCCGTCTCTGTAAAGGCTTCCTTGCACGTCGCTATTATTGAATCTGTATTTAAGCTCATTTAATAGGTAGATTCGTACCAGATCTGTTACTTTTGCAGAGTCTGACGCGCCCATCACTATGTCGAAGTGATCAGGTTCACAATTTATTATCAAATGGTATTAAAGTCTTTCTTGCTAGTAGGATTAGACTAATTTCTGAGTCGAAAAGGTCCGAGTTATGTTTTGCTAAGATGAGCGCTTTGTTTAAAGTATAGATTGGTAGTAGTTGTTAATGTCAAATCTTATGAAGCTTAATCTTGATATGTCTTTGATGTTTATGAACCAATCAATAACATTGTCCGATGATTGCCAAAGGGAGAAGCTTATTTTCTTTCTTATACTTGTTATCATTCTATCTAATATGTTTTTACTTATTCTTCCTAGGTCTGATTTAGAGAGCAGATAAGCCTGATGCAGGGGTTACTGTTGAAATTAGGCTTATGGTCCTTTAGGGTGAATCTTGGGGTAGCTGGGGTGAGGATTTCTGTGCGATTACTCAGGTCCAAGCTAGTGAGTATGTGCCGATTAGGTTGCACCTGTCAGAAATACCACTCCATAGATACTAGACACCCCACAAACCGTTAAAATTTTACCACGCAGCAACAATACACCCCCAATTTAACCCTAAAACATATACCTCTTAAACTCAACACTATGTTAAAGACCATATACAATCTTATATATCATACTATATATAATAATCTTCTCCTTTATTTATTCAGAATTCAATGAAACCTCCCCTAACATTCTATAATTCCTCTTCATCTTTTTCGTCCCTAATGAATCCTACGCTAGACGCCGCATCTTCCCCATGCTATCTAGCACCTCTTCTGATGAGAAGTATTAGACTTCGAAATGCCCTGGCATAAACAGTCACTTTTATCCTCCAAATTTTGCTTGTATTCCATTATTCAATAAATGATCCATTCTATACCTACCAATATATAGTTTTGAGACTTCATTTCATACTCTTGTATGTGTGTGTAAATATTTAATAGGTAAACTCTTAAACTATTGGTCAAATAACACTGAAATTAACAAGAAATAGTAATTATACACCAAATAAGGTTTATAATTGGGGGGGGTGAATAACGTGTACGAACATATATCAGCAAGTTGAAATCTGAAATGACTTCTTTCTGCGCATGCTCACATAAAATTAATTTCTTCTAGTGTGTTAATATTTAGGCTTTATTATAGTTCTTTCAATAACAACAGCAGTAGAGAACACGGCTGGATCGCTAAATGATTTGGTTTCGATTCTAGCTGATGGCCCCAAGACATTTTTGTTTCTTAAACTTTTACCATCATGTTTTTGTATTAATAAATGCTAATATCTGCATGATTTTAAATATATTTAAACGTATTTTACGGAAGGCGGAATCAAAATTTATCTACAGGCTGGGAAAATAAAACTTTTCTTTTTAATTTCTTACATATTTTTTTACTGTCTTTAAAAGATGGATATTTTTTGACTATCATTTTATTTTCGAAATTCCTCATGAACGAGGACAAAGTTCAATTAAAAAAATCATACTTTTCTGAAGTAAATCTTCAACAGGGGATAAATTCTAAGTACAGTTTTGATAGAAAAGCTTACTTAGGTACCTGCGTTTCTTTTTTTTTCTTTTTTCCAAGTAATACATAAATATCGCTGGAGATTTTGAAATTGGGAACATTTATAGTCTAGCTGAACTTTAATAATGTTATGTTTCTTTAAATTAAATTATTACTACGGTTTCCTTTAGATAATTTACTTTTCTTTAAATAGCGTTTCATTTAAGCTAAATAACTTCTTTCTTTTTCTATAATATTTTCTCCTTTTCTTTTTTGTAATTAGACAAAGACAGAACTATATATTTTTTCTTTTCGTTTCCATACATCGAATAGATAAATAAATATTAATTTCAAACCAAAATTCTAAACTTTTCGAATGTGTTTGTTGTGTTTTATCGAATGTTATACTGAACTAAAATATTTTTAAGAAAATTATGACAACACAAAATAGAGGTTTATTTCAATACGTAACTAATAAAATATAAATAATCATTATATTTTGATAAACAAATTTTAATTTTATTGACAGTTTTTAAATAATTGTTCTCTCTGATTTAAATGCATTTTTTTCGGTATTTTTTACTCACTGTTCACACTCTTCTATAAGTTTTCGGGTATGCTGACAACGAATATTACGGTTAACTGAGTGATAGGTCTAATAAAACTTTATAGTCTGCAATAAGTGACTTATCTATCATACAAAATGCTGCTGTCCTTGGGAACTGAACTTTTGATTTGGTCTCGAATTTATTCTTTCTATTTAAAATGTGATATTAAAATCCGGCACTTCTGCAATACTACGTGGTAACGACATTTTTGGTTTTAATTTTGGATAATATTATTATAATGACATATTTATTTCATGATCAGTCTGTAGAACTTTTCTAAAATCACCGCTTTTTCATTGACACTGGTTTTATAACATTGAATAGAAATCTTCAATTGCACGAATTTCCATGTGCGCAGACGGTAAATTCAATTGGTCACTTGATGACTAAGGTTTTCCCAGATATTGCTAAACATTTCCGCAATGTTGTATGCCTCTAGAAATGATGCTCTTGATATGATAAATTATAATCTTTTGCAAGAGTTATCAATCCATTTTGTTATTAATGAAAGTCAGGCGGTAGAATTTCCTGTAGAATTCATTACAATCGACTGATATTGAAAGAAGGAACTTCAGTTATATTATTAAGAAATCTTGACCCACCTTAACTGTGTAATATGACACGATTAGTAATAAAATATTTAAAATCTAATGTTCTGGAAGCCATTATAAGAACTGGAAATTTTTAAAGGTTAAACTGTGTTAATTCCTATGATTCCCCTTTTTCTTATGACACGTCATTTCACTTCCAGCGTTTGCAATTTCCAATAAAAATTAGGTTTGTTATGTCTGGGAATAAAGCTCAAAAGTAAAGCCTCATAGTTGTTGGACTTAATCTTCAGACACCTTTCCTTTCTAATAGCCAGTTTTATGTTGGTTGCTCACGCATTAAAAGTCCTGAAAAACTCTACATTACTGTTAGAGGTCACACCCAAAAACTTGCTTTTGTAGAAGGGCTTCAAATTAATGCTATATATACATTTACCAGTGTTCAGATATACAGTGTTTTGATCAAAATTTTAATTATTTCATTAACAGAATAGATTACTAATGTAATCTTTATATATATATTGTACATTAAATAATACAAACAGAAGGAGATTTAACAGTTTCAGATAGGCAATCTGATATAAAATAATACTTGCAATTCTTACATAATACCTTTAAACCAGAAATATTAAAAGATTAAAAATAAAACAAGAAAAAGGTTTAGAGACACTAGGGAGACCTCTATAAAATAAAACGAACCTATTACTCTTACCTCGTAGGGGGAGTTTGAAAAAAGCCATTGTGAATTAATGTTTCATTCAATCAATTTGATAATTATGTATGTGGACGGAATATTCAAATATATCAACTTGGCAACGCTGAGTAGTTCAGCTAATATATATATATATATATATATATATATATATATATATATATATATATATACATATATATATATATATGTATATATATATATATATGTATATATATATATATACATATATATATATGTATATATATGTGTGTAGAGAGATAGGGGGAGAGAGAGAGAGAAAGTGATGGCATTTGTTTTTGTTTTTGCGATACGTTTTGAATGGATTCAATTATTTACGAAAGGGCATTTTTTACCTAAATGCGAGTTGGGAATAATTTTCCCTTTAACCAATTTGGTACCCTCATATAGGAATTGAAATACCCGATTGGTTTTTGTTGTTAATGTCAGTTACTGACGTTTTATTTATATTGGATAATCTCAAATTCTTAATAAAATGAGAAAATATGTAAATGAGTCTTACTTTAGCCATAAGATGCTGTATGTAACGTTCTAAAAATCTAAAGATATTTTATGACATCGAGTCAAACGATGTTTCGATCATTTATAAAAATAACGTCAAGTGGAAACATGGCGGTAGAAAACAACGGAATCAGCACACAGAAATTGATTTTATCCTTTAGTTCTTTTCTCCTAGACTATTAGCCGTATTAAATTTTGAACGTTTAGTGGGTCCTTCTATTTTACACATAACTAACAGCAGCAGAAATAGATTGATAATATTTACTTTCTATCTCTACCTAAAACTCTATGACATTTCAATGAACAAAGCTTCTTTTCTAAAGCTGCTGATTCGTGGAACACAATAAGCTGTAGCTGCTTTCCGGCTGACTATAACATAGTTCTTATTAAGTTCAAAGTAAATAAATTAATGTAAGTTATCAATTTTTACCCAATTACCACCATACTCGACCCACACAATGTGCACCCAGTAACCCTTATACTCTAAATGCATATCAGCCTTGATAAGCGTTGAATTCCTAGTAAAAAATGCAAAAGTTACTTAATAGCTTAAACGGAACTTAGAACATGAAAAGTGCCCCATCTATTACCGTACTTACAATACCTTGTATCTACAAACAGTCACCGAACTGTGGACAAATTAGATTAAAGATTGTTTAACTTCATTTTGACACAATAAACAGTTTATGAGCAAGTTAAAGACATACGCCTTCCTTAAAACTGTAAAATATATTTAGTTGTGAACCCGTATTTTGGTACTCAAAGTAGAAAGCCTGAATAATGTGTAGAAAATGAAAAAGATAAAGGAAAAAAATCAATGACTTTTATTTCCTTTGTAAATATAAGAAAGGATGATTCATAAAAGGTGTATGGGTTTATGAAAACACGTGAGGTATAAAGAATCAGTGAGTTTACATTGATGAGAATTTCAGAAACACTTCCGCCCAGGTACTAAATAAGCAAATACAGGGTAGCCAATAAGTTACGATAACCTTTTTGAAAACTAACGCTTATAAGCTTATACTTTGATAATTGATATTATAATTTATTTCTTGTGCAAAAAAGAAAATTTTAATACTTATTTATATCATATATTAAGAGGGATACACTTCATTAGTCTTATTCATTTATGACTTAAAATAACAAACTTATGCAGTTTCCTTTTAAACATTCAATGCCATTCAAACACGGCTGTATTTAAATATATGATACAGTGGCAGTTTTAGTCATTTAGAACTGCTTTAAGGCTGCACCCTGCACTCATTTTTCGAAATTTTCAAACAAGTATTACAGTTTATAGATTATTTTCTCAGTTATATTGTAAAAAAATATGGGCAGTGTCACAAATAAGATACTCTGGACCGTTTATAAGCCGGACCAAAATAGAACTAAGGAATCTGGACCAAAAGATCGGGAAACTCATGACAATTCACAATGCACTACACCCGAAGGATAATATTGAGCGACTATAAGTGTAAAAGTAAAGACGAAGGAGAAGGATTTGTATGTGTAGAAGACGGTGTAAATAACACAAAAAGGGTTAGAAAAATACATAATGCAAAAAACCGAAAATATAATTACTGCAGCGAGAGACACGGAAGAAACAAACAAGATAGAAAAAGAGACGAGGAATAAGACGAGGATAGAAAACTGGGAAGAGAAACAGCTACATGAACTATTCATGAGAAGTACGAAAGAAGATACTAACGAAAAACACTTGGAATGGTAACACAAACGGAAACCTAAACAGAGAAACGGAATCGCTTATAACAGCTGTACAAGATAACGCGATTAGAATCAACAACATCAAAGCAAGGATCGACAAGACATAAGAAAACAGCATATGAAGAATCTGCGGACAAAAAGATGAAACAGTAAACGATATTATAAATGATTGCAGCAAACTAGCTCTCTCTCCCAAATATAAAAATAGACACGATCAAGCGGAGAAGGCATTAGCAATTATGCAAACAATTGAATCTTGAACACACAGACAAATAATACAAGCACAAACTGTCAACTGTCCTGGACAATGAAAGTCACAAAATCCTATGGAACATGGATATACAAACGGATAAACCCATCCAAGCAAGAAGGCCGGATGTCATAATAGGTTACAAGAAAGAAAAGCTTGGCCAGATTGTAGATTTTGTTGTTCCATCAGACCACAGAGTGAAGATTAAGAAGACTGAAAAGCAAAGCAAATATGCTGAACTAGCCAGAGAGCTCAAAGGGATCTGGAGAATGAAGGAGGTAAAGATAATGCCACTAATAGTAAGAGCGCTAGGAACGATACCGAGAATCTTTGAAAAAATATTGGGAGTGATTAGAATCAGAGAGATACAACAAATTTCAGTAATGACAACTGAAGAAATATTAAGGCAGCCCTTGAATGTGGAGACTAACACCACACATAGACTACACACAGACTCGACACAAACGGCTACAGATGCAAAACACAAAGGTACATCACATGGAATCATAAATACTGAAACTGAATAATTGTAAGATACCGCTTCTGTTTTTTTTTTCTATGAGTGCCACCATAAACGGGAACCACACTAAATAATGAGGATTTAGAAGGATGGAAAGACCGAGGAGAGAAAGCACTAGCCAGCCCTCTGCTGGATGAGTCCAAAGAGAACTGAGACATTGGGGAGGCTTATTGCCACCCGAATTCCAGTGAAAACCAATGGTCACTGCCAACGAGAAATAAATGGTCAGCGGCTGTTGCGATAACGCAAATTCTTTTGCAAAGGTTGTTACAAGAGGTGAAGTGTATTGGAAGTCTGGGGAGACTTGTTGTCACTCAAACCCCAGCAAATACCACAAATTTTTCTCAAAGAGCAATCTTTAGTGAGGGATTGTGTGACAGCTCCTAGTGAGTAATAACAATAATGAACACTAAGAGAGAAATGCATATATCATCAATGTGGCATTTTCTATACTTATGCAGTCTGTCTTTTTTTAATATTGGTTGTTCTATTTCGTTTCATTTTATGTCAATACCTTCACCATCTTTTGAGACTTGCCATGACATTCTTTACATCTGGAGTGATAATGACGAATTTGAAAAACAACTACTGGTTCCTTAACTCACATGAGATAAATATTGAGCTCCCCTCAAACATCCACTAATAGCCATTCATAATGTTTAAATTCATGATTTTACAATTTAAGACTAATGAAACACTTTCCTCTAGATTTTATTTTATTATTTAGCACACTTTTCAATCTCGACAATAAGAAATCAGAAAAGAACTAGACTATATTTGACTCGTTGGTCTGTTAAATTGGTATGCTATAGTTGATATGTTAAAGCTATCTAGGACATAGTGAGTATATTAATTATGTCAAAGATATGCGCGCTTACGCGTCCAACAATGACAACCAGTTTTAACATAATAGAATGAGGAAACCTACATTTTCGCGGAAAATTGAAATGCGATATTCGTTTTCATCATACTCGAAAACCTATTAAAGTCGCCATTGTAAAGGAAAATGTTAAGGTGAAAACCAATAAGACTTTACCCTTTGAAATTATAAAAAGTTCTATTTATATTGTTTAAAATAAATAAAAAGTTCTGTATATATTGTTCATAACAAATAAAAAGTGTGTATTATTTTTTTAAACAGTTCTGTTTATATTGTTTATGTACTTTTTAATGGGGTTCTGCTTATTTAAAACTGTTAACTTCTTATATACCGATATTATAGCTTACACATTGTTTTCACTCCGTAAATTGTCGATAAAAAAGATTTTATGGCTTTACTTTTATTTATTTACACATCATTTTTGAAACCGGAAGTCGTAAACCGGAACTTATAAATGGAAGCGGATGAACAGTTTTAACGCCCAAGCAAGACGATTTTAGTTTCATATTAAATAAATATTGCGAATATTTAGATGGATATATATGCACACACACACATACACACACACATATATATTTCAATTATATTATTTACATGTATATTATCATATTTAAAAATAATCTTAAATACGCTGTTATTTAAAATAGTATCTATGTGTTTTTACTAATTTCGTCTTAATTTATTTCTAATGCTTGTGTAATCTCGTGATGAAATCATACAACGCCGCAGCCAACACTGGCAAATAAACGTCATCTAAAAAATCAACTAAAAATACAAATTATTTCTCCCCAACAGATCGAGTGTCCAATTTGCAAACCTTTCATTTTTTTTCTCTCCATTGTTATTGTAGATAACATTTAATCCTCGTTTATATATTTTAAACAAAAGCCTGTCGGTAAAATAAACATTTGTATTGGGCACCATTTTCTTATTTTTATATGAAATAAATTAACGTTAGTGTTACCTATTTTATTCTAATGATCGAGAGAAAAATCTATCAACAATAGTGTCTTCATATAGCTTGATTATTAACGAATTTAAATTATATGAAATAGAAGCCGAAAATGATTTTATTAGAAAAAAAATTATAATTTAATATTGTATACTATATAAAATACATAATTATATAATGCTTGTCTGACACAAGATTTTATGCATATAATGCAGTAATATTTTTATAAAGATAACATTAAACATACCACTCTCTCTAGAAATACTACATGTATTCAATCACTTATAAATATATTAATTCACACTTCTATTTTGGCGAGTAAAACAATTGTAAAATTGTTTCTAAGTTTCCCTCATAGAAATTATGTAATTGTTCGAAATTTCCAACCTATCTTCATGTATAAGGAACTAGCTGGACACCAGCCGTTGCCCGATAGTACAATACGCTTAAACATGATATTTTAATTTATGCAGATTTTGTATGTGTTATTATATAATTAATCCTCTATTGAATATTATATATTACAAGAAATAATTTGCCCGGTGGACTAATTCGCAAAAAATTAATTAATTAATTAATTAATTAATGATAAAAATAATAATGATAATGTCGTTCATCAAATTCCTCTGTGTTTGTTTACGATATCACATCAGCTGATATTTGGGTATAACGGTTTTAAAAATAGTCATTCTTCTTCTGTTAGATAAAAAGTTACGGGGGAATATTTTACATTACATCGACAAAGGTTATACCGGTGTAACGTAAAATATTCTCCTATAAATTTATTTTATTTATAAGAGAAGAAAGACTATTTTTAAGATCGGATTTTTTCGATTTTCGACACTTATCGGATGAATTTCTGTTAAAAACATATCTAAGAACACTGCTAGATATATAAATTATTTTTGTGTGAAATTTGTAAAAGATAGACTCAGCCGTTTCAGAATCTATGAGGAAGGAACTCACACACACAGACCTTTATATAATAGATAGATAGATAGGTGGATAGATAGATAGATAGATAGATTGTGAAATTATTTCTGAATATTAAAAGTAAAAGATAGGCTCAGCCGTTTCGGAACCTATGATGTAGGAACTCACACACACAGACCTTTATATAATAGACTAGCAATCGGTGCCCGGCGTTGCCCAGGTGTTTTGAAGTGTATGCTGAGGAAAAAAAACGGTCAATTTTTTAAAACTTTGACCCCTATTATGACCTCTTAACATTTATTGTTCAGGGATCAAGTAAAGTTAATAAGTTAGATCCATGTCCAAGGAATCTATATATAAAATATCACGTGTTCAGACCTTAAATTGTAGGAGAAGTTTGGTAGAGTTCTCAAAGGTCTAATTGTTGAATATTGAGCACTTAATCGCCAAATTTCTGTCGAAAACCTATCACATTGATTTTCCCAAATCTCAGTACCCTGTATATCAAATTTCGAATCTGTAGGCTTAAAATTGACAGAGTTTTAGCGTAGAGAAATGCACACAGACGCACAGACACACACAGACACACACAGACACTATCACTTATACATATATATAAACATAAACATCATATATATATATAACAAAAGACCATTATTTACTGAAGTGAAAGGAAAACCCGGGGAACTTTACTCAAAAATAAATCTATATACTTTTGTGTGTAATGATAGTCTGGTACTTATACAGTTTAGTGACGACATTAAGAAATGGAAATATTGAAAAAAAAAATTTATTGTACGTAACTGTTATAGACTGAAGTTCTCCGAAAAAAAATTTCACTTCATTTGATCAAGTAGTTTTTTTTTACAGCGAAAAACAATGATTTATCACGGCTACGTCAACGTGGCGATTTTGGAAATGTTATTGCAGACCCAGGAATTCCCCAAGGGCAGGTAACTGCCGTACATAGCAGAATACCTCCATTTTAGGCCAATCTAGCCCTTTTTTCCCCCACCAGAATAAGATTTTTTTTTTTTTTGCGAAGACAGATGCCATTTTTGGGGTGTTTTTTTTTTTTTTAAGTTGTAACAGAAGTAAATAAACGAAGTTTCGAAGTTATCCATGCGTGTCCAACTGAGCATGTTTCGAAAATAATCTCGTATAAAAATTCTTCAATTCTTTGCATTCTTCAATTTCTTTGCATATTCAATAGTATTCTTATTTAAAAAAAAAACGCAAAAAAATTGCAGATTTAAAAAAAAAAAGAAAAAAAACGTATAAAAATTGCAGATGTGTTGTGCGCATCTCAATACGGCGAGAAAAAAAGGCTAGATTGCGAAATTTGGCCTAAAATGGAGGTATTCTGCTAGGTACATTTCCAAAATGGCCACGTTGACGTCGTCGTGATAAATAATTGTTTTTCGCTGTAAGAACAAAAATACTTGATCAAATGAAGTGAAATTTTTTTTTCGGAGAACTTCAGTCTATAACAGTTACGTACAATAAAAATTTTTTTCAATATTTTCATTTTTTTAATGTCGTCACTAAACTGTATAAGTATCGATAGTCTTATCAACACCCCTTTTTTCTATTTATTTAAAAAGAAAATACAACTTTATACAAATTCCCTATTAGTTTTTTTTTTCGGTTCTCTTATACGATGATCATCTTTATTTAACTATTACGTGTAATTATATTCATACAGATATTCTATATGATTTATATTTGCGTAATATTTGCGTAGAAATGAAGAAAATCAAATTTACTGTGTATTTATCGTGTTGCCATAACAACGTGACGTAGCCAAGGACGGTAGTGGACGTGAGTGTGTGTGCGTGTGTGCGCGTGTTTTCGTCCTGTATTGTTTCGTATCTTATCAACTTCTTCGAATCTATGTGTACAGTAATACAAACCCGTTTTTCGAGCTGAATAAATGTGTTACATTGAATAAAAACACGAAAAATATATCCAGTTTGGTAGAAAAGTAACTTATCTTGCCTTTGATAACATTTATTTGTTATATATTTGTTTTTTGACAACTTTTTCGAATCTATGTGTACAGTAATACAAACCCGAAATGAAAAGGGAACGCGCGTTTTACATAAAAATAAGTATTTTTAAATTTTATCTTTATAGCTTTACAAAAAGTTTTAAAATTTTATCAGCCGGCATAATTTATTTTTAAATATTGAAAAATTTCAGGAAAATTCATTTTTGCTAGATTTTCAAAACATCGTTTTCGTGTTGTGTACATGTCTGCGGTAGCACCAGAATGGCGGCCGTGGATGTCGTAGGTTGGATTGTAAGATTGTGTAAGATTCGTATTTTTTTAATTTGTAAATAACAAGTTAGAAAAAAATTAAACCCTTCCAAGATGGACAATAAATAAAGCCATAATATTTTATGGTAAAGGTAAGAGCGTAGAAACCATTGTTTTTTAGGAGATGTGATTATTGGATCAACCAATCAGAAATCGTCTGTGGCACACACATCTCTGTTTTTATAGATATATAGATAGATATAGATAGATAGATAGATAGGTGGATAGATAGATAGATTGTGAAATTATTTCTGAATATTAATCTATTTCCACTTATAAAACGACCACCAGTTAACCGCGATTTCGGTACGCATTTAAGTATTAAATATTTGTTAATTTTTTTTTCGTCTTAATGAAGTAAATGTGCTTATGTGTGCTTAAATTGATTTGTCTATGATTCTGTTTTTAAATTCAGTTTATGTTGTCGACATTAGTAGCGCCTTATCAAATTTTATCTTTGTTAGTTGGTTTTTCCAAAGAAAGCTATATGTTAATTAATTGAAGCTGATTTCATGCAAGTGCAATCTCCTCCCACGAGAGGGCACACATTCTACCGATTTACTGAACAAGGCTGATAAAAATCCCTGCTGTTTACCTATTTAATCTGGCAGGAATCGCTTGGTCACTCCGTTCAGAGATAAACACGCTGTCATAATTAGGACTGCATTTTCTGTTTTAAAAAGGACCTAACTACATATAAAAAAAAAGTTGCTTGCTCGTAATAATTATTTGTGTAGGTAACTTCTTACTCTAAGCAAATTTGAGTACCGAGTAAATCTAAGAACAAGCAAGCACAGATATTCTCAGGATGAGAAAATGAAACGTTCGTTTAGCCAAGTAAGTAATATTTCGAACAGTGTTGTCAGACCAAACTACAGTCTGACAGACTAATCAACCCATATACTATGAAACATTCATTGGTGTAGTTTTATTTTTCTTAGATTGGTAATTATTGATCTATGATTTATGTCTTTCAATTAAATGCAAGGTGATCCGACAAAAATGTCATATATAACATATTCGGGGAACTTTGGAGCGTGTTTCATCAGTAAAAATAGGATATCGAAGATAATAAAAATAAACACGCAAAATATTTTCGAATTAAATAGCGTAATCAAAGCAAAATAGGAGGAATATCTAAGACGAAATGTGACCGAGTTATTGGCAAATGTTGCTTGTCGTATGAAATTGTGCACATTATAAAACGGCGATAAAAAACGACGAACATACATGATTGAAATTAAGTGCGCGATTAGGAGTGTAGTTTTTTGTACGAGACCTACTTAGATTGCGAGAAAAGTATGTGAATTTTATTTACGACTCCATGGGTGGCATTTGCTTTAGGTCACTATAAACCTTGTGTATCGCTTTATCGCAGGTCAATATTTTTTTTTTTTAATTTTGAAATTGCTATTAAATGCAGAGAAGTTAAATTTGTTACACTGGAAAAGCATATGATGCCTTATTTCCCTGATTTTTGTGGAATTCGAACAAATATTTTTCAAATTATGATAATTTTTTCTGTTAATTTTAAGTGTGTATAATTTTATTGCAGATCTCCCAAAATGCCTAGAAATAGTCGATTTGCAGCTAGTGAAAAGGAAAGTGTTGTTGCGGGTCTTACAAAAAATAAATTCTCGTAGATCTAGCCATGGATCTTGGAAGATGTTAGAAAAATTTGCCATCAACTTATCAAACAGTCGGGCAACAACAGTGCTGATATATTTTACAAGGCTGGAATAGCTTACAATAAGGATTAAACCTATTACAAGAGCCGTTTTAAACCAAAGTCATAAGGAAAAGCGTTTGGCTTTGGGACAGAAATACATGAAAACCGGCTTTGAAAATATTCTTTTCACCGATAAGGCAAGAGCAACCCTTGATGGCCTAGATGGGTGGGTCAAAGTTTCGAATTCTCTAAGATTCCCTATCCCTCATCGATTCTGTTTTCAACAGGGAGGTGGAGGTATCATGTTTTGGGCGTGAATAATCTGCGATGCATTAATTGAATCATTTCGAGTGCCATAAGGTGTCAAACTGACAAGCCAGTCTTATACTTTATTTTTAAATGAACATTTGTCACCATGGCTCGATGACCTTTCCATTGGCGCGTCACCTACAAATTGATTTTTATGCATGACAATGCACCATCCCACTCAGCCAAGACTACGACATCCTCCCTTAAGTCATTAGGCATTACTGGTAAAAAAATTATGACATACCACGTTTTTCTCCAGATATAAACCCAATTGATTAGCTCCGGCCATAAATAAATTTTCGTCTAAGGATGAACTGTAGAGAAAGATTTTGAAAGTTTCCTATAAGATCACACCATTTCAAATCCGCCGATTGACATTATCAGTTGACGAGAGGCTATTCAAAGTGATTATGAAGAATGAGAGTTAATTAGAAAAGTAAATATTTCCTTAAACAAAATAATGTGAAATTCGCTCTTGTTTTTAGTTAATATTATTACTGGATATGTTCTTTATTTCATATAAATAGAAATATGAAGGTAGAATATTGTTTTATTACCGAACATATGAATTTTAGACCCTTGCGATAAAGCGATACACACTAAAAATTACCAAAAAAAAGAAAAAGAAAAATTGGCATACATTTCAAAATACTTGTTGAAATTCCAGTAAAATCAGGGAAATAAGGCACCTTATTATGCTCTTCCAGTGTACGAAAATATATTTCTCTGCATTTCATAGCAATTAAAAAAAATACTGACCTACAATAAAGCGATGCACAGGGTTTATAGTAAAACCTTTATAACTTCAAACATTATAAAATAAATGAACTGAAAAATTTTTTTAACCATAAAGTTTACATTTACAATAAATTGTATTTGTTTTCTTTTAGAAAAACATCAACGTACATTATAAAGATTATTATTTTTGTTTGAATTATTGTGTTAATTATTTATTGAAAAAGGTGATAGTTGATATTAAAACAAAATGTGTTATTTCTCATGAAGCTTTTTTTCATCTACTGTCAACTATGTTCTTTACCAAAATACAATATCCACGTTCTAGAAAATATTTGAAACGTTTTGCAAAATAAATTTCATTTGTACAAACGAAATGCACACATTATAAAATTTATAAAAAAAGAAAAAATATATATACAACTTACAACCCCCAATAAACAATAAATAAAAAAAAAAAAAATATACATAATGTACGGATTCATATGATTTTAAAAAGTATATTTTATTCACACAAACAACATGTATATATAATTCAACTTATAACCTCCACAAAAATATAAATAAACTAAAAATATGATAATGAGGAAGATTATTAAGGTTCACAGAAATCTCTATTAAATATGGACTGCTCACTTTCTTCGGTATGAGGAAAAAGAATCTGATTGGTATCTAAATAGAAGTGTGGGCTAAGTGGGAGCCAAAAAAATGAATAAGGATTGCACGTGATAATGGTTGATATTTTCTAAGATAGTATCAGATTTTGTGTGCCGAGGGGGAAAAAACGAAAAATTATGTTTTTAATACAACACACACACACACACACACACACACACACACACACACACACACACACACACACACACACACACACAAACATACATATTATGCCAATTTTTCCAATGCCAGTTTAGTTTTTATAAGAAAATAACATACCAATATCTATGATAATTCTTACGTGTTGCTAGCAATGGTGCCTTACTTTTCAATCGTTTCACTATCTATTTGATCCGGTAAATATGAGTTCCACAAAAACGTTTCATATAAAAAACGTAGCAAACGTTGTACTCACTTCTATTCATTTACTTCCATGTGACTCAAATACACCGCAGTACTTTCTGTTAATAAATTACATAATATTTATACACATTTATTTCCGCTCTGTCTTCATTCAGAATTGCATATATATTATCAACGCTTCCTCGTTTTCATTTTCTATCTTCCATTATTCTTGATTTTATTTTTGCTATAAAAAACGTTTGTTTCCATTATCATATTAATTTTCATTGACATACTAAAATTTCTAAGCTTACATTCATTTTCTGTTTTAATGTCAAGTATTCGTAATGTTTAAAAGTAGAAATTGCAGTATTTAACAATTAAGATAACATTAGTACAAAAGCAAAATAGAAATATTACACGTTTAAATACTGAGACAAAACCGTGATATATATATATATATATATATATATATATATATATATATATATATATATATATATATATATATATATATATATATATGTAAAAGTGAACGTGTCTGTAGGTGTCTCTGCGTGTGTGTCTGTGTACATTTTCCTACGCAATAACTCTGTCAATTTTAAGTCTACAGACTCAAAATTTGATATACAGGGTCCTGAGATTTGGGAAAATCTTTGTGATAGGTTGTCGGACAGAAATTTGGCTGTTAAGGGGTCAAAGTTCAACGATTTGCCATTTGACAACTCTACCAAACTCCTCCGACAATTTTAGGTCTAAACACTTGCAATTTTAGATATAGGTTTCTTGGACATGGATCTAATTTAATAACTTTATTTGAGCCCAAAAGAATAAATGTTAAGGCGTTATAATAGGGGTCAAAGTTTTAAAAAATTGACCTCTGAAGTCTCTACCAAATTGCTCATACAATTTGCTGTCTAAACATTTGAAATTTTACATAAACGCTATTCAGAGATAGGACAAGCTTTTTAATCGGGTTGAGTCGAGAATTTTACTAACCAAAATATAAATGTATGTATGTATGTATGTTTGTACGTCTGCCTTAATCTTTCGATAGAGGCGACGAATTTTCACAAGATCAGTATCATTTTGAAGCTCGACCCTTCAGAAGACAAATATCGAAAAATTGGCCAAAAACATTAATTCCCTTACCGCCAACTAGGCATTTTTCTACAGGGAGGTGTTCCTTTTTTCGCCGATATCTTCGAAAGTCATCCCCTGTTTTCGATTGACTAGCCTTAATTTAAACATTCGTCACTTCCGGTATTGGCGCAACAGCAAATACGTCACGTTCTCTTTTAACGTCCTTTTCCTCCTTCACGGTACGTGTTCGAGCCTACCTGCCTACTACCAGTTTTATTTTTATTTTTGCTCGATACACACCTGCAAACACCCGGGCAACGTCGGGCCCCATGTAAGCATATATATATATATATATATATATATATATATATATATATATATATATATATATATATATATATATATTCTGGTGTCTAGACTTTTTCGCCCAAAGAATTTTACTCTGCATCTAATCTAAACCTCATTTCTGAAATGTGACAATCTTATTTCCTTATAAGCTTCCCGTCATAAAATGGATCGAGACTGGTCTTTTCCCGTTTTCGACTCGTATCTGATATTTCGTGTTATTCTGGGCCTTTCTACGACGGATCTAATTTTATTTTAAATGCTTCGAATTATTCATCTTTACCAGATCGGACTGGAATATTACTTTGAGATTGATTGAAATTCAGAATATATATATATATATATATATATATATATATATATATATATATATATATATTATTTAGTAATGTGATTGCTAATTTAAAATTAAAATTAGAATTAATGATTAAAAATCTGTTTCATAAGAAGGAACAACAACAACGTCAATAATTTGTACGATCGTTTCGGAAACGATGTTTTTATTGTGATAAACATTAAGCCACGGACAATAATTTTGGCATATAGTTTTTTTTAAACCGTAATTATTGTCAATGCATTCATTTGGATGTTGATTGTAGCTTATAAATGTACGATTTTTAATTCTAATTTGAATTTTAAATTATCAATCACATTACTAAATATTAAAGTGGCTCTAGGATATTTGCATATCGAGCTTATTATATATCTGAATTACAACGAGCACTGTTGTTTTCTTGTATTTTTATTAAATTAGTAATTTTGCTATCACATTAAAATACACTCTGCTCTTTAGACTACTGTTCTAACCCCCTTTAATGTATATATATATATATATATATATATATATATATATATATATATATTAAAATATATATATATATATTAACATAACGATCTCGTTTCTTGATCTCACCAAGGCTTCATTATTCTTTGGGATTACCAATATCGGTTTGTATATCCTTTTTATTCATTTTTATAAAGAGTCTACAAATATTTTTTGCATTTTCTAACTACCGTCATATAATGTCGTTTCATACAATGCTTAGACCAGCAAATTTTTACCTTTGCTATATGTATAAATTTTAACCTTGGCTATATGTATAAATTTTAATCTTTTTTTATATGTATAAATTTTAACCTTTGCTATATGTATAAATTTGCTATAATTTATTTCATCTGAAAAAAGGAAGGTTTCATTCTTTGAAACACCGCAGAATAAGGGTTTATTACTAATCTTTGTTTGAGTTATTTTGTCGAAAAATAATTTTTACATGTATATTTTGGTTTACGGTTTTCATTTATGCTTCCTATATGCATATATATGTATACATATATATATATATATATATATATATATATATATATATATGTATATATATATGTATATATGCGTATATATACGTATATATATATATATATATATATATATATATCATAATTTAGGGATTTAAACTTTGTGATTTGAAAAAGTTACATTTCAAATATAGAAATTTTATTGTATGCAAGACAAATAATATATATATATGTATATATAGTAAACATTATTTATAATACTACCATCCCAAAGTACATAATAGCAATATTTAACAGTTAAAAGAACAGTACTATCAATGCAAAATAGCACAAATTAAAGTAAATATATCTATAGTAAGCATTTAAAATGGCAAAAAATACAAGCTATGTTTTCTGAAGTAATTAAACTATATTTTTAATGTTTTGTTTAAAATAGCATATTAATACTAAGTTGACTACATTAATTGTTACTTATAAACAGTTACGCATCCGATTACTTCATTGTAATTATAGCAACATTATCGAATTATTGAAACTAGCAGCAGTAGAGGTGTATCAGTATTGTAAACTTCGTAATTTACACATTTGCATATTAGAGTTTTGATGATTACCATTTTGATTTTTTTTGTATTGGCATTTTTACTTTAAACAATGTTATTTCTACGTTCGGATTACTAGTTTCAATAAATAGATACTGTTGTTAGCATTGCAATAAAGTAATTGAATAGGTAATTGTTTACAAGTAACAGTTATTGCAGTCACCTTTGTACTATATGCTATTCTAACAAAAGCATAATAATAGTTTATTTTTTACTTCAGAAAATATTTCATGCATGAAATTAAAGAGTAGAGAATCAGTCAACAACAAATTAAAGTGCAGAACGCTTTGGTGTAAAAAGATTCTTCCACTGCTATGTCGAACTAGTGGTCACGTGTGAAGTAACGCGAGACTTGCTTTCCTGTATATCAAATGCACTGTGAGGGCAAACGTGGCACTTTAAACGTACCGCGAGATATCTCCTGACTTTTTATTGTATGGCTTTCAAATTAAACAAAACGGAAGTCGTGATGGGTTTGTAAAGAAGATCAACTCCGCCTCTACAATCTAAAGAGTTAACCTTGCGATTAGATAGAACGATATTTTGCTTCAAACGTGACTGATACATTAACTGATCTTATGTGTTCATGCTAAGGAAATACATTAAAACAGCTCTGTGTTTTTTTTGGTGTATTATTTTCTCGGGTCTGTTATACGCGGTTCGTCGTCATGGGATCTTCATGTTAAACGATATTATTCAAACGTTGTCTCTTTTTTCCCCCTTAATCACATGTTATTATAATCTAAGATAGGAGTTTTGAAGATTAGAAACCCGGTTATTTATACAGAACTTTTAAAAATACATAAACCGCATTCTCCCTTTGTCTAATCATATCGCAAGTTACTACTCGAATCTATCACCTAATACTATCTTTTCATATACTTATAAGTCCATATCCACCTAGTAAATATAATGTTAAATACACACAAACAGAAAGCTTATTTACTAATTTACTTGTCAAAATCTAACAATATATACAATAGCACGTTCTTATCTTAAATTAAAATCAACAAAAATAGTAAAAACTTTACTATTTATATGCATCACATAAGTAACTTTTTTTATTATTTCAAAGGCAACTTTTACATCCAAATCGTCGAAGTGTTCATGGATTCTGTTCATGGATCGATTTTCGGTTGATTCTATATGAGTAACCTTGAAAACAAATTATTTAATAGCACTAGTAATGTAAAAAAAAAATAAATAGTCAATTATATTTCTCATATATATTGCAACCTGTGCTGTGTGGTTTTGTGTCTGCTGAAAGGGGGGGGGGGTTAACGACCACTACAACTGGGGCACTAATATAAAGTGCCACACCCATCCCTTTATTCATAAACAACTGCTCAGTGGTGCTCGGTCTTGCACTTAAATATATTTATTCATGCAATTTTCGTAATTATTATAGATTCAAGTCTTTATAAATACATAATACTGATTTCCAAAGTTTCCCTCTAAATGCCAAGATGCCATCAGCTAGAATCGAAACCGAAACATTTAGCGCTAGAGCCGCGTTCCCCACCGTTTGAGCTATCGACAGATATAAAAAAATTATATTAAACTACTTCAAACTATAAATGAATTTGCGCATGCGCAAATTCAATATAAATATGTCGGCAACTTGAAGTTAATAGTTTTGTATTTCCACTTCCATAATACTCCTTTATCTCCTCTAACCACTTAAACATGCTTGGTTATCTTCCAATTTGCTGTAAAGTCTTAGACAGACACATGCACGGACTTGGAGTCTATATTCGTAACACCCTCCCCTTGACTAAAGAATCTAAACTACAATCAGACGGTCAGGCCTTCATGTTCTTTAGACTAAACCTGCAACATAGCGTTAGTTACTTATAGTTTCTCTGGTAGCATAACACATAGCTTCTCTATATCCCATTTCCTATCACTAACTATTACGTTTCTAACCTGTCTCCCAAATCAACAAGCCTCACTTCTAGATGAATTTTTGACTACAGTTCCAGATATGTGTGTAATAATTGCCAATAGCCCACTTGGGAATGCCGATCACATTGTGATAATGGGTAGAAATAATCCTAAACTCTCGACTCCAAACTGAAGAGCCATTACTCAAATGACACCTAAAACGACCTGGAAACCATCACCGATCAGAGACGCTCCAGGGAGTCGTATCTTTTCTCTTCTTGCTTTTCTCTTCTATGTGCAAATGAGATTACTGGATTATTAAAAGTAGCACTTGAAATACTAGTTCCCCAAGGGATGTACCGCACTGTCCATAACAATTAACCTCTGATTGTGAAGCTGCTCTCATCAAAAGGCTGCATGCATTCCGTAGATTTATACGACATAAGTCCAATATAAATTGTCAAATATTCGTAGAATCTAGAAATCATTACAAGAGAGAAAAATAGCCGCAACAAAGAGAAGGCATTCCAAAGTCACCAGAAAACGAATCATGTCGCAGAAGTTCCGAACTTGCGGTTTTTGGAATATCTTTAGATATGCGAATGTGCTATAGACGCCAATCCTTGGGGCTTATTATTCCTGATATTCATAATGACCCCCCCCCCGATAAAATTTTCTCATGAGTCAAAATATTTGCTGCTGACATCACGCTCTATAACAAGCAAAAAAGTAAAACTAATAGACAAATATGTAAGGAAATTGCTAAAACTCAGTCTGTAGAGGAATGGGTCGTAACTGGTTGGTAACATTCAATGCTGCTAAGACTAAACTTATTTCATTTAATAATTACAAGAAAACTTCTCAACTACTGATTGCCATGGCTAATTATATACTGCCTAAATATACTTCCTGCAAGCTCCTAGGGTTAGCATTCACAAACAACAGTAATTGGAACAAATACCAGAAGCAGCAGATGATGGCCAGGCTGTAAAGAGATTAGCAGTATTAAAAAAAACTGCATATGCAAATTAGGAAGTGTGCGCGAGAAAAAAGAAAAAAAAAGAGAAAAATGCAACACGTGCTCGTGGGGAAACAAATGCGACGTCAAAGGAAACAGACGTGTAAAGTCGCAGATAAGAATTTGCTGGCTGTGCCCGGCGTGCAGTGGGAAGAAGGAGAACCCACGATCCATGCTAAAAAATTACATGCGGCAGCGGGAGACTTTTTTAAGTGTTGTCGAAAACAACGGTAATAAATGCTTGTGTTAAACATAAAAGAATGCCGACTCGGATATATTCTTCGTTTTTTTTTTATAAATGCTCCATAACTTTGCCCATGCCTGTATATATATATATATATATATATATATATATATATATATATATATATATATATATATATATATATATATATTACAATAGAGAGATGCAAGCATGAAAAGTAATATTGCAGCATTAAATATTGATTATATAATGTTATAAATTGAATTTAAAAAAAATTAATGCTACAATACTTTAAGTTATGCGTTTATTATAGTTTTTACTATAATATCTTGTCCTTTTTCTTTCCAGTTTTAGCAACTAGTCCTTTGCTTTTCCATGTTTAAGCTTAACAATATTACTTTTAATGCTTGCATATTCTTATTGTAATTTATGATTTTTCCAGGCTTACAACAAATTCACTTGTTCTTTGTTTAATTTCAGTCTTTTTTATGTAATAAAAATGTACGGCACTTGTCTCCTTTACAGGAAACCCCCTCTTTCATGCTTTCATGAGTGAATTAGTAGCAACAGTAGTCGTTGTTGTTGCTATGGAAACCAGTCATAAAAACGTCGCTAACCTCCATATATTTTCTTACGATTTTTGAACACCAGAAAAATTATCATAACGTTTGTTTTATTAAACAAAAATTGAAAAAAAAAACTTCACAATATAGCTGAGAAAACTATAATAATTGTTTTAAATTTGATCGAAAACTGAGTGAGCGATAAAGCTTTAAAGCAGTTCTAAATTACTAAAACTACCACTAAACCATATCATTCAAACACTACCGTGTTTAAATTACATATATATATATATATATATATATATATATATATATATATATATATATATATATATATAAATTAAGAAAATAAAGCGTAAAGTTACGTAAGAACTTTATTAGATTATCAATTTAATAAGGGTTACAGAAAAAGAAATAAGGGAGAAATATATATATATATATATATATATATATATATATATATATATAAATTTGGATTTTTGTGTATATTCATATAAAACACCTTTTTTCTATTTATTGGCATTTACTTGCTTCCCCAGGAAAGAAAAATGTGACACAACGTCGTTTTTAATGTGCCCCCGCCCCCCAAAGCCACAAGGTCCACTTTGATAGGGACCAAAAATAATAATTTTTTCAGTATAACCGGTTTCTCCTCCATTGACCACGGACAAATCACCTTAAGTGTAGCATCAGGACAGATACTATACTTACATCTTGGCCCGAACAACAACAACAACAACAACAACAACAACAACAACAACAACAACAACAACAACAACAACAGCAGCAGCAACAACAACAACAACAACAACAACAACAACAACAACAACAACAACAACAGAAAAAAGTCTTTTTTCTGTTTATTAGTAATTATTTTTTCCCCACGAAAGTAAATGTGGCGGTTTTCTCATGAAATGATCATCTTTAGTTAATTATTATTTGTAATTATATTCCTGCAGATATTCTACAAGATATGCGTAATATGTTCATAAAAAGTTAATAGTAAACACACAATTTTTCCATATGTATTTATGTATATATATTTTTAGTTTAAAAATCTTGACCTACCAAACTGCTCTGTCAAATGTTCGTTTACAGACATGAAATTTTATATGTAAGGTATTTAAACCCATACAAAACTTCATATTTAGGCTTTAGCAAAGGAATATCGATACAGAAGTGCGAAAATTCCAAAATAAAAAAAATGAAAATTTCCAGGTGATGGGCTAGCGCCGGCATTACAAATATGCATGCATAAAGTTGTAGTATGTTTTTTTTATTTTTAGCCTTGCAGCAAACATGTCTTTATAGCTAATAGAGATAAAATAAATCGTAAGCTTTGGTTTCAATTCGCGGTGCTGGCATAAGGGTCATTTGTTTTAACTCTTTAAATATATTAGATCTATTATAATCTATAATATAAATCTCACCTTTCGGTTTAAATGTGTGTATGTATATTTGTACGTCTGCCTAAAACTTTCGGTAGAGGCAACGGGTGTTCACAAGATCGGTTTCGTTTTAAAGCTCTTTCTTTCAGACGACACATATCGAAAAATTGGGTAAAAACATTAATTCCCTCATCGTCAACTAGGCATTCTTCTACAGGGAAGTGTCGCTTATTTCGCCGATATTTTCGAAAGTCATCCCCTGTTTTTGATTGACTAGCCTAAATTTAAACATTCGTCACTTCCGGTTTGGGCGCAACAGCAAATACCTCAGGTTCTTTCTTAACGTTCTTTTTCTCCTTCATTATTATATTTTATTTATTTATTTTTTTTGCTCGAAACATACCTCCAAACACCCGGCCAACGCCGGGAACCCAGGCTGGTATAATATTAAATACCAAATCTGCATTAATTAAAATATGATATTTAAGCGTACTTTACCACCGAGCAATGCTGGACGCCCTGCTAGTATATATATATATATATATATATATATATATATATATATATATATATATATATATATATACATATATATATATATATATATATATATGTATATATATATATATATTTACTAGCATTTCAGTCCGGCGTTGTCCGGGTGTTTGGATGTGTATGTTGAGCAAAACAGAAAAGTGGTAGTAGGAAGGCAGGCTCGAATCCGTACCGCAAAGGAGGAAAAGAACGGGGTAAAACCTAACGTTTATGCTTTACGACCACCGCCAAACCGGAAGCGACATTTAAAAAAAAATTAAGGCTAAACAATCTAAAGGAGAGGATAACTTTCAAAAATATCGGTGAAAAAGTCACACACCCCTGTATAAAAGTGCCTAGTTTAAAAGGGAAGATATTAATGTTTTTAGCCAATTTTTTTATATTTGTCGTATGAAAGATCGCACTTTAAAACGATACTGATCTTAGTAAAATCCGCCACCTCTATTGAAAGTTTAAGACAGACAAGCAAACAGACATACATACATACATACATACATACATTTATATATTGGCAACTAAAAATTTTCGACCCAAACTGATGAAAAAGCTTGCCCTATCTCTGAATATCCTTTATGTAGAATTTCAAATATTTAGGCTAGAAATTTTCTGAGTAATTTGGAAGAAACCGCAGAGGTAAATTTTTTTAAACTTTGACCCCTATTATGACCCCTTAACCTTTATTGTTTGGGCTCAAATCAAGATATTAAGTTAGATCCATGTTCAAGGAACTTATATCTAAAATTTCAAGTGCGTAGACCCAAAATTGTCGGAGGAGTTTAGTAGAGTTCTCAAAGGTCAAATCGTTGAACTTTGACCCCTTAATCGACAAATTTCTGGCCAAACACGGACCACCTCAATTTTCCCAAATCTCATTATCCTGTATATCAAATTTCGAGTTTGTAGACTAAAAATTGACAGAGTTATTGCGTAGGAAAATGTACACAGACACACAGACACATAGACACACAGATACACAGATAAACAGACACTTTCACTTTTGTATATATATATATATATATATATATATATATATATATATATATATATGTGTGTGTGTGTGTGTGTGTGTGTGTGTGTGTGTGTGTGTGTAATTATTTTTTTTAGAAAAAGAAATTCCGAAAATAAGAGCGTATTTATAGATATTCTTTTATTTTTGTTTACAGAAAGTTTTTATATGAGACAAGTCATTGGTACCGTCGGGTTTAAACCTGATAATTAGGACCGTTTAGATACCCATATCAAGCTCTCATCAGCCAACACTCATCTCTCTATCTCTCTCTATCTATCTCTCCTCTCTCTCTCTCTCTCTCTCTCTCTCTCTCTCTCTCTCTCTCTACTAGCATTTCAACCCGGCGTTGCACGGGTGTTTGGAGGTGTATGTTGAACAAAAAAAAAAAAAAAAAAGCGGTCAATTTTTTAAACTTTGTCCCCTATTATGACCCCTTAACATTTATTGTTTGGAGCTCGAATCAAGTTATTAAGTTATATCCATGTCCAATGAACCTATATTTAAAATTTCAAGTGTTTAAACCCAAAATTGTCGGAGGAGTTTGGTAGAGTTGTCAAAGGTCAAATCGTTGAGCTTTGACCCCCTTAACAGCCAAATTTCTGGCCGAAAACTGATCATAAAGATTTTCCCAAATCTCAGTACGTTTATATATATATATGTATATATATATATATATATATATATATATATATATATATATATATGTATACTACTGAAATATGACCAAGTACTAAACCATTAAACGTTTTCCTCTTTTTCCTCTTCTATTCACCCCTTTATTTTATAAACATCTAAAATATTATTCTGTCATTATTTAAGGCGGTCATCGTTTCATGCTGCAATTTTCGTAACGTACGAAATCACTCTAATCCAACGTTTGTACCGTTGAACAAGTCGCCTTATTTTTACTACAAAAAAGTAATGCCCCTCTCTGAAACAAAATCATGAATAAATAACAACCTCCACCTGCAAATGGCTGACTTGAATTCGTATTTAATGACTTGTTTCGGACGGCGAAAGCTGCCGCCCTCTGTTTATTGGCTCGCCCGTCCGGTTTCTTTTTCATTGATGCTAGAACAATTGCCACCGATAAGATCACGCGGTTACTTTGAAGAACAAACTGTTTATGCCGCCAGATTAAAATCGCAAAGATTTAAGGCATAACCATTAAATAAACAGTGAAAGTGAACGTGTAAATAATCTATAACAATAGAATAATTTTAGCTTTTGCTTTTTTTTACGTTTTACTAGTTGTAATACCCGTCATTGGTTCATTGAAATAAGGCGTAAATGATAACAGGTTCAAAAGACCATATTGTTTTGATTAGGCAGACAATTATTCTTATTTTGGGTGTTACTGGCATAACGTTTCGGTCGTTGAAACGTTTACACCGGACAAAGGTCGTAAGTTTCAATGACCAAAACGTTCGGCCAATAACACTCAAGATGAGAATAATACAAAACATTCATACATCATCTAAAAAAAATTCAGAACTGCAGATTCAGAAGACCATGGTTCAAACTACACTAATATGGTGTCTTGCCTAGTACAAGCATTAACGACTACATCCAACGAGACATTCATGAATTCATTGTTGCTCATCATTCTTATGTTCCCAGGTGTTCCGACTATCGACGTATGTTTCTCGCTTTCATTCTCTACTTCTTCTCCACACGATATTTCCCTTATTCTTTGCTGGTTGAGTAGTGTAATGACGATCAGGTACCACCCGTCAATCATGGTAATCTTTACAGAGCGAGGTGTTCTGATTCAGAACCCTTATATTTTGTCTATTTCTGGAATAAAGTGTTTTATGTATCGCCATAGCTTTTTAAAGTTGTACGGGCACAAAGTTGCAGTTACTTTGTGCCCGAGCAGTGCCCATACTGGGCGATAATCCCGATAATTGGTATAGGTAACACAACGAAATGAACAGAATTATTTCTGTTTGCTTCCGTATTGCATCAGTCATCTGCTGTCCATGACCTCATGTTAGCCTGTTCGTGAGCTATGTGAGTTCTCAACCATACCAAAGGGTCTCCCACAGGCTGGCCGAAGGGAGGATGCATCTTAATTTCCTTTGACAATAGTGCTGTCCCGCTACTTCTCAAACTACATTAATGCAATAAAAAATTGTTGACGTGATAGTTTATAGCTGTTGATCAAGGGACTTGACTCAAGAAGACCAGACCCAAAATTTTAAAAAGATTAACTTAACATGTCTACATTTTCCACCAGTCTTTGTGGTAAGCACATTGATGGATAGATGGAAAGCTTTTAATTAAGCGAGAATATCAAGTGGTTCTGAAAATAATCATTCGTAATTCTACTTCATTTAACTTTTTTTATATAATAACCAACATTTTATCTGGAAGTATAACCGACTCACTATAAAACAGAATCGAGTCGTTCAATCGGTCAAATCTTTATAGTTACTTTCACAATATATCGTACGTCAAGCGACACAAGACGTGCTCGTGTCAACTAGTTTAGCATTGAATAAACAACTAAATCGAAAGTGTGAGTTAACTTTAATTGTATAATAATTCGGAGTTTTTTTCTTTTCAATTATTTTACTAGTTATGATACACGTCCTGCGATGGTTCATGATAATAACACATTAATAAAATGATAACGTCTTCAGAAGACAATGACTCAAAAATATATTAAAGATCATTTATAGTTTTGATCTAAGGATATAACACAACTGTACACATTGAACATTTTCTACAGTCTTTGAGCGGTTGTTTCGTTTTACTTCAGTTGAAGTCTTCAAAATTTCAGCAGGACATTCCTCGGCTAACACTTGATGTCTATATGAGATTAATAGATATTTGTTGGAATTTTAATCTTGCTTAATCTTTCTTTCTTTTTCTTTCTGCATCATTCTTAGCTTTTTTGTCTTCTTTTTCTTCTTCTTCTGATTATAGTTGTTGTATCATGTGACTGAATTGTACTCGCTGTTGGTTTGGAAAGTTTCCGCTTGTCTTGTGTGAAGATTTGCAACATTTTCGTTAGAGATTTGCGGTCCAATGCTACGGACGTGCAAACTTTGTCTCCGCCAATAAAGACGTAAAATTGGACTTAAAACCAGTTGGAAATCAGTAAAGGCATAAAAATCCGAAATGTTACTGTATTGGAAGATAACTACAGTACATTTCTTCTAGGAATGGAGAAATTGGTTAATGACCTTAACAAGAGGTCAGAATTCTGGATGGCTAAGTTACCGGATTATAATGGAGAATCATTTGTGAACGCTTAAGGAAAAAATGTCACCGAGCTAAGTGGAGAGAAACTAGCTGTCGAAGAGACAATTCAACGTGAACGACCAAAAGAATGTTAAACGTACAATCGTGGCTATTTTTCATCATCTACACAAGTAGAAAAAGATCAAAATGGTCAACAATTATAAGAAGTATCTCAGTGTTTTCTTTCTATTTCTCTCTTTCCTTCTATTCTGCACTCTCTCTACATTTTGTAAATAAATCCGACGTTCGTTCCCGAGAAAAATATAATGAACGTTCTGTCCTCATTCACAGAAAAGAAACATCTTTCTAGAACGAGGCAAATGAGTATATGCTAAATGCTACCAGAATGTTCAGCATTTCAGCATTAAAAATGGCGAAACCGTACTTTATAATCTTATTTGTGTCACACTCCGCACTCTTGAAGAAGCGAGTAAATAACTTCAAACATGTAACCTCATAGCATTATGTCCTGACCGATTTTACGCATGTGCTTATCGTATACGAAGTTAAAACAGATAAAGCGAACGCATGTATATAATACGGCTATGACATTTAAATCAGCGATGTTGAATGATATTGAATGTTACATTTTTTAAATTTTTGAAATGAGGATTTATTCGTATTATTTTGGATGATTTAGACTAGTGTTGCATACTGGATAAGGTACTTGGTAAAAATCAGTTGTAAAGTTACACTTGTCTAGAGGTTGACAATTTACTGCACAGTGCGGACGAAACCCGCGAATTATCTAGGACTTCTACCCAGCCATGAATGAGGAAACGAGAACCACCACCCCACGTGAATTGAAGAAAGAGGTCGTTCGAATTACCGTGCAGATTTCAAAGTTCGACAAAACATTCCCGAATTTGATAAGATACTCTTTAAGAAGTTCGAAATTTACATCGATTGAAACTTTGTGAAAATAATACTCAAGGCGAGAACAATAGTCCGAAGAATCCACATATTAGTCACATTCAGTATTCAATATCTAACTATTTAGAAGATACAAAAAGAGAATAATATCATGATTACAGAACATATACTACATTACCTCTTTACACAGAAAAAGAGGTAATGTTTACGGGACAATAACATATACTACACTGACCCCCTCTCAAATTAGGTAATGCTTTAAAGGGCGGTATCATGATAAACTAACATATGATATACTATCCCTCACAAATGGAGAAGGTAATGATTGGGATTATATTCTCAACCAACCACAGTAGCCTCCCAAATGACGTTTTATTACAACAGAAAAGACACCTCGTAAGCGTCACCTGAAAACTAGAAGATAATTTCCGGCACAATAATATCATGACAAGACAACATACACTATAATACTCTTTCACACATACAAACATGTTATCATGACAAGACAACATACACTATAATACTCTTTCACACATGCAAACATGTTATCATGACAAGACAACATACACTATAATACTCTTTCACACATACAAACATGTTATCATGACAAGACAACATACACTATAATACTCTTTCACACATACAAACATGTTATCATGACAAGACAACATACACTATAATACTCTTTCACACATACAAACATGTTATCATGACAAGACAACATACACTATAATACTCTTTCACACATACAAACATGTTATCATGACAAGACAACATACACTATAATACTCTTTCACACATACAAACATGTTATCATGACAAGACAACATACACTATAATACTCTTTCACACATGCAAACATGTTATCAATACTCTTTCACACATACAAACAAAGCATTGAAAAATAGAACGTTATTCTGAAATATGATAAAAACAAGCCGAACAATGCAAGGTCCCCCATCAACGAGTGAAGACTTTTCTTTCATGATGACTAATGTTTGCGCATAATAATAATAAAAAAAAAAATAAAAGGTGGTTATTGAAAAAAGCGTGAACAAATGAACAGATGAACGATTTTCAGGTAGTTTTACCCTATAATAGCCCCTTTCGGGGGAAGAAACCAGAGTTACCCAGTCAAATTCGTTCTAACAAACATTTACTTTCACCATGACTAATGTTTGTGCAAATTGTTTTAAAAAATTCAAGTCGTGGTTAGTGGGAAAAGTGCAAACACGAACAGACAAACGAATTTTGGGTAATTTTACCTCTATAATGACCCTTAGGCAGGTAACTAGAGTTATTCAGGAAAATCCGTTCTAGCAAAAATTTACTTTAAGCATGACTAATGTTTATGCAAAATTTGAAAAAAAAAAAGAAAAGAAAAAATATCCAAAGCCGGGTTATTGAGAAAAGACCGAACAAATGAACGAATGACCGGACGAACAGGAGTGAATCACTTGGTCCAATACCTCCTGTCGTGGGGAGAGGGGGGAGTGCAAAAACTAAAAAAAACATCACGAGATTGCAAAATAGTACAGAAATATCGGTAATAGTATAGATCTATCTATCTATCTATCTATCTATCTATCTATCTATCTATATATATATATATATATATATATATATATATATATATATATATATATATACTGACTCATTATTTACAATAAAAGCTCAATAGATATTAACAAAAGCAACAGTAATTTTCTGCTACAGACGGACAGATACCAAATCTCCATCAGCAGCATATAGCAGAACCTTTCTAGTTAACATTAACACAATTTTATTTTATATAAACTTTCACGATTCTTCTATTAAACATATGTGTCATTTTCCGCCGATAGAAATTCGATCCATTCCGGTTTCCTTTCACTTTAGTTTTCATTTTTCATTTGTTGAAATCTTTTTTGGTATTAAATTTTGAACAAAAAAGATTTTTGCTATTAAAAGGGCAATTTATTTTAAAGTTTATACGTCCACATCCATAGCATTTATTGAATGTTGTTTTATTGGAGGACGTATTTGTATTACCTGGACGTCTGTTTGAGTTTCAGTCTTTTCAATCTGAGCTGTGTCTTGTTTTTAATGTACACATCTCTGACATTCCTCAGACTTCAAGTTTCGCCAACATTTCTTTTCTTATCTCTTTGTATATGGGCGACTTCAGACCTAATACAAACATTAAATATTTAAATTGGACTTTTAAACTTGCATTTCTATTTGCCAGTTCCCCACATCCGATAAAACTACATTTTTCTTTTTAGTTAAGTCTAAACATTGATGTACTGTAAACTATTTTACTTCCATCTAAAATGGCCGCCTGCGAGAATGCTTAAAAAATTAGTAAACATATTATCTATAATCAGATTTTAATAAAGTGTTTAGAATATAAACTTGTAACAGAAACGCTTTTATCTTAAATGTTTACCTTAAATTTAAAAGGCAAAGGTAATGCCTTTTTTTAGTTTCTGAAGCATTAAACCACCCATATTAAAGTTGTTTTTATTTAAATGGATTTAAAAAACTCATGACATCTTTTAATTTTGAATGATAATTTATCGGAATATCAAAATTTATAGGCAAAGTTATTTTAAAGACAATCGAAAGGACGCTTCATATTATGAAATTCTAACTCCGTAAATGAGACAAAAAACTAACAATTACTAAAAACATAAGTATTTTTTTCATTTATATTGTTAAGAAATGTTCTAATACAATTTTTTAAAAAATTTTAGGCATATTCATTGCATCTATAAAACTAGGTTGTAAGATTTTAAAAATTATTCTCGAAACGCATGAAATATGTTTCAAATGTGATTATTTTTTCAAGACTATGATTAAATTCTGCGAGAAAAATGTAAGACGAAAGTAAGAAATTATAAGAAATAATTTACACTTGTCTGCAGAACTCACATTTCTCAGTCGCCGCTAGCAAACAAGGAAGCAACATCAACAGCATAATAACTTAAAAGATGGCCATTCTCTAAATTATAAATTTAGTCATGTTTTGTGATTTTGTGCTTTCAATACTGAACTAAAATGCACCTTCATGAAAGAGAACCTTTCAGAAAGGGACTATGAAGAATCACAAAAACGATCTTTAATGCAGTGTCCTCAGTTTCGGAGGACAATTGCAGTTAAACGTTGAATACATAATATATGCTTTAATTGCACTGTTTATGATTTTTTGATTAGTATTCGATAATAAACAGACATGTGACATAGAAAGCGTTAGGGCTCTCCCAGGAGGAGGGTAATGCGGGACCTTGACCCATACACGCATATATATATATATATATGATTGCAACGTCTTGTCAAACAAATGACACTCCCTCAGACACTGAAAGTCCATGAACCCGAAAATGACATACCCCCTTTTTTTAGTCCTGCCGGCAAATTCACACGCCTGAGAAGACATGACACTGAAGATGCTCATTGGTATACATACAAATATATAAATACACGCATACATACATATATACACATACATACATATATACACATGCATACACATACACACATATACACATAGAAATCTATAAACATACACACATATATGCATATATACATACATACACAATACATAATACACATACATACATACATATAAGTACACACATGCATACATGCACATACATACACAGATATACACACATATACGGATACAAACACACATATACGTACATATACACATACAGATACGTACATATTTATGCGCATATATATACATACACATAGATTTACCTACATATGCATACACATACATATATATTCATTTACACACATATATATGCATATATGCACATACATATATACACATACATATACATACATACACACAAACATATATACATACAAACACACATAAACATATATATATACACATACATATATACATACAAATACACATATGTAAATTTATAAGCGATAAAAATGAACAGTAAAGTCATCTAGGGTTAGTGGCCTAACGGTTAAGGCGCCGAACTGTGGTAAACACGGTCTTGAGTTCGATCCCTAAAAACAGTCGAGCAACTCTGATGAGAGTTACTTAACTCGAAACACGCGTGTACGTAGATTACTTCTTTAAAAATAATAAATAAATATACACACATAGATATACATACATACGTACACACATACATATATACATACATAAACAAATAGATATACATACATATACATACACATGTATATGTATGTATATCTATATGTATATGTGTATGTTTGTATATACATATGCACACACATATACATACACAAGTACATACATTGATACATATAATGCTGGCATATCAATTATTACATGCTTCCATCATTTCAGGCCTACACCTGTCACAACTTTTCCATCGCCACATGACTATTTTTATAGACAAATGCCTGAGGGACTATCTATACAAAAACGATGTTACATAGTTTTAGCTTTGTATGGCAACTAAATCTCTCTTTCGGTTCAAAATGTTGATATCCAGCAACAAGCAAAAGCAAGATAGCCAGCAACAAATCAAACTGCAGACCACCTTAATGCGGGTACTGGTCTCCCACTTTATGGTTTTTAAACTCAGAGATTTTCTTCTCCTAGAGGGATTGCTTTCACCACGACTTATGGGAGCCCTCTCCACCCCACATACACATGGAAATACACACATGACTGCACACATACATACATACATACATACATACATACAGATGTACGCAAGTATGCATATGCATGTACACATAAATACAAACATATACACATAGAGGCACACATATATGCATATACATACGTGTTCATATACACCCGTGCACATACACATACATGTAAAATACACATGAAGAAGCGTTCCAAAAGTCATAAATCCTCAATGATAAGGACGACAGTGACAGTGATGGGTACGATTAAATAAGTTTGACATGAATAATAATAAAAATCCAATACAAATAATTTGTAGAAGAGACAAGCACTCGTTAAAGGTTTGTGAAACTTTACAAATAAATGGAATCAGATGAAAACGAAAAATCAACTGATCAGTATTAAAGACGTCTGGACTTTTTTTTTTAAATAAAAAAAGTTTGTTTATAAGACTCACAGTTCTGCTGTAGATAATGATCATGATGACAAATTTCACACATTATTTTACAAATAAATGGACGTAGGAATCAGTCGAAAACAAAAATCCAACTGATCAGTATTAAATACGCCTGGACCATATATACATATATATATATATATATATATATATATATATATATATATATATATATATATATATATATATATGCTGGTTAATTGCATTACATTGACCAAAGGATGGAGTCAGACGACCTTTTATGTTTTTTTTTAGTAATGTCTATTTTCTTCTTCAAAGACGATCAAATATCAATAAAACCACCAAAGTGTTAAAAAAAAGTTTGTGAGAATGAAGAAAAGAACGGCAATTCAAAAACATGACTAACTAAAAAAAATTTAAAGGTAATCAGAGAATATATATCTATATACAAAGACATCTCACTGCATGGTAGTATGTTTTAAACCACCAACAAAGGTTTCATTTCTCTCTCTTTCTCTTTCAAATTCTCTGTCTCATTCACTGTCTGCCTGGTTGTCTGTCAGTCTCTCTCTCTCTCTCTCTCTTTATATATATATATATATATATATATATATATATACATATATAATAGCATCCATGTACGCACTGCATAGTGACAAATCACATTGTCGATAGATCTTATTAAATTATCAGTTCTCTGTAACTCACTCAACGCCATGCACTGACAGATAACTGGACTTTAGAAATATTGACCAAAACGTGAAAATGATGACAGAGTTTAATTGTACAATATTAAGTTCTTGCCACCAAAATAAAATGTGAAAAAAACTAGATCTTTGCTCTCAATTACGAACACTGCACTTTGGTAGAACCATTCCAGGAATTGCCACTCTGTTTAAACGTTATATTTTCAAAATAACTTCGTTTTAGGTGGATGGATAAGTGCTTATAAATCTCTCTCTCTCTCTCTCTCTCTCTCTCTCTCTATATATATATATATATATATATATATATATATAAAAGCGAAAATGTATGTATGTATGTGTGTGTGTATGCGTGTATGTTTGTGTATCTGCTAAAAACTTTCGACAAACACGACAAAAATTCGCAAATTCGGTATCATATTGAAGCTCCCACCTTCGCCCGAAAAATATCGAAAAATTGGCCAAAAACGTTCAGTTTTACACCTCGAAATCGACAATTTACGATAAGGATGGGGGGTCAGCAAAAACCGTCCTCTCTTGACCACGACCGGTTCTACGCATGCGTCAGATGACGTCATGACCTGATTTCCTTTAAATAGTGGAAGAACTGACTAAATTTCATGTACGTCGTGTTAGCTCAGTTGATTAGCGCGTTGGGTCGTTATCTTAACTTTTTGGGTTCGAATCGTGGTGTGAGATGTCTTTTTTTGTTCGATGTTTTAAATTTAAATATTGAACCAGTGTTATTTAAGCCATTTTTCACGTAACGTTCGGTTTTCTGTTTTTTTTTTTACTTCGCTTATTCTTAGCGACACCCAAAAACACTAAATAATGATACTAAATACTTAATATCGAAACAGGCTTATTTAAGCCATTTTTCACGAGTTTTTTTATTTTTATTTTTCAGAAGTTTTTACGTTCGTTTTTCTGTTTTCGTTTTTGTTTTTCAGATTTTTTACATTTAACATCGTTCGTTTGCCTTACGTTAGTTTTTTTTGTGTTTTTTTTATCTGAACATTTTGGGTTCGAATCGTGGTGTGAGATTTTTTTTTCGATTTTTTTAAATTTAAATATTGATCCAGTGTTATTTAAGCCATTTTTCACGTAACGTTCGTTTTTCTGTTTTTTTTTTTTTTTTTACTTTTGACCGACCACACACACCCAAAAACACCCGGGTACACACCGATTTTTAAGCCATTTTTCACGTGTTTTTTTGTGGTTTTTAGTTTTAACGTTCTTTTTTCTGTTTTCTTTTTTGTTTTTTTCGATTTTTACATTTAACATCGTTCGTTTGCCTTACGTTAGTGTTTTTGTGTTTTTTTTCGATGTTTTGATCACCCCCCTCCTCCGCCTAAGTTTTAACTTCGTTTTTATGTTTTCTTTTTTCTTTTTGTTTTGTCGACTTTTACATTTAACATCGTTCGTTTGACTTACGTTAGTTTTTTTGTGTTTTTTTTCGATGTTTTGATTACCCTACCCCTCCGATTCCCCTCTGCGTCATTTTTATGTTTTCTTTTTTTACTTCGCTTATTCTTAGGTTTTCATTTACAACCACACACACCTACAAACACTCGGGCAACGCCTGGTACCCCTCCCCCGCTAAGCAGGGTTTCTTAACGTTCGTTTTTTTGTTTTTTTTTACTTCGCTTATTCTTAGGTTTTCATTAACACTCCCACACCCGTCCACCACACACACCTCCAAACACCCAGGCACCGCCGCGTACCCCCCCCTCCGCTACGTTAGATTTTTTCGATTTTTTACCCCCCCCCCCCGCCGTTTGCCTGACGTTATTTTTTTTGTGTTTTTTTTTCGATTTTTAAAAGTTTTTGATTACCCCCCCCACCGCCCGAGCACACACACCTCTAAACACCCGGGCAACGCCGGGTAACCCGCTAGTGTAATATAAAATCGATTTTTTGCTGCATATAATATGTTTATAAACTATTCTTAAGAAAGGCTTTTATAGTCTTATTTTATGTAAACCATTTTGTTCGCTTCTACCGTTTCATTATTCCCTTAATAACTGTTGTATTATTTTAATGTACTTAGATTTCTCGAATTGCATTTTATTAAAAGACGTGGCAGTTTTAGTTAAAGTTATTGGACGTGTTAATTCTTTAAATCGTTTTGTTTAGTTTGTTGTATTCACTAATTATATAGTTTATGTTTTCGTCAGTTTCTCATCTGGGTCTGTATTTGCTGTTTTCCTGTGTCTTTCTTTTCTTTGACATAGTTTGTTTTGTTCGTGTTGTTTTGTGCGACTGTTACTAGGAATTAAGTTTCTCTGTGAAGGTTCCTGTTCTTAAACATATCCAAGTATTTTTTTTAATCTCATATTCTGTCATCCTTATGAACTGTCCTTGCTTTTCTTTCCAATTGTTTTTCTAGTCTTGTCCCTTGAGTTGTTGTTGAGTAGATTGCTTCTATTCTGTCTTCTGCGTTATATCATTTTGTAACCTTTTGTGGGGTCATAAAACGAGTCTTCTATACTAATCAGTAATTTTCCTTCATATTTCCTTTTTCACGTAATCGGTCAACATCACCATTCTATTTAATCCATTGTTTATGGACATAATTTTCTTGAGGTTCTATTCAAGATGGTTCAGTTCTTCTCCTTAAGGTCACCCCTATAAACAGTCCAGAGTATCTCACTAGTTGCACTACCCACGTATTTATAGGTTTTATTACGTTTCTACAATATAATTTACTTACTGGAAGTTTCTTGTTATATATTCTGTATCAGTTTTCGCTTTCATTTTTGTTTATCTGATAGTGTCTTCTTTAAGAACTCCCGAATATTTATAGGTGTCATGTTTGGCTAGTGTCTTCATCTCCTCTTGGTTGGGTAGTTCCATACCTACCGTGCGCTCCTCTTATAACAAGCAGTATGGACTTTTACTTTCCTAATTGCGTTTAGTATTTTGTTTCCTTTCATTTTTGCAAAGAGTTTCAGATCGTGCTTATACATAAATTGGTTTAAGAGCATCATCATCAAGACTCTTGTCGTCGCTACGAAATTTCTTAAACCACCATTGTGTCGTACGTTCCGTAGTGGTTTCTGGACCAAACGCATCATTGATACCGCGAGCTGTTTCAGCAGCTTTTCGGCCTAGCTTGAATTGAAATAAGGAAATTGTGCTAATTAGCTTTTATTTCCATTTTGTATTCAGCGTTCTGAAAGAAGGTATACTTGTTATAAAACACTTATTATTTAACTAGTTCGATAGAGCGTAACACGCCTTTTAAAATTATATATATATATATATATATATATATATAAAGTAAAGGTATTACAACAAACACTTTTTTTGAAAATACATTATTTGAAATAAAAATAAAACTTCCGCAAGAACTTTTTCTCAACCTAATATATATATATATATATATATATATATATATATATATATATATATATATATATACATATATATATATATAAATTACCATTTCTGTAAAGTCTGACGAAATTCCTATATCGTAAATACGATTCGGTAACCGAAACATGTGTAACTAAACAGATAAAACGGTAATAAAACACCACACACACACACCCCCCCACCCCCCCCCACCCCCCCCCCACACACACACACACACACACACACACACATATATATATACACATAAAAATATTCGAGAAATTGAATATTCTTCAAGACAAAGCCTACTCAGCAAAGTGCTGTTTAAACCATGCACCAAGTTATAAAGACAATGCATTGCGACACAAGAAAGGCACACTTATCTGTATATGGTGTTACAAGGCTATGTTGTGTATCTTGCTAAAACCTTGTTAGTTTCTACATTGCAATCATAGATTGTTCCTTGTAATATCTTGAAATGAAATTAAAAAGTTATTCATGTCTGACCCTGTGTGTAGGGTGTAAATGCAGTTAGCTAATTTAGCTCCCTCGCCCCCTCGCTGATGCTAAATTTACGAACCTTCTCATTTAGCACTAGTGATATGTGTGTTTACTTAAGGGCGCCGGAACGCTCGTACGTCCATGTTACTTTCTGATGGCATCAAGCCGAACTGATTGCAAACGGTAATAAATGAAACGACGCCATGTTTCATATTCCTTCCAATTCGTCAGACGGACTTTAAAACTACCCCCTATCTCCAAGTTTACATAAACACTGGCCTGTTTAGATTCTCTTGGCCTTTTTAATTTTTCCCTTTCATCACTTGTGTAATTCATGAAGAGTGCGACGTTAATAGTTAATAAGAGCCGAACTCAAACTTTTGTGGATTTTTATAGGAAGGAGATTATAAAATATCTGCATCTTCCTCACTGTCTTGACGACTATTGCCCCATTAACTTGGCGTATATATTTATATATATATATTTGTATATACTAATTATTCCACCAATTTAATGTCTCCTTACGAGGATTTAATTCAAGATAAAATTGTTGAAAACCTTATTTCTAATATTCATTTTTCAATTCTGATCAACATACATTACATGACTTTGATTCTAGATGTTTAATTTTTAAAGTTTAAGCTTACTAGGTTTTCAGCAAAAAAAAAAATCAAACAAAATTTTTTTATTAGTATGTTTGTATGCATTTTCAATTCGTACTATATATATATATATATATAAATACACACATATATATGTATATATATATATAGTAAGTTATAAAATATATATGGCAATTAAGCTACACAGAATATTCATCAGGCTTATGCGAAGAGATGTGGTTGTATCGCGTTTTTATATACACATATTCTATTCAGTTTTTAGTTAGTTAATTATATTCCTAGTTTCCACCGCTCCCTTCCTAATCAGCCAATGGGCAGCACAAAATCAGAGTTGACCTTCGGTTCACCCCTTTCTTTGTGCGTGCTTTTTTAGCGGGAAGTGTAGATATCTAGTGATTTGACCTATTTTAAACCTAGGTGTAGTTAAATATGTGTTTTTTATTATTATGTTAGTTTATATATATATATATGTGTGTATATATATGTATATATATGTTAATTTATGTATATGTATGTTTATTTTTTATATTTTCTATTGTTATTGTTAATTTTACAATTATTTTGTATTGCTATTCTACAGTAAAGTTTATCTCTGTGCAGAGTTGTTCGATATTTCTCTCCTACAGTTTAATAGATGTTGGGGTTCTTTAAAGTATAATAAATCAAATTTTTCATGAAGTCATAATCTACATGGATCGTCTTGGTCTCTACATGTGATTGCCTGTCTTACTTATTTCCATTCGACTACCGGCGAACGTCCCTTTTCTTTGAGTTTCCAGTATTTGTTTTCTAGTGTTGATTTCATTCGTTTTTTTTTAAATTTCGAATGTACTTTTATGGTCAACTTATCGGGTTTTGAAATCTAAGTTATCGTACCTACGTAATATTTCTTGTTATTCGAGTTTCCTTTCGCAAATATTGTGGCATGGTAAACTATGCTTTTGGTTATACATTTATTATTATTCTTTTTCTTCTATTTACTATTTATTTTTATTGGTGTTTTGTTGCTTATATTTGGTATCAATATTTTGTATCCACTATTTTTTAGAGCTGTTTCGTAGATATTTAGTGACCTGTTAAATACATTTTCATCGCTTGAGTTATTGCTGAGTCTACTTACGATCGTTGGAGTCTTTTATTATAGCTAGTCAATCATCTCTATATAAGCCGATATCCATCAAGTATGCTTTAGAGGGTATATAAAATGAATAATTCCACAAGACCTGATGCCTCTGCAGAATCCAGAGCACCCATCGCTAAACCAAAAGAATTTGTAATTTTAGTTTTTATACATTACTTATTGTTATTTACTAGAACTGATTTTCTACATTTTTAATAATGTGGATTTCTTCCGAGGATATATCAATGTGTGCCTCGGCAAACACAGTTGTTCGGATATCGAGGCATACAAGTCTATGACGTCGAACTGTATAAACGTACATTTATTTTTGTTTTCTATATTTTTAAACAAAGTGATTGATTCGGCAATATTTGCCCACTGGTTTAATCCTTGGTCATGTTTAATTTGTATATATATATATATATATATATATATATATATATTAGCACGGTTGCCCGGCGTTGCCCGGGTGTTTGGAGGTGTATGCTGAGCAAAGAAAAAGGTTAATTTCTTTTTAATTTTGACCCTATTATGGCCCCTTAACATTTATTGTTTGGAGCTCGAATCAAGTTATTAAGTTAGATCCATGTCCATGGAACCTATATCCAAAATTTCAAGGTTTTAGACACCAAGTTGTCGGAGGAGTTTGGTAGAGTTCTCAAAAGTCAAATCCTTGAACTTTGACCCCTTAACAGACAAATATCTGGCCGAAAACCGATCACATCGATTTTCCCAAATCCCAGTACTATCTATATCAAATTTCGAGTCTGTAGACTAAAAATTGACAGTTATTTCGTAGGGGAATGTACACAGACACAGAGACAGACACACATACACGTTCACTTATATATATATATATAGAGAGAGAGAGAGAAAGAGAGAGAGAAAGAGAGAGAGAGAGAGGGTGAAAGAAAGAGAGAGAAAAAAGATAGGTAGATAGAGAGAAAAATAAAAAATAACAAACTGAGTTATGTGTGCATCAACTTTTCGTCTTTATCGAGACTTCATCTGGTTGAAATAAAGACGAAACATTTATGGACCCATAACTGAGTTTGTTTCTTTTTATTTTTACTTCTATATTTTGTCGGAATATTCTTTCCATTATTCTCATCATTATATATATATATATATACATATATATATATATATGTATATATATATATATGTTACATGAAAGAGCTGTCCCCTTCTCATGTATGTAAGAAGGCATACTAGATAAGTGAAAATAATATTAGGATAAGGTAAGAATCGAACCTTGTAGGCAAGTGTTAAAGATAATGGAAAATGGAATGTATAGGATTTCAGTCTATTGTTAATTCTATTAGAATACTAATTAATATTTATGTCAGAAAAAGAGTCGATTGCCCATTGTTTCAGAAATCTGGATATTTAATATGTCAGTTAAAAGAATTAAAAAATATTGAATAATATGTCAGTTAAAAAAAAAATAATATGTCAGTTAAAAAAAAAAATTAAATAATATGTCAGTTACAAAGAATTAAAAAATATTGAAAAATAGGTTAGATATTAAACAAGTAGAATTGAGGATTCTTTGTTTGGCAAAAGTGTGTTGGACGGACATGTTTAGAAAACGTGATATAGTCACGTTGGTCGACAATACACGTCTGACGTCATAAATAAAGGAGATAGCTAAATATATTGACTCTGTGGGTTCGAAGTTAGAAAATTGATGAGAAAAAGTCAGTTAGGAGAGATCGAGAGGAGAGTCCCTTAGAAACGAAGGGAGGGAAGTAGACCATGTAGATCAAAGTTTGAATTCCGACATCACAGGTCGTCCGGTTGAAGAATAAAGAAACCAATTATGTTTGTAACTTTGGTCTTGTGTCGTCATTCCTCACAATCAAAACGATAAATGTGTTTTTATCATCATCTTGTAGCGGACTTTATACAACCCTTACAAGTAATGTGTCTCCTCCATCATAAGTGAAGTATCACCTCCCCTCTCTATATGTTTACAAGAATAATCCCATTCAGATAAACATGTCTCCCTCATTATCATCGTCATCTGTTCTGAGTCTCCCTTTTATGTGTCCCCAATATGTACTACTGTACAACATATATAGCTTTTAACATTGGTACTAACATATTAAATATATTTAACAATTAATATATATATATATATATATGTATATATATATATGTAGAGAGAGAGAGAGAGAGAGAGAGAAAGAGAGAGAGAGAGAAACAGAAGGTGACCTACACTTCACCGTTTTTGTCCTTGATCAATGGAAATATATCCTTCTAGACTGAGGCAATTTTGATTTTTGTTCCTACCCAGAGTACCCCCTTTTACGGAGTTGGATTTTCCACACCAAAAATCTAACCTTGTGTCTAACTCTGCCCTCGTAGGGAGGCAAGTAAATAGGAATAGAGTGTGTGTCTGAGAGAGGGGAAGAGAGAAAGAGAGAGAGAGAAAAAAAGAGAGAGATAAAAGACAGAGGGTAAACTGAAACTAAAAAAATACACCGGTAGTAACTGTTATTCGTTTATGCTTCGTGTATTGTATTTCAGCATTAAAAATTAATTTGTAAAATATAATTTATTTTGTATGTTGCAATGTACTTGTGTAAGATGTATGAACGAGTCACGATCGATATTTTTCGGCAGTTTTTGTGAAACAGTAACTTTTAATATTATTATTATTATTTGCTAGTAAATATATGAAAATAAACAATATTTATATAAAGCGAAATAGTAAATCAAACACTAAGGAAAAAGTGGCGAAAAAAACGAATTTTTGTCACGTTCAAAATGATCGATTTTTGCCAAGAAACGATTAAAAAAAGTTTTAGAAGCACTGTAATATTTTTCATCTTAAATATATAAAAACACGCTTGGATTAGATATAAAGTTATCAAAAAATGTCCTATTAGATATTAGAGTGAGGTAATAATTTCAAGGCGATCCTAGGCAATAACGCTAAAGCTCAATATATAAAAAAGAGCAAACTATAAGTGTAATGATTAAAGTTTAATTCTGTAGATTAAAATATACATGAAAATATATTTAAGTTAAGAATTTATTATTTGAAACTAGAAATATATGGAGAAGAATTATATTTATATTTCAAAATATATTCCTTATTTAAAACAATAAATTCTTGACTTGAATATATCTTTATATATATTTTAATCAATAGAATTTAACTTTAATCATTATACTTATATATATATATATATATATATATATATATATATCGAGTGAAAGATAATGCTTCTATCCGGCAAGCTGTTTGCTCAATCAGTGCCCGTTCCAGTATAAGTGAATAATAGTACATTGCTAATGGTGCGACTTCCGCTCTAATGAGGCGTTGCTTCCCCGTACGCTCATAACTAGCTGAGGGGCAAGTGAATTATGTAGCTAAGAGGAAGGGTGTATTACGTGCGAAATATGTGAGTTGAAAGGGAGTTTGGGACGAATTTCCTTAAGGCAAACAAACAACCTCATACTTTTTATTTCTTACTCCTATTTTTCAATTTTTTAATACCCAAATATATGAACAACGTTCACCCAACTTAGAGACAGGGGCAAAATCTGTGGATTTTCCAGCGATCATACACAGGCTTAGATACAGGAACACACACAGGCAAACATTAGTATTAACTGAATAATACCCGTCTCTGGACAGGTAAAATTATCAAATAATAATCAAATTAATGTAGTGGACTATAATCAGAAAAGTGAATGAAGATTCTTAAATTAAGGTTCAGTATCATTATATCTTGTTTGTAATTTTCGCGAATGAACCTAAGAGGTTCGTTTTTGAGGGCTGGCCTCCTATTTTCTATCTACAATTCGTTTTTTTCTATTTCCACGATTATGGTCAATGCATTTTTCTCAGAGATAAAATAATGACTTTGTATGGACGTCCGGAGTGCGCTTTGTCATACAAGGACCGTTCTAAAATTAAAGCTTCCTACGTTTTATACGCAAAAGATTGAAGAGATACGAAAACTGATCTTTTGTGCTCCAGAATTTATCACAGTACTTAACGCAATTTTGCTAGGAATTCAATGACGGATCTCTGCTTCTGACGCATGTTCATAACAGAGGTTGCTTTCTTAGAGTCTTACGATTTCAATATCTGCAACAGAGAGATAAAACGTTCATGCCATAAATGTATAACGTTAGTCATTATAACAATAGATTTTGCAATTTCTTCTGATCCATTGGAGCGAAATAAAAGAATAAGGGGCCTAACTTTTAGAACCCATCTTCTACAAAATTTTTGTTTGGACAATTAATTTTGTGTATATGTATGTGTGTTTGCAATGAAGTACACATTGTCTAATGTAAAATTCTGTACCCAACCACTGTGCTGCAAAACATCAGCGGGCTGCATAATGGCTACTGATGCACCGCAGAGAGACTAAAAAGCAATTGAATCTTCCTAAAGTTCTCAACTTCGTACCTATGTGAACTGGGATTTTATTACATAAACAAAATTAAAAACGTGAAAAACTTTAAAATATTGAAGAAGAGTGAAGAGTGTGTCTCTCTCACATTCGCCCACATATGGCTGCAGTAGTAAAAAATCATAAGCCACAACTGTCCAACTGACATTCACCATTATTTTTCTATACCAAGTACTGAATACAGGATACGTTTTATTCATGTGAATAAAACAATTCCTTATATGACAGCCTTTATTTTTATTATTTAATTGCAAAAGGATTTATGGGTAGAAAATATTTACTTTTTGTAATATGTATGCCGCGAAAATTTAAAGAGCTCTATAGTGTGTCGCCATGTTAACAAGGTTGGGAAACACTAGTATAATGTACTTGAAATTAATACGCGAAAAAGCACCGATGCAATGACCATTTCAGACATTTTTCAAAGCAAATATGAATGTACTATAATTATCACGCGATCAGCTCATTACTGCATCTACGGGATAATGAAAGACGAATTGACTTTCGATCGCAATTTCCATTTGCCTTCGTTTTTTTGTTCACTCGCTTTTTCCTTTTTATGGTTGTTATTATTTTTCTTCTTTATTGCTTTTCGTTTATTTCTTTCTTCATATTATTTTTTTATCTTGATAGACACCGGTGTTCCCAGTGTCATATTCATAATTGTGTCGTTCCTATGTTAAAAGCAACGTAACTAATTCAAGCCAAATATTGTGTTGGACATTACTGATGTACATTTTAGCAATAATAAAAAGATGGCGGCATTTTATTATGGTAACTTTGATTTTATTACTTCAGGTGTTGTTGCTTTCAATAATTTTTCCAAACTTTTACGGCATTTTTTAAGATGTCAATATAATTTCGGCTTCACTAATTCGATCATACAAGTTTAATTTGATTTTACTTTTTTAAACAACAGGAGTTCTTGACTGCCAATTTTTCAAAACTTTAACGGCATTTTTGAGATCGCCAATCTCACTTCTGCTTCACTACTTAGATCGTACAAGTTTGATTCCTTTGATTTTATTACTGGAACCCGTTCTTATTGTCTCAACTTAGTTTTTAACGCATCATTCATAGTCTCTGTAGGCACTCGTACGAATCCTATCGTAGTCATCAAAGCTAATGAGTCATAGTATGAGGAAAGTTGGTTCAGTGGAAAATATGTTATCTATAAAATAAATAAGTCTGTGTGTTCATCTATACACTCCCATCCACATGTACACGCACACACACATACATACACACACACACACACACACACACATATATATGGAGAGAGAGATGGAGAGAGAGAGAAAGAAAGAGAGAATGTTAAAGAGAGGAATAGAGATAAAATGATAACCATAAAATTATCTCGTTTATTTGCATTGAATAATACAAAGGCATTTCAGTTTTGTTGACAAAACTACCACGGAACACACGATTTTCCAGCCGACAATGAAACCTATATTCAACAGAAACTATCTTCAGTACGTTATATTCATATTGTGTCCCCAATTTCAAATAAACAGAAACACTGTTCGATTGGTGTGTGCATGATTCTAGATCATGTGAAGGTGTCACCGTTTGTTGCGAGTACTACCTGTTATAGACCGATATTTTTCGACATCATTCATTACAAACGTTGCCAATACAACGATGACAAATGGCTGACAGTTTTTTTTCCAAGTAACAGAATAAAACACAAACAATCTCAGCGATAGAAAGATAATCACGAACGCGTATTTACTGATTATCGCTTTGTTACATAATTTAGCAAATTTGAAGAATTGCGATATACTCTTCTCTTGTAGGCAAAACAGCCAGGCCTTGGGTGACAACTAGGCACATCGGCTCGATTACCATAAGATATCTATCTATCTATCTATCTATCTATCTATCTATCTATCTATCTATCTATGATGCATCCATATATATATATATATATATATATATATATATATATATATATATATTAAAGTTTACTTCACAATTTTTGAAAGCACGTTCTTTTATTTTCTCATAAATATATATATGTTAAAGGTCTGTTTCGTTAGTAATCTTCAAGAAAATATAAAAAATATGTCATTACTGTATGTTTTAATGTAGCAAACTCTTCAATCAATTCCTGGAAAAACACATATTCGAACACAATCTTTACATGTCACAAATGGTTTAATAAAAACTCTAATGCCGAAGGTGAATTTCCCATTGTTGGTCAGGTCTCCATCTGTTTTTGAATATCTACGAATAAACACAAGAAGCATCGGTGCTTCCGTTTTTGAAAAAGCTGGAATCGCTCCAAGATTCAAGTAGGATATAATGTGTTCAATGAGACTGCAAGGAACATCAAACCTCTTCCTAGGCCTCCATTGAGCAAACAACATATGGAAAAACGAACGGATTGGACACAGAATTACATGAAAATGGATTTCCAACAGGTCCTATTTAGGGATGAGAACCATGCTACTCTTGACGGTCCGGATAGATGGACCAAAGTTGTAAACCTGAACGGAACTCCGACCCCTTACAGAGTTCATCGCCAACAAAGAGGTGGAGGCATCATGTTTTGGTCGGGAATCACTGGATAAAAGTTGGTTGAACCATGCCGAGTGCCCGGGGGTGTAAAGCTTACCAGCAATGCGTACACGATCTTTTTGGATAATCATTTGTCGACATGAGTAGATGACATACTATTGTCACGCCGCTTTCAGATGAGTTTTATACATTCTGATTGGGGCGACTGCAGCCTTCCTTGAATCTATGGAATTCGTTGGGGAAACTGAGACCGGACAACTGTGTTCTCCAGATCTTAACCCCATTGAATATCTGTGGTCAATATAAAAAAGAGGAACTTATGAGGGGAGAGAGAAATTTACTTTTGAAGAAACATAGGTGACGTTGCTAGAACCATAACTCCTTTTAAGATCAAGGAATTGCCTTCATCCGAGGACAAAAGGTTGTGTTAAGTTATTTAAAAATGGTGGATATGTCAATAAATAATCAATTTATATGATGCTGATACCTAGGATATGTTTTTATTTATTATTCTTTGACAGAAAAATATAATAAAAAGTAAAGTTCGCAAGACATTGTATTTTTGCCCTAAAGAAACATTTTAAGAGACCTGCAATAAAGCGATGGACAGTGGAAATTCCTTGATAAAGAATAAAATGTCATAACTTTGTGAATATCGAATGGATTTGTATAAAACTTTTGGAAATAACTAACCTTAAATCAGTCGTCTGGTTATATAATTTTCACTTTGTTGTGACTTATATTTAGTAAAATATTGATATTTTACTAATCTGCAATAAAGCGATGGACGCAGTATATATGCGAAGAACGCATTTCCTTGTAATTCTGTGGATTAATAACATTTTAGTATATTTTATTTGAGTATCCTTTCGAACAATTAACGTAAAATATAATTTTCAGTCTTAACTTACATAGTTCTTACTTAACTTTATATATGCACCCCTAAAACCCTAAAATTTACAAAAGAATAATGTGCCCATTTTACCCTTTATTGTATATTTCAATCTGCGCTCGATACTTAAGTAGAGCTAGGAAGTATTTTTTAAAATATATATGGCAATTCATCTACACAGAATTAAATGCTCAAGTTCATATATATTGATAGATCTACATATATTTTCTTTTTTGTTTCATTTTGAAATTTCTTTAGTATAATCTTTTATTTCCTTATACGTAATCTTATCGAGGATCTGAAAACATCTATTTTATCGTCCTGTATTATTGAAGAACATATACCGAAATATCATATAAACAAATAAAAACTTCTTCGCATAAAAAGCTGTTCTAGTCATTATTTTGCCACAATATCGGATTTCCTTGTTCTCTTTCTTTAAATTATATTTTCACGCTTCTTTACAGATTAAAACTATTTTGGGAGAGGCAGATGACCCAGAATTTTAGATCTTTTGTGCTGTAGCAGATATGCGATACAAGTCCACTGATTTGTGCATAGCGATGTTTTAATCTTGCTACACATTCATCAAATTTGTAGCTGCCATTTAAACCAATATGACTCAGTAGACAAACTCTTAGAGAAACTACACACATGATCGAGCTGCAATGTCTTTGTGACCTTATGACAATAACTGTCATCGGGAAACACGTTTCAAGATTAAATAATCTAATCATATTGCCTTAAATTATACACAGAAGTTATAAACATGCTTTCGCCAAACAGATTGCTCCTGTTCCACCCTCTTACTTTTGTGGAATAAGCTCCAGACAAAGCATAAAGCTACTTGGTGTAATAAGCTAAAAATTTACCACATCAAAAATTAGCCACGATAATTGTTATAGATCGACTCAAACCTTTGAAAACACTAATCCTACCCCGTTTGTAACAAAAACGTCGGTCACGAAATGTGATGGTTTGAAAGGATAACATAAGCGAAGCAAGAATAACAAACTAAACCATAACGGAAAATATTTTAAATAACAAACATCGAAATACCTATTGGAAATAGCTTCAAAAGCCGAATGTGAATTATTCACAGTTGCTTTAAAATCGAGTTGCTATGGAAGTAAAGTATGGTATTCTGACTATTTTACCCTCGTTACGTACTAACTTGAAAAGGTTGGAAATTCTGATTTCAAAATCTAGGTCAGCATTAACTTAGCAATTGCATCTAATATAAACACTGTTGTGTAACTGCAGCCTAATGCTCCACCACCAGAACTGGGCAGTAGAATAAACAACAAACTTACACGAACAGTAGATAATTTACATAAGGAATACACAAGCAAAAGACAGCGCATTGTTTTTAACAATAGCTGTCTCAATATATATATATACATTTATATATATATATGTATATATAGGTGTGTGTGTGTGTGTGTGTGTGTGTGTGTGCTAATGTCTTACACATATAGGTGTGTGCTGAATACATCATGAGAACAGACACGTGCGTGCCTAATAAAGCTGCTTTCCGGAGGTCAATGCTAACGTGAGTATATTCTTTAAGAGAGTTTACAATCGAGCGAGAAGAGGCAAGCAAGTATTGTAAACATTGCAGGCAATGAATGGTAGCCTAATATATATGGCAGGTGTGAGATCACTTAGGAATCTGTACATTATTTGTTTATATAAGGAGACGCTTTGTTTATTGTTATGTAAAACAGTTCCCGAGAGAAGGAAGTGTGTTGGGCTCTCTCTTTAATCAGCAATACGTCACACAGAGGAGAAAAGAATGTGTCGACTCTGATAAAAATAGTCTGGGGCAAGGCAAACATTGTGGAGAAGTGAAATATAATGATAATGTGATGAGCATGATGTAGGATTCTGATATAGATAGAAGTAAATTATTCCAAAACTAGAAATCGATTCAATTTTTTCTATTACATCACAATGCCTTTTTAGTTTTGAGAAAAGTCTGCTTATTTTTGTATCAAGAAACTCCTCGTGTTGTTTTCGACAATAGCACTAACTAAGGACATTTATAATTACGGAGATAAATGTACTTTTTTTAAATGCTGGACAATTTACTATCTTTAATTAATAAAAAGAAAATCAGATTGGCAAAAATTTTATCATTTTTAATAAAATATTATGTCTAGTTGTTTAATATATGCAAACATATATATATATATGTGTGTGTGTGTCTGTGTGTCTGCGCGTGTTTGTACACGCATCTACATGTAAGGAGATAATGCGTATGTAAGGGAGAAAAATCATGCGTCTACAATAGGAAACAACTCTTGAAGGCTCAGGTGAACTCACGATACCTGTTATACAATCAACGCTGAAAACTTGAAAACAACTACGAGATTTATACGTAAATCTGTATATTTTGTATTAATGTACTTTAATCCCTATGACCGAGCATTCAGCTTTTCCCCCTTTCTCTACGCCTTTCCTTATTCATAAGTTGCCGTCTTTGCAGCGACCTTCACAACCCCCAAAATATACTTTCAACTCTTATTTTAATCACTTTAAACTTTCTTGACGTGGAAGCCGACGTGAATATCTATCCACCTGCTTGTCATTTTTGACCAATAGATAATTTTTCACTCTCTTTTAGTTTTTATTTTCTTGTAGCTTTTCAAGACATAAATGATACCCATCGATTTTTTTTCTTGCATTTTCGGTGTATATGTTAGGATTTTACTCAACTTTACAGATGGACTTTCTACCATTTGAATTAGCGCTTATACAATTAAAGTTTTGATTATCATTCAACTTTTAAACCAACCAATTTTTTGTCAATTTTACTATTCTTACTATAATTTTCCTATGACGATAAGAATTATCATTTGAAACTCTATTGAGTAAGAAAATTTTCATTTTCTATATCTTGTGACAGATAATTAATGTTTGTGATTTTTACCTGACATTAATTTTTACAAACTTTTAATTTCTTCATTTATACGCATGCTATATCTCGAATATTAAGCATTTTTATCTGATTAGGATTTTTCTGTAGATATTAATTTTAATGTTTATGTTTATCTTTCTACTTTGAGTTTCCAAAATAATTTATTTTGTAATCCTTAACCTTCAATTTCCTGAAATATATATATATATATATATATATATATATATATATATATATATATATATATATATATGTGTGTGTGTGTGTGTGTGTGTGTGTGTGTTGGTTGGTTGGTTGTTTTACGGTATATCAACCCTTTTCAGGTTATTTAATGACGAATCCAGTTAATTGAATATATATTTTATTTCAAGCCGGTTTCTATTTAACTCATAGTTGGGACCCTAACAGGTACTACCACTCCGGTTCAGAGTATACATGAGAGCAATGGCAATTAAAGGGTTGCTCCACACTCCCCAAAGCCCGCAAGCTAAGGTCTCACCATCGGATATAGTGTAAGGTCATATCCAGGACCATGTGTTTGTGTGTGTGAGTGTATATATATATATATATATATATATATATATATATATATAAATATATATATATATATATATATTTACGTGCAGCAAAATAATAGCACTCAAATTGTTTTTCCATGAAAGAACTATGGGGGACCGTTTTACCCGGTATCTTCTAAAAATGGACAGGTCATAAGGTAAACAACACTGATAAAAACCCTAGAGACAACATCGACTCTTGTCTAATGGATTCTTACAAGCGGGCTCCTGGGTTAGTTTATTGACCCTTAATTACTTGTGGTGGAGTCTATCCACTCAAGTAATCAATGGTTTTATTAAATTCTCGCGATTAGGAAGGAAATGATAATAAAATATATTTCAGACCAAAAGAAAAAAATCCCCCTGAACAATGAATCCCTCAAGAAGTAGAGGCTATTGAAATTTGATTTTGACCATTCCTAAACAATCAACCTAAAGAGGAAAAATACTAATACGCCGCCCGGAGTTATCACTTTGGGAAGGGAGTGTTTTAGAGGAACCAACTATGTTACCTAATAATACACTATCCCAATCTCTATAAATACGTGTAGATTAAGTTGTAAGGTGTCAGCCGATCTCCGGTACGCGTACTGGACTGGTGGCTGAAGCGTGGTGTCTGCTTAGATGCTGCACTCAAATTAATTGTCTTTAGTCTATGGAGGGAGAAACCCTTCTATACTAAGGCAATTGTTTCTTGCAGAATGCCCCTTTTGAGAGAAGCTGGTTATCTCCAAAATAAATCCGACCTTGTGTCACATTTTGTTTCGCAGAAAACAAATAAATAGCCAATCGATATCCATTAAACTAACTTAGGTCGGTGATCGGCTACATCGAGCAATCCACCTATTGTTTGCTTTGCATTAGATGCTGTTACTTTATCTTGGTCTTCTGTTTTTCTTTGTAATCTTTAACAGTCACGTAGCTCTAGTTTTTCATCTAGTTCTCATTTTTTTAGAACTGTGTTTCTGAAAAGGATTGTGCTCTTTCTTGCGCCCTATGTTGTTTTCAATATAAAAATAAAAATCTCTAATCCTCGCATAGTATTTATCATCATTCAACTGTTAATATGTCAATTAAGTCTTACCTTAATCTTTATCTTTATGTTTTTAAGTTTTCATAAATAGCAGGGCATTAGGAAACATTTTTTTTACTATTTTCTTAACTTGTCTATTTTAACCGTAGTAATTGTTGTATTTCTCAGTTGCGTAATATCTTTTCTTTGTTTAAGGAAAATGTAGTTTGCTTGAAGCATTGAAAGTAGTATAAAAGGGGATGCCGTATTTGATGGCTATTGCAATGCAATCTTTAGAAAAACAGAGTTGGTTATGTAGTACGTAAGTAATAGAATAATAACAATAATTAAAGATTTCAATAATTTTTAATGATAAAATATTTTTGTACCAACATAATGTGTCGCACCAGGATGGTTATGTGGTGTTATCTATAATATAAATCTCACTTGTCTTTTTATATGTATGTATGTATGTCAGGTCATGTCATATGCTACTGGTACCGTGTAACCCAGTACTACCTGCCTCATGGTCGGGTCAGCGGCGACTAAACTGGTTCACCCACCAGACTTGTTTGGTGAAGAGGGTGGCTAGTCTCCCTGAAGGATTAAAAACAAGACCTACCAAAGGGCGAATGAACCCTTTTTCGAGGTCAACGGCCAACTAGCACCGTGTGTGTTTGTGTGTATGTATGTGTGTGTTGGGGTGGAGAGGGCTCCTGTAAGCCGTGGTGAAGGCAACCTTTCTAGGAGAAGCAAATCTCTGATTTAAAAAACTATAAAGCGGGAGAACAGTACCCGAATTAAGCTGGTCTGCAGTTTAACTTGTTGCTAGCTATCTTGCTCTTGCTTGTTGCTGGATCTCAACATTTTAAACCGAGAGAGAGACTTAGCTGTCGTACAAAGCTAAGACTCTGTAACATCATCTGTGTATAGATACTCCCCTCAGGTATTTGTCTATTAAAATGGTCCTGTGACGATGGAAGTCATTTTTGGGCTCATGAACTTTAAGTGTCTGTGGGAGTTGCACTCGTCTGACAAGACGTTGCAATCATCATGTATGTATGTATGTATGTATGTATGTATGTATGTATGTATGCCTAAAACTTTCGACAGAGGCGACAGATTTTCACGAGCTCGGTATCGTTTTTAAGCTCGACTCTTTGGACGACAAATATCGAGAAAGTGGCTAAAAACATTAATTCCTTCACTCTCAATTGACCACTTTTCTACAACTAGGGGTCGCTTTTTGTTCGTCGATATTCCCTTAATTATAACTTACGTCACTTCCGATTTGGTAAAGGTCATGTTTTCTTTTCACGTTCTTTTGTTCCTTCGCGGTACTGGTTCGAGCCTGCTTGCCTACTATCACTTTTTTTTTACAATTGTTTTGCTCAACGCCCACCTCCAAAGACCCGGGCAACGCCAGACACCCAGGTTAGTATTCTTTAAATCTTCGAGGTATACCTCATCTTCAGGAGGAGGAAAAAACAAAGAATATCTGCAATGACTCGGTAGAAGTGTGTATATTTTGTTGTTTGTTTCTTTCTTTTTTGTATCTACTCTTTCTTTTTCCATCCATCTTGTTATATAATGTGTTACGTTGTCTTAGATTATCCCCTTTAAATTATTTGTTTCCTATTTGCTTTTTCGATTCTTTAATCATAATTAATTATATCCCCTCTACAGTCTATGCTTCTTCACTTTCTTCTTTCTTAGGAACATCATCTTCCTATGCTATCCCCTCCCCGTTTTCCCTTCATTTTTTAGCGTCTTTCTTAGTCCTTTTATTCCTGTCATCGTCAGCAGAAATCGCGCAATAACATTTGACGCCCTTCAACGCCCTGACGATTTTTACGCCAGAAAAATAGTGCATCAGTTGAATAAACAGTGTGGCCGACTCAATAGTGCACCGTTTGTTTTTGTGACGCCACAGTTGCATAACGTAGTCGAACAACTGCAGGATGACCGTTGGGGACCACCCTTGGGAACACTGTGCAGCCGTGTTCCTCACCTTTAGCCGCTCCCCGGGGGCTTTATTGCAACATCGGACTACGTTTACGCGCAATATCAAATATTTTTCTTTTCAAAATCGTTTAAGTGAGTACTCGAATACGCCCATCATTCAAAGGCATTGAACAGGAAGAATACAAATAGATGATTTGAGAAGAGACAAAAAGGTCAAACTTGGATCTACTTAACAGTTAAACTTGTATACGTTTTATAGAAGTTTAGTAATAATGGTTAACAGTTCGAATGTCGATAAAATATTCGAGTGCAGGATATAAAAGGATATAAATACACAAAGAAAAAAAAACTTCCGTTAGAAAAAATCTGTGATGATCTGTACGATAAATGAAGATCATTGTTTCTTATTCTTAGAAAAGTCAACTCACGATTATGAAGAAAATAAAAAACGTGGAAAAGGAAAAATAAGTTTTGGTAGTGTTTCTCTACATTTATATTATTTTACTTTTTGGGTGGCTTTCCTTGTTATTAATCGTGTTTTGTAGTCCTTCTAGTTTCAAGTTAATTAATCCATCTTGTCGTACATTTATTGTTGTAACCTCCCAAAAGAACAAGCTCACTTTTCACTAACGCCGTAATTCGCATCAACTATAGAACATCTCTACTTAAACTTAATTTCTATATTTTTTCTAAACTCTCATAAGCACAACTGCCATATATAAATGCCATATATAAAAAGAATCTATCTACAAAACCAAGTATTTTTTTACTCCTTTTTCTTTCCCTGATCTCATCATCTTTCAAGTCAAATCGATACACTACCGCTTGTGTGGAGTATTTCCTTTACTACGAAATTTACTTCGCTTTTATGTTTTAAACCGCAACGCTTTACTCTTCTCTTTAAGTATTAATATTACAAGAATAGAGCAACAATGAAATGTTTCAGTTTGTTTTGCATGACCTCAAAAATATGACAAACATCAATAAACATCTATAAAAACAATGATATATCAAACAGATGCACTGCTGCTTGATTGAGTAGTTTTGTCTATTACATTTACGTCGTCCTCGTATTTAAAACTACAATGCTACACCTTTCTCTTTCAGTATTAGTGATACGAGAATGGGGCACCAAAGTAATGTTTCATGTTTTTTTGGATGGACGTTTACAAAAACATGGCTCAAACAACAATAATCAATACATATAAATCTATGGATGATGTTTTTTTTTCATATATGTGTTAATGATTATTTTGTAAAATTTACTTATTTTACAAAAATTAATGCAATTTTTAATTAGACATTCATATATGTGCGTGCACCGACTGGGCTTTTTTAAAAAGTTGAATAGCAAATTTAGCAGCAAGTCCTCAGAACACATACGAGAAAGAACTGTTGGAAATACGTTATACACTATAACTATGTAATTCTGACAACTACATATCAAGAAACAGAGCTGTAAAAGCTTACATAGTGATATGGAACAGGAAGGAAGGAATGGTAATCTTAGTAGAAGTTAGTATTCGCAATGATGCTTGGCTAAACAGAGATGAGAAGAAAAATATAACAACATATGCAGAACATGAAAAGAAATTGAAATCTTAGGAAGATCTACGTCATCCCAGTAATGATAGGAGAAACTGAACTTATGAAAAATAGTGAAAAATCAAGCCCAAGAGAGATACAAACAATTGCACTTTTTACGAGATAATGGGTGGATGTTTGTCTTTCGATAGCATACCACATCACCAACTAGAAAAACGAAAATTGAAAAAAACAAAAAAAAATAAACAAAAACCAATTTGCTTGTCGGATTCATCTGAGTTATAAAAGAGCATTCCCAACATAATTAGAGTTTGTCGTTAGATACATAAGGACTACTTATTAACATTCATTTCAATTATTTCCCAGTGGAAAACGTTATTTTATATTAAACTAGCCTGGGTGTCCGGCGCTGCCCGGCTGTTTGTAGGTGTGTGTTGAGCAAAAAAAAAAAAAAGGTTGTAGTAGAAAGGCAGGATCGAATCCGTGACACTAAGGCGGAAAAGAAAGTGGAGGCGTGTCTAAGGGTGTTGGTTGAGCAAAAAAAAAAAAAAAAGAAAGAAGAAAATTGCGAGCGCAAAAAAAGTGGTAGTAGGCAGGCAGGCAGGCTCGAATCCGTACCGCGAAGGAGGAAAAGAAAGCAAAAAAAAAAAAACGTGACGTGTTAGCTGCTGCGCTCATCATCAAACCAGAAGTGACGGAGGTTCAAATTAAGGCTAGACAATCTAAAAGAAGCAATGACTTTCGAAAATATCGGCAAAAAGCGACCCCCCGTAGAAATAGTACCCAGTTGAAGGTGAAAGAATTAATGTTTTTGTCCAATTTTTCGTTATTTGTCGTCCGAAGGGTCAAACTTACAAAGCGATATGGATCTCGTGAAAATCCGTCGCCTCTGTCGAATGTTTTTGTGAGGTATACAACATACAACATACATACATACATACATACATACATACATACATACATTCATACATACATACATGCACAAAGACAGGTGAGAATTATATTATAGACTAGCATTTTAAGTAGAATTTACCTTTATGGGTTGGCGTAGTCGTTTTGTATAGGTCATGTCATACGTTTTGGTTCAAACTGAAAAATCCTTAATACTATGGTTAATCAAGCTTCAGAATATATCTTGTTATGAGGGTCCAACATTCTTTAAGGAATTTCTGACATATTTCCATTCTATAGACATCCAGCGGGAACGCAGACCCATCGAATCATTGTACAATTTTAAATAGAACATATACTGAAGATAAATATCTGTAATTTACTTCAAGTTTTGCGTTGGACACAATGTAACGTAGCCGTTACGCTCGAACCGTGCTCGTTACAGTTCAAACTACTCTCGGACCCTCACGCCGTCCAGCACCGTTGGAAAAGAACAAACAAACAAAAACAAATATATCCGGATCGACATAATTTTCCTTTTAGAAAAAACGCATTTATTACCGTTACTCTCCTGTCTTGACACCAACTTAACACGTCTCTCGCTGTCACACGTTCATCTAACCTGGCGCGTTTTTCTTTCTTCCGACCACACACCGAGCAGAGCCTGCCCATTCTCGCTTTATATGCTCGTCTTCTGCAGCATCGACTTCGTTTCTCCTCGAATACGTGGTGTTATGTTTTCTTTTTATCCAGACGCAAGCCCAAGCACACTTGCCAATTTGCATACACTTACAAACGTTGCTCCTGCTGCTAATACAATCGATTCTCATCCATCATCTACAGCTGCTGATATTTTCATACACGCTCAAATGCGCTCTGATACATATCTTCCTTTTCAAAAATTCTTTACAAGAATTTTACTAAACCTGCTTGAGGTAATAAAAGATCAAGAAAAGGAAACGAAAAACTCACATAATAAAACATGATTATTTAAATTCAAATATAAATGTCTTAGTGTATATCTTGTATAACATTCCCATGTTATACCTTTTTCAGAAATTCATTTTTTATTCTCAGTTATTCATTCGTAAGAATAAGAGAATTCCAACGTATTCTTCCAAAATATTTGAACGCAGCATTTTAATACGTTGAAAGGAAAAACTCAGTGAACTGTTTAAATAGCGATGATGTATGTTTTTTTTTGTTCTTTTTCGGGGGGGGGGATTTTCAGTAATTCCACTGAAGCAGTGTAGAAGAGTTCGAGCTAATTGTAAAAGAATACAGTTTTAAATGTTTAAAATATTTTACAAAGCCAGTCAAATCATTGCAAGACTAAATCAGAGTTTGCACAGTCTTTCGTGTTTGTTGGTTCTGAGACTGAAAATTCATCAAACTGAAACGGGATATGTTTATTTTATCAATAACGTCAAACTTTTGCTTTTTAACAGTCTTCATATCTCATATGTTTTAATGTTAATTGTGTTTCAAGATACATTATACATATACAATTTTTGTGAGTCTTTTTTTCGCACAGCTGTTTTTACGTATTCTCTTACATCAACTTTTTATTCCTTATCTCAATTCCTTATCAGGCATAACATTTATATCTCTTGCTGCTCATTGATATAATAGATGTCTACACCAAACAATGTTATTTTGGTTTAAACTTTCCTTTTTAAGTTCTTACTAGACTATTTATTATAGCCTTTTTTTCTAGTCGTATGACTCATTTGTCTCTTTATTGCTCAGTTACCTTTAACGAAATTATTTGATAGATCATCAGTTAATCTTACCGAATATTTAGTCCACGTTCCCTTATGTCTCTTAATGCCTCATCTCTTGTTTAGTGAGATTATTCAAGACAATTTCGGCCTATGTTTATCTCTTAAGTGCTCTCGCTTTTGATGAGATTATTTGAGACAATTACGGTTGATACCTGACCCAAAGTCCGAGAGGTATTATCCATGCCCCCGACTTAATCAGATATCAACATTATACAACAATTATTGCAGTTTCTCTTTTTAGTGTCACGATATAGCTGGACCTTATCATTAATTATTAGCTGTTCTATCTAATGCATGCACTGTTTATTTTTATTTACTTATTTGCTGACTATTATTCTCATCTTCAGGTGGTTAAATAAAATATGAATAAAACAATATCAAATAATCAAATAGAAAATAAATGAAACAATATCACTTATAAAAATTCATAACCGCCCCGTAATACTAGAGCATTCGTTTTTTACACTAAAAGAGCATTGAAGGTAAACCAAAACAAGAAATTATGACTGGCAAAATAAAAAAAAATAAAAATCGAGCAGACAATAAGAAAAGAGCGTACAAGCGACTTACGGACTGGTGCAATATTCCTTTTACTTTATTTTCAGTCTACAACTTTCTGCCTTTTTTCGCCCCCCCCCATTTCTGACTGCATTTTTCCTTGATAATGTTTTTTTTTCTGTTTTTTTCATATTTATATGAATTTATATGTGGTCGTTACGCTCGAACCGTGCTCGTCACAGTTCAAACCTCTTTTGGACCCAACGCCTTTGGCACAGTCGAAAATAAACAAACAGACAAAAAATAAATCCGGGTTGGCATCTTTTCCTATTTAACAAAAGCATATATTACTGTTACTATCTCATTTCAACACTACTTAAAACATCCCTCGCTGTCACATATCTATCTAACCAGGCTCGAGTTTCTCTTTCTTCAGACCACACGCCGGCCACAGCCGGACCATTCTCGCCTTCACTTTACACATCCCTCTTTCAGCGTCCACCTTGTTTCTCCCCGACCATGTGATGACTTGTTTCTTTTTCTTCAGACACAGGCTCGAGCACACTTGCTAATTTGCATAGTCGTTCGAACGCGGCTCCTGCTGCTAATACACTCGCTTGCCATACACCTCACTCGCTGCTGCTGATGTTTTCATAAACGCTAATATACGCTCTGTTACAACAGCAGCGTATTAGATATGATTAAGAACAATAGCCGTTTTGTCTTCCATTTTCGATGATTGGGCGATATCACTTAAAAATTCGGAAGCCTATGACATCAAATTGCTGTAGAATATTATATAAATTGTAATCATTTATACTCCTTTAAATTTAATCTATGTCAACATTCGAGTGCTTCTGTGAATGTAAGAAACTTTCGATTTTTCGACTGCCTCGTGTATTTGTTAGTCAAAAGGTAAAATATGAACAAGTCGATATATTTGTATTCACTATTTTCTTCGACAAAGGCATTTCGTATAAAATAATTTAGAATCTCGTTTGGCCGGTCGGCGGAAAGGTTTAATCTATATATATAAAAGCGAAAATGTGTGTCTGTATGTATGTTTGTGTGTCTGCTAAAAACTTTTGACCGACGGAACAAAAAATCACAAACTTTGTATCATATTTAAAGCCCCACCCTCCGGACGAAAAATATCGAAAAATTAGCCCAAAAGGACCATCAGAAGTGCGCCAACTGATCGATTTTTGCAGGGGGGGATGTCCCCCAAAAAGTGACATTTTAATGGTAAACATTACATATTTTTAAATCGATTTATAACTGCCCCAAAAATACGGGCGCCAACTCTTCTTCATAAAGTATACACGGGGCCGTTTATTTTGGGCCAAACTTGTATTTAAAACCCGCTGAGTCATGTCACGTGATCTTGACGTCAGCCAGCTCTAATGGCAGTCTGAATTTAAAAAACATGTTATCAGTAAAAAAAAATTAACCCTTACACAAGCTAAACTATAAACTTCTACGCTATGGCAACGTTACCAAAGCTATTAGCACATTCAAAATAGTTAGATACGATAGTTAAACGAAAAATAACAAGCTAAAAATGTAAAGTAAAAAAAAATACGCTTACAAAAAATATCAACGATCAAAGTTTTTACAAAAGTTTCACAGCCAGACGCTATTTTCCAGTCTTTAGAGTAAGGAAGACGAAGTGTGTGTGAGAGAGAGAGAGAGACATACACAAACGCAAACAGAGAGAGAGACAGATAGAGAGAGATCTCTAGACAGGAAACGAAATACTGCTACGTCATCTCGTAACGCTCCCGCGATTACCTAATTTACTGGCTGTCTGTCAATCAAACCTCTTTCACTCGCTTTATAACACTTATTTTAACACTATAAGCAATTCCTCTTACTCTTGGCTTACACAGTTAAGTGGTTGGAATGAGTTTCACCTCCGCGTTCCGGGTTCAATCCAGCCTCACGACCAAAACTATTTTTTTCTTTTACATCTTTAGACACGCGGGCAACGTTTCTTTATTTTTCTTTAGTTTACTCCCCCCCCCTATACACACAGCAGTTTTTTTTTCGCTGTTTCTTTTTTTTTGGGATTTGGTTTTTCCGATTTTTTTAACATCGTTTCAGGGTTATTACTTATCCCTCCCATACACACACTTAAAAACACCCGGGAAACGCCGGGTACCCCTCCCCCCACTAGTTAAATGTAAAAATAAAGTATCATTAAAAGAAGAAAATAAATATAGACATATAAAGTCTATAATATCCATTTAAAGCACAGGACCGGAATTGTCGTATGGAAAACAATCTTTGTAGATTTTATAAGTTTCTAAAGTTAAGAATAGGGCAAATATGAAAGCGAGATAGGTGGGCGGAGGCACGTAATAGTCAACTGTATTTATCTTATTTGTATTTTTCGAACTACTGTTCTTACTATGAGTGCTATTCTCACAGCGTTTTGGACGATGTTGCATTCAGCCTTGGTCAGATGTATCTTGTCGAACTTGGGAATTATTTGACCGAACTCGGGGCTCTCTATGGAATTTCAAACGCGACGCTTTATTTAATCCACGGAGGTAGCATGGTCTCGTTCCGTCAACCATGCTAGTGAAGGAATCTTAAATAATTCACAATAGCAATCTCGCCCGTAGCCAGGATTGAACCTTCAACCTGGAGAAGTTTCCTAAGTTTGAGAAAAAGATTTCCGACTTCGACAAGATACTCCTGAAGAATATCGCATGTTACATTGGCTAAAGCAGTGTAAAAATGATACTTGACTTTAAATTTTAATTGAAGCCCTTATATATTTAAAAAAAAAACAACACAAAATCAACAGTAGGTTCTCTACAGTGCAATGTAAACTACAATGAATTGTGGACTAAGTCACTGCGGGGAGGATTATGAACGTCTACCTAGTGCCCTGTGATGGATCCCGAACTAGATTAAGTAATTAATCGATTTAATTGAAAAATTGATGACATTATAAATATGGGATAGTGAAACATTCATTGATAATAATTCGATCCTTGGCAACCCTGCTAGTTTTAAATAAGAAACTTTGTTTGTTGGATAGGTGAATCGGACTTCTGCACAGGGCTCACAAGGATCGTGTCTAAGAATAGTCTGGTTTGCATAAAGTCTTACTCGATGAAGGTCGGAAAAGATGTGGGCATAAACCGATTGAGAAATAGTGCAAAAGCAATATTGTTAGTTTCACTCTAATCATTCGCTGTATCGCGTTCGGACCACATGTTAAGTCAAAGACGACTGGAGGACGGCGTATCTCGATGCTGACTCCTGTATTTTTGCTAGTTATCTAAATAGTTCCAGCATAGTGGAAAAGCGTTAAACCTTTGGGAGAATAAGTGTTTGCTTTTATGAAGATAATAATCCTCAATATTCAAGGATGAAATTGAAATATAAAATGTACTTATTTTGGTACGATATTCCACTGATAATTATTATGCATGGTTATCTACTTATTCAAGACGGTCGTTTATTTATTATTAACAAGGGTATGCAGAGAAATTCTTGACTTTATCTCTCATGCTATAGAGTGACTATGTGGCTCATTAATGTTACATTCTCTTTTTAGTCGGAAAACAAATATACATACATACATAATATATATATATATATATATATATATATATATATATATATATATATATATATATATATATATATATTGGTGGATGTTCCTGCATCTTAATAACTTTCGTTTTTGATTTCCTACGTGTTTTCTACAGGAGCCATCTTGGCTTTCGTGTTTATGGCCAAACCAAAAGCTACCGACGGATATCTATAGCATATATTTATTAACATCCCTTTGTCAATTTCCACATAAGTGGATATAGATATAAAGGAATTAACTAAGAAATAATTAATATAAGTTGTAGGTGGATTAATATAAAAAATAGGATATATGAGTAAATGAAGAATTTAGTAAATGATGAATGATGTAGAAAACGATAAATAATAATAATAATAATAATAATAATGATTATTATTATTATTATTATTATTATTATTATTATTATTATTATTATTATTATCTCGGAAAAATCGCAAAATAATTGATCGATAAAACCTGGATTGAAAATCAGAACCCCAAATAAAAACGAAGCCAGAGTTGTAAAATAGACAAAAGATAAAAGAAAAAGAAGGGGAAAACGGAAATATGATTCGTAATAAGAAACATGAAGAACTAAAGCAAAATATAACAGAAAAAAAGGAAGATTGAAACGATGCAGATATAAAGCAGAGCCAGACATTTGAAAACAATGAATACCTACTCTATAAAAATATATACGGAAAAAACAAAAACAGACTCGACAGAAATTAAACTTTACTACTGAAGCAAGATATGCGAACAGAGTGAAGAGCACAATAGAAACGCAGAATGATTGAAAAGCATAAGAGGAGAGTTATAGTAAATTTAGGAAGGGAAAGAAAATGAAATGAGCAAGGCCACCTTAGAAAAATCGCAAACTGGAGGCATCGGGTCACGATTGAATACACTTATACCAGTTCAAAAATTCACAACAGTAGATGAAAGGCTAATAAAAAATCTGATACGATATATTCACAAAGCAAACGTAATGGGATTGATGACTAAAGACAGAATCTCACTTATACACGTAGACACTGAAAAGTGGACTGCCCCGAGCAACTACAGAACCATAACCTGCTTCCGACTATTTATAAAATTCTAACAGCACAAGTGAGATACCAAATTTATCACTCCCTTAATAATCGTTAACTACAGCGCAAGGAACAGAAAGGATGATAAAATAAGGAAAAGAGAAACACATAACGTACTCTACATGGACCAAAAGGTCCTGAAGGAGGGAAAAGCTAGAAAATATAGACATAGCATGGATCGACTACGGAAAAGCGTATAACATAATCCTTTAGCATGGATAATAAAATGCTTGAGGAAGTACAATATACCAAATATGATAGTCGATTTAATCGAGAAAGCAATAAGAACATGGAAATTGGAACTGACAGCTAAATGATTTGTAACAGAAATAAATAAAATACAGACAGGGATCTTTCAAGGAGAATCCGGATCACCGTTACTGTTCACCATAGCTAGGAGGCTTCTTAACTACATACTAAGGAAATGTCAGACCGGATACAAGTTTACTAATTACGACGAAAGACTGAACCACCTAATGTATATGGACAGCTTACAACTTTCTGACCTAAACAAAAGTGAACTGGAGACACTGATAAACGCAGCTAGTTCCTTCAACAAGGATATTCAAATTGAATTCCGAATGAGAAATATGAACTACTAGTGAAGAAAAAAAACCCTGAAGGCATCGGGGAGCAATGGAATAACTCCACCAAGGAAAGATGAATACACTAAGCGACTACAAAGCTTCAAATATTTAAGAGTTTTGAACGCACACATCAGGAGAGCAGCAGAAATGAGAGCAAAATATGTAAAATAATACCTAAGAAGTACAAGACGCCATTTGGAACATGTATTAATAAAATGTATACATACATGGGCAATGTTACTACTGAGATATTCTGGATCGTTTATAGCATGTCATAAAAAGAACTGAGGTGTCTCGACCAGAATACGAGTAAACCTCAGACCAAGCCCAACGTATAATGCTAACCGACTCTAAATGAAAAAGGAAAGACGAGAGAAGAGGAATGGATGTATAGAAGACTGTGCGAATGATTAGAAAACGAATTAAAGAAATACATAAAGCAGAATACAGAAACGCTAATCACTACAGTAAGAGCCACTATAAAATAAACAAGACAGACTACAAACAGGAAAGGAATTAGACGAGAAAATATGAATAAAAACAGATACACGGGTGATTCCTTAGGATGACAGAAGATGGGATGGACGAAAATACTTTGACAGGTCTATGAAAATGACACCTAAATAGAGCAAGTCAATCACTGATAATCACTGCACAAACTAACGCGAGTAGAACCTACCATGTGGAATAAAAAGTCGACAAACACAAGAAAACACAAATGCTGACTATATGGACAAAGAGACAAAACAATAAACTACATAACAAGTGAATATCAAGAAGATGGAGTAGCAGAGCAAATACATGGAATTTGACAGAGAGCTGAAATGGATATAGAAGATGAAGAAAATGAAGATAGCACAAATAATAGTAGGAGCACTAGGAACAATCCGGAAAAAAAAAACTTTGATAAAAGAATGGGAGAGATTGAAATCAGCGGAAATGGCAGAAAAAGTATAATGGAGAAAAATAACGAAAACGGCTGAAATATTAAGGAAAACTTTGGAGTATAGAGACTAATACACATGATAAGACACTGCAAGGTAAGTAAAACAATAGAACAGAGAAACATCATGTGGATCCAATAAAACTGAAACCAGATAATTATAAGCTACCTTCTTCCCCCCCCCCAATATATAATTGCAGTGTCGTTATCAACTGCCACCACACGAAATAGTAGGGAGAAGTCAAGAAAGATAAAAAGGTCGTGGAGAGATAGTACAAACTAGACCTCCACTGGAAGAGTGCAAAGAGGACAGTGACTTGGGGAGGCTTATTGCCAACCAAATTTCAGTGAAAGCTAATGGTTGTTGCCAGCGAAAAATCACTGGTAAACGGCTGGTACGATATCACAAATTTGTTTGCAAATAAAATATAAACAGATAGAAGAGAAAATAACGATAGAGAAAGAATGACAACTAACAAAAATTGAGTATAAGCGTAAGAAAAGAAAGAAAACTGAAATAGAATAAAGAAAGAAATAGAAATAAGGAGAAGAATGAGAAGAATAAAGAGGAAAAAGAAGACAAAAGAAAGCGGGAGAAATGGAAGAGTATTGAGGTGCAGCTTAAACAACTAAAACCTTTAGGTTCGTTCGTTTTGAACGTTAGTTGGCACTTCAACGTTGCGATTAATTAATGTGAGGCGATTCTTAAAGGGAGATAACTCCAAAACGTGAACTTGACTGACATAAAGATATTCAGATTTGATAATGATAAAATCAGCAGGTGAAGCAGTCAAACGTGATTTGGAGGATTGAATGTGAAAAGCGGGACAGGCAGACCAACCGGAATAAGCGACATAGAAGCATGATATAGAGATAAATAATAATAAAAAAAAATATGGCGTGTATGATCGGAAAGGCGGAGGTATTGTGACTTTTGATAGATGCCGTCAACTATTTCCCAAAACCCATTAACAGGAATCTCTAACATTACATAATAAGAACAGATTACGTACAGATAAGTGTTTCAATCTTTTATATTAAAAAATATTCAATTTTAAGATTCCAATAACTTACTCATAACGCACAGAGGACTGGCTCGTCTTGAGAGGGAGGTGATCAATTACCTGACCTTTTCAATACTGGACATGCTGATGAAGTTTTCCAGGGTGGTGGGGAACGATTCCCCTTTAAGACAACGCTTTAACAGCTTTGTAATTATGAGAGCTAGTTCTGGTTGAAGCTTTTATAGCACTATAATAGGAATGCCGTCGGGGTCAGTTGCTTTACTTTATTGATATTAAGATGTGAGTACATGCTTTGTTTGAATATCTATAAACAGTAGCTGTTATTCTTGTTTAATGCGAAATACAATATGAGAAAACCATGAAAATATGAGAAAACTGTTGAATACAACGAGAAATGTATTGTTAAAAACGCCATTAAAAGTTATGAATAAGTAATGCAACTTTTAAAATATCATTAATATATGAGAAAGCTATTCAAAACCTTTCAAAATGTATTACACTATGAGAATGATATTAAATAAATTGTGAGAAACCCGTGAAATATGATAAGTAAAAGCTAATAAAAATATTAAAACCCCATAAAATAAAATATGAAATGCCATTAAAATATGAAAAAGCGATTACATAAAATAGTAGAAAATTATTAAAAATATGAAAAACGTCTGATAAAAGTGACAGAAAATAGGTTTTATGTGAATGCGTAAGACAAGTAGATATCTGCAAGTTGGCGGAACGCCAATCGTTGCTATTTTTGTGATTATATGAGTATTTTTATGTAGACTAAAGGAACGAAAAAGAATTCGCACAAAACTTTGCCTGTTTCATTTTTCTCTTTTATAACAAGAATTTATTTAGACTTTCTTTGTAGTTGTATGTGTTTTGTATTTACGACATGCAGGCAATATTTTTAAATTGTCGTCCGTCAAATTACGTGCTTGTTTACTTTTTCGTCCCATAATTTCTTGCGTGTTATTTTGTATGAATAAAGGAAAGGCTTCTGAAAAAATATTTGAAATGAGTATTTTTCTTCGCGAGAAATATTGTCTCTTGGAAGAAAGTATAACAGTATGTGTTTTATGCCAACCTAGAATGCACGTCAGAAATAGGAAGGTGGGGAAGCGAGAGATTATGCATGGAAGATGACTAGGATGAGGGAAAGGGAGAAAGAAAGGTGTAAAAATGGGCGAGTAAAGAGAGAAATTACATCGGGGGAAGAGTGTAAAAGGAAGAGAAATTATGAAGTTTTTTACATACGGACACAAGTAAGGAGCGAGGCACGACAATAAAAAAGCTGTTGAAATCGGGGAAAACAATAATATATGATCTGCCTCACTCCAAACAAAACCAAGTTAACAATAAGACGGCATTGGAAAAGGATAGAAAAAAGCAGTAGAACACGAAAGAACAAAACATAATACATGTAGCAGGACCCGCGCACCGGTGTTATCCCGTGGAAGTATGCCATAAATCCCGTGAAAACAAATTAGACTAAAGTTATTAGTGGAGGCCATTTTGCATTATGAAAAATTGAAGGCATTCGCGGTGGCGTCCAAATGAAAACATCTAGCTTCAACTGTTTGGTTGGGAACGCTCACTTGCGGGTATTGGCGTTTACTCGTAGTCACTGGCTTACTTTGAAACTGCCATTAATTTGCGGCCATGATCTATGTTGCCATCCATTTGAATGATCCTCACTGGAATCGCCTGTCTTCACTTGTTTATCACTGGAATCCACTTCCTGATGAAGCATTGATTGTTATTGCCGATTAGTAATATTTTGAAGCGGTTACTTGCGTTTACTGGCGTTTACTGGCGTTTACTGGTGGATACTGGGTACCTTTACAAACGTCACTGTCAGCTCCTTACGTTCATTATCAGTAATAATCAATATCAACCTCTATTAAACTGCTCTGAAATTAAAATACCCATCTTAAATAACGAGCAATTATTGTTACTAGCGTTTTGTAGCGTTTATTAGCGTTTTAAAGCGGCTATTTGCGTTTAATAGCGGACATTGCTTTCCTCTGCAATTATCGGTCATTGTTGGGCACTGCCGATCATGATTAGTTTCGGCCTCAATCGGATTGCTATGGAATGAAATCGCCTGTCTTCATTTGTTGGGCACTGTTATTTAGTGGCGGGCACTGTCATCCAGTGTCAGGAACCGATGGTCACTTGCGGTTTGTACTGTTTTGAGGTGGTGACTTGCATTTATTGGGTGACGCTGGTTGACTTAAAACTGATACTGTCGGATCTCGGATTTCATTCCCGGTCACTGGCGGCTATAGTCAGTATTGGTTTCCACTGAACTGCTCGGAAATGAAAGTGTCTGGTGCGTACTGCTGTTTTTTGGCAGTAACTACTGTTTTACGAAAGTTACTTGCAGATATTGGCGTTTAACCACGATGGCTGGTGGGCACTGACTGTTTTAACAACTGTAGGTCAGTGGCTCTAACTGTTGGCCACAGGCGGCCATAACCAGTTTCGTATTTTGTTCAAGTCTGAGTAAAGCAAGGAGCGCCCTATTCTTCGTTCTTCGCAATTTTTATTTACTGTGTCGGTGTAGATGTGTTTGTGCATTATGCATAATACAGGCCGTACTACTGTTTAGGTATGATGTTTAAGTTAAATTAATCTTTATATGATATTTTATTTGTGTATAAAAATTTTCGTTGAAAGACTTCACCTTCCATCTTGAGATCAGGTTTTTAAAGAATAACCTAATTATTTTAGCCACGTCCGTATTCTGTATAAATACTTCTTTTGTTTACCGATAAGCGCATGAATATACCACACATACATTAAGAAAAATATAATATGTGCACCATGAATTAAATAATTTGGTGACAAAAATAGGATGTGTATTTTTGTAATGTTTAAATATTTGTAAATGTTGTCAGAATGAAGAATGGACGACTATAATGAAGATAAGAAAAACAATTAAATTATATTTTGGGGGTAAATTTCAGTTCTGATATCCTTTTTATTTATCGAGGCAGAAGCAAGCGTCCGATGGTAGATATTAGTGTGAGTAATTCTTTAGAGTCGAAATTGTTGTTTTGTTAAAATATTGTTTAATTCTCGATAGCCTTCGTTTACTGGTCGAAATATCCTTAATCAGTTATTTTATTTAATCGGATAAACGTATGTGAAGAGTTAATTAAATTGACCGGAACTAAATAGTGAATTTTTAAGGGAAAGATTCCTATTTCCGTATGGTAGCCGACAGAACGAATGTTAAAAGCACGAAATAAGAAAGCAAATACGAACAGTCAGGTTTTGATAAAATGTAGATATTCTGTACAAATATCTGGTGTCGTTGTAGATATTGAAACGGGAAAATAATAGGTGAATACGTATTCTGCTACCACCTATAAATATGCCTTGTTTGGAGGATATAATCTCCCGGCGTATATCCTAAGAATTTATGATAATGAATAACTCGTCTGATGATATCCACAACATTTACATCAGGTGTTAAAAGGTGGTGTTTCATATTATATTTACATGTAGCGTCTGTGTTTCTATTATTATAATGCTTTCTACTGCATAGGAAAATCATCTCTATTTTGTTAATTATAGATATGAAAAATAACACAAAATGAAAAAGAAAAGACGACGGGAATAGTGGACAGAATAAAGTAAAAGATATTGTAAACGACTGTTATGAAAACGGAAAGTAATCTAAAATACTGGACGGATGAATTAAAGAGAATATGTTATCTACTTATTGATGGTAAGTTATATACCTCTCGTTTGAAGTCATTATAAAAATAAAATTTGTACGAACAGTTAAAAAAATTGTTTACTACTACCATCTGAAAATAATATTTATTTAAAAACGTAGTAAATATGAGGAGATTTGTTATCATTAAGATCCAGAGAAAATCACATGCTTAAACAGTGATCTCTCACTTGTAGGAACTCGCGCGAGAACTGAAACTAACAGCTGCGAGACTACAGCTAGCTGCGATAATTATAAAGAAAAGCATTTCCCGAGACGGGAATAAAAAAAAAAACACCGAACAAAAAATACAAGTAGCAAGAGACCGAAGTATCTACAAAATGTCCTTGATGGAAAAAAATTCACGCTGCACACATAGATATCGCTGCAAAAAGATATCTGATAGGATAAAAGAACCGATATAGAGACATGCTCTAAAAGCGTGGTATAAGCATCAAACCCATAAAAAAGTGAACAAGATCCTGGAATAAAAACAAAACAAAAGTCAAATCCAATAAGTCACTATCAAAAACACAACTACTTAACAACATTAAGCAGCTCTTAATAAAATAACTATGAAAAATATTGCATCTTGTGTATTGTTGTTGTATTTATAATAATTATAAGTTCATTTCAAATGTGCAAGGCTCAAGGCTTAAATATGTCTATGCATATTTCCAAAAAGATAATGATGAATGGTTTGAAAATAAGCTTCGTTTCATTTTATTTCAGTCGAAGTTCTCAGAAATTAAGGAAGCTCCCTTTCCAGGAATAACACCTGTATCTCAATATGAGATTCGCAGGTATTCGAATATTCCATAAAAGTTTTTTACCTATCAAATACCGAGGTAGTAAAGAAGTTGAGAACATTATTTTCCTCTGCCCGATTGACCATTTAAATGCATTATAATGTATCTTTCTTGTCTTTTGATCCTACCAAATTCCAAGACATGGATTCATCTGGTCTGATGTGGTATCAAACTTCGTGTTATTACTTGAGGTAACATCACTTAAAGAAAGTGCACCATTGCTTATGCATACTAATTTTGGTTAGCCATACCGAGATCTTATTTGTACCGCGAATACTATGTGATTTTTAATATTTAGTCAGGGTTTACTTGTAAAGGAAACGTATTCTCGCATTAGGCTGTCCTGACATACCCATGTACACTCGAGAACAGTGGCTAATAGACGTTTAAGTTCTCTCCAGAGAGAAAAAAAAAACGGTGTGTATTGTAAAGTGTTAGAATAAATAATTGAATAATAATAATAAACTAACGTAATGACGATGTAACGTAGCCAGTTGTTTATCTGTTTAATATAATGGCCGACATGTTTCTCAATAAGCCGAAATGCAGATTGATAGATTTTGTCATGAAGTGATTGTGTTGAATTAACTAAAGATCAATACACAAGAAGTCTTCCAAAATACTGTCATATTTTACTTCCGCCCGAATTGATCAGAGGAGATTACAAATTACATTGTTATGATAACCGAACGTATGCATTCATGACCTAAATGCTTCATATATCTGTTGGAGATATTGACGGTCTGAGGTCCTAAGTAAGCAACCCTGTCATGCACATACATAAGAAGCAGAGATTCGTCACTGTATTTCTGACAAAGGTGCACTAAGGATGATAGTAACTATGTAGAAAAATTCATTCTGGCACACAAGAAGTCGCTCGTTTTAATGATACCACTTCCTTCTTCGAAACTCTTTAACGTTTTGAGCTAAAAATAGGAGGCTTTCCTTTTAAAACAGCACTTGTATGTTGTCGCATCATAATGTACGCGGTTTTGTTAAAAGTTTGTGATTTATGATTTAATGAGCAAACATTTTTTCCGTTACTCATTAGAGACAAAACACATAATTTGTTTTTTAAATTGAACATATAATCACCTATCAGAATACAAAGAATTAAGATTAGCGCTGATAAAGGCGGACGTCCTCTCTGCTCCTTCATTTATGAAACACCGCGGTTAGTTAACGGTAATAAAAAACGGGTGTTAGTTGAAGATCGTAGCGATATAAACATGTAGTTAAAATAACATCCTTTTTTGTGTGTGTTTAAGTCTTCATTTGTAGGAAGCTTGTTGTTGTAAAATATTCTGCAGTCTCCCGACAATTGATGTTTTTATTTTGTTTATAAATTTTCACCCCAAACAAGGCACAGTACTATTTTGGAATAGGGAGTTACTATCGGGGACATAAGTTGTAGGGATATTATGAAGAGAGATGAGTAGCAAGATCTATCTTCACATTATACTTGAACTTCTGCATGTCAGTACAGTTAGGAAAGCAGAATCTCGGAAGGGTGTTCCACAGTAGCAGTTATGGGGAAAAAACTGTTGGAGTAGAAGGCTTACTTACATCTAGGGATCTCTACTTTGTAGGGGTGGGATTTAGCTGCTTGTTGGGTGTGTCGCGGTTATTCATGTCGAGGGCGTACACGTGCTTGTAGTTCGTCTGAGCATTCACCATTAAAATACTTGTAGAACAGGCAGAGGGATGCAACATTTCGTCGATGGGATAGAGGCTGGAGCCTAGATGACAGTTAATGACCTATAAAGTTAGCGACTCTCTTCTAAACCCTGTCCAGGAGTGAGGGGCTAGTAGCAGATGCACCAGCCCAAATGTGACAACAGTCCTCCATACATAGGTGAATGGTGGCCTTATAGAGGTATAGGATACTTTCAGACGTAAATAACTTTCTAGCACGGTAGAGAGAGCTCACCTTTATTCTTTTTCTTCTCCAGAATTCTCGGTATCAAAATTCAATACACAGCTATTCTTCTCCTTTCACAGGCTCAAAAGTCAACAGGCATTTGACAAAATACACTTCTGCCAACACGAATGCCCTTCTCTGATCAACAGGCTTTTTCTTAAAAGCGTCTGCCTTTCACATGTATATTAGATCCCCTGAAGTCACGAGTACACCAGCCAATATATAAACGCAACGGCAATGTTTCTTTATTCTCCTTGACTGACGCAAACACTGCATGTTGTACAAATCAGGTTTGTCCTAATTTTTAATTGGGCTTTTGAAGGAAGATACTCGGGAAATGCAAGGGGATTTCAAAATTGTAAAAAACAGAGTAATTGCTGATGTTCAGTTTTATGCAACCTGGCATCCCCAATAAAGATAATGAGTCCTTGACACATAATTATAAGAAGCAATATCACACATAAGAATTTGACGAACGGTATAAACATTTGTATAGTACCTCCGTAAAAAAAATACTTAGGAGAAAGAACTTTAAACAGACTCTGTGTCAGTGTGTAATAGGGGCAATGATAATATATGGTTGGTACTATACTACACACAGCTTCCAAATTCAAGACTCGTCACCGGGTGTGTTTTACTAACATAATCAGAACAAGCAAGCAAATAAGGAAAAAGAAAAGAACCAGAACAGCAACAATAACAAAGGAATACATAAAAAAACGAAGTAAATGAGAAAATGAAGAATCGGGTAAGAACAAAAGGACATAAATATTCATTCACCAAGCCTATAAAACAAGCTTGACTGAAGGTCGAACATTTCACAACCAAGTTGGTGAAACAAAAAACGAAAAGATATATCTTAAAAATAAGAATAATCAAAAAAGTGACAGAAAGAACTAAAAAAGGAAGAAATTCGACGTTGTAAGTGATACGGATGATGATGAAACTTTAAGAGAGGAGGAAGAAAAGAACAAATCGGAAAATGACGGTGAATGAGAGGAAGAAGAAGACAAAGAAAGAGAAAGAGAAGAAAAAAATGAGAAAAACGAAATACAAGAATAAAAAAGGGATGAAGAAGATTGAACCAGAAAAAGAAAAAAAAAACGAATTTCAGGGAAAAAAAAACAAAAAGCGGATAAAAACGACAAAAATGAAAAGAAAAAAAAACACGCGGAGAAATAAAGAAAAAAGGAGGGGGAAGAAAAACAGCAAATAATAAATGCAATTAAACATGTGGGTGAAGTAAAAAAAGAAGGAAACCAAAACAAAGAAGAAAATGAAAGAAAAAACAAGGAAGGGGAAAGCAAACACGACAAAGCAAAAGAAATATGAAAGGACATGACGATGAAAAACTACAAAGAAAACAAGGAGTAAAATACAAAATAAAATGAGGAGGATGAAGAAAATAAGTAAAGGATGAAGAAAATAAGTAAAGGATGAAGGCAAATTAATAAACTGGTGAACTAAAAGAAAGACAGAAGAAGAAGAAGAAAATAAGTGGAGGAGGAAAAAGTAAAGAAAGAAGAAAAGCAGAAAATACGCACGAAGACGGCACAAAGAAAGAGAAGACAAAGAGAAAAAAATAAAAAAATGATAAAGACAAGTAAGAAAGGAGTTAGAAAAAAAAAACTGATAAAATATACGAGAACAAAAAAATGAAAATAAGAAAAAAGGAAATTAAGAACAAAGGAAAATAAATACAGAAAACATGAAAACTCAGAAAAGTACAATATATTCCCTTATGTCAAATAGCACGTTTTGGGGCTTTTATGTTCTGCTCCGTTAGCCCCGACCCTCTTCTCCATAAACGCATCATGTAAACTTGTGTAACAATTTCCCTTAGGGTTATCAGATTACAAAACATTGAGGTCACTCTACGACAGTTTAACGTTTTTGTAAGTAGAAGGCTGAGTAAAAAGGATGCCTACATCTCGCCATCGAACCCCGACGTACAGGTTTAACAACTCACCCACCTCCTGGGACCCGCGCCCTATGCTTTTCGCGTCTTGTATAACTATCACACAACGACCCTTTTTTTTTAAATTTCTTTTGGAGTCGGCAATATGCTGCAGAACACGTTCGGGTAATGGTGGCTGATGTTTATAGTCCAAGCTTGCGTGTTTTAACAAGACCAGTAATCTAGCATGATGATGCTTGGTAATGTAGAGGATAAAGGGATCAGGTCTTCTCGGGTTCGTTCGGGTGACTATTGGGGCGAGGTTCTCTACACGGTTGGCTTATTAATGTCAACGCGTATTTGCATGTGTTGAACCCCAACATAGATAAGAGGAACGCAGTTATTCCGCTGTGGTAAGTCCACGGGAAAGGTAAAAATAGACTTTCACTTGTCTCACTAATGTATGGCACAAGGCAGTTTACAAGTAAGACTAGCATTATAAGAAATCTATGACACAGCTAGGCGTCTGATATTAACGAAGAACTTCCCCCTTATATCTAGTGTGAAAACGGCTTCAGGTCAGGAATTAAGAAATATTCTAACATGGATGCTGTGCGAGTAAAATATATACAACACTGGCCTTAGATTTATATATATATATATATATATATATATATATATATATATATATATATATTGCCTTAGCCTTATATTATATATATATATACATATATATATATATATATATATATATATATTGCCTTAGCCTTATATTATATATATATATATATATATATATATATATATATATATATATATATATATATATATATATACTACACCGATGAAGACTGAAGGATCGGTCGAAAATCATGTACTTGTATAAAAAGTTTTAAAGATTTCTTTCATAATATTATTTTGTATTACTGCTCGTCAAAAAAAGAAAACGAATTATAAGCTTTTATACGTTTCGTATTCTTTTTTATACATTTTCATAAAGGGTGAGTCAGGGGAACCGGATGTTTTTAGGACGCCCTGTACTCTCCCTGAGTAAGAGATAGGAAGTAAGAAAGGTATTCTTTAAACCTGCTTAAGATGCCATTTGTTGTTTTAAGATGCCGTTTATTGTTTACTTTGTTTAAACCTGCTTAAGATGCTGTTTGTTGTTATTTGCTTATGTTAATTTTTCTTTTAGTTATTTATTTTGAATTGCTTTTCTTTTAGTTTAGTAAATGTTTTTATGTACATTATAAAACCTTTGTTGAAATATTCGCAGAGGTTTGTTTTCCTTAAAAACATCCGTTGCCCGTGACTTACCCTATATATATATATATATATATATATATATATATATATATATATATATATATATATATATATATACACTAGCAGTTCCGCCGGGCTTTGCTCGGGCTTTATGTACTGTTCATAACTTTATGTGCATATGTATACATTAAAACGTGTGAATATGTACGGTAATGCTTTTCTATATGATATACGTTCTTTACTACCATAGAGAAAAGTTGGTAGTACAATTTTTATTTACTTTGACCCCAATATTGGCCACTTAACATTGGGGGGGGGGCTCAAATTATATTAAAATGTTTAATCCATGTCAAAGTAACCTACATCTAAAATTTCAGGTGTTTAGCTCAAAAATTGGCGGAGGATTGTGGTAGAGTCTGCAAAGCTCAAATCTGTAAACTTTGACCTCTTGCCAGCCAAATTTTTTTCCCCAAATAGATTAAAAAGCTTGTTGCATGTCTGAATACCCTTTATGTAAAATTTTAAATGTTTAGACCTAAAATTGACTTTATAGTTTGCTAGAGACCGCAAAGGTAAAATCGTTGGAAGTCAAATTTTCAGCAAAAAAAAACAAACGATTAAAAAGCTTTCCCTATGTCTGAATACACTTTATGTAAAATTTCAAATGTTTAGACCAAAAAGTGGTTGAGTAATTTGGTAGAGATCGCAGACGTCAGTTTTGTTTTAACTTTGCCCCCAATTATGACCCCTTAACATTTATTTTTAGGACTCAAATCAGATTATAAAGTAAGATCCATGTCTACGTAACCTATATCTAAAATGTTAAGTGTTTAGACCCAAAATTAACAGAGGAGTTTGGTACCGTTCTCAAAAGTCGAATTATTGAACTTTGAGCTGTTAACAGCCAAATTTCTGGCCGAAAATCAGATAAAAAAGACTTTCCCAAATCTCTATACTCCTTATGTCAAATATCGAGTCTGTAGACTGATAATTGACAGAGTTATTTGGTAGGGAAGTGTACACAGACAGACACACACACACAGACATTTTCACTTATATATATAAAAAAACGCGCGCGCACACACGCACGCACGCCCCCATATATATATATATATATATATATATATATATATATATATATTCTTTTAGTTTAGTAAATGTTTTTATGTACATTATAAAACCTTTGTTGAAATATTATATATATATATATATATATATATATATATATATATACTAGATAGGGGAAAAAGTGAGAAAACTTGAAAAATCAGTATATGTTCTAGATGTAGGTTTCTTTATTGCGCAACAAAAACAGGTTCTCAAACACAACAATAGCACTAGCGCTTCAATTATACAAAAGAACAATAATTTCGACCTTACAAGTTTCACTCTCCACAAAACTGAATTCTCTAGCCCATACCGCAAGTGTATCGAAAGTGCTTTAATTTTCATTCGATCAGCGTCTAACGAAAATCTCAAGTCTAGCTCTTACTCCCTAACGAAACATATGCCAAAATATTGCGCTTAAACCATTCAATGAACCCCGTCACTACATAAGCAAACGCTATCCTGGCTAAGTACTACTTGTTTTTCATTGCTATTTATCCATGTTATTATTTTTTTAATCCTTTTTATATTTTGTCTAATTAACGTATATTTGCACGTGCTGCAAATAATTACGCACGTTACAAAATATTCCATTTCGCACGTTCATTCCCGTTTTACTGTTCTTTTCTCAAAAAATTCAGATCTTTACTTTTTCTGAAATTTTCCGTTGATTCAAAAGAAACATGTCGAATCTTTCGTCTGTTGTAAATTTCTTCCCGTGTTTAAGTTTTTTTTGTTTTTTAAGTTCTCATATATTCTGCCTCCAAATCATGATAAATCCTGTATTTTATCTCTATATATACGAGGCTAACTTTATATAAATAGATACATACGTATCCATGCATGCTCGTATTTGTCAAAATTATATTAAAGAAAGACATAGAAAAAACGAGAAAGTTGGGTCTATTGATACAAAGTAAATAAAATAAGATAACAATTCCCAATTTATCATTTTCTATTCATGGAACCGTTTTTAACCAAGCGAAGAGATCTGCGAAAATATCTCCATAATCTCGTGTTCAAGTAAGCGGACAACACCATTATTCATACTAATCTATTTACTTCTTTACCTAAAAATATGGTTCTTGGTGCTTTGGTGTCGGAATCTGCATTTCCATCCTGTGTGACGTGAATAGACGATGTAATTTCACAGGATAATTTTGGGTCGTGTTTAGGAAGGGAGTAGGAAACTCAGGATCCTTGCTTATATTGTAAACAAAAACAAAACAAAACAAAACAAAAAAAAACAACCAGATCTAAAAAAAACAACTCCGATCTTTTGGAAAAGTGATGTTTGATTTGGCTTGTCTGTTTTATAGCATTTGAATTGTTTTCAAAATTATTTTATAGGTAAGCACACTATATGGGCTGTGCATCTACCACTAGTCTCTCACTCTTAAACAAGGTCCAATAAAAATTTCAAATATAACAATTGCTGCACTATCGGCCAACTGCAAACGTTTGTTAAATAATTGACAAGGTTGCATCCCTGTCTGTTTAACAAGTGCTTTAATGGAATGTGCTCTGATAAACTCAGCATTTGTGACCCTCTACGAATATATTCTGTACTATCACGAAAAGTAGGAAATTTCAACTCCTTCATTGTTGAAGATTGTAAATGCCAAAAAATCTCATAGCTTCTTACCTCAGACTGATAGACTTTGGAATTCCTATTTCCCAACTGTTGTAAGTTGAAAATGTTTAAATATAATGTGAATAGACATCTCGCTGCTAAACTCCTCACGATCTCCTGTTATATACGATCTCAAATACTAGCCAATTACGTTTAAGTGAAAATATGCTTTGTTTGGAGGGGAAAAGAGTAATCCATATACAATTTTATAAACAAGTCATTTTATATCATTAAATGGACACGAAACACTTTTTTTGCTCATAGCTGGAGAATGTGAGTGCACCCACTTTCCAACAACCTAATTGCGTAAATAACTAGAATACATTTTGTAAGATCGTCTACAAAAGTATCGATTAAACACAATAAGCAAATAACACATTATCATCGGATGCCCTTAGTGGTAAACCAGGAACCATGCATTCTCATAGGGTTTATAACGTGTTAAAGACATAATCGTGTTGACACACCTATTCACGTTTAATCTCGATTGTTGAGTGAGGGTGAGCATGGTCACTACTAAAATGGATGACAATTTGGGAATACACGGTACTATGTGTGCCTCCGCTTATCTCGGCTTTGTTTCCAATCTTCTTGGATATCTAGTAATGTTCAAGGTTAAAAAAAATTAAATTGGTTGTTTCTCACTGCTTTCTACATTCACTTTAATTTGACCACATTTATACGTTTGTAAATAAATAAAACATGTAAAATTATCGCTGACAATTAGTCTTGCCATAAGCAAAACAACGTGCGTACGTGCATTGTTTGGCTGGCTGCCTTGTAACGTAATTGACTTAAGAGAGCGTTTTGCTCCACACCTGGGAGCTGAAGAAGACCGCATAACTATGCTAAGATTACCTTCATAGATCCCGGGCAACAGCGGATATCCCAATGACCTAAAGTAGAAGATATAAATATATATTTAATTTCATTGTCAAAATAGATATGATTTACTTTATAATAATAAATAAACCGATATAGGCATAGAAAATTGGTTCGTTATACGATTCACCAAGTGATAGAAAGGGTAGGAGATTAGCACAACTTCACATAAAGATGACAGGTCGAAAGTAACTTTGTTTTTCTTGGGTATTAAATTATCGAACTATTTAAGTACTGTAAAGCTAGTAATAGTAGCTTTGAAGTTGTAATATTGCATTTCACAACTATATGTTAGCTTATGATTTGGTTTGCAATAGTCAGCGTTTATAAATATAACAACCAATTAAATAAACACATTGAATGAATTCAATAGGATTTGAACTCAGGATCCAACGCGACTACATTTATTAAGTCAACACGAACCCTCATATGATTTGGAATCTATTCCTGAATTATGCAGATGAGGAAGAAAGAAAAAAGGATAAATAAGTTAGAAAAAGAAAGTCTTGTCTACGGATTCCATCATAAACTGAAAATCGATCCGCACTGTTTGCTTTTTTATTCCCGTCCTTCAGTTAAGTATATAATAAGCTAAGAAAATGAATATGGGCACCGGAAGACGTTAATATAAATGTTGTACCTAAAAACATTCTTTTATTAATTTGCAGTTACAAATTAATATATATATATATATATATATATATATTAATATATTAGCATATATATATGTGTGTGTGTGTTATATATATTAAGCTGTTATTTCCCATACATATAATTATATATATATATATATATATATATATATATATATATATATATATATATATATTATTGTGTGTATGTATGTATGTATGTATATGCATGTGTATGTGCATAAATGTGCAGGTGTTTATATAAGTGTGGGATGTTTTCATGGATTTATTAACACGGCTCAAGCATATTTATTTGTAGTTAGAAATGAACGCAGCAACCCAAACTGAATACTATAAAAATTATAAAGCAAAGAGAATACTGATTGTAACTTTGTAATGTGATACAAATCTCGGCCGAGTTTATCACCTTATTATTGCGAAAGGAAAACATGTTTCAATTAAACACGCCCGACAATTTGGTGCATTGCAAAATAAGAAAATAATAAAACGATAAGAACATAGTGGCAGGTAAAGTTTGCCATATTAGCATTAAATATGGACATTGCATTTATTTGAAAATGAAGTTCCATCATGTTCTCACTTCAAGCTTCCTTGAGCTTTTACTAGGAACAAAGTGTAGTGTCTGTTCTCATAGTACACTTAATATTTTCTGTCCTACGCCAATGACTAAGTAATCTGTCTACACTAATTCAAATTTTTATTTATTGTCAATCTTGTCCTCCCAGTTTTATGGAGCTGGGGTTCGTTTACATTTTAACTGGCTTTACGTTTAAATTTATCCTTGTTGAAAAACAAGTCTATAAGGATTGAATTCTTAGAGGTCGCATCGTTTAAAATTCACGATCAAAATAAATACTCCTCATTTGATAAAAAGCTTGGAGAGCTCTAATGAGTAAAAAAAAATGAACATTTCCGATTATCCTGATAAAAGTTAATATTCATAGAATTAATATTAAATATCTACTTATATATTGAGCACTTTTAACATAAATACGGTAATAGAATGATGCACACTATGTATATAATCTATATAATGAAATAAACGCACTTTCCCACTATTGCATTGTCCAGTATTGTTTTCCATCCCAAACCTGTAGATATACATCTGTGTCAGCATCAATTTAGACCAATCCTTGATGTGTTTTGTTAACTTGTATTATTTGTTACATTTTAATTTGATTAACATCTATATCCAAACAAAAAGACGGGGAAATTTTCACTCTCACGTTAAAATATACTACTGCTTCCATCCAAGTCCAACAGCAAGACTACACCAATTCCTCTTATAGTATCGTTTCGAAACGTCTTACGAATACTTCTGTGAAACATTATACGTTAATTTATAGAAACGGAAATAGCAATAAACCGATTTTTGAAGTCAACGACATAATCATTAATATTATTCATTATTTTATTGTGTGTGTGTTGGAATCCTTTTAGATGAGACTTCATAATTTGTGAATACATTTTTTGTGGACTGTTATCCTTATTATCATATGTTGTTGTTTCACTACGTATTGGGCAGAGGATTAGTTGGCCAAAACGTGATGAAACAACAGCAATTCGATGATAACCCTCTTCAAGGAATGAATACATAATCATTAATGTTTGTTTTAATTTTTTTAGAATAAGCTTTTATGCTTTGTAATTTTTTAACTTAATACAGTTCAATCCACACTTGTCGTAAACCATGTAACAAAAGTTTGGCTCTAGGCAAACGCTGATTATGATAAAATTATACCTTACGTCTAGCTTCGTGATTTTAATTCAATTAACAACAGATTTATCATCTTTATCTTGATTTTTTTGAAGAATGAACAATTCCGTGATATGCCTTCTAAAACAATTACTTAGTAGTAAATTTTTACTAAATTTATTTTCTTATAAAATCAATATCAGAGTAAAATGCAATATCCATGAAGAACTATATTCCAGTGAATTACATCGTTTTGACATGGGTGATGGGTTCATTGATTGTTGCCTTTGTCATTTTAAATTGAACTTAACGTCATAGAAAATGATTTATTTATTACATTTGTACTGATGCGAAAAAGAGGCCCAGGTGAGAGCTAACGTCACAAATTGGTATAGGATCAATTACATTGATGTTCTCTTCTACGTAATGTCTTTATATGTACGGCATAATCACGTTGACACATACCTTATCGTCGGGCCACAGAAGTTAAAGAACAACGAGCTTAGTCAGTTCCAAATGGGCGCTGTGTGTGTCCTCAGCATTGTTTGTAGTTATCTTTAATTTCTATTTGCCACGGGAATATAAAAATATTCCAAGTCAGGAAATGTGTAGCTGGTGATAGCGCAACTCTTGCCACAAAATATTTCACACGCAGTTCACAATATCATCAGTGGTGTTCGTGGTCTTAATCGGCAACGATTGACGAACAATTTTTGATGTTGTTTTCTTGCTTATATTTCCTCGTTAATATATAGGCAGGGCATAAAAGTGGTGTTCTCCACTGATGTACACATAATTTAAATTTAGCTGATTTGTCTGAAACTCACATTGGTTCAGTAAAACAGTAAGCATTCGTAATGCGCAATTCCCCATTTTACACTCGCACAAAAAACATTGGTAAAAGTTAAATGCGTTTGTTTGTCTTGCTTTACGCCATATCAAACCTTTTCAGGTTCTTGTAATGCAAAATCCGGTAATTTTGGCGTAAGGTTTTGTAAAATGTTTTTGATGGGGGTATGAGACGAATGGATTCGCCAATCATTTTTATAACCAACGGCTGTGCTAAACAACCAATGAAAACGTCGCCAAATTATTATAAAAATTGTCGAATTTTGGATTCAATCAGTTCGCCGTTTGCTACGTCACTGACCGCATTTAATTCTTCGCCGCCATCTTGGTTACTGATTTGAACTATGCCGCCATCTTTCTTCAACACAATGTCTCAAAACTTAACAGGTTTTATACTTCAAGTGTGTATATCATTAAATATTTATTCATGATGTTTGGTTTGGTTGTTTTGTGGATGAAAATTGTCTTTCGTTTTGGTTTTGCAGAACATGATAGCGTTTTGCAAACAAAAAGAAAAAATAATAATGTTTTCCGCATTTCAGAACAGAAAGCCGGTATGTTCAGTCAGCCTGATCTGAAAACGTTTTAAATTGATGAAAAACTGTCATCTTTAGTAATATAGCACAAGGAATATATCACAAGTAATATATCACAAGTAATATATCACAGGGAATATATCACAAGTAATATATCACAAGTAATATATCACAAGCAATATATCACAAGGAATATATCACAAGGAATATATCACAAGTAATATATCACAAGTAATATATCACAGGGAATATATCACAAGGAATATATCACAAGTAATATATCACAAGCAATATATCACAAGTAATATATCACAAGTAATATATCACAAGGAATATATCACAAGTAATATATCACAAGGAATATATCACAGGTAATATATCACACGTATTATATCACAAGTAATATATAACAAGTAATATATCACAAGTAATATATCACAAGTAATATAGCACAAGTAATATATCACAAGTAATATATCACAAGTAATATATCACAAGGAATATATCACAGGTGATATACCACAAGTACTATATCACAAGGAATATATCACAAGTAATATATCACAAGGAATATATCACAAGTAATATATAAAAAGTAATATATCACAAGTAATATATCACAAGTAATATATCACAAGTAATATATCACAAGTAATATATCACAAGTAATATATAAAAAGTAATATATCACAAGTAATATATCACAAGTAATATATCACAAGGAATATATCACAAGTAATATATCAAAAGTAATATATCACAAGTAATATATCACAAGTAATATATCACAAGTAATATATCACAAGTAATATATCACAAGTAATATATCACAAGGAATATATCACAAGTAATATATCACAAGGAATATATCACAAGTAATATATAAAAAGTAATATATCACAAGTAATATATCACAAGTAATATATCACAAGTAATATATCACAAGTAATATATCACAAGTAATATATCACAAGTAATATATCACAAGGAATATATCACAAGTAATATATAAAAAGTAATATATCACAAGTAATATATCACAAGTAATATATCACAAGGAATATATCACAAGTAATATATCACAAGTAATATATCACAAGTAATATATCACAAGGAATATATCACAAGGAAAATGCAGCCTAGGATACATTTTTATACTAATGAGTCACTAATTACCAAGGTCAATAGTTACCAAGAGATGCTTAAAAGCTATCAGTGGAATAGATACATTTTGATTATTTTAGTGGACAGTTCGAGACATTTCTTTACATTGGCTTACACATGACTATGTTGTAGTCTGCATGAATGTTGTCGCGTGGTCATGCGTTCCTAAGATTGTAGAGTCTAGGAAAGAAACCCCTTTTATACCAACAGTACCAAAAAGTGTATATGTTGGATAGCAGGATATCAAAGTGTTTATATTACATAGCTGTGGGAAATATGGAAGAAGTTTCATATCTGTATTCGTCCGGAAGTCCCTTGTCTTTAACTTCTCGGTGTTGCGATGATGTAATACATACGGACGCAATAGATCAATAAAACATGCATGAAGCTTTTCTTTACATGCTTGATTTTGACGAACGACAGAACAACAATTTATATTTCCTACATATAAATTTATTTCACATTTATCTCACGCTTCCCCAGGAGCCGGCCTTACGTGTCTACATACTTGTCTTCATCTAGCCTCGCTTCCAGACTTTCGGAACTCGTAACAATGCACGTCTGCATGGTTTGCCGACAATTCCTAGACTGACTAAAACTTCTCGTTTTCTCTTTTCTGATGACGTAGCCGATTAAAGGTCACGTTTCCTTGACCTGACCTCCGCTCACCTATCTAAATACGGCATGATCAATGCCACTTATCAATTATTGTTTTGGATTTCTGAATTCTTATGATTATCGCTAACTACATCTAAATCTATAAACATATCACTTAACTATTTACGCAATTAACTTTCAGTTGAAGTTATTTTAAAAAACAATATTTCCCTCCTTAACCTAGCAAGGTCACTGGTGGTGTCCGAAATCCGTGTTTCCTGGGAAGCTCTAAGATTGTGCAGTCTACGAAAGAAATTCCATAAATGGAAATTCTGTTCAGAGTTTTGTAAACATAAAGGCTCATACATTCCAACTGAGGGATATGTTAAAGATTCTAAACTTTAAGTAAAGTTGTCTGTATCTATCTTGCACTTGGTTCACCGGGTAACTTGTCAGGTATTTAAAAAAAATTTCATGAGTCTGGTTCACTCTATAATTACTGGAATTATGGAGATATCCCTAATATTACAGTTTCTTTTCATGATAGTTTTAAAATATATCCGCTTATGAGAGGTTATCTGCAATATTTCGATTCTATAAAAATATGTTACAAAGATAAGGTACGTACGAGCATAAAATTAATTTACACGTGATTATCTACGTTATCGTCAAAAATGTATTACTGCATAAGGAAAATTAATTATATAATAACTTATTATTTTCCTAAAAATATACTATAAACATTATATAATGAAATATACACAATTTAGTACCGATTCAGTTATAAAGCATGGATTTATAACAAGGTTCAAATTAGTAGTTGTCAATGTAATTCAGATCTATAAAAATATACGGTTCTCAAAGTTGAACGCCAAATGAGTGACAGGGCTGGGCCAACAGGGAAAATATAGTGGACTGATATGAGGAAGTGATTACATCACGTTTTCGAGCGATAGCATCATTCTGTGGAAACCGTGGAAATGGGGCACGGTCAATAATGTGAGTATTTTAAGGCAAATGACACTTCGATGTCTGTCTGTGTCCCAATTCTGAAGTTAAATTAAGTTAAAATAGACTAAAAAGTAAATATTTAATTAGTTGCCTAGTCTCTCTCTCTCTCTCTCTCTCTCTCTCTCTCCATGAGTAAATTCTCTTTTGAAATAAAATCGTGAAAATTATGCAAATTTTCTGTGGGTGCATGCATAAATAAAAAAGTTTATTTCACTCAAGTTAAAAACACGATCATGGCTACAGGTGAAACAGCAGAGACCAAAGAGAGCGATGGACAATGGAATAGCACGTATAAACACCCTGCGCCGTATGTATAAAATGACTTCATTTTACTTATCTGCCTCTGGATCATTCACGACCGAGAACGTATATGTGCAATCTTTCCTGGATGAGAACAGAACATGTGCGATCACTCGTTTTTATGAAAATGTAACAAGAAGATTTAGATAATTTTATTAAATGCTTAGAAATCATTTTAATTATTTTGAACGTCTTAAATAAATTCCTCTTGATTCATATCTTTAGTAAAGTTGTTAAATCTAAGGATTTAGTCTGTATGCGATTAAAGAGTAAAGAAATTGATCAAGTAAACAAAAGGCGTTTCGTCTCTTGTATATTCGACTCTTCAATTAATCTACGCTGAAAGCATTTAGCACCGAAGATGCACAACTAACTGTTATCCAAATAATGTAGAGTAGGTAGATAATAGAAAACAGTTTTATTACCCTGAAGAGACGCCAGACATAAAACTAAATTATGGTTCTTTATATTGAATTAGTTGCTAGGAGCAATTCAAAGAATTTATCTTGTACTCCAAAGCCACTGAAGACTTGACGAAGTGCCGCTAAAAAACATATGGTTAATTTTTAACGGCAAATAAATTTCATATGACATCAAGTTTGAAACGATTACACAATATCAGTTAAAGTACCATTCTCAAAAGAGAAGAATGGTAAGGAAAAGAATAAATAAAAACAAAGACTGAAGTGTCGCTAATAATGAGCTACATGAAGAGCACACATAATAAGATTCTGATAAGAGAGAACTTTTTGAAATGTCGATGTGCTGAAGTGGATAACGAGGCAGACTAGTAGTCTTGGCATGCAAAGTTCGAATCCAGTCGATTCCATAACACCATTTTCGCTCATCCATGTTAGTAATCTTAATGTTGTCTCTTCTAAGAAACGGAGAAACCAATAATTGTATCGAATCAGTCAAAAAATTCGTATTGTTCTGTTTAAGATAAGTTAACATTTTTAGTTTTCGAAATTTGTACATTGTATTTTATTTTATTGTTGCGCTATAATCTCCAAATTCGGGTTACAGTGACCTAAAAGTATTGCTGTACTTGTCATTTTATACATGGTATAATAACAGTTTATCGCGTCACATGGCTCAACCACGCTTCTAACGAAATGACTGAATTCCGTGCTCTTTTTCATACATGATCATAATTCCGCATGTGCCCCAAGATCCACATAGGATAAACTCAACCATGTCCTTACGAAATTACCGTTAAATAACATAATATTAAGCATGCATAACTTAAGGCTGACCATAAGTTAAATTTCAGTTACTCATTACTAGGAATTTCATTGTGTTGACTCTCAAGTGTGTATCCGTTGATATCCTATGTGCTTTTATATAGAGTGATGTGGTTCTCGGTTGATTAACTGTGTCGGATATATACTCGGGAGTCAAAGCAATGAAAATAATATGCTGTTGTCATGACCCTACTGATTACGCATTAATCAAATACACGTAGTATTGTAAGGTCATGATAAATAGAAGCGGTTATGTCCCTGTAAAGATGTTCAAAGCAGGAAAAATGAAATCAGATGATATTCGTATACTTACGAGAAATATTGAAAAAAGCCATTCCGTACCAGCTCACTCCAGATAAAAGAAACATTCGAAGAAAAGGTTCAATCTGTGTTCATAAAAACGTGTGACAAACAGTTTTTTTTTTACTTTTCATTCAAAGAGGTAACAACACCCTTGAAGGTTTCTGGTGCTTTTTAAATGTGTTGTTCTCATCTCTTTACTTGGGGATATATTTTATTTTGATAAAATCTGTATGAACCAAATAACAAGACGAATTTTCAAATTTATTTCTTTTTCATTTGAAAAAAAATTCTATAAATTTGATGCATTACGGTTAGATGAATTGTTTTATTTTTTTAGATAAGGATTGGTATTAATTTGGATTGCTTGGACTATCGCTCTCATCTTAGTAGTTGTTCTCAAAATAGTATCTTTCATGACCCTTAAATTTTGCTGTAAATTACCCAAAAGCAAGACCATATGAATATACATCTTGAAACATAATATTTTATCCTGGAAAAATTGTGGAGCTTAAAGCCCGGGGTGTTTTAGATGACCCCTTTTTGGGGGCTTATTTTTGTTTTTCTAAAAAAAAGTTCATAGTTGTGTCCAAACAGATGTTCTGAATGGTGCTGAATTCAAATGAATGCATCAATTGTCATGAAAAGGTGTCATTTGGTTATTTTACTCTGACGTTTTACAACAAGCCAGGAGTTTACCTGAGGAAAATATCAAAAATCAGTCAGGGGCCCATATAGTTTTTGGTTTGTTCTTTGTGCATGCATCTAAATTAACCTAATTTGGGTCAATCAAAGGCATGCTCATTTTCTCCCTGAGATTCTCATTGATGACTCTGTTCTTGAGGGGAAAATCGACTTTGAAACTTCTTGTTCTTTTTCTCTCATCAAATCTTTCGTTGGCTTTGTACATTAAATCAATTGCTCTTTCTGCTTTTAGTAAACCCTGTATAACTTTCTGTAACTCACACCTAAAAGTATTTGCTATTCCTACAAATATACTATCGGACTATATATGTCTAATTAGTCTAGTTGTCTCCATTAATTCACTGTTCTGATAGCCGGTTTCCAAGAAATACAAGCTTATAGAACTGCCTGCCTGTTGACTTTTTCTTCCCACTTATAGCTTTTTTTTTCAAGACTAATGCCAATACACAGTTTTTGTTTTTGAAATAATCATCTTTGATTCCTATTAGCCTCTTAAATCAAGTGACGACACGCATATTCGGGTGAGATTTCAATGAAAATATGTATTTGAACCCCCGTATCTCTAAGCAACTGTGTTCTAAAATGCTTGATGATCGATTAATGAATTTAAGAGTAAACACTATACATACAATTATATGAACATATCTAAGTGCATAAAGAAAGGTTATATATCATATTATATTATATTGTTATATTAGCAAACAATTTATTTAAATATTTATTATATACGTATATTTCAGTATTTAGTTCATGAAATTTCAATGCACGAATAAAGCTTAATAAAAGTGTGACATTATTCTTTTGGTAAACAGTGTAGATATTAATAATTTATCGGTGTTTCTGCTGATTCCATTGCTTTAAAGTTCATTGGATGTTTATGTGCAATAAGCTGTTTGGATGTCTTGTCTGAAAATGTGTGTTCAGATATTACTTACTCCTTGATTCGGTATAAATATTTTTTATAAGGAGAGTCATCATTAATAAAGGCCCGAAGGCTATTCAAGAATAAGGGTTACTAAGCTAACGAGGGACAGCGTAGTAATCATTAGTGGAAAAAATTAGTATAATTTAATTATTTAAGGAGACGACTCAACAAGAACTTATTTACATTAGATTTGAAGACAATAATATTGTAATCAGGCGGAAAGCAAGCCAGTTTCACATGTGAGCAGTTTTAAGGAAGAGTTTGGTTCATAAAAACTGCATTTAGTTTTATAAGAGAGAGAGAGAGAGAGAGAGAGAGCCGGGAAAATTGTTGATAATGGTTGGTGCGAGACGAGTGGTTTTTGTAAAAGTTTGGCAATGGGCCACCGAAGATTAAACTTCAGACAAATACATGCCGTGAAAATAACGGCAAGGCAACCACAGACTTGCAGCGCCGATTCTACGAAAAAAGACCTCCAGGGAAGAAAAAAGGGCATCACCTACCAGGTATTGAAGCCAGTTTTATACTCTATCAGTGCAGGATAGGTGACTTCGAGCAGTTCCTGTACAGATATGACAACAGTACTCCATCTTAGGATGTACTAGGCTATGATAGAGGTAAGGGAATGATAGAGCGATCCAACCTTACATGAAGAAACAGTTTCGGTGTGTATGGATCTTCTCTCAAGGCAAATTAATCCGATCGTATTTTACTGAAATTGATTGTTGTTTTTTAATGTAAGTCGATATAGTTATTATATGACACATGAATATTTTACTTAGATATATAGTAAGAAGAGAAGAATGAAGGATTTCTTTTTATATTCCTTGGTTGAATATTTACTCATTTTTTTGTTATTATTATTATTATTATTATTATTATTATTATTATTATTATTATTATTATTATTATTATTATTATTATTATTATTATTATCATTATTATTTCTGCTAGTGTTAGTTTTATTTTTGTCATGAAAAAACTCTATAATCTGGTATACGGCCCCATACAATCAAATGTTAAAAACAAAACTTGGCAATAAATTTCTAAATCTTATCGAAAAACACTTTCCCGCAACCAACCCTTACACAAAATCTTCAATAAAAATACATTAAAGTTATCCTACAGTTGTTACGAAAATTTAGAAGTGATAATTAAAGCACATTATAACAAAATACTTAATAAAAACAATGTAAACAGCAACAAAATAAACAATAAAAAAGTAGACACAATGACAAAAATAAAACCAACACTAGCAGAAATAATAATAACAATAATAATAATAACAAACCAACTCCGGACAAGAACAACCATACTATAAATAAAAATACTAATAACGAACAAGATAAATGCAACTGTAGACACCGCACACTTTGCCCAGTTCAAAATAAATGTCTAACAAAAAGCGTAGTTTATCAGGCAACAATATTTGCGAGAGAAAACCCGAATAACAAGAAGTATTACGTAGGCATGACTTCAGTAGATTTCAAAACCCGATACTATGATCACAAATGTTCATTAAACAATAAAAAAACACCGTATAAAAACAACACTAGCGAATAAATACTGGGAACTCAAAGAAAGCGGACATTCGCTGGTAGTCGAATGGAAAATAATAAGGAAAGCTACCACGACCCATGTAAATTATACCTTCATGTAAAATTTTCTATCCTGTACTTTAAAGAACCCAAAAATCTATGAAACTGTAGAAGAGAAATAGCAAATAACTGTGTTCACAAAATAAAATTTACTCTAGGATAGCGATACAAAATAGTTTTAAAACTAACAAAAACAATAGAAAATAAACAAATAAATAAATTAAATAAATATGAATATACATAAACGATCACACCTATATGTATGATTATATATGTATATATGGGCATATATGTATGTACACATATGTATATTTATATATAAAAAAGAAAAAAAAGAAAATGTCTGCCTTAAACCACTAAACTAGTTTTAAAACAGAGCCTTTGTTCGATAAAATGCATGGCCATTGGCTGATAGGAAGGGGCGCGGTGGATACTAGAATGCTGATTGGCTAACTAAAATCCTCAACAGAAGAGGGCCATATAAAAACGATAAACAACCACAGAATTCGCTCATAAGCCTGACGAATCCTAGAGTGGATGAAACGCCGAATATTCAGTGTAGCTTAATCGCTATATATATTTTATAAATTACTATATATATATATATGTATATATATATGTATATATATACATATATATATATATATATATATATCAATGCGAATAAAGTAGGCAATACATTTTCATCTATTAAGTTCATAATTACAGTTTTGCAGGAAGTCCAAATAAACTTAATTCTAAAGTTAATATACTTTTGATTAGATACAAATGACATTAAATTGTACAGATTTCCTCAGAGTGTTTGCAATTAAATGCTAATAAACTTCATATATCACCGTAATGGACGGCTTAATGCAATGCCGGTATCTTTTTGTCTCCCATTCTTGTCGTGTATTTATTTACATAGAAGTATTTCGCACATTAAATGCCACAATATTTAATTAATAAAAGTGTTCTATGATCGGGAAAGTTGACAAATCCATAATTATATCATAGTGTAATCATGCTTCTGTGTCTGTGAGCCTCTGTTTCGTATTAATCGATTATCTATTGAGATGCAAAAATGGCATACAATAAAATGCCATTAAACTACAATTAGAAAATTAATTAAGTAATCAAATTATTATTTAAATTTTATCGACTATTAACAAAAGATTCAAATGATTTATTTATACAGCAAATAGAAATGTGCATTATAGTGGATCAATTTCTCAAGTTCATGGGAATCACCCTTGACAGAACGCTGCCCTATCAGACGCAGCTTAGGGGATGTGAAAATAAGGTTGTCAAAAGAAAAAAAAACTCCTAAATGAAGTAGCCGATGTGACAACAGCAGTCCTCATGACAACAGTAGTGGAATTCTTCTACAGTACTGAAGAATATTGCACCCCAATATGGTGTCGGAGTTAACACACAAGAACATTTGACAAGAGTTTCTGAGAAACCATGCGCATTACCTCAGGATGTCTAATATCAACCAAACCCAATGGCTACCAGTAGCAAGCTCAATCGCATCCCCACACATAAGGAGGAAAGAGGCTACTCAGAAATGGATTCAAAACGCCAAGAAGGTCCTCAGGGATTTATCAATCCAACAAATGATAAAAGATGCCCCAGATACATCCAGACTCAAGTTTCGAAAGTTCTTCTACAACTCAAAAATAAAAAATGTCGACCCATTTGAAGAACGGAGAAACGATACTCCCAGACGAGGGAACATCATTGAAGACACAATTTTGCACCTTCCAGATTTTGCTACAAATAATAGGAAGCAGTAGGTAGCCGGATCAGAACAAGATACTGCGAGACTGCAGTAAACACAGGTGGAAACAAATAGACTTCCCAATCTGACCAAAGTGCGTGGAAGCCACCCAGGATACAAAAAACCTGATCATACACTGTCCACTGGAAGGGGACTATGTGACATCCAATATATCTGAAGATAATTTCTTAGACTGGCTAAAAATAGTGGCATAGAAGTTTAACCCATACGATACTACTACTAGTCATGGAGGGGTACAAATATAAGTGGAAGATAACTAGGCATGTTATTATTATACAATTTTATCCACATATCCATCTTTTTTATTCTGCTACATAATTTGTTATCTACTCTTATTATCAGTTTTCATTTTGCATCACGAGCAAATCAATGCATCCGCTGCAAATCGTGCTTGTTTGATAGCGAATTCATAGTGAAGAAAGGCTTATGCAAATCTTTAACTTCTCTTCTCCTGGTGCGCCATTGCTGTGTTGAATAATGTTGGCGGGCAATACCGAAACAAACAAAAATTAAGAAAAAAGTAAAGAAACTCCCTGGCAATGCCAGACTATCCGAAATAGTGAATGAATAACAAAAGGTGACCTGATTTTTGACCGATTACTTAAAGAGCAAACGTAAACGCTAAACAAAGTAATGGAACAACAGAACAATGGGAGGCAATATTATTAAGAATACAGGCAAATATAAAAAGATCAGCTGAACAAAGAACTCAGTTACGCCCATTCCCTATTTTTCTCTGCTGTACGTCACAGGCCCGTTTGTCAAATAAAATGTGATTGCTTTTATACTCAAATAAATTTGTCATTTATTTGATAAACACAGCAGCACCTCGGATGCGGGATTTGGTGCTATTAAAAATAGAGTTGAAAGGAAAAACAGAAACATATCAAATAACTATACACTCATATCTAACAGCTAGATAAAGTGGAAAGAGAAATTGTAGACGACGGGAAAAGGCTAGTAAATGTAGTTGTTTAAAAGTTGCCCTTTTCTTAGATTAGTTACTATGTAACTGACCTGCTGTATAGAAAACTTAATCACGACCCGGGACGATCGTCCGCATTCCGCTTTCCAACCAATCTTTCTTCTCTCCGTGCTACACGCCCGTTTATCGAACAAATATACACCTTTATGAAACAGCTAAATCTTGTGGAAGGAGAAATTGTAGACGACGCGAGAAACGCTAGTATCGGTAAGGAAGGCGACTAGTTGTTTAAAATTCTTCAATTTTCTTAGGCTAGTTACAATATAAAGGTAGAATACTATAAACTTCAATACTATTTTACTTAGAGGGGAATATAAATGAATTCATACTGTTCTTTATATTACTGGTGACAGTGATTTCACATGCACCTTCAGTAATTAGTTCCAGCACATGCTTTTCTCAACCAGCCATCCATCTAAATAGTGATTAAACTCAATTTTGCTTTACTTTGTAAATCGATTTTACGACATAACATAGTAATCAGTATCCCCTCAGCGCCAATGGGGTTTTCATTTCGGCACCAATATAAACAGTATCTAGACCATTATTCTCGTGATCCTTTTCGTGTTAACTGCATTATGTTACTGACTCTGTGTAATACTAGGAGGTCCAGCTACCTAGGATTTTTCGTCTTAACAAGAGGTTAGGTTATTGCTAATCTCAGGAAGCGTCCCCACCAGGATTTTCGAGAGGGCTACCAAAGCAGTTATTATTTTGCACACCTGAGTGCTCCTTTTTGTAGCGTTGTTTTTTTTTTTTTTCAATCCCATTTTACAGGCACTTGTGTCTAATCTTTCCGGTGTAGGAGGGAAATAAAAACATTCCACGCTTATGGATAGGAAATCTGGTCTACACGACCACTTCTTAACACTAGCTTCGCAGAAAAAGGATTCATAGAAACTCTGAGACGATTTCGGTGGAACCAGGAAAGGCTTGTTTTTTGTTCAGTTCGTTGGGCTGCGGAACACACCGCAGGGACTCATGGTCAGCATTCCACTGTTGGAGCGCTTAATGCAGCGTGACTACTGATCCCCGTAGGATTAACCTTGTACATATCTAATCCTTTCATACATTCTTTTTCATAAATTTTGTCCTGTGCTAATATTTGTCAATGCATTGCATTGGAAGGCAACTGCACTACTTTATTGATTATATTAAGCAGATATATATGGCAGAATAGAGTCGACACATAAAAATTTATCGACGATAATACCCAGCCAGACGACACTACAAGTCAACCTTGTAAATGTACATAAAAACTTCAGCCATGTAAAATGTTTTCTTATCTATAGAGTTGTATATTACTGAAAAAAGCAATTAAATGAGGTTGTAATCATTTCAAAAGTTTATGAGTCTCGTTGTATTTATATTTTATGTACAGTCACCATTCTTCGTCAGCGTCCTTTAACCAGCATCGTATCGTATTGTCATCTTTGTCGTTTTCTTCATCTTTTTCGTCTTTTATGTCTTTCTTTTTGCAATGCTACTACTACTACTACTACTACTACTACTAATACTACTACTACTACTGCTGCTGCTGCTGCTGTTTCTGCTATAACCAGAATCATATTATTTTGTTATCTTTTATATTTTTGTAATAATTCTTTTTCATAATATTATTATCATTATTGTTAATATTTTTGTCCTCCTCATCATCATCCTACTACTACTACTACTACTACTACTACTACTACTACTACTACTGCACTACTACTACTGATTTATTATTCATTTATTGTTTTTATTTCTGCGTTTTTTTTTACTTATATGATTTTTTTGTTTTTCGTTTTTCTTTTCTAACTTTTCTATTTTCTTTATTTTTCTTCTTGGTTGCATTTTATTTTTCTTTTAATTGTTCTTTGCTCATAACTTCTCATTCATTTTAATGTTTCATTTCTGTTGCTCGTTCTTCTTTAACTTTCTACTACCTTTTCTTTAACTATCCCAATTTCTTTGTTAGTACGGCCTTCTTATTTCTTTATTATTATTTATATTTTTTTGCTGATTTTTGGAAACATAATTTTATATGATAAATGATTCGTTTGTCTTGTACATGTTCTATTTCCATTTTTCTCCTCTTTCTATTTTCCGCCTTCCTCTTCTTTGTCTTATTATTATATTATCAATTTCAGCTAGACATACGTACGTACGGATAGACAACTGCCTTTACTTTATATAGTACATTACTTACTTTTGAATTATTTGTGATGCTTTTAAAAATTCTAGCTCTCAAAAAATCTTCTAATTTTTCATTATCATGTTTACAATTTCCTTCCATTTTTATCATATATTTTCTTTGTTCCTTTTCTACCTCTATTCTTTTTCGTTTACGTCCTCGTAATCTTGTGCGTTTTCCTTTATTACTTTTTTCTTCTATTTCTTTATTTATCCGCCACCGTCGTCTTCTTCGTCGTCGTCGTCTTCTTCTTCTTCTTCTTCTTTACTTTTTCTTCTTCCTCAACCATATATTTACTTCTTCGTTTGCTTCTTTTACTTCTCATCGTCCGCCTTTATTTATTCTTAAACTATTGCTCTTCTTCTTCTTCTTCTTCTTCTTCTTCTTCTCCTTCTCTTTTTTTCTTGCTCTCCTTCTAGTATAACTTGTGATTTTTATTGCCATTGTTCTATTTTTTTAAGTATGTATTGAGCCCGTTTCTTTTAATTCTTCTTTTCCTCCCCCTACTTTGATTTCTGTCTCTACTACATCTTCTGCTTCTTTCATATCTGCATATCTATATTTACTAAAACTACTACTACATCTACTATTTTTACTACTATAACATTTCTTTTTATTCTTCTCCTCCTTTTTCTTCTTTGTCTATGTTTCATTCGTTTATCGTTTGACTGACTGTAGTTTTCTTATATCATCGGCCTTCCAAAATGCCTTCTTTTACTTTTATACGTAATATACACCAAGAGCAAATGAATCCCAAAAAGTAATAAGAGATATGAAAACAATGAATTTTCTTTTATCTTGAAGGGGAAAACTCGTGGAAACAGCGTTCAAATTTGAAAATAAAAACTATTCTGTTTGACGAGAGGCAAACCTAAGGAAAACGCATAAACCAACAAATAACTTTTCGACATTCACCTTGAAATCATACAAATCTCATAAAATCTTGGCAAACTTCTTTATATAATGCTTAGATTACGAAGGTTTGGACATTATTTCTTTTTTTCTTTTCACATAAGAGAGAGAAAGAAAAACCGTAAAAAAATTAAAAGAATATTATTTTATGAATTGCATAAGATATAAACCCTCTTTCTTTTTCTTTCTTTCTTCACACACACACACACACACACACACACACACACATATATATATATATATATATATATATATATATATATAGAATAACAGTATAGTTACATTCCAAGCTCCTACAGAATATTACAATTTGGTACATTTCTTACAGCTCCGTTCGTTATGCAGAAATCAATGGTTATTTTTATGTAAATACCGTCTTCTGTCGACCATACACTCTTCAGAAAAATTAGAAAGTCTTTACTTAGTAAGGGAAATGCATGACAATATAATTCTGCAAGATGAATAAAAAATTCATAGAAGACTCGAAATTGCGTGATTGTCCCGGCAGTCATTTTTGTTTTTCAGTTTCGTTGTTTTTATGGGATAAAACTCAGATAAGTAAATGTAAAAATAAGTCAACCTGAATATTAATCAATTCAACCTTCATTAAAATAAAAGAAATAAGAAATGTCTTGCACTTTAAAACACATGGATCCAATAAGCACATCTTTCGATATATACGTTGTAAAGTTGTGTAGTATGATTATTTTTTCTTTGTATATTAATAAAAATATCCAATTTTTGATGGTTATAATTGATAAATGTTACGGAAAATTATCAGAACGCTATCCATAAGTACATGGTCTTTCATTTGCTAATATAATTAACTAAATAAGAAAACTGAGTCGATTATTCTTTGTTTGACAATATTTCCAGCTGTGAAACTTGTATTTGTTTCTGATGTAAATCGCTTAAAGCTCATGTAAGGAACATTTTTATGAGCAAAAAAAGTTTTGTTTGAAATTGATGTAATGTTAAAATAAAACTTCATTGCTGGAATAAACAAACAAAACTTTAATAATGATAAATGACTACACAACTTACAACCGATTTTTATACATGTTTTTATAAGCGGAAACGTTTGTAATGTTGTTTTCTTACGATACGTTACCAGAGATAAAATAGCAAAAAGTGTATTTACTTTTTCTAATGTGTTTTATAGCGCAGTGCAATATAGGGATATGTTTATTTATATTTATTTTAAGTGTGTCTAAGAAGTGCTAGTGTTATGACAAACTCTCTGTTCATCTCCATATATATATATATATATATATATATATATATATATATATATATATATATAAAGAAGGTTTGCGGATCTGACCAAAGCATTTGGCACCGTGAACAGGGATGCTCTGCGGTTAATCTTAGAGAAAGTAACGTGTCCTCCAACTTGTGTTAAAATATTCACAGGGGCATGAAAGCTCGAGTCTCCTTTAACGTAAAATTTTTCGATGAAATCCCAGTTTACAATGGTGTCAAAGAAGGTGATTACTGTTCTCTATATTTTTGCCTTAAATGCTTTTCAAGATTGTGATACGAATGTCGAGTTTAAGTTTAGAAACACAGGTCAAATTTTTAATCTTAGAAGCTTTTAGGTCAGAACCAAGCTGCACCATGTCTTGGTTAAAGAGTTACTGTATGCAGACGATGCTGTTTTATTTTGTCGCGCACTGAGGCCGATATGCAGCATATAATGAATCGATTTGCTGACTACTGAACTGCCTTTGATCTGGAGAGCACTTTGTCTAAAATTGTTACTAATTTGACAATTACATCATGCCTCCTATTGCAGTTGTTTTGGACGAATCAGATTGATCGATTGTATTTCCTGAGGGTTCGCCTTGTCGGGCTTTTTTCATGCGTACCTCACTTTTTTTTAGTTCCACAGATACATCTAACGATGAAATACTGAAATTACAACTCTCTAAATGCCTCTTCCTGTTGTCTCCTTGAGACTTTTATTTAAGCCTAAATAATTAAGTCCAATAATTATTATTTAAATCTCCCTGAGACTTTTTGGTCTGAATTACCGACATTTGTTTCCATGAACATTAATTATAATATCGTCTCAATGCGAAAATTGAATCTTTTTTATCAGAACGCATCATATCGACTCCCTTCAGATAGCTGTAAACTCAGATTTACAGTCAGATGAAGTTGCTTCCAGTTCCTGTTTAAGATAAAAGTATATCACCTTCCGAAGATTCAATAAAATTTGTTATTTAATTTTAAGGTAGGTCTTATTGTGTTTATCTTATTTCGCCACTGACCTAGAGCAAAAAGCAGGTGAGATAAAATATTTAACAAAATAAATGTGATGTTCCCTCCTGCACTGGACCAGTCATACGCGAAGCCGAACATCATGGTCTGTGGTGCTAGGAAAGGTGTAGTCGATTCGTTTGTCTACCTTAGTAGTTCTCTGTTAAGGGATGGCTCTCTTCATACTGAAATCCCTGGAACGAATTCAAAAAGCTGGTATAGCTTTTGTAAAGTAAGAGAATAGTATGATCTTACCGAATCACCACATACATGACAAGTATAGGCATTTACAAGACGTTTGTGCTGTTGTATTCATCGAAGACATGGGCATTGCATCAAAGGCACATCAAATGGCTTGAACAATTTCACCAAAAATATTTTAGACGTGTCTTAAACATCAAGTGGCAAGCTCAAGTACCCGATACTGAAGTCCTGTTGAGAGCATGGTGCTCTAGTATTGCGACCTCTGTAATCAGATTTCACATGCGTTGGGTGGGCCACGTAGTCCGAATCAAAGATTGTAGGCTGCCGAGACAAATTTTTATGGAGAGCTGGAAAATAGCAAGCGCCCTCTACATAAGCCTAGGAAGAGGTTCAGGGACGGTACAAAAAAAGCAATTTGAAAGTCCGGCGAATCAACATCGACACAGGGGAAGCATTTACTTTGCCAAGGCCGAAGTGGCGAAAGCTTGTACGTGAAAGTTGCGATGCTCTAGAGAAAAGAAAACAGGCCCACAGCAATAATAAGCGAGAGCTTTGCTAAGGTTTAATTGATTGTCTTAACCATGGTACACAGAGTTGGAAATGTGACGCTGGTGAATGAGTGCTTCGTCAACTAGATTAAGTCACACAAAATTCCTGTTCAGGTTAAATTTGTGCCCTTAGTCCAAACCAAACGATCTGTTTGATATGCAACAAGAGTTTCAAGTCTATTGCTGGTATTAGAAAATATATGATTTTTCATGGGAATACCCTTCAACCTCCAGAGGAAATGAACTCAGCGGAAATTGCTAAATTTTTGTCACATCTGCTTCAAGATGTGCAAATCTGCGGCAAGATTGCAGAGTCATCTGAGCTGACATGGACGACGATATGGGCAGAATTCAATGTGATGCCGATCATCTAAAAAGATGCAGTAATCATATATACCTCATGAGTATCGTTAATATTATATGGCGATCGTTTACCCCTGTTGAGTAAATAATACTATTGACGTGGTTGTAATCTATTTTGAAACATGTAGATAAGTTCGATCAAAGACTACTGGGCGATCAGAGAAGGTTGAGGTGATGATTTGACCTGTTTATCTCACTGTCTAGCAAATAATTACTTAGGTAAATATAAATCTATCTCTCTCTCTCTCTCTCTCTCTCTCTCTCTCTCTCTCTTAAATGTAATGTACATTGCACTTGTGATCATCATATATCATACCCCTCATCAATTTGTACATTTGTATGTGGTTATGCATTTTCATCTTTTGCTAATGAAAATTATTGCATTATAGCATGTATATATATATATATATATATATATATATATATATATATATATATATATATATATATATATATATATGTATATATGTGTGGGGGGTGTCGGTAGAATGAAGAAAGCAATTTTCCCAAGTATATAAAAATGAATATCTGGATATCACAAAATAAAAATTTATTCGATAAAAATAAGGAATACTATAACAAAGCAGAATTTAAATCAGGATATCAATGGAAATATCAAATACATAAACTACACACTATCATATAACATGGCGATTAAGGGAGAAAGAAATATAAATAGTAACAATAGGTATAAAAATAAGAATAAAAAGAATAAAATTCAAATGATAAACAAGCATATAATTGTAAAAATGCAGTTATGAAAAGGATAAATAGATGCGAAAACAAGTCTAGTTTAATCCCTTTTTCAGTGAACATATAAAAATAATATCTTAAGGAGTTTTACAAAATAATTGATAAGAACAGGCAATAGATCAAGTAAAATATTTAATAAGAACACATTTAAACTTTCATGCTGATTTAAGTAAAACTATAATAATGGTAAAATTTACAAAATAGTGAAATAGTAGGATTAAATCAGGAGAATTAAATATTGAGAAAAAATGTAACTGTAAAATACCTGAGAAGTGTCCATTGAAAAGCAATTGTTTAATTTCTGAAATTGTATACAAATGTGAATATAGGTGAACAATATTTAAAACTAATATAATTTTAAGGACAGATGCATAAACCATATTTCTTCATTTAACAGTGGACCAGAGAAGGAAGTAATTCGGAATGATGATAAGCATAGGACAAGAATAACTATTAAAAATAAGAAAGCAAACGTGACTGTATTGAGTAAGGGAAGTATGCTTACTTGAGTCATACCACATAGTGAATTCTAAAGAAGACATTTTAAACAAAAAATTTGATGTTATACTAAGCTGTCTTCATAGAAAAAAAATTTTTAAGACCTGATTATAATAACATGTATATAATAAATAATTAAGGGATATGCTGTGAGTGAAATGTAAGTGCTGTAAGAATTAAAAAGTTAATACAAACAATAAATAAATTAGTAGAGCATTAACTTAACGCATAGAAAATAAACTAAATATGACCTAAACAAGTGAAAGAGCATTAAATTTGTTATTAGTAATAAACTAACATTAGAGACAATTCAAGAGCACAAAAATAAGCAATCAAATATTAAGTAATTACAAATATTGTGATGAACAGATTATAATGGATTAAAATAGACTAAACCAAAAGAAATGTGTGCAATAAACTGGATTGCTATAGAGAGAATAAAGTTTAAAACTATGCATTGTAAAGACAAAAATAAGAAATAGTGAATAAAAAATATTTTTAAAAAATCGATAAAATTATAAATCGATAAATGTAGGCAAAATCGATTTATGTCTCTTACACCGTCTCGATATACTGAATGATGCGGGAATAGTAAAAATAATTTAAAAAAATATATATTAAGGTAAGGCTGAAAATAATAGATTTAACATGTAAATTTATTATATAACTAGTATGATGTGAAGATAAATATTAACTAAAATTATATAAATAAACATTTTAATTCATAGTTTTTCTGTGAGAAACGCAAGATAAAATTGAAAAGGATAACCAATATATTGTAAAAATATGTACGAAACTAACGCAACTTGGGACATGAAAAGCTAAACGTATAAATAAAGACTAATATCTGAAAAGTTTAGTTTAGGAGTTTGGAAGTAAATCAATAAATGTATCAATCAGAGACAAAGAATGATAAAACTAGAAACACATTAAAAGATAAAATGAAATTATAAATGAAAAATTGTAAACATATCATCTAAAAATAAGAAATGCAAAAGCGAGGTAGTTACCCAAGGGAATCGAAAAAATAAATCAATAAAGATATAATAAACTGAGGAAGAGCGAAGTGAGTCAAAGTTTTGTTCCCATAAAAAAGAATATATTAATTTACATATCACAAATATATTTTGGTGTCTGAAAATAGCTATTTTTTAAATATTTTAAAATTATATAATGTTTAAACTTATAGAAATGGTCACGAGACAATTGTAACGCATGAAAAATACACCATACGATATTCTTGTGTTATATTTTGTTGTTTAGATTTTTACAAAAATATTACATGCATGCTCGATTATGAGAACCGATGATCATGAAACAAGAATTAAATCAATTAATATTAACTTTACTTTTATTGGTATTAGCGAATTTTAATATATCAAATATTATGGTAAAAAAATATATATATATACATAAATTATATATATATATATATATATATATATATATATTTCAAAGAAGCTTTGAATAAAAAATGCAAAAATAATAATAAAGAATGCAGTTTAGATTCCCGGTAGGAAAAAATATTAATTTTAACCTATCGCAGACTAAGAATCTACATAATCCGATTTCTAAAATGTTTATAATGACCAAAGAGACTTCATTTATATATAAATGAAAAAAAGGTCATGACTACAATTGTCAAATAGAATTAGGCTTAACACTAGCATACGCCGATTTCGCAAAAGTCTTCAATCTTAAAACAGAATTTAACTACCTAAAAATGAAAAGAGAAAACCTAAGCTAAAATTTTATAAATAGAAAACGAGGATTATCAGCTTCTTACCATGTAGCTGTTTCGGATATTTAAAAATAGGACAGCTGTAAAATACATGGCTCTCCAGTGGATGATACCACTTCCCCAATGAAAAAATGTAAAATAATACGGTTACTATTTTACTAATATATGAAAAAAATATAGATAAATAAAATATAAAAATATGAAAAGATAAACTATTTAAAAGTAAGTTATATATATGTACATATATATATATATATATATATATATATAATTATTTTCTACTAGTAGACTCGACGTTGTCCATGATTGAATAAGGGTCAACGAATGTTCCACGCTTCCAATACGTTTAGTGTTACCGAAATCTAATTTTTCAATCAAATTTATTGATTGCCTGCTCTAGTCGGGAAGCAACCTCGGTGCACGAGTATGAAGTTCTACATCTTTCCGTATAGTTACTTAGTTCACAATACATTGTATTCTATATTTCACTGTAGCGGACCAACCGTTGATTTTATGATATTAGTTTTTTTATAAGGGATTTGAATTTAGTTTAAAATGCAAACGTTTAGTATCATGGTTCAATGTTGCTCTGATTAGACGCATTTATTTTGAACGGGCCCCTAGCTTATCAAAGAAACTACTCTTCATTTTTGACGCGTGACGGGGTGCGGTGACAACACTTAAAAATTGCACTTGTGAGGTTAACATGTATCAGAGTTTAATCTTTAGTCAAAATTAGACTGTTCCTTCATTAATAAAATTTTTTCGATTATCGACCATTGATACTTATTGCAGACATTCCGATACATACCTATAAGTCCATTTCCAGATATATAATGTATATTTGCGTAAAATTTTGTATATATGTATGTATATGTATATCTCTATCTCTATCTATCTATCTATCTATCTATCTATCTATCTATCTATCTCTCTCTCTATATATATGTATATATATATATATATATATATATATATATATATATATATATATATATATATATCTGTAGTGACTTCAACGTCCATAACGTGGAATGGCTGATCCATTCAAATAAGACAGATGATGAGGGGAGGTTTTGTCATGATTTTGCCATTGCTTATGACCTCACTCAGATTGTTCCCGAACCCACCCGTGTGCCCGATACACCCAATCAATATGCAAGCCTCTTAGACCTTTTTCTCTCAACTTCCCCTGAGCTATGTTCATGTACCGTTCATTCTCCTCTAGGATCCTCCGACCACTCCGTCGTATCAGTTAAGATAAAAACGAAATGTAAGAAGCTCCTAGACGTACCCCTCCACCGTACTGTATACCGATACTCTATGGCTGACTGGGATAGCCTCCGTACATTCATATCTGATTTACCTCTGCACTCCATGTTTAAAAAGGAAGTGTCCTCTATAGTATCAGATCTGACAGAATGGTTAATTTTAGGCATAGACCAATTCATACCATCTAAAAAATTCAAACAAAAACCTAACAGCCAGCCATGGTTCTCCCCAGAATGTGCTGCTGCTATCGCGCACAGAAATCACTTTTTCCATAGCTACCAGCGTAATAGATGCACTGAGACTAAAGCTGCTTTCAGGTCTGCCAGCAACCACTGTAAAAGAGTAATAAAAAATGCAATAGAGCTATATGCCCAGTCTGTTAAATCCAAAGTAGCTGATCAGCGGCTTGGATCCCACCAGTTTTGGCAAATAACAAATAGGATCCTGAACAGAAGTGTGCGTTCTATCCTAACCATTATCAATGGACCAAAGGTCATCTCGTCAGCGTCAGACAAGGCCAAACTATTTGCAAAGAACTTTGCAGCTAATTCTACCCTATGCGACGAAGGCCATCAACTCCCCATATTTTCTCCTATAACACAAAACAAGCTAGGTAATATACACATATCCGTGCATGAGGTCGCCAAGCTAATAAAAAAACCTAGATTCCAGTAAAGCAACTGGCCCTGATGGCATCCCAATTATAGTGTTAAAAAAGCTTCAACCAGAACTTGCTCCCATACTTACGAAACTATTTAAGCGTTGCCTTAAGGAGAAGTGCTTTCCGACTCCCTGGAAGACCTCATCAGTTTGCCCTGTATTTAAGAATTCAGGTGATAAGTCCTCTCCCTCTCAGTACAGACCAATAAGTCTCCTGTGTGTTATGAGTAAGTTGCTGGAATCCATATTAAATAGAGAAATAGTCAACCACCTCAGCAGGAATAACCTTCTTAGTGACACACAATATGGTTTCCGCTCTGCAAGATCTACCGCAGATGTGCTGACGGTTATATCCCACAGGATTAGTGAATCTCTTGACAAAGGCTTCCTTTCTAGGGCAATTGCTCTTGACATATCAAAGGCCTTCGACAAGGTATGGCATAAGGGTCTACTTAACAAGATTTCCAGCTACGATATAACTGGAAATGTTTTCTCAATCATTAAATCATTTCTCTCCGATAGGCTCATAAGAGTAGTGGTAGATGGACAAAAGTCGGAAGCCTGCAATATAACTGCTGGAGTCCCTCAGGGGTCAATCCTGGGCCAAACTCTCTTCCTGATCTACATCAATGACCTCCCTAAACACATACTTAAATCATTCGTTGACATTTATGCTGATGACACGACCATCTACGGCAACACATCAAAGGCTGTAAATGACAAAGTTCTCTGATTCTCTCTCCTCTGATCTCGAGCGCGTGGTTCAGTGGGGGAAGATGTGGCTGGTTACCTTTAATGCATCCAAACCCAAATCTCCTATCCTTACATCATCAACGCTCTGATCCCCAGCTGTCATCAATTGTGATGGATGGCCTCGTCTGGGTGAGGCCCCGTGTTTTGACAAGCTTCTGGGTTTGACCTTTACTCCTGATCTGAAATGGAACACGTACATCAAGTCTGTTGCCAAGGTCGCTGGAAAGATGGTGGGATCCTTCTACCGCTCGAGAAGATATCTCACTACTGATGCAATTCTCTATCTATATAAAAGCCAAGTACGTCCAAGGATGGAATACTGCTGCCATATCTGGGCAGGAGCTGCCAAAAACAGCCTATCATGCCTTGACAGAGTACAAAATAGACTTCGTGGTTTAGTGGGGGATGCCCTTTTCTCTTCCCTGCAACCCCTCTCTCACAGAAGAGACGTTGCGAGCCTATCCTTGTTTTATCGTTATTTTCATGGCAGGTGCTCGTCTGGACTCCAATCCTTGGTCCCCCCTCACCAATCTTTCACGAAAAACACCCGTCTAGCTGAATCCACTGTGAAAAATTTCCCCCACTCTATATTCGTGCCTAAATCAAAACGCGGATTCCATGAACAAAGCTTCTTTCTTAGAACTGCACGCATGTGGAACTCTGTTCCGTCTGCTTGCTTCCCTCCGGACTACAACTTGGATGTCTTCATGTCCAATGTTAACAAATTCCTAATGAACCGCCCCCTTAAGTAAACACTTCAACAAATCTCCACACTAACGTAATGTACTTGCAATAACCCTTATCCCTGAGTGGCTTCCGGGCCTTGATAAGTGGTGATCACTGTGTAAAAAAAAATATATATATAAAGTTGGTAGATTAAAAAATTAAAACATTTTAGTTAAAATTTCAAATATTATGAGCGGAATCATTTCGGCCGAACTCGAGAATTTTTCTTACGAACTCGGGAATCTGAACAGATTTCTTAAATGAACGCTTTATATAATCTAGGGGAATAGCATGCTCTTGTTCTGGTTAAATTCGAATTTGCAGATTTCCAAGTTAAAAAAAATATTGCCGAGTTTACAAGATAAACCTAAAGAGGGTCGAAGATTACATCGACTGGAGCAGAGTAAAAATGCTATTAAAGATGAAAAGAATAGTCTGAATGAGCTAAATCGCACAAAACGTAGATTAAAAAAAATATTTTCCTCTTAACAATCAAAATTCTGTGCATTTTTTATCACGCTTTTTAAATAAGTCATGTTTTCTCTTGGCTTTATTTTATTTATCTTTTTCTTATTGTTCCTTCTTTTATTTCCTTTTCTTTTTTCAATCTTTTCTCTTCAATAATGAAGATGGACAAGGCACATGAACATACCACAGAAAAAAAACTCGACTAAATATCTCATCCGCTGTTACTGGTGGAAATAAATTGCTAATTAAAGAGTTCGTCCAATCAATGATCGAGATGTCAAACAAAAGCATTCACTGCTGCTGCTGCTTCCAACGAGTATTTCATGCTGTGTGACTCGTATGTCTATTTATAAATCAGTGCGCTGTGTTGATGGTGGTGATGCTGAATGGTGACTTGCTGTCATCGTTGAATTTGTTGTTCATTGTTGTTTTTCTATTGACTGACTTTGCTTGGTTTGCCGATGATTGGCAATTACTGTTTTAACAAGCCTCACACAAAATAAACCCAACAACGTTTTAGGACTGAACAGCAACATTTCTCTTCATTCAACATAGATTCTACACGGGAATTTTATTCGCATAGAGAGGATGGGAAAGACAGAAGGAAAGAGCGAGCGAGAGTGAAAGAGAGAGAGAGAGAGAGAGGTGCAGAAGGAAATAGAGAGAGAGGGGAAGAAAGCGACTACTTTTTATGCGTCCCAGGTGGCGGACATCCTCTTGCAAACGCCTAACCCTAACTCAAACCTCAACTCTTTTGCTGCTCGCCATTCTCCGCCGTTTTTCCTCTTCTACTTCCCTGATTTATCCCAAACACTTTTTTCCCCTTTTAAAGCTAATTAAAATATACCAATTCTATCCACCCGTAAATCCCATCCACGCGTCTACACTCGACGCCATACTCTATTAGCTTTGGTTAATTATGACACGTGACAAAACACACGCGACGTATAAAAATAGTTACGTCCATTGTCAATACTCCAATAGTAAATACAAATCACGTGATTATACGTGACACGCTGTCACCACCCTCCAACGGAGATTTTTTCGCATATCTTATTAGCCTAAAAACGACGCAATTGCTTCCTTAAAGCAAACAATTTACATTCCTAAAGTAAAAAGAAAATAACGGAAAGTTCACCTTCACTAAATTCCAAAACGACTTTTAAATTACTTTACCTATCAAAACAAGCCTTAAAAGTGAACAAACAAAATGTTTATCTTTATTTAAATAAGAACATGTCATTCTGAGTTAAATTAAAATTCTTTACTATGCTATAATTACATAGCGAATTTGTATATTTTCCTCCATTTTGATCTTCATTCGCAGTAAAAATAGGTAATATTTATTGGGTGGAAGTCTATATCAGATATCGACAACTTTTTTCGAGCCTGTCACATGATATATTATCATAAAGATTCGTTCACAAAACATTTAAGGTTATTTTTTTTAATGGAAATCGTTCCTGACAAGGCGTTAAGCAACTTGATGTAAGAAGCTAAAATAATATCATTTCAAGGTTAAAAAAATAAAAAAAAACAAGACAACGATAAGTGTTTTATAGATAGACTTCTATGCAGAAAGCAAATATTCCATTTTTGTTAAACCCATCGCGCACGATGACTGAAGGGCAGAATAAGGGAAACGAGAGTTACAAGGCTGCTTGAATTATACCCACGATTATGTTTCTACCGTAATGTTAGATGCGGCCGCAACCGAGATTGAACTCACTACATGAGTTTGTAGTGTAATTCAAATTAGCTGAATTATTGATGCTTCGCTAGGACTATCAAGATTGTTTTTTATCGTGACGCCATCACTACATAGGTTGGTTACCACGGATTAAAAGTGGCCAATCTTCCTTCGAGAGAAGAATATCTTGCGTCAGCTTCCCCAACCTGGTATTTTACCTCGCGGTACGTACAACGCCTACCCTTCCCAAATTGTCACCCATCTGGTACTGGCCAGGCTTAACGTTGCTTAATTTCGGTGACGTGGCGAGAACCGGTGTGTCAATATGATTGTGCCGTATCGTTTCTAACCTTATGTGACGGAAATTTTCTTCAAAGGTTTATAATTACTAGTTATAATATATCAATTAGTTAATAATAAACATCATAGTAATAATAATAAACTTAACAGTAATAGTGATAGTGATAATAAAAGTAACTGTAATAAACGTAATAGTAATAATGTTCCAATTAGTTAAGGGCAAATTTTAATTGATTACGACATTATTAATTATATTTTTCATTTTGAAGAGTAAGGTTTGATATGAGCTATATTTCGTCTAATTTAGTTTAAACAAAAATTGGAAAATAAGCAATGAAAGAATTCAGATGTCTTAAATGTCTGTGAAATTTTTACAACAAATATTGGATATCAATTAATAAATATTCCCCTATACTTCAGTTTCTTTTTATTATTTAAAGACCTTTTATGAGCCCAACATAGACAAAATCCCCGATGTAAAAATTCACATATATCAGTTTTGCACAGTTAATAGAGTTTATCACTAATTAAAAAAAAAACCTGCATGGCAACACATGGTGTTCATTTCAATATCTTCAGTGGCGTCAGGAAGAGTTAGATACGATCGCCCCTAGTTTGCTTATCCAATCTGTTATGCGGAGAGTCGAATGAGTTTAGAATGCGGCATGACATACGAGATCGATTACCATGACCTTGTGATGCATGAAGATTTTGTTTTCTGTATTTATAAAAATATAGTTTATTTTCTTACGGCATGTTCACAAATCGCCGACCTTGTCTCTTTCTCAAGAGAATTATTATTCACAAAACTGAAAATACTGAAAACATACAGGTATTATTCACATCGAAAATATAAAGCGCCTATGTTTTCTAACGCCAGCTTGACCTCTTGTATAAGCTTTACCTCTGAATCTGTACGTTAAAAACGAAGTTGGTATAAGCTCTATCAATAATTTCGCCAACTCTTTATCCGTGCTTAAACCTAAACAGAGATCCCATGAATAAAGCTTCTTTCTTAGAACTGCACACCTGTGGAACTGTCTTCGGTTTGCCTTCTTTCCAGCTGATTACAATATGGTGGTCTTCAAGTCCAACGTAAACAAGTTCTTGATGAGCCGTTCCCTTAAGTAATCCAATTTACCAAATTTACACTACTTACGATTCCTATATTATCCCATCGGCTACTGTACACTCATTTACCCTTATCCTCGAATGGCCTCTGGGACTTTATAAATAGTGACTCCAATGTAAAAAAGAGGCTCCAGTCCGGGTCAGGAATTGAAGGAATTGTGTAACTTTCCCCGTCCAAAGATTAGCGTAATTTGTGTCGCAATAAGAATACTTTATTATGTATGCAAACGTGTTGCCCGTGAAATAGCGATTAACTAAAAATAAACTAAAAACCTTGAATCCCATATGCCCTATTGTACTCTCTGTTAGTATAAAACTTAAAGATATATCTAAAGCGAAATATTTATTTCCTGTAATGGATATATGGCAAGACACCTACACTTGATAGTGATTCTATTTAAAAATTACGTTTTATAAATTAAAACTATATTGAAACGAGACTCTGCTGGATATGTCGTGTAAACGAAGTCTTGGCAGAGAATTAATCCGAAATTACACGGTGGTTGTAATAGGAAACAGTATCCTTATTATAACCTAATACACGTGTAAGAAAAATTAATGCAAACAAAAATTCTGTTTCATGTCATAAATTTCTTCCCTACTCTGAATTTCTTTCTTAAAAATAAATATATGAACACGTCTTAAATACTTTTGTACCGTTTAGTACAAGCTAACACTGGCGTCGTCAAAGTCTGTCTCCTACTAAAATAGTTATCAGGTGAAGTAGAATATGTAATTGATGAACTCGACTGGTATTTCATATTTGTTTTAAAGTGTAAAAAAGAGTGATACTTTTAGGACTTGTCTGGTTAGTCAGAATCAGCTGTCGCTTTGTGAACTGCAAAATTATATCCGTCAATCTGACTAACTGAATATATATATATATATATATATATATATATATATATATATATATACACTGCTGATCAAAAATTTAAGACAACTTAAAAATCTTTAAGAGATTTTAAACTGTTCGGACTTAAGGTTACTAATACTGCAATCTAAAAGGTTATGGAAACAAAAAGCTACATTCCAAAGATTTATGTTTAACATTTACGTTTTTATTAAATTAAGCTTTTTACACATGATTACAATTACAAGACCAGAAACAAATATTTTATTAACTTTTAAAAAAAGTGTATGAAAAGTGTATGAAAACATTCAACAATCAACCTCCACTGCTTTTGATGACTTCAAAAATGATAAAAATAATGGTTTCCATTACGGTGCGGGGGATTCTGCTCCAGTTTCTCAAGATGGCTTCACAAAGTTCATAGTTCATTTTTTTGTTGAATATTTTTTGCCATTTCGATAAACCTTACTTGTCATCCATCCCCAAACATTTTCAATTGGGTTCAAGTCCGATGAACATGCAGCATGTCCCAAGAGATGGACTCCATTTTCTTGTGGAAAGCTCAATGTCCATCTTACAGTGTGGATTGCAGCATTATCATGGTGGAATAACCATCCACCCCACACAAACCATGACCCTCCATTATCAAAAATGCTTTCATAACATAACATGCTAACATAATCAGCTGCTGTCTGACGACCCTGCACCACCTGAAGCTCCATCCTCCCTCTGTAAGAAAAGGCAACCAGACCATTACGGACCCCCTACCACTATGACGTGTGGAAAAAATTCAAGGGGCATGTTTTTGTCATGTCAATATCGCTGGAAGCCATCAAAACCATCTAAATTGAATTTTTTCTCATCAGATACAGGACTTTCTTCCACTTCTCAAGGTCCCATGTTTGGTATTCACGACCAAATCTTAAGCGGTCCACTCTGTGAAGTGAAGCAATCGAGGAATTTGTTTAAGCTTTTTATTTACCATGCCTTTTTGTTGTAAGTGTCGTCTGATAGGTATTGGACTGCAAAAGCAACTTTAACCGCCTTAATTTGACCTGAGAAAAGTCCTCTGTCATTTATAACAACCCGTCAGCTTCTCCTACTCAATGGAGGAGAATTCTTTTTTTTGGGGGGGATGGCGTACCAAAGGATTTTGCTTTTCCATAATTCTCAGTGTTCTTTAGAAAGTTGCAAATAACAGTTTTACTACGATTTACCTTAGCTGCTATCGTTCGCTCTGACAAATCTTGCTTATGGAATCCTAGAATTCGAGAGCGCTCAACTTCAATTACTTTTCTTGCTTACGGCAGTGATTGCTAATCTCTAACTGAACTAAAAACATGAAAATTACCATAAATCTAAGAATTTATACCCTTGGTCTAATAATTTTGATCATATGTAAAAAGCCTAATTTAATAAAAATGCAAATCAAAATAAAAGTTTGGAATGTACCGTTTTGTTCCCATAACCTTTTAGATTGTGAAGACTGTAAAATCTATCCTTAAAAAAGTTTCTTTTTAAAGAGTTTTAAGTGGTCTTAAATTTTTGATCAGCAGTATATATATATATATATATATATATATATACATATATATACATATATATATATATATATATATATATATAAATCAAATATATAAGCCCCAAATTAATTTGTTTAGCTTTGAATTATCCCGATAAGTTTTCCATTAAAAGATCGATCTCATTCTCTTACTTTAATTCCCCCCCATATATATATATATATATATATATATATATATATATATATATATATATATATATATATGGTGTGTGTGGTTTTCTGTGTGTGCGTGTGTGTTCCTGTGTATGTATAAATGTGTATGCGTATTTATGTGGTACAGTGCCTCCCTTCTCATTATATATATATATATATATATATATATATATATATATATATATATATATATATATATATATATATATATACGCACCCTACAGGCTATCTATCTACTTACTATATTTAATGATTTTCATAGTTAATGCTTATCTAGCAATAAACATACTTTATAAAGTCAAGCGCTAAAAAATAGACGAGGAAGTAATAAAACTATTATTAAGTCCATATGGGATACATAATAGCGCCAAGAAAATATTCCAAAATTTTCTATTTATAAAGATTCCTTATTTTTATCTCATACTTTTTTTTCATATCGGATCAATGTTGAGCTACGATTTATTTTCTTTTTGTATTTTTTCACTATGAAAATTACTGAGTCCTTATTTGACATTTGTGTTGGGAGATTTTCTGGAAGAAGCAAAATAATAAACATGCTATTTCAATTTCTTAATAATAAATAATCTAATAATAATCTAACAGATGCAATATATATGTGAATGCACTGTTATTTCTACAAATGAAATACATACGCACTATCCTAGTGACAGGATCACAGATGAAGCAAGCTCGTGCTTGTCTTACATGATTGTTCTTCACAGCAAATATCTAATCTCAAACAATATGATATTAATGCAGGTGTGCCTCTAAGGTCGATCATTGGACTTTTATCATTCCTGAAATTCATAAACCACCCCAGGGATAAAATTTTTCCGAGATTAGTATATTTGCTTAAACCACCTAAAATAGAAATGAACTTGAAACGAATGTACACATATCGAAATTAATGGCAAACCCCTTCAGTTTGTAATAGAATGGAACCATAAATAGGTATTAACATATAAATCTATGCATCTAGGCTGGTGCATTCACCACTTGTCTTTCTCTAATAAACAGGTGGCAAAAAAGACTCTTCTAGTAAATATCGTACTATCAACAAAGCTCCAATCTTCATCCCGTTACAATAATATTGCATCTTTCTGTCCGTTTTACAAGTACTTCAATAGAATGTGCTCTGACGAATTCACGTCAAGTGTGTGCACTCAATGTAGTTACGCTCGAATAACTAATCAAATAAAAAAATCACACCACTTTTACAGTTGAGGATTCTAGATGCCGGAAAGCTTACTATGTTAATATATTCTTCGCTGTTTTCGGTTTCTCCATCTAAGGTTAAATATATACCACTTTATAACCCCTCATATGGCTCCCCGTAGCCCCTTACGTACAGGTGACAATATTCTTTGCTTGGAGTGAATACGAATAAAAAATGTTTATAAGTCACAATAAATTAAAATACATGGACAATCATTACAATGCTGATCGTTAAATCTGGTACGAATTCATTTATGCCACCTGCAAACGAAAATAAGGGCCAGGATAAAACGGTTGAAGGCGAGAATATGTTCATTCACCTTGTTCAAATGCATTGGCCAGAAGGGGAGATGAAACAAAGAAAGATTGACAATTCCAATTTAAATATATCTTATCTAAACAAATCTAAGACCACAAGTTTCATACAAACGACATCACTGCTCACTCTCTCTTCTTGGACACACCCCACCATATCTGCTTTTAAGAACAATATCCTCCGCCATTCTCAACTAAAAAAAATCAAACCTATTCAGTATTTAACACAGGGTGTTACCAAACAACTACAAAATCCATGGAGCTTAGAAAAACAATTCTGAAGTTTAAAAACGGTAGAAACCGAGATGCCGACTCGATCTTTGAGTTTGACTATCAACTATGATAGCCAAACTGGAAGATCGAGTCGGCATCTTGCTAATGTTTGTTTAACTTGTTCTAGGTAACAGAATACAACATACAAAATATAGGTAAAAATACAAAGAACACTAATCAAAGATTACGAAAGGAAGAAAATGATCAAAAAGCAAATTAAACTAGTAATTAGGCGCTATTAAAAAATTAATCCTTATGAAAACAAACTTGTATATCTATATGTATATGTATGTGTGTATATATGTTTATGCGTGTTTGTATGTATATATGTATATATATATATATGTTTGTGTGTGTATGTATCTGTATGTATGTAGATGTATGTGTATATATGCATATATATGTATGTGTATAAATGCATATATATGTAGGTAAATGTATGTGTATATATGTATATGTGCATATATGTGTACGTATTTGTATGTGTATATGTATGTATATGTGTGTTTGTATGTGTATGCATATGTATGTGTATGCATGCATGTGTGTATATATATGTATGAGGTGGTCAAAGTCTAGTATGGACATGTGTTAAAAGCACACAGATGCCTTAGCGTCATACTGTGCTTCTCCCTAACAAATCAACCCCACATGCACCTCATGACCACTGCCACTACAGGGGAGCTTAGGCCCTGTCAGCTGCGGCATAACCCCCCCCCCCCCGGCGCGTGGAGTATTCTCTGGTGCCCAGCAACCTAAGTCCCAGTCATGGATCAAATGGCATGGTGGGGGGAGAGGGCTCCCGTAAGCCGTGGTGAAGGCAACCTATCTAGGAGAAAGAAAAAATATGATATAAAACCTGCGGCGACTGCCGAATCCAATGATGTTGACTTACTTTTCTTTTTGGTTCAATGTGGTAGTTGTTTAGAGAGTGGAATTGTCTCAGTGCAAAGTCTTTCACCACTATAAAAAGCTTCAAGCACAGACATTACTTGATATGCAATGGAATACACACTTTGCAATCAGTGTATATCTCGATAACAAAATGGCTGGCAAACGGACATTCAATGAGGACTGATGCAGATATGGGCGTGAATGGCAATAAAGCTCTGGAACTTCCAGGTGTGGCCGGTAGGTTTTCAGAGCACCACAGCCTGGGCCCGGTCATCAGTGGATGTGCTGGACTATTGAAGGATCATAGAGGTGACCGCCTGGCACGTGCAGCTAGTTACGCTTATGTTTGCGTCATTTGAACCAGAGATATTTTAAGTAATGGCAATACTCGAAACCGAGTTGCTTCCATCATGTATATGCATGTATATGCATGTATATGTATGTATGTATGTGTATTATGTATATATGTATATATGTGTGTATGTTTATGGATATGTATGTGTGTATGTATTTGTATGTGTATATATGTGTGTATGCGTGTATGTTTATATATGTATGTATACCAATGACCGTCTTTAGTGTCATGTCTACTTGTGAGTGTGAATTCGCCGGTAGGACTAGAAAAGTAATTTTCGGGCTCATGGATATCCAGTGTCTGGATGAGTGGCACTCGTCTGACAAGACGTTGCAATCATCATGTATGTATGTATGTATGTATGTATGTATGTATTATTATTATTATTATTATTATTATTATTATTATTATTATTATAAAATTAATCCTCTATTGAATATTATATATTACGAGGTATTTGCCCGGTAGACTAATTTGGACAAAAATTAAAAAAAATAATAATAATGATAATGTCGTTCATCAAATCCCGTATTTATTTGTTTACATATTTTTACTTCAATGAAGCAATCTCCGACGCTTTTGTAGTCAAAGTGAATTGCACAGAAATCCACTTTCCTCTAAATGAAGTTCATCTGTTTAGAACATTCTCCGATTTCATGAAACGATTTATATAAATTAACTCTTTCTGTCAGAAAGCGCATGCATCTTTCCTTAAATTACATAATTGCTCTCCGACAAAAAAATTGCTTTTGTTTTTATCTTTTTATAACTTCTAAACTATTTCTAATTTGAAGAACACATCAACATGATAATTATATAAGATACGATTTTTTAATTGTTATAATCCAATGCAATAGCGTTTTTAATTATACAATTACGTAATTGATAAGTATCATATAAACGTAATTATACACAAGCTTTCTTAAGTGTGCTGTGATAGATAAATAATACCAAAACAAATATATATCATTCAATTGCATAAGTAATACAAAAGTGTATTAGTGGCCTGGTAAACAAAACTAAATCCTAAACAAAATTCATCTCAATGTAGCAAAACTAAAACTGACTTGCCAGGACACTATATATAAAATGTAGGACAATAAGTGTCTTCTAAAGTGTGGGACCATATTTTTACTTTAAATTTCACGCTCAAGACAAGAGCCTAACACGTGGAACAAACGAAATAAGACGTACATTTCTCTTCTTTTCTACTCCGTGGCATTGCATCCTCCGGAACACAAAAAAAAAACAAACAAAAAAAACAAACACTACGTACCGGACTTTTTACATTAATGAAGCTATTTATAGCGAAATATATCGGACTTACATCAAAAATAAAAGTAAATGAATTTTTCAATTATTCCTGACACTTTGAAGTTTCCAAATTTCTCATTAAAATTCTATTCAAAATAAGTGTCTTTAAAGTGTGCGATGATAATTATACTTATATATATATATATATATATATATATATATATATATATATATTTATATATATATATATATATACGAAAAAAACTTTTATAATTTTCAACATTAATAAGAACATGTGATCAGAGGAAAGTTACGTAAGACTTAAACAAAAATCTCCAGCTAAAAATCATAATCTATTCCTAATAAGAGAAATGTATCAGATTTTCGTATTTCTGCCGGCGGCAGTAGAATTATATATATATATATATATATATATATATATATATATATATATATATATATATATATATATATATAGTCTCAGTTTTTTCTATGACTCCTAGTATGCCATGTAATCGTCAGAATTATCTAATATATTTCCTGTTTTCTTTTTACCCATTAATCTAGTCGTCTCTATCAATTTGACGTTTTGATACTTCATGGTATTCAACTACAGACGTGAGGAAACTTTTCCTGTTGCTGGGTTTCCTCCTACTTATATCCTTGGTCTTTTCAAGATAAAATTGATAGAACTCTATTATCTTTGCAATAATCACTTTTCGTTCGTGCTAGCTGTTACACAAAGTGGATTCACACCTTCTCTGGCGTGATGCCTATAAATAGTATTCACTTTCTATCAACTGTTATATATTATATGATATCACAGCGACAGAAATATATTATTATTCTACTCTGTCATTTTATGTTGTTTTTTAGAAAAAGTATGCAAGTTTACATTATTTAAATGAAGTCTGATAAACAAAATATAGCTTGATACAAATGGCCATATATATATATATATATACGCATATATATATACATATGTACATACATATACATATATACAAATGGCCATACATATGCATATATACAAATGGCCATATATATACGCATATATATATATATATATATATATATATATATAATTTTTGACTATATATTTGTGTGCTGTCTCTAAGAAACTCCACTGCCAATTTTTAGTGTACAGGTTTGAAACATTATATATAAAGAATTTGAACCTGTTTAACCAATTCGATTTGTTTTTTAGCCGGTAAGATAACTACTAAGTCGTCAAAATTGAAAAAAGAGAACTTATCAGGCGTAAATCAGTGAAACGTATATTTCTACTATATTTGTATGCTCCTAGATTTATCAGTATTTGAGTGCTATATGTTTTTGTTTAGATTCTACCTAATGACATTTAAGCCATATTCTTTTTAAAACTTGAAATCGTTATTATATACTGGATACAATATGATAATCAACAGGGTATTATAGTATTTATAGTAATAAATACGAAATCTAATTGAAATAAAATATGATATAAAACCATATTTTATGATCTGTCAAATCGGTGAGAAATATTACTATATATTGGGTACAATATAATTATCCATAGAGATTGGGCTTTATAATAATAAATATGGAATCTGCATTAATTAAAATATCATATTTAAGCGTATTTTCCAATTAACAACGCCGGCATGTTATTCTTTATATAACTCTTATATATCTATATTTAAACAGAAAAAAATATCAATTATAATTATTTATAATGTTCAAATCTACCTTTTATTAACTATTATTAATTATGACTTTTGCATATATTTTTTCATAGAAAAATTGAATATTTGTTCATCATGTGTACATTTTAATTATGTAAACAATTTGCACATTAAATGTCAGAAAAGAGTAATACGTTCCAATGATCCATGGCGATGTCGACGTGAATAATTACAGGTTTCCATCAAACTGCTGGGATGACAGATGTTTACTGCAGAATTAGCGATGAACAGAAGCAAACAAAACACGGAGCGTTTTCTCTTCGTATAAGAATTGGTCTGGGTTTCTTTAAAAACGAGAAATCTGCAACAGATGGTTTCAACTGACAGAAATATGAAATCGTTTGACATAAGAAGTGGAAAAGAATGACAGATGTTTGTAGCGTATTTTTCAACACCGACTTTATACAATGAGGTCATTAGTCTTTATTATGTACTAGCAAATATAACCGATCTCCGTAATGAAATTGCGTCCGAGATGGGTGAATGTCCTTATGACACAATTCTCCATCCAGATGTGTGGGAAAATGAATCAGCATATATTCAAGTCAATGTGTGAACCCTTAAATATGTACCTCTATTCTGTAGCGGAATAGTGACGCAGAGAGAGGGAGAGAGAGAGAAAGAGAGAGAGAGAGAGAGTAATACTTAATGCAATGAAGAGAAGATTCCGTTCTTTCTTTTTAAAGTACAAAGAAACATTCATCCACCGACTGTCATGAATAATGCCATAAGTTAAGCGTTCATCATTCAAACTTGTACAAGTAATATGAATTGGAACAAATCCACAGAAGAGGTTTCCAAAGCTGTTACAAAAAGGTGTCCTCCCTCTATTGCGCTTGGAAATTATTTACACAAGGCAGTATATCTCCACAAGGTTAACATTCGCCCATTTATGGACTATTGTTGTCAAATATTGGCCGATGCATCAACCACTAGTCATGCTAAATTGAAGAGGATTAAAAACCACTCTCAAATCTAACAAGTCCAGCACGGACAAGCTTCAACTGTCTCACATTTGAAGTGTTATATCCCCTTTTGTTATTCTACAAGTATTTTAATAAAATAAGCTTCGACAAACTGGTAACAAATACGTCCGACTAACTCGACAACGCAAACGCTGTTACGTGAACTAGAAGTCTGCAAATGGCATTGGCTTTCACGTTAATCTCGATAAGACAAAGTATATGAATGTCAATGCGGAGGGGGAAATCGAACAATGCAGAAAGAAGTTACTAAGTTTACGCACCTGGGTAGCAGCATATGTTCCACGGAGAGTGATATCGAAATTTGCATCTCAAAAGCATGGGCTGCATTGGATAAGCAGCGGACAAACTGAAATGGCATTCGACCTATATAATCAGCACCACACGGACAATTAAATTCATAAACTACATTACTTTTTGTGACGTAAGGTAAATCATCCTTAACAATGCAGACCTTAAACCAAAGACCAAACGTCGAGCAACGGACGGGAAGCAATTTGAAACAGATTTAATGATTCGCCTACCCAAACACTGACCGGTCTCCCCAATCACAGGAAACTTTAAGAAAGCAGGAGAATTGAAAGGGCCCCTCGGGTTTTGCCGGCCATTTTGTTTAAAGCAATATGTATATATATATATATATATATATATATATATATATATATATATATGTATATATATATGTATATATATATGTATATATATATGTATATATATATATGTATATATATACATATATATATATGTATATATATATGTATATATATATGTATATATATATGTATATATATATATATATATATATAGAGAGAGAGAGAGAGAGAGGCGGGGAAGGGGAGAGAAATGTACTAGCATGCATTGTCCAGTCGGAAGGAATATTTTCATTCAAGCAAATTTCGTATTTATTGATTATATAAAATACTTAATATATAGCAGTGGTTTCAACAATGAACAAATACACACAATTTCCGTGCTATCATCTAGAATCGAAACCAAAAGTGCTCCAGATTTATTGGTTACCACCTGAGATAACGACGGATAGATTTAACAATTAAAAAAATACCGACTTTAACGTGTAAATGTATACTTGTGCATGTGTAAAGAAGCACAACTACTACCTCAAGCGACTATCTCAAGCCAGGTTTGAAACCTAGACGAAAGTCAGCGCCTCTAATTGTTACAATGTACGGTTGCTTCTATGGCGGCATGCGAATTTACAATGTTCAAACACTGTCCAAACGTCTAAGCTCCATTTCTTTACACAAAGAACTTAATACGCCAAGGTAGTTTGTATATCACTTATATATATATATATATATATATATATATATATATATATATATATATATATATAAAGCTGAATGTCTGTCTGTGTGTATGTGTGTCTGTAAGCTCCTTTATAGTTGACTATTTTAAAAAACTGATTACATATAATGATAGAAGATGTATCGAGACATAGGAATGGGTATGTTTCATCTGGCAGAACGGTGGTTCATTAAAATTGTGGGGTCTGCTTTCGCGCCTGGTTCACAAAGTATGGAAATAAAAAATAAAAAAATAAAAAAACGTTTACAAGTGTTTTTGGTACAGATGTACATAATAATACTTCGATAAGTATGTTTTAACTTAAATAGGGATGTTATAATAAAATTGTGGGGTCTACGTTCGCGCCTGGCCTCCATAGAATGGAAATAGGCACAAACTTTAATAAAGACTTTTCATATCTATCTGCGTAAGTATACTTCGATAATTATGTTTCAGTTTGAAGTAATATGATATAATAAAATTATGGGGTGTTCGTTCGCGCCTGACCTCCATAGAATGGAAATATGTCACAAAGTTTAACAAGGTTTTTTTTTATATAGATCCACAGAATATTGTGATAAGTGTTTCAGTGTGAACAGGTATGGTATAATAAATTATGGGGTTTATCTATTTTATTTTTACTTTCATCATATTTTGCTTTGGTTTTGATACCCCCAAATTCGAATGTATCTCTTTACAACCCTTCCTTTTCATTACCTATCATACTTTCATAAATCAGGGTCAATTTTTTGCAGGCTGTTTTTGAACCCAGTCAACGACGGGTATTTTGCTAGTATATATATATAATTCAAACACGGTTGTGTTTGAATATATGGTGGCAATTTTAGTCATATAGAACTGCTTTAAAGCATCACCAATCATTTAGTTTTTGACCAAATTTTAAACAATTACTACAGTTTATAGTAACTTAACTATATTATGAAAATTAATTTCAATTTTTGTTCAGTAAAACAAAAGTTATGACGAATTTACTTGTGTTAAAAATTGTAAAATAGGTAAGGTTATGAGCGACGCTTTTTATGACTGGTTCTCATAGCAGCCATGTAGTTTCAGCGACCAATGTTGCTACTAATTCAAAAAAACGAATTAACAAGAGAAAAAAGAGAATGAAAGTATGAAAAGGAAATAATTGGGGTGATTTTATTGAAAGCTGACGAGTGCCGTACATTGTTATTACATTTGTGTTTATGGGGGAATGAAAATAATACTGAAATTAAAAAAAAGAACATGTTAATTTATTAGAAGCCTGGAAAACCCATGGATTACAAGAAAAATAAAAAAAATATTGCAGCATTAAAAATTGATTATATGATATTATAAATTGAGTTTTAAAATAACATCCTTAATGCTGCAATATTTAAAGTTATAAATTTATTCAATTTTTTACAGAATATCCCTCTTCCTGCCATGGATATATATATATATATATATATATATATATATATATATATACATATATATATATATATATTATTTATAGATAGATAGATAGATAGATATGTATATATAAATATATATATTCATATATATATATATATATATATATATATATATATATATATATGTGTGTGTGTGTGTGTGTGTGTGTGTGTGTGTGTGTGTGTGTGTGTGTGTGGTAAAAAAGCGTTGTGAGTGACACAAAGATGAAGTATGAATTTTCAAATGAAGATGGAATACTACATATGATATAGAGGAAGTTGATTTTGGAGATAACATTATGGTATTTTTTCGCCCCACTTTATTTTATTTTCTCTCCTGGGCTCTTTCTCTCCTCTTCCTATTTCGAATATATATATATATATATATATATATATATATATATATATATATATATATATATATATATGCATATATATTAATATATATACATGTATATATATGTATATATATATACACACTGCTATCAAATTATTAACGAGTTTATATTTTTTAAATATTTAAGGAACTAATAATTAAAATCCATGAAACTTAGAGAAAGTTCTTACAATACTATTCAGCTACTTCAGTAAGAAAATAAAAGTATTTAAAACAGTATTAGCGAAACTATAGCAGAAGGTAGGAAGATCTGTTGATTTCAGTGTGTCAAGTTATTAACGAGCTTGAGAAAAAACACAATATAACCATAACTTGTTTATTGAATGAATTTTCAAACATTAAATGAGCTAGGAAAAATGCTTAGAACACAATAACTATATAGCAATTTCTACGTTCACATAATTAGTAGGGGTTATGCGATCCTTTTTTATGAATGACTTGTAAAAGACGTTGGTCCACAGAATTAGTCAAACTTATGATTTCGTCATCCGTTATTCCTCGCGATACATCTTTGCTCCTAAGTTGGTGTCCATTTGCATAGAGGCGTCGCTTCATGATACTCCAATGGTTCTCAATTGGGTTAAAATCTGGTGAATCCGCAGGCCACTCCATCTTCCGTATCCCAGATAACTCCAGTTGTTGCAAATACTCTTTGCTTTTGTTTGCTGCATGCGAGGAAGCATTCTCCTGCATAAAAATGATGGTTCTTCTGAGCGTCAACCTTTGCTTCTTCAGCCATGGTTCAAAATGCTCCTTCAGAAAAGCTATGTAAGCATTTGACGTCATTTTTTCGCCTTCTGGGACACTCCATGGGCCAACTAAAGTACCTCCGATAATCCCAGCCCAAATCATTATCCCACTACCATCTTGTTGGTGCCTTAAACGCTGATGACGATGTCGTCCATCTAGAACCCATCCGTTGTTCCAGCCATCTGAACAAAACTTTGGAAAAATCCGTTTTCCTGTCCTGTGCCTATTTCAATCGGGTTTGCTTTAATTGAGGCTTTGTCACAGACTTAACTAACTTTGCCAATTCTTTGGTAAGTTTGGTAAGAGACTTCTCAATTTTTCTACCCAGGGTTTTTTAACAGCGTGTAACAACTCTAAATTTACCTTTATCAGCTCTCTTACGCACCTTTGTAAAGTACTTGACAAATATCTCCACAGTTTGATGATACCTTCCTATAATTTTCGATATTTCGAGGGTAGTTTTATCTTTTTGCTAGCTGTTCTGTAATAGTACTCTTTTTAGAACTAATAAAACTACCTTTACGACCCATTTTATTCACGAAACAAACTACCTTGTTTATTAGTTGACACACCTCAAATACTGTGGATTCAGCAATTACGATGGTAAAGTGTTTACATTGCGCAGAAGAGTACGAAAATTTCACAGTACACGCAGCTCAGCATTGCGAACGTTTCCAAAGCTTTTCACACGAAACTCCCGGTAAGTTTCTGAAACTGGAAAAAAACTGTTATCTCGATAATAATTTGACACGCAATGTATACACGATCAATCATTCGTGATGTTTTGACGTAAATGTTGACTATTCATAACATAATTATTATAAATTTAATATATGTATTTAAATAGAGGCCTCTCTTTTGTTTCCCTAAATGCATTAAATAAAATATAACGCGTAACCGCAAAATCATATCATCACTATAGCAACTAATAAACAATAACTAAACGCAGCAATAAAATGACAACCATATGACTGTTTTTACTAAAATAGAATAAATAATATATTGATTAACGAGTTTATAATCAGTTCGTTATATGATACAATTATTATTAGATCTGTTTTATTTTTATTTTGATCGTGATCTTATGTTAAATCCATAAGTGTTATTTTCAGGATATCGTTAGTAGTTAAAACTATATAACAATAGATATTTTCAATCAGCGAATAACACTGATTTACAAAAACATTGAGGCAAGCACAAAATACCAGTTTTTTACCTAATTTGAGGGTGCTGAATTCAAATTTGAAATCCGTTTTTACTCATCACCTCTAGCTTTTTAGGTATGCATAGTTGATATTTTGTGCATGTACGATACATAAAATCGTATATGAATTCAGGATTAATTTTAATACTGTGAGACTTATGGCTTACTTTTAATTATCATGTACTAAATGTAAGTGATAGCGTTACATTATATATATATATATATATTTGATGGAAATGGTAATTAATAAAAACTGAAGAAAGTGCTCAATACTGTAGTAGAGCAAATATGCGTTTTATTTTTTATTACCGTTTCTTTCTGTTAAGTTACATTATTGTTTCAGCTACTCGGCCGTTTTTTTTTGGCCGTCTGTAGCTTCCTCAGACTTTTACAGAAATGTTCGCTATTTTGGGATGAAAGAGTGATATATATATATATATATATATATATATATATATATATAAAGACGGATTATGGCAGTTTCAGTAGTGCTCAGGCAGTCGTTGGAAGAGGTTGTCTCGCGGGCGGTACAGGAGGTTGGTGTCCTTCAACTATCGTGTTACACATCTTTTGTGTTGCTCAAATGCACATTTTCTTGCCTTGCATATGATTTAATTTTACTTTCTTATATTTTAAGATTCTCCAATGGATTCAAGCACATCAAATTGTCGAGGATGCTTCAATAATGCCAATTCTTTCTGCTACGTGTGTGGGGACTTCATAACAGTTGCACAGCATCGAACCATCATTTCCCTCCTCACAACCGCCTACTTGAAGTATTTGGACTGTAAAATTAGTGATTAGGACAAGACTTGGGCTCTATACATCCGCTGTAAAACCTTCTACTTGGAGCAGTGAGTGATGAGCATAAAAAAGATTCCACCAAGACAGGAAAATTCAACCAAAAAGATGGAGAGAAAATATCAAGGCAAATGGAATCCCGGCACGATGGGAGACTTCTGCTAGATGCTCTTGTGTGACATCCCGGAGGCAAAATACACCAGCTTCTCTAAGAAAAAACCCTTTTGACTGTCTGTGGTACTATGAATGAACCAAGTATATTAATTCAATCAGTCTTCTTTATCTATCCTGATTTATCCGTTATAAGCTGCTACAACTCTTGAAATATTCACATATATTCTCTGTTTATACTAAAATAAGACTATTTAAAAGCCAGAAGTCTAGAGGTGAGAGAGCAAAACTATTTATAAATTTGAATTCAACACGTTCAAATTAACAAAAAGAAACAACTATTTCCATTCTTGCCTCAGACCAAAAATTATTTTTGTAAACTAATGTAATTATTCAGACTTATCTATTAGTTCCTTACAAATTATTCCGCCTATTTCTATAGATGCAATTTCATAAAGTCTACATTGAATTATAGAGTATACGAACTACTCTCTCAACCATGCAAGATAAGATAATACAGGTGCTCTATACTATTCACACACTTATATATTAACATATGTTATAGTTTTTGTCTTCTCGACTTGTTGGCTTATCAACATTTGAAAATTATATTTGCCTTAATTATTTTATCGATAACTCATATTGATTCATATATTTCTCGTTTTTGGTAAGCGGGTGTTGCGATAGCGCAAGAAACTTGAAAGTTATATTCAATTAAACAGAACACAAAATAGTTGGTATCTTCAAAGGAACTGTATATCCGGACAGCAATATCAAAATGGCGAAAATGATATCTGTGTGGTGATCGCATCGCAACTATGAAAATATAATTTCTGTTCTAACGAACACATAAAAGCAAATGTTGTCCGAAAATTCCCAACTTCGACCTGTATGGGACTCCATAATAGACTAGGACGACTAAACTGACAGGTGATAAGCCTGATCACTTTTTTTTACATGGAGGTCACCACTTATCAAGCCCCGGAAGCCACTCAGGGATACTGGTTATATCGTTTAAAGTAACCAATGGGATAGTATCGTAGTAATCGTTAGTATGGGAGATTTGATAGAATGTCTTACTTAAGGGGGAGATTCATCAGGAATTTGTTTATGATGGGCTTGAAGACATCCAAGTTATAGTCAGGTGGGAAACAGGCAGACGGAACAGAGTTCCACAGGCGTGCATTTATAAGAAAGAAGCTTTGTTCATGGAATCTACGTTTTGACTTAAGCACAGATAAAGAGTGGGGAAAATTACTGACAGTAATTTCAGCTAGACGGGTGTTTTTCTTGAATGATTGGCGAGGGGGGACCATAGACTGGAGCTCGGACGATCACTTGCCATGGAAATAAGGATAAAACAAAGACAGGCTCGCAACGTCTCTTCTGTGGGAGAGAGGTAGCAGGGAAGAGAAAAGGGCATCCCCCACCAAGCCACGCAATCTATTTAGTACTCTGTCAAGGCAGGATGAGCTGTTTTTAGCAGCTCCTGCCCAGATGTGGCAGCAGTACTCCATCCTTGGACGTATTTAGCTTTTATAATAATAGAGGATTGCATCAGTAGTGAGATATCTTCTGGAGCAGTAGAAGGATCCTACCATTTTTCCAGTGACCTGGGCAACAGACTATCTAAAATGTGCCTCTAATAATATTTGGAAGAACATTTTCTGTAACTAATACCGCTATTCTTTAGTATCATATTAATAAAACAAGAATTCATTGAAAGTCACGTTTAGTTAACAGTAATAAGTTTAATTTAGAATCGTTGAAAGCGTAAATCAAATGTAAGCATCGGCAAATATTTATGTAACCAAAACGAAAAATCCGCTTAACAAGGAACTGCTGCCGTCTAATTCGAGTCAGGTAAAATAGTGAAGACGCAATAGCAACTGAATGAAAAAATCACATCGTTTGCTTTCAGTATGAGTTTTTACGTTACAACGATAATCGGTCTTTTTGTCAAAAGTTTGAAGCTCAATATTGTAATAAGAAAAAAAGAAAGTTAATTAGTTAACTTAATATACTCGGTCTTCTGGGATTATATTTATAATTTTGTTGTGTATATCCCCTATATGAATTCGAATCTCTCGTCGTCAACATGTTGTGGCCTCAAATGGCCACTAAGGAAAAACACGGATACAGATAAAGAGTAAAAAAGTAAAATATATTGAAACAGAAACAGAATATGTAAGAAGCAACATCCGTAGCACACACCGCCAAGATGGCGTACTACTAAGTACATAGACCATCCAAAGGGTCGTACTTTTTAATTAATTTTACAATTCAGAAGCGTTCATCTCTTATGTATGGGTGAGTCCGACAACAAATTTTTGATACAATTTCTATAGTCAGAAAACAGGGATCCATTAAAAAAAACCCTACCATTAATGGCATGATCTTTATTGATAGTAATAACATACTGAAATGTTTTTAAATTTATTAACATAATTAACCAATTAATAAAATATTAACGTTTTATTATTATTATTATTATTATTATTATTATTATTATTATTATCATCATTATTATTATCATCATTATTATTATTATTATTGAATTTTCACAACAAATAAGGCACAGTTCCACTTTTATGTAGGAGGCTACTGTATTGGACATAGATTGTATCAGCAAGATGTCTGTATACATTAAACTTGAATTTTTGCATGGGGAAGCAGAAACCTGGAAGAGAATTCCAAAAGCTAGCAGTTCTGGCGAAGAAACTATTAGATGAAAGAGCCTCTGACATCGGGGATCTCTACTGTGTGAGGGTGGGATTTTGCTACTTATTGGGCCTGTCGGGAGTATTTACGACGAGGGGGTACAAGGACTTGTAGTTCGTCGTCTTTGTAGTTCTACCATTAAAATATTTATATAACAAGCAAAGGGATGCAACATTTCGTTGATGGGTTAGCTGACCGTTGTGACAACAATACTCCATATATTGGCGAATGATAGCATTGTATACGTAAAGAATACTTTAAGGCGTAAGTAAATTTCTAGCACGGTAGAGAGAGCCCACCTTCTCTACAGCAGCCTTGGGAACACCCTTGATATATATGTTCATAATCCTGTGAACATTAAGCCGAGATGTTTGAACGAAGTACGTTCAGGTAATGTATATTTAGCAATAGCTAGTGGTGGTTGAGAAGGTTTCTTATAATTATTAAAGGAAAGTAGTTTAGTCTGGGCAACACTGAATGTAACCATCAATTTTTGTTCCCATTCCACTACAGACTCTAGATCTTCCTCTGGGGGTTTCGCCATTGCCTTGGATAGGTGTTAATTCGTTTTTCCCTAGTGTTTGTTATAGAGCGTTGTGGCCTCAGCAAATATGTCAATCTCAGAGGCAATTTTATCAGGGAAGTCATTTATAGAATATGAGGAATAAAAAGGTCCTATGATCGACCCCTGAGGAACGTCCACATTTATATCATATTGTTTTTTACGTAAACCATCGACGGCGACATTGATTCTTCTCTTATTCAAGACTAGCTTGGGTGCCCGGCGTTGTCCGGGTGTTTGGAGGTGAGCAAATAAAAAGTGGCAGTAGGTAGGCAGGCTAGAACCCGTACTTCGAAGGAGGAAAAGAGCGTATAAAAACGTTACGTCGTTGCCGTTGCGTCCATCGCCAAATTGGAAGTTAAACTAAGGCTAGTCTATCTAAAAGATAGAGGTTACTTTCGAAAATGTCGGCGAAAAAAGCGACCTCTTCTTGTAGAAAAGTGTCCAGTTGAAGGTGAAGGAATTAATGTTTTACCCAATTTTTTATATTTGTCGTCCGAAGGGTCGAGCTTCAAAACGATACAAATGCCAGGAAAATCTGTCGCATCTGTTGAAACTTTCAGGCAAACATACATACATACATACATACATATATACATACATACATACATACATTATAACAGACAAGTGAGATTTATATAATAGGAGTTTATTTAGTAAGTAAGATCAGATTTAATTTAGTAAGGAAAGATTTAATTTAGTAAGTTAAGTATTCGTTCACATACCATATGATCTGATTTTCCTGAGAAGTCCCTCATGATATACCCTATCAAAAACCTTAGAGATATCTAGGGCTACGGGCCTTCTCTCCGTTGCCTTGTCCAGTGTAGGGTATATACGTTCAGAGATAACAGTTAGGATATCTACAGTAGAACGGGCTTGCCTAAATCCAAATTCTTGGTTGGACAGAAGTTTAGCGACTCTAAGGTGGTGGTCTAGAGCTTGATTAATTTATGGACTCAAATATTTTGGCGAAAAGCGAAATTAGGCTAATGAGGCGATAATATAATGGGTCAAATCTCTCGCCAGAATTTTGGTAAACTGGCACCAAAGTAGCAGTTTTGCAGCACGCTGGGAAATTAGATTCGTTAAATCATTCGTTGAAAAGCTTAGTGAAAACCGGAGCAACTTCACCAGACCATTTTTTTATGGTATAACCGGGATGAAAACAGGTCCACTTGCTTTTGAGGTGTCTATTTTTTTATGATATCATGTACTTAAGTAGAGGTGGTTAATCTAAAATATAAATCTCACCTGTATGTTTAAATGTATGTATGTATATGAATGTATGTATGCCTAAAACTTTCGACAGAAGCTGCAGATTTACACGAGATCGGTATCGTTTTAAACCACGACGTTTCGGATGACAAATATCGAAACACGCTATCTCTGCAAGTCATCTTTTTGATTGACTACGTTAAATTTAAATCCTTTATACTTCCAGTCGCGCCATGAAGTAGGAGTAAGACGTCAGGTTTTCTTTCATTCTCTTTTCCGCATTCGCGTCATGGTTCGAGCCTTCCTGCCAACTACCACTTTTCTTTTACATCTCAAAACACCCAGGCAACGCCGGGCACCCAGGCTAGTGTATACATATATATATATATATATATATATATATATATATATATATTATAATTTATTTATGAAAACATTGATGGCTACATATGTGCATACATGTTTCTGTAATCATCCGTGCTGGGGTGTTACGTCTTCAGGCCAAGAAGACGTAATTCCCCTAGCACGGGTGATTACAGAAACATGTATGCACATATGTAGCCATCAATGTTTGTATAAATAAATTTAATATACCTGCTCTGTTTACTCATTGAGCACTTTCTGGTAGACACATGTTGTTTCATTGGATGTACTCCAAGGAAACTAAATTCTACTGCCATAATATATATATATATATATATATATGTATGTGTGTGTGTGTGCATCGTTCAAAACTGGTTAGATTAATCTATGCCTAACAATTAATCCAAAAGGAACCGAAAGTACCCGGACTTACAATGAATATGGTTACTACATCAGTCAGTTCATGTCAGAAGTGAAGCCCGTTATTCCGAAGTTAGATAATTACAAAAGTAGAATTAATAGGCAAAAAACGTATATTTAATTTAATGAAATATGACTAACAGAACAAATGCTGCCTATATATATATATATATATATATATATATATATATATACATATATATATATACAATACTTGTTTATTGTTATATAAACATGCTCACATCCTGCTGCTACAAATAGCCACTTGTTTCAATCAAACAACAGATATCATCAGGCAGCGACTTGACTATTCAAAAGTTCAATGAATAATGGATTTTTTTTTTTAGGTAGGAACTCTTTAGAAATTGGAGTTAAAAAACTTAAAACACAGGACTTTAATTAAATAAAAAAGTAAAAAGGGAGAGGCAATTTAAATAAAGTTAAAAGATTACAATGGGGAGAGAGTGATTGAAAAGAGAAAAAAGGAATAGAGACAGAAATAGAGAAAGAAAATATAGAGAAAACAAAATAGAGAGAAAAAGAAGAGAAAATATATATATATATACATATACATATACACACACATACACACATATACACATATATATAATATATATATATATATATATATATATATATATATGCATATATATATATATGATAAGGAGAAGAAAAGAAAAAAGAAATAAATGGTTATAATAAAGAGAATAAGAACTAGAAGGAAAAGGAAAGAATAATGAGATCTAGTTAAATAGAGAAAGAGAGAAAGTAAGAATTTGACAGTATATAGAAAAAGAAAAAGAAAAAATCTGCGTGTCAACCAATTTATGAACAATTATACAATTCAGTAATGAAACATATTATTACAAATACAAACAGAAGATACAATCCAAGCGTCAGAAATGAACGTGTCAAAAAAGGCAGTGAATGTATTCGGCTAGCATATTTATCCTCTTACATACGTCCACGAGTAAAATCAACGCAATTCAAACATACGTCTACCATTAATTAGGCCCTTTATGCTAAATGATATAAGTTTAAAGTTTTCGCGTTTTTATTAGATAAATATATGAATAAAAGAAGAAAATAATGATAAAACAATATTAAAATTATTATTAATAACAATAAACATAATAGTAATGATAATAATAATAATAAAAATAATAATAATAATAATAAAAATAATGACAATAATAAAAACAGAATAAAATTAATATTTATTATCTTTCTAATATAACATATTTAGCCATAAGAGGGGATTAAATAAATTAAATAGGTCCAATAATTATAAATAAAAAACTACTAATATTTATGTATATAAAAAGAATACAATACAAATATATATATATACACACACACACATATATATACCCAAATATACACACACATACACACACACACATATATATATACATATATATATATATATACATATACATGCACATAAGTAAAGGTGTAACTATACAATTAAGTTGGAAGTTTAAGCTATTTAAGTATAGATATAAAGTCATATTAAATCACAAAATAATACATTCAATACCAGATTACTAATAACACAGATACAAGTACACTTACCTATAAATATATTCAGGCAAAAGAAGTAATTAAATCAACGAAATACTCAAAAATAGCGACGCACAGGTAGATAGTACCCAAATTAAAAATAATAAGATACATATGTATATACTCACAGAGAACCAACCGACATACTAATAAGCATATATATATATATATATATATATATATATATATATATACATATATATATATATATAATCTTATGTATACACATACATACAAAAATACACAAATATATGCACACAATCATATACTAATAAACAACAACGCACACACACATATATATACTCACACATAAATATGTATAATTTACATAAATTATATATATAGAAATACATAAGAATACAAATAATTTGGCAAGGGTACAGATAGATGCATACACACATAGAAACATACAGATGGATTGAATAAACATGGGAGGGTATACCAAATAATATAGAAATATATAGATCTAAGTACACACGGTCATAAAATAAATACATAGACACATACATATACACATAGACACACAGGTATATAAGATAGGAGAAGTAAAGAATGAAATCAGGAGAGGAGAAAGTATATTAATAGAATATTAATAAATTATAGAAATCAGTGACAATTTTTAATTTATTTAAATTTTATATCTAAACTAAATTACTTAAAAGATGGGTTTTATAATGTTTGCAATTAATTGAATTTTCGTGCTTCTTATTTAATAATTTATCTCTTTCTCTAAAAGTAAGTATAAATAATTTCTCATAAAGACATAGGTAGCAAGGCGAGTTTAAAGATGAACAGGTTTTCGCTTTCTTTAAAATTTTCCAATTTACTATTGGGGAGTAACCTTGCTCTACTAGTTCATTGTAATATTTAGACAAGGAAGTTCTATTTTTGTACTCATTATTTTCAAAAGAGCACTTGTGGCCGGTAAATCTTTCTTTAAAATTGTTATTTGTCATTCCTATGTAATATTTTTTTTTCATTAGGATTTTCCTTAGTAGAAATAGTTGCTTGGTACACTACAGAAGTAATTTGACAATTTCCTTTAAGAGGGCATTTTGATTTAATTCTACAGTTACAACTTTCGGTAGCAATGGGTGTGCTATTTTTGTTTAATATTTTGTTATTATGTTTTTTAATTATTTTTTCAAGGTTTTCATTACAGCTATAACTATTTCTACTAAGGAAAATCCTAATGAAAAAAAAATATTACATAGGAATGACAAATAACAATTTTAAAGAAAGATTTACCGGCCACAAGTGCTCTTTTGAAAATAATGAGTACAAAAATAGAACTTCCTTGTCTAAATATTACAATGAACTAGTAGAGCAAGGTTACTCCCCAATAGTAAATTGGAAAATTTTAAAGAAAGCGAAAACCTGTTAATCTTTAAACTCGCCTTGCTACCTATGTATTTATGAGAAATTATTTATACTTACTTTTAGAGAAAGAGATAAATTATTAAATAAGAAGCACGAAAATTCAATTAATTGCAAACATTATAAACCCATCTTTTAAGTAATTTAGTTTAGATATAAAATTTAAATAAATTAAAAATTGTCACTGATTTCTATAATTTATTAATATTCTATTAATATACTTTCTCCTCTCCTGATTTCATTCTTTACTTCTCCTATCTTATATACCTGTGTGTCTATGTGTATATGTATGTGTCTATGTATTTATTTTATGACCGTGTGTACTTAGATCTATATATTTCTATATTATTTGGTATACCCTCCCATGTTTATTCAATCCATCTGTATGTTTCTATGTGTGTATGCATCTATCTGTACCCTTGCCAAATTATTTGTATTCTTATGTATTTCTATATATATAATTTATGTAAATTATACATATTTATGTGTGAGTATATATATGTGTGTGTGCGTTGTTGTTTATTAGTATATGATTGTGTGCATATATTTGTGTATTTTTTGTATGTATGTGTATACATAAGATTATATATATATATATATATATATATATATATATATATATATATATATGTATATATATGCTTATTAGTATGTCGGTTGGTTCTCTGTGAGTATATACATATGTATCTTATTATTTTTAATTTGGGTACTATCTACCTGTGCGTCGCTATTTTTGAGTATTTCGTTGATTTAATTACTTCTTTTGCCTGAATATATTTATAGGTAAGTGTACTTGTATCTGTGTTATTAGTAATCTGGTATTGAATGTATTATTTTGTGATTTAATATGACTTTATATCTATACTTAAATAGCTTAAACTTCCAACTTAATTGTATAGTTACACCTTTACTTATGTGCATGTATATGTATATATATATGTATATATATATGTGTGTGTGTATGTGTGTGTATATTTGGGTATATATATGTGTGTGTGTGTATATATATATATTTGTATTGTATTCTTTTTATATACATAAATATTAGTAGTTTTTTATTTATAATTATTGGACCTATTTAATTTATTTAATCCCCTCTTATGGCTAAATATGTTATATTAAAAAGATAATAAATATTAATTTTATTCTGTTTTTATTATTATCATTATTTTTATTATTATTATTATTATTATTATTATTATTTTTATTATTATTATTATTATTATTATCATTACTATTATGTTTATTGTTATTAATAATAATTTTAATATTGTTTTATCATTATTTTCTTCTTTCATTCATATATTTATCTAATAAAAACGCGAAAACTTTAAACTTATATCATTTAGCATAAAGGGCCTAATTAATGGTAGACGTATGTTTGAATTGCGTTGATTTTACTCGTGGACGTATGTAAGAGGATAAATATGCTAGCCGAATACATTCACTGCCTTTTTTGACACGTTCATTTCTGACGCTTGGATTGTATCTTCTGTTTGTATTTGTAATAATATGTTTCATTACTGAATTGTATAATTGTTCATAAATTGGTTGACACGCAGATTTTTTCTTTTTCTTTTTCTTTTTCTATATACTGTCAAATTCTTACTTTCTCTCTTTCTCTATTTAACTAGATCTCATTATTCTTTCCTTTTCCTTCTAGTTCTTATTCTCTTTATTATAACCATTTATTTCTTTTTTCTTTGCTTCTCCCTATCATATATATATATGTATATATATATATATATTATATATATATGTGTATATGTGTGTATGTGTGTGTATATGTATATGTATATATATATATTTTCTCTTCTTTTTCTCTCTATTTCTGTCTCTATTACTTTTTTCTCTTTTCAATCACTCTCTCCCCATTGTAATCTTTTAACTTTATTTAAATTGCCTCTCCCTTTTTACTTTTTTATTTAATTAAAGTCCTGTGTTTTAAGTTTTTTAACTCCAACTTCTAAAGTGTTCCTACCTAAAAAAAAAATCCATTATTCATTGAACTTTTGAATAGTCAAGTCGCTGCCTGATGATATCTGTTGTTTGATTGAAACAAGTGGCTATTTGTAGCAGCGGGATGTGAGCATGTTTATATAACAATACACAAGTATTATCAGCTCTTTTTATTGAGCACTATCTAACAACCTCGTTGAATTCATTAGTCCATTACTTTTGAATATAAAAAAAAACCCGAGTATATATATATATATATATATATATATATATATATATATATATATATATAGGCAGCATTTGTTCTGTTAGCCATATTTCATTATATATATATATATATATATATATATATATATATATATATATATATATATATATATATATATAGGCAGCATTTGTTCTGTTAGTCATATTTCATTAAATTAAATATACGTTTTTTGCCTATTAATTCTACTTTTGTAATTATCTAACTTCGGAATAACGGGCTTCACTTCTGACATGAACTGACTGATGTAGTAACCATATTCATTGTAAGTCCGGGTACTTTCGGTTCCTTTTGGATTAATTGTTAGGCATAGATTAATCTCACCAGTTTTGAACGATACACACACACACACACATACATACATATATATATATATATATATATATATATATATATATATATATATATATGTAAGTGCATTCTCACTATCGTGCAATAGGATTATCAAAACTCACAGTATTCTGTATCTCTATAAAGCAACCATTCACTCACGCTGGAGCACAGTTGCCACATCTGGGCTGGTGCATCTACCGCTAGTCTCTCTATCTTAATAGGGTCAACAGGAGAGTCTCTTTTCTAATAGGTCACACACTGTCAACCAAGCTTCATTTCCTGTCCCATCGGCGCAATATTGCATTCCGTTGCCTGTTTTACAATTATTCTAATGGAATGACCTCTGATGAACTCATTGCACGTGTTCCCCCTCGACGTACATACTCCCGACAAACCCGTTTAGCTACTAAGTCACATCTACTGTAGAGGTTTCTAAATGCTGGTAAGCGTTTAATCTGACAGCCAGACTTTGGAATTTCTTTCCTGCTACCTGCTTCCCGTACTGTACTGACATTCAGAAATTTAAATGTAATGTAAACCAACATCTTGCTCATCTCCTCTTAACATGGCCAGAGGTCCAGGTGATGATATGTCTTGTTTTAGGTGAACGTGATTTAAAACACACATATGCATATATATATACACCCTATATGTATATATATATATACATATATATATATATATATATATATATATATATATATATATATATATATATATATATATAAACTATCCTCTAAATAGGCGGGGTGAATTTGTGTACTATACGAAAGAAATGGATAATGGCTGAGATCATACGATAACTTAAATTAAAAAAAGCAATGAATTGGATGGGGAAATGTGCAGTTCATCAGAAGATAAATCGTTTACCAGCAAATGAAAAAAAAAGTTTACAACAATGGAGGCGGAGTGCGAAGAAGAGATAAAACAGAAACAAAGTAACAAAACGAAACGAAGATCTCAAGATAGGCTTGGCAAATAATGAGATGACAAAAGAGTGAAAAAAAAAAAAAAACTTGAGAAATAAGGATGAAACGCCGCGCAGGACGGTTGCATTTAAAAAACGGAATTGAAAATAGAAACGAAGAAAACAAATTTCCGAAATTCCGAGGAACACATACGAATTTCGTTATAAAAATAAAATAGAAATGATTTATTAGCAGTTTATATTCTTGTGCATTTTTACGCATATCTTTAAACACGTTAACATATCTCTCTACGCAGCTGCGTTCATCTGTTTATCAGTCTGTTCCGTTGAATTTTTGGAGGTTCATTTTATTTAGAGCAGTGTTTCCCAATGTGGGCCACAAGTGGGCTTGAAAAATTTTGAAATGGGTCTTGAGTTTTAATTTTAACGTGTGGGCCTTAAGGAAAATATATGAGGTTTGAAATTCTATAGCTCTTATTCGCATGCAGATTTGAACTGATTGTTTTTATTCACAGTTCTTTGATATATTCCTTAAACCTCCGACCTATTTCTTATCTTACACTGACGATTGGACCTTCAAGCCCCAAAAGAGTGCCACGATTTCATTTAACTTTATCTATTGCGTCACGGATCTTTGGGTCGGCGATTACGTTGATCGGAACGTTGTTAGAACAACACTCACTGTGAGAATAGTAATCAGAATGATGCAAAGAATCCAAATCACCAATCTCCATCTAAAAAAAATCAGAAAGTATTTGATTTTTCAACAAGAATTAAATCTCATTCAGTACTATTTGGTAAAGTCAGTAGTTCGACAGAAAACAACAAGAAAAACAAACCGACAAACCAACATCTACTTTTATATAGAGCAGCTTTAAAAATAACTTCTTACTAGGATATCTATGTTAAGATGCCGAGCCCAAATAAGATAGATGCGATCTTCTTTATCTCAGAATCCCTTCTTTATTTACTTTCTTTATTTATCTTCTGTAAAAAAAAGTATCAGAAGAAGAGGAAAGTTTGCAATGCATTTTCCTCGTTTAGTTAAGCATTTATTGTTTATTTTCCGTGATTTTTGATGGTGAATTTTTTAAAGAAATTTTATCACGAGTACCGATTTTGAGGCCTTGCCTTTATTCAATGCCAACCGATAGAAGTAATGCGTTGTAATAAAGCCAATCGATCAGTCGCTATGGTTACATCGTTTTGAAGCAATTGTTTAATGTAAAAAGCAAAAGCCATTTAATAATTTAATTAACTAACTCGTAAATAAACGAAAATCTATATTAAAAAAAAAAAGATAATAACATTGAATATCTCCGCCAGGCACACTAATGATGAGCAAAAATTTTTCTGCGCCTTACACTTCCGTATTTTATGAAGTATTTCCGACGTGATGCTATGGTGTAACTCAAAAATCATCTATTTTATCAGATTTTTATGTGGCATGGGTTTTTACTCTTAGTAAATGCCAAGGTCATATAAGATGTGGAACTTTATGAAGTACAATAGATGCCTAAAGAACCTTTGTTTTTACTGTTTTCTTTCATCCCAAACAAGGCACGGTGCCACTAGGACATGAAGGGCTACTATTTGGGGCCAAATGTAAAAGGAGTCTTTGCAGGAAATTAAACAACACGATGTCTGGTCACATTACATTCAAACTTTTGCTTGTCAGAACAGTCAGGATGGCAGGAATCGATCAGCGAATTCCAAAATCTAGCAGTCTTAACGAAAGGAAATATTTGAGTAGAAGACTTTCCGGCATCTAGGAAACTCTACAGTATAAGGGTGGGATTTTGATGCTTGTCGAGTTTGTCGGGAGTATTTATGTCGATGGGTACAAATATCTGGAGTTTTTCAGAACACACTCTATTTAAAATACTTGTAAAACATGCGCAGGACCGCAAGATTTCGGTAATGGAGCAGAGATTAGAGTTCGGTTGATAGTGTGGTGCCTATTAAGTTAGATACTGTTTGAAAGCGAGAAAGTAGTAGAAGATGCAGCAGTGCATATGTGAGAGGAATCCTACATGTATTTTAGAGATGTAAGATATTCACAGATGTGAACAACTTTCTAGCACAATAGAAACAGCTTATTTTCTTTGCAGCAACACTGCTAATATCCTCAATGCATTTTTCCCCAATTCATGTTGCCTGTAAATGCTTAGCTAAGGAGTTTAAATGAAAAGCTTTCAGATAGCTTAATATTTGCCATGGCAATCAGTAGTTTAAAAAGTTTATTGTAATTATTAAAAGAAAAATAGCTTAGTCCTGCTTACCATCCATTTACGTCCCCATTCCACACATATTGGACGTCTTCAAGTTTTCAAATATTGCCTTAGATATGTGTTCATTCGTTTTCCCTTCATGTCCGTTATAGTGCGTGATGTCCTCATCAAATATAAACATCTCAAATACAATTTTATAAAAAGGTCATTTTTGAATATTTGGAATAATAAAGGTCCAAGTATCAGCCCTTGTAGCACACCCGCATTTATATCATATAGTTTTGACGTAAGACTATCGTGGGTAACGTAGAGTTTTTTTTTGTTTAAGAAATATTTGATTATAGTAAGTATTCCTCCAGTAATATCATGATTTAATTTTGTATCAGACCATGTCAACCTTACACACACACACGCGCGTGCACACACACACACACACACACACACACACACACACACACACATATATATATATATATAGAGAGAGAGAGAGAGAAAGAGAGAGAGCGAGCGAGAGAGAGAGAGGAGAGAGAGAAAGAGAGATACAGACATACAGGTACAGAGTACGAGAGAGAACTACTGACCTAGCTTTCCCTGATTAATCACTGCGTGGTGTATACGTTCAGTTTTCAGTTAATTAATCTGCAGTAAAAACGAGCTTGCGTGAATTCATAATTTTGGTCAGAAAGAATTTAGTATTTATGACGTGATGAATTAATACTTGATTGATTAAGACTCACAAATTTTTAGACGAAATGAGGGAGGCCAATTAGGCGATGATTGAATAGATTAGTTCGTTAAACAGCATTCTTGAAAACAGGCACCACAGAAACAAATTTTCAGCGGTAGCGGTCAGGATAGTAATATTCGGAAAGCCATTTGTTAAAGATTTGGGAGAGCACTCAGGCCACCTCAGCGGAGCATTTTTTTAAAATAGCATAAAAGGTATGATCAGGCCACCGTGCTTTCAATGTGTATACGTTTTTTTGTATCACAAACATAGGAAGAAGTGATTTTCAAATCATCGAGTATGATTTCTGTCCGCACCGGAAAATTTTGGAGCAAGTGATCTGTTAAGTCAAAAGTCGAGTTATATGCAAGCAATCAGACAATTAGATGAGCTTGTTTGGTTGCTGTGAAATGTCATCGTTGTTGGATAAGGAATCATTGTTGACCTCCCGTTCTCAACTACACTGTTCTAAATTTCTAAAAAAAAATCGGAAGTCCATAAATTATGCGACAATTCTTTTTCTGGTGATTTAGGTATTACTACTTTTGACCCCGTATATTCATCTCTCACAATTGTTTTACCTTCCCTACCCTTAGTTTATTTGCGCTGGACTTATGTCGCATAAATTTGCGGAATAATAGTGACTTTGCAGCTAAACAAGTATAACTGAACCATTGGGGAGAATGGTGTTTGCTATTGAACATTTTTGAGGAAAAATACGTTTATATTGTTGCTGTGAACGAATCAGAAACTCTTATTTGCATATATTTCAACAGGAGGAGAACAGAAACTGTTCTAAGAAGCATTGTTGATGTGATCCATGTTGGTTTCTCAGTCACCGTTCTTGAAGTACTGTGTCGTTTTGAGCAATGGCTATTCAACTTTAAGTAGAGAGTTTAGAGTGATGTCTACCAATATCACAACGTAATCAGCATTCCCGAGTGGGCGATACACATTTGCTACACAATAATTGAGAATTGTGGTAAAAAGTAGGTTCGGAAGTGAGGCTTGCTGATCCTGACAATCTAGGGAGTCGAGTCGGGAACCTAGCAGTATGAGTCAGTGAATGGGATATAAACAAAGGTATGTGTGATGCTACGGAAACTAAACCAATAACTGTCGTGGAGATAAAAGTCACCAAATACATGTACTTGGGTGCTAATATCTCGTGAGTGTGCTGCATCCATGCTGTCATATACCTGGTTGATTAAGATACAATACTTGATCGTAGGAGAACGGTAGATAAAATATAAGTAACTACCGTTAGGTTGAAAGTTTAGTCTGAAACAGATGAAGGTCTGGCTGTTCGATTTATTTTGAATTCTCTACTCAACGTAGTGTGTTAAGAATATTACTCCAGGTCCGTTTCTCTCTATGCCTGAGTTCATACGGCAGAGTGAGAGATAAACAGATACGTTAAAGTTGTTAAAAAAGAAAGGGGAGTATACGTTGGTTTTACTTAGGGCTAAGATGTCCGACAAGTTTGCTAGGAGAAATTATTCTACATCGTCCAAGTCCAAAAGAAGGTGCGAGTTGGATTTTTCAAAGTGTGCGTCTGGTTTGATCGATTTTCCGTTTGAGCTCTCATTTTATTTAATAATTTGTTGGACATCGTGGATGTCCATGATATAAAAGATGCACTCAAGAAGACCATCAGCCGATTCTTCATCCACAAGATCGCGTTCTCGCGAAAAAAAGTTAGGACTATCTACTGGCAGTCGAATTACAGCAGACAAAACACTGTCAAACCGGTTCTCTTAAACATGTCAGACAAGAGTGGCACAGTCTAATCGGGTATTATTCTGGCAGTCAAGCGCTTTCAAAATTCTCAGTTTTATGAATGTTTATATGACGTATTTCATTCATATACTGAACTAATGCTCAAATAATTTAACTTATTGCGAAAAATGTAGGTTCTCTCTACCGTGCTACTAACACCCGAAAATATCCTGTACCTCTATAAGGCCGCCATTCGCCCATGTATGGAGTATTGTTGTCATATTTGGGCTGGTGCATCTGCTACTAGTCTCTCACTAGACAAGGTTCAAAAGAGAGTCGCCAACCTAAGCTTCAGCCTCTGTCCCATCGACGAAATGTAGCATCTCTCTGCCTGTTCTGCAAATACTTTAACGGTGAATGCTCCGAAGAACTGCAATCACTTATATCCCCTCGACGTAAATACCCCCGACAAACCCGACAAGCTGCAATATCCTACCCCTTCACAGTTGAGATCCCTAGATTAAGAGAGCCTTCTACTCCAGTTGTTTCTTCCCAAGAAACGCTAGACTTTTGAATTCCCTTCCGGGTTCCTGCTTCCCCAACTGTACTGACATGCAAAAGTTCAAGTGTAACGTGAACCGACATCCTGCTGCCCAACTCCCCACATAGTACCCCAGTAGCTTATGTCCCTGATAGTAGCCCCCTACATCAAAGTAACAGTGTGCCTTGTCGGTGGTGAACATGTAATAAAAACATTTTTTTTATATTTTTGTCTGTCAAATGCTGTCTTTTTTTTACATTTTTATTTTCGGTTAAATTTTGTGTCCTTCTCCTTTGCTTCGATCTATTTTTTAAATTTTTCTTTCGTCATTGTTTTTATCATACATTATACTCCCCTTTTCATATATTACTAGCACATGTACCCCGGCGCTGCCTAGTATTAAACATAATGTTAAATTCCTTTAAAGAAAAAAACGAAGTAAAAAAAAATAAAAATAAAATAATACGTGCATGCTAGCATTATTTTTTTTTTCTAAACAGTTCACTTTTTGTAAGTAAAGAAAAAAAAGCCGAGCTAAGATCGAAACGAACACCTAAAGACAATGAGTCAAGTTCAATAACCACTAGACCAGCTTGACAAGATCTTTAAAGAGTGTTTTCAAACCTCGTGAAACAGTTGATAAACAGTTAAAAATCCGATCATCCTCAAGTACTAATTTTTCAATTTTGAACCCTTAGCAGCCTTTTTTTCGGATGGAAAACGATGAAAATTTTTCCATATATTTTAATTCCTTTTACACCAAATTACATGTTTGTAGATTCAAAATTGGTCGAGTATATAAGTTTAGATTTTTCCTCACTCTCACAGATTCTCACTTTTATAGATATATATATATAGATTTATATCTATTCACTCTTTTGATATAATTTATCGTCTTTGCTTTTCGGATTTTTCTTCTTTTTTCCATCAGGAACTACGGGAGTTAATTTCTCTTCCATTACCTTATCAACCGACGCTTCTAATATAATTGCAGGAATAAAAACAAAATCACAAGAAAAACGAAAACATTTTTTTCTTTTAAACGAAACGGTAAATAAGATGTGAAAGAAATTACCTGAGGAAGAAATAAAAAAGTTTGGCTACGGAAGTATAAAAAACAGAAACTGACGTTGTTTAGATGCGCCCAATTCATCTATTCATCATTTTTACATGAAATAACATTTTAAACTAAAACGTGGCGGACAGATAAAAATACTATTTCAAATTTAAGCCTGACGGATAAAAGTATTATTTCAAATTAAAGCGTGATAGAACAAACGAAATATTATTTCATATTTAAAGGATGCAGATTTCCACATAACAGAGCAAAAACACTATTTAAACGTGACAGACCAGCAAAATATTATTTTCTACTTAACCGTGACAGACCAACAAAATACTACTTATAACTTAAGCGTGACGAACGAATAAAATACTATTTTCAACTTCAGCGGTACGGAGCAATAAAATACTAATTTAAACTGCCTGTTCTACAAATACTTTAATGGTGAATGCTCTGACAAACTGCAAACACTTGTACCTCCCCGACGTAACTACCCCCGACAAACCCGACAAGCTACTAAGTCTCATCTCTTTACAGTAGAGATCCTTAGGTGCAAGAAAGCCTTTTACTCCAATAGTCTCTTCCCCAGAACTGCGGGTCTTTGGAACTCCCTTCCGGGATTCTGCTTTCCCAACTGCACTGATATGCAGAAGTTTAAGTGTAATGTTAACAAACATCTTTCTACTCATCTCCCTTCATAATGGCCACGCTAATTAAGTCCCTGATAGTAGCCCCTGCTTCACTTGTTTGGGGTGAAAATTGAATAAAGAAAAAAAAACTTAAGTGTGGTGAACCAACAAATTACTATTTCAAACTTATACGTGACAGATCAACAACAGTTCTATTTGAAATTTCCACGCAACAAACCAAGAATACTATTTTCAACTTAAGCGTGACGGACTAACATAATACTTTTTTCAAATTTACACATGACAAACCAACAAAATACTAATTCAAATATAAAGGTGTCCCACCAACAACAGTTCTATTTGAAATTTCCGCACAAGGGCCCAAAAACACTATTTCAAACTTTAGTGTGACTGACAAACAAAATACTATTTTCCACTTAAGTGTGACAGATCGATAGACAGACAGAGCCTTTCATAGAGATTTGAGATTGGAACTAAAAAAAAAAAGTACGGAAAATTATAAATGCGAACGATTGAAATTTTTTTCAGTTTCGACGAAATAAAAACGACAATAAACAGAACACGGCTTTCATTTAAAACATGATGATTTAAATATGTGAGGCCGATTAGCGGAGTTGCGAACAAGAATACATTAACACCAGGTGGCATTGCAAGCAACACGATATGAAAAAAAGAAGCCAAAAATCATACACAGTATTTGTATGCTTACTGAGAAAAAACGAAAGTGTAAAACAAATACTAAAATGATTACCAAACTCTTTGCAACACGCAAATGAAAATATGAAATTTAACTTTAAAAAGTGACATTGTTAGCTGAAAATTAATATTTGACATCTGTTTATTATTTTAACTTTTAGTTCAATATTTTTTATTTGAGGTTAAGCTGCTTTAATTTGGATATAAGTTTTTAAACTTCCTCCCTATTTTAGTTATTTAAAAGTAAAACACAAAGTATATGAAGAATTTGTTCGTATTGGCACGTTCAAGAATGCATAGTCTAGTGAAAAAAAAATCGAAATTTCGAATGGAGAGAAAAATAGTGGTTAGTATGTGATATATGAATTTATCTTTACTCATATATAAAAAGGTGTACTTGATGTGTTTGTCTGTGTGTGTGTGAGTTCGTTCCATATGAATTCCAAAACGGCTGTGCCGATTTTTTAAAAAAGATTTACGCAAATGTACTTCATGTGGTTGGAAGTGTTTTAGATAAGTGTTGCATCGAAATGTCTCCGATAAGTATCGAGAATTTATAATCGCAAAAATCCGATTAAACAATGATCAGTCAGTTTTATCATTGCATAAGCAAAAAAGCCACGCGTACAAAGTGATCCGTTAGTTTTTTTTAAATATAGGGGGACATTTAAAATCAATGTTTCTGTTTAGAGCACAATTAAACCATGATACCTGTATTTTAGCATTTAAAACTTTAATTCAATCTATCTATATATTTATAAAACTGAACGTGTCTGTGTGTATGCCTACATTTTCCTACGCAATAACTCAATTTTAAGTCTACAGACTCGAAAATTGATATACAGGATACTGAGATTTGGGGAAATGTTTGTGATCGGTTTTGGCCAGAAATTTGGCTGTTAAGGAGTCAAAGTTCAACGATTTGACCTTTGAGAATTCTACAAACTCCTCCGACAATTTTGGGTCTAAACACTTGAAATTTTAGATATAGGTTCCTTGGACATGGATCTAACGTAATAACTTGATTTGAGGCCAAAACAATAAACGTTAAGGGGTCATAATAGTAGTCAAATTTTTAAAAAAAATTGACCGCTTTTTTTTTTGCTCAACACACACCCCCAAACACCCAGGCAACGCCAGGCTGAAATGCTAGTATATATATAAGTGAAATTGCCTGTGTGTATGTGTGTGTACATTTCCTTACCAAACTACTCTGTCAATTTTGCAGTCTACAGACTCGAAATTTAACATAAAGGGTGTTGATATTTGGAAAATCTTTTTAATCGGTTTTCGGACAGAAATTTGGCTGTCTAGGGGTAAAAGTTCAAATTTCGATTTGATCTTTGAAAACTCTACCAGCCTCCTCCGCCAATTTAGAGTCTAAATACTTCAAATTTTAGATTTACGTTACTTGGACATGAATCAAACTTTTTAATTTCATTTAAGCTTAAAACAAACTTTTAAGGGGTTAAAATTGGGATCAAATTTAAAAAAAAAAACATTTGATATCTGCGGTCTCTACTAAATTACTCAACCGATTCTTGGTCTAAATATTTTGAATTTTACATAGAGTGTATTCAAAGATAGGGCAAGCTTTTTAATCGGTTTTTGGTCGCAAATTTGGCTGCCAAGGAGTCAAAGTTCCAATGATACGACCCTTGCGGTCTGTAGCAAACTATTTAGCAATTTTGGGTTAAAACATTTTAAATTTTACATAAATGGTATTTAGACAGCAAGCATTTTGGGGCGAACATTTGGCTGGCAAGAGGTCACAGCTGAAACAGTTGACCGTTGCAGATTCTACAAAACTCGTCAGCTAATTTGGGGCCCAAACACTTGAAATTTTAGATGTAAGTTACCTGAACTTAAGTCAAACTTTTTAATATACATATACATATGTACATAAAGTTACATATACATATGTACATAAAGTTACATATACATATGTACATAAAGTTACATATACATATGTACATAAAGTTACATATACATATGTACATAAAGTTACATATACATATGTAAATAAAGTTACATATACATATGTACATAAAGTACATATAGGGCACGAGAAAAGCGGAGCTGAACTGCTAATCACATATAAAAATAATATATATATATAATGAAAAAAATATAATTTCATAAAATCCACAATAGGGTCTTCGACTAGAACAGGTGATCAATCGATTAGGTTGAAAAATGAACGATTTCAATAATTTGAACGACAACAAAACTATTGTAAGTACGTAACATTTGTTAATTCTTATTTAATTCAGTCAGGTCTCCCTGCTTGTTAATACATATATATATAAATATATATATATAATATATATAATATATATATATAATATATATAATATATATATTATATATATATATTATATATATATATTATATATATATAATATATATATATAGAGAGAGAGAGAGACAGAGAGAGAGAGAGAGATCAGGAGAGTGAAAGGAGGAAAATAAAATGGAGCAAGTATTTACATTAAATATTTTCTCTTGCCTCGTCCATTTAAATCTCTCAGTTTAATTAATCTCCTCACCACCTCCCACGGTTCTTACAACAATACCACATTTTATTATCTTTCAATGTGTTTTCTATCGCGGTGCCATATCACATGTGCTTTTAAAAAGCCTCTCCTCACCACCCCATGCTGGTGGTTAGCTAGCGTTGTTTCGCGTTTGGATTCACACGTCCATTTTACCCTGTGGGCAACTTGCTTCTCTACTCGACCATGTACTGTCCATTTTTACTCTCTTTCCTTCTTCTTCCCGTGACATCAGCGCGTGCACACTTGCGTAATTTGAAAATATGTAAAAACTGCTGCTGCTAATATTTTCGCTAGTCAGCTATCCTACGGCTGCGTAATTTTCATATACGCATCCATACGCGCTCTGTTACATACCTTCCATTCCCGCCCATATACTTATTTACAAGAATTAAAAAAAGGTAATAAAAGGAACCAATAAAAGAAAACTCAAATATTTACACACAAAAACATGACTAATTAAATCTAAATAAAAATGTCTACGTGTTAAACATTTTAATTTTATACGTGCACATTTGCTACAGTTGCTTCTGATTTTCTCATACGCGTTCATATGCGCTCTATTATTGTGTATACGATTATAACACTTGGTTATCATCCCCTCGTTTTCTCTTCTCTTCTTGTTTCAAAACACTTTTCCACCTACTTTTTATGTCTAATAGGTCAGTGCGAAGAGTTGAGTATCGAGATGTTCGTTCACAACACATTTCCTTACATAGTGAGGTAAATAAACGCATATTGTATAGCATCTATATACACTACATCTAAATTATATGTGGTGTGCTCTATTTAATTACATGGTACATACAGCATCAATGTGTGTGTTTACATGTATGTATGCATGTATGTATGTACGTTTCTATGTATGTATGTATGTATGTATGTATGTATGTATGTATGTAGTACACGCTTTATATTCTTGGTGAGAGTTACGAGTCAATGCGTGGCGTGTGTATTCGTTTAACCACACACAAGAAACAGGTACAATAAACAGCTCTCAGGTAATTATTTGCGAATTCAAATTCTACACACATGCGTAGATTGATTTCATGTTTCGAAGTCCGTCTTGTTTGAGTCCCCGACTCTTATGTCTCCGCACTTTTTCGCTTTATTTATTAAATGAGCTGTTTACATTGTTCACAAAAATTGCCCTTTTTAATATGAAACAATTACGTCATTCTGTGACGTCCGACTTACGGTCATATATTATTGTTTGTACATCCATTTTGTTTCAAATATTTAATTTGTATTTATTGTTTCAAAATTGTACATCATAAATTCCACAAGATGCATTCATAGCCAGCATATAAATTGCATGTTTACCAAGTTAATCCTACTCGCTCACTATCATAAGGCTCTTCAGCGTATTAATTCCAATTTATGTTGCTTGTAAATATTCAGTCGAAAATTTTGAACTAAGGGCTCCCAGGTAGTGTATTATTAGTTATGTCAATCTGTGATAGCGAGGGGTTTTATAATTTTTAATTTACGTCCCAATTGTATAAGAGATTCGGGTCATACTCTAAGTTTTCAGCTATACACTTGCATATGGGTACATTCGTTTTTGAATCATCTCTGGTATAGAATGTGATGCCATCAGCAATACTATAAAATATATTAGTTATCTTTTACATATTGTATGCTAACAACTTTAAAAGAATTCGTAGATGACATATCATAAGTTAAATGCATCATGCATAAGCAAATTAATTTTGAATACAGTATTTATTATACTAACATCGAGCTGGGTGTATTGTCGAGGTTACAGGAATTTAGTATATGTGGATTTTAACAGTGTTGTCAAAGAATTTAATTCCCAAAATGAATAGTTTAGTGAACGAAAACGAAGTAATCCACCAAAGCAATAAACATCATAAGCACTATCATATGCACCCATTGCAATGTCAAAATAATCTCCATGGAGAAATTTCTAATACACATGTCATCGTCACCTGATAAAACGTATCTTTCGTTAAAGCATAAGTATATATAACGCTACGTTAGATATGTATTCAACTATAAACCTAGGAATAGAGGACAAAAAGCCATGTTATTTATTCCGCCATATATACTGAATGTTAAACCTACCATAGAAAAGAAGTTTTAAGAATTGATAAACATTTGCAACCCGACATAAACCCGACACACCTTTCAACACATGCGTATTAAAATATGCTACCTCTGCGAACGGCTATCTTAAATAAAAACTAGATCTAGAGCCTACTTTCTCATATATGATTAGCGGCAACATAAAGTAAAGGTTCGACCGTTTAGGTAAGCAACAAAAATAGCGCATTTCAGAAAACTAGTAACAGATACATTGGAATGGAATAAAGCAATTTTAAACGACTGCATCCTTACCAGGGAACTGCTACAGCGTTCGGAAATTAAGTTTGGAAACACAAACACTTCAGTACGCACTATGGAATTAAATCTAAGGTTATCGACAGGCTTAAGCCATATATAAATATTTATAAAATATTTCACTGTGTAGTACGTGTTATACGATGTTTATGAATTTTCAGATGAGGAATTATTATTCCTATTATTTAAAATATTCGGACTACTATTCTCATTTTGTGTATGATTTTCACAATGTTTCGGTTGCTGTTAATCCGATCCTTTCAGGTCTATCTTGTTGAACTCAAAAATCGTTCTGTCGAATTCAAGAATCTTTCTGTCGAACCCAGGAATCTACACTGAACTGATTCCCTAATCATTGCAAAATGAATGAATTTCATTGGCAATATTGGGAGTTTTTAGTTTAAACATTTAATGAAATTTCAATTTGCGAGATTTCTGTTAAGAGTAACAAAACTCGCTGCGCTTTGCAGTGCTCTCCAGTTTCCTTAGCACTTCTCATTGTGGCACACGCATCCTAGAAAGTGAATGCCTTTTGGGAGTTTCTACATCGCACTGAACGCCACGTGCACACCAATGGCGACGTGCGGCTTTATGTCAAAACTCAGAAGTTAATTAAATTTGTTCAACATGAAATCCTCTTAAATCTTACGAAATAAACAGAAAAATGGATACGAAAATAAGTCTCTCTTGTTTTCTTCTTTCTTGCTCGTAGATATTTCTTTTATTTTTCTTTCAAAATAAAAAATTAAGCTTAAAATCTCATGTTAAAAAATGTAATAAAAAGAAAGAGTTTAGTAAAAGGAAAACATATACTTCTGTTTTGTTATATTTATGTTTTCAAAGTTAAATTTTTATTCGTCTATTTTTATTAGCTTGGAAATTTATTCGGTTCGTCTCAACTTTTTTTTGCTGTTTAATGTTTTTTGTGGCTTACTGTCAGCTTTCTTACATGTACACATGTCTGAAAAGGATTTTACGAGCAATAAACTTTAGGTATCAACAATGTTTTGCCAAAACAATATTGGCGAACACAGATCCCTTAACTCAGCTTTATATGAATTTACACAACAAATGTAAAATGTTAAATTTCAACAATTGAAGGCACTATTACTTTATACAGGATACAACGATGAAATTGTAGCCATAGAAAAGACGACATGATTCCAGTTCCGTTTGATTAACAGCCGTTTTTCTTTTTTGTTACATACCATCTACTAGTTGGCCAGTTGTGTACGAATTCTAAGAGTGAGAGATGCCTTCTATCATGTCTGAAAATGACACAATGTTCAACGAGCGAGATCGGAGATGTGCCGCTGTACAACTCATGCTCTCTACCGATCTAAGTTTAATCTTTTTAATAACTTTTAATCAAATATAATTTGTATAATAGAGTTGGAAAATTTGGATTACGATTTTAAAACCCACGGCTCCTAAATTACATGTTTACCAAGTTAATCCTACTCGCTCACTATCGTAAACTTCTCTGCCTTCTTTATTGTCTTAGCTAATGAATTGTTCTTGTCCTACAAGGACTTACAAAAAGCGACCAAACATTATGTTTTCCTATCTATATAAACTTTTATTTTAAACTTCTATTAAATATCTAAATGTTAATTTATGTTTCTAAATTCATTATTTTATTTGTTTAGCATATAACATTTCTCCCGGTCTTACACGTTTGAGTATAGACCTAATAAGAGTTTTCACTTAATATGTTTTTTGTGAATGGTCTTTTTAACATTTCAGCCAAATTAGCACAGTAGTCTCCGTGAAAAAACTGAAACTCCCTATAAGGGGGCCCTAAAAATTCTGCCAACATTTTGACCGATCTAACGTTCATTCTTCTTCAATTGCGTTTTGTTGAAATTGACAAACTTTATTTTTGTGAATATTTGTGGAATTTTGAACGAAAGCTTTATTAAGTAAACTCAGGTCCGTTTTTTTTTGTTTTGTCAGACAAAATTGGCTGGAAATCTAAAGTAATTATGAATAGGCTTCTTAATATAATCTTTGAATGAGCGCTTCAATCTCGAAGACTGTCACTTAGAGATTACTATAACTTATAACCCTTACACCATGTGTCCTGACATATCTCAAGAAAATCCGAGGTTTCGTCAGTCGAAATGCTGTTAGGATAACATCTAAGATGAGAACAGTAAACCGTAAAATGTTGATTTTCATCAACAATAATCCGAAATAAAATAAACTCAATATTTACAACATTTTTATAATCCATATATAATAGCTTAAAAAGAAAACTCATCTATTTGATCAGAAGCAAAAATGTAATCGCTCCCTACAAATATACACCGCATTTTGATGTTTAAATAGAATAAAGATCGAAAGTGTCAAAATACACAATGGCAAGGATTATGAAATCGGAAGAGAAATCGTGGCTAAATGTATTTATTGGGTAAATATAAATTCGAAAGTTATCGCAGATAATTTGACATAATGTAGAACCCCGAGATACAGCATTAACAATTAGTAACAAAATACAGAACAATATATAATGCAGATGTATATAATCAAATAACATTATAGGCGGGGAGAATACCGTAACAAGGGGCCAGAGAAAACATCGTATTCGACCTCGTAACCTGAAAAAAAAACCGGTATGCTAGGGGCACAGTATCCCGGGGTTTTACTGGACAGCACATTTTGAACGTATATAACCATCGTTAACTTTCTTATAATGTCTATATAGGTCGCGGATTGTCTGTAAATTTGCAGTTCAATTTGCATTACATGTACTAATAATAATAATAATAATAATAATAATAATAATAATAATAATAATAATGATAATAATAATAATAATAATAATAATAATAATAAAGACGAACCGATGTCATAATAGATAACAAGAAGGAAAATTCCTACCAGATCTTAGATTATGCCGATTTAGCAGACTACACACGACATATCAAGGAGGCAGAGAAACGAAGCAAATGCACGTAATTGGTTGACTAATAATAGGAGCGCTAGGAAGAAATGCAAAACACTTTGAAAAAAGAATGGGAGAAATTGGAATCAGAGGGATATATGAGAAGATACACTGTATACAATCATGGAAACGAGTGAAATATAAAAGAAACTACTTGTATCAGAGACTAGCATAAATGAGCCACATGGACAAGCCAGGAATATAGAAACTGCTACATGGTGTAAAACACAAAGATACGTCACATAGAATCATGGAAAACTGCAACTGTATAATTGTAAGTTTACGATGCCTCCCACCTCTTTTATTTTCGTGTGTCCTCATAACTGGCTCCACACGAAATTAGTTAGAAGGATCAAGAGGGATGGAAAGACAGTGAAGAGAAAACTCTAACCGGACCTCCACTGGATGGGTGCAAAGAGAATTAGGACCTTGGTGAAGATTATTGCCATCAGCATTCGAGTGAACACCTGTAGTTGTTACGAAAAAGAAATCAATGGTAAACGGATATTGCAATATAAAAAACTAGCATGCAAAGTTTATCGAAAGAGGTAGTGGGTACTGGATACTTGGGAAAACTTGTCAATCAGACAAGTGAGAGTTGTATTTTCCGTTGTAAAAATTCTTAAAAATATGTATGAAATACGTTTATACATCAAATTACAACGCAATATTATGTAAAATAAATAAATATTTACTTGTTTAAAATTAATACTTCAGCGAGACACCATCAAGCTAAAATTTGGCTTATATATATATTTCATACGTTCATATATTTAATACGCATGTTTGTATACATATATATATATATATATATATATATATGTGTGTGTGTGTGTATGTGTGTGTGTGTGTGGGTGTGTGATTGAAAAAGTTTTCTTGTGGCAATGCTGCTAAGCAAAAATGCATAAGTATAAGTATGCTGTTAGCAATGTAATAAGTAGAAAACAGGAAGATTTATAATCTTTATAAACCTCTGTACATTTGTTTGCTTTTGTTCATATGTTGCATCACTAAAAACCCTGCATGGCTAACAACATTCTTACACACACACACACACACACACACACACACACACACACACACACACACACACACACATATATATATATATATATATATATATATATATATAAGTCCATGTATATAAACGGAGACACAAAGGGTGAAATATAGATAGAAAAATATAAAGAGAAAGAATGAGGTCTTGCCGTTACAACATAAAACGAGTATTTTAATTTACATATGTATATCAAAAAGGCAGATTCAAGTAAATAATGGCCGTTCTTGTGGATTTTTAATTTCTTTTTTATTTTCATGTAGATAAGCCCTAGAATTTTTGTATAAATATTTTGTGAAATACGTGCACAAGAAAAGCAAAAAAACTGTATCGTTTTATATACATTCATAAAATATTAAATAGTTGCACCTGGAGGACGCATATGTTTGCTAGTGTCAAACTACATCACAAGCTATTTTATACCTCGGCATTATTTTAACTTTGATGGGCCATAAACCAACCTTCAGTATTTTTTTTATATTCCAAGTTTTATGCTGGTTTTGAACAGAATACACCCGGATAAAATTGGGTAGGGACTTTGTCTAATCTTACATTAGATAAGCTGAGGAAAAACACCCGATTCCTGAAGCATTCTCTGACGGAGTTGCATAATATATATATATATATATATATTTGTGTGTGTGTTTTAATTTAGGAATTTCTTTCTGACATCGTCTTATGTTCTGTGCCGCTTTTCGTGTTGATAAAAATGTTTGCAAACAATACCACTGAACATATGATTTATTTAGCTCGGGCGTTGGGGATAAACAAAGGATGCTACAATATGAACGAGAATTTGAATCTGTGCCGAGTCTCCTAAAACGGTCACTCTTTTCCGGCGCTGGTTCGAATTCTGTATAAGTGGTATTCTTTGTATCAACCCGGACAGACTAGATAAATCGTTTGGTTAGGTATATCGTTCGCGCACTCATTTGAAAGAACAGAAGTTACTGATAATTGTGGTGTAAATGAAGAAAAAAGAAACAAGAACGACCGACCGCGTTTTTGTGTGGCTTACCTCGTGTTCATAATGAAGAAGAAAGAAACAAAAATGGCTGCCCTGTTTCTTTATATCCCTACAGGGTGACCACGAGGTATGCAAATGAGATGCTCCTGATTGGAGATAAAAGAGGAGTGATTTGGGGAAGGAGGGCATTCTGAAGTTAGATTGCGAGCAGAGAAGTTGTATTTGTAGAAGAGAAAAGTCGGATTCGGGGAGAGAAAAGCTAAAGTTGCAGAAGTTCGTTTTGGAGTGGAGAGAAGACGCGTCAAGTGGTAACCAGAAAGTGAAAGTTGGGACAGCAGTGTCACGCAAACGACAAGCTATTTCGGCACATCAAGCAAATTAACATGGCTGAGTGGAGACTGAGCACTCAGATGTTGAGACCCTTTACTGGGGAGGGTGACCTGATTAAGTGGCTGGAGAAATTAAAAATGGTGGCGAAGCTGCAAAAGATAGAAGATGTGGTCACCCTGCTGCCGCTATACTTAGAGGGGGAAGCCCTCACGATTTACCAGCAGATGCGAGATGAAGACAAGGAAGACCTGGAGCAAAGGCTTAAATTGGCCTTCGCTGAGGGCCCATTTGAAGCACTTGGCAAGCTGTCAAGTTTGAGGTGGACCTGCGAGTCCGTTGACGTCTTTGCGGCAGAGATCAGGAGACTGGCAGGGTTGGCTGGTTACGTGAGGAGGAGCCTGGAGATGACGGTAAAGCTGTACCTAGTGAACGGCTTCCCAGAGGAAATCTCTGCGAACATGCAGAGATTCACGGGGATCCATTCTATGGAAGTGGACGATCTCTTGGTCCACGCCAGAGTCCTAGTGAAAAATGTTAAAAGCCCAATCGTGGCTGCAGCTGTGAGTGGAAATATGTGCATGAGGCCTCACTTGAATGAGAGGCAGCCGGCGAGGCGACAGGAGGGGAGACCGGCCATCAAGTGCTTCCGGTGCCAGGGTCCTCATCTGATCAAGGACTGCAAAGAGCCGAGACCGGGGATCATGTGCTACCAATGTGGACAAGTGGGGCATATTAGCCGCTATTGTGTTGCTGCACGGGACCAGGGAAACGAGTGAAGGGGAGCTATTGCGCCAGTTGTTACCCCTTCTGTGTGGAAATGGCGCATGATGGAACATTGCCTCGGTTACCGGTGGTAGTCAATGGGAAGAGAGCCATAGCCCTTGTCGACACAGGCTGCACTACAACGTTGTTAGCGAGGAATGTCGCGAGGTCATTGAGCGGAACCAGGATTATTAGGACCGTGGATGGCAGGGATGTGAAATGCCTAGGAGAGACGACAGCGGAAGTAATGGTGCAAGGGGTGCCCATTGGACTGCAAGCCCTAGTGTTGAATCATCTGGTCGGTGGTCTCGACGTGATTATAGGTATGAGTGCAATTAACCGACCTGGGGGGGGGGCGCTACGTTTAGAGGGGGCCAAGTGACGTTTGGACGTCTCGGCGCAGTGGGGATGGCAGGAGTGGAAGGTGATAGAACCGTCAGAACCCCAAAACCGGAGGTTTGCTGCATTGAGGACAAAGATTTCCTGGCGAAGTTTGATGGCGTGAGGTGGACGGTGGAATGGAAATGGATCTCCGGGCCCCCAGAACTACAGAATAAGGTGGGCTGCTACGAAAACACCCTGCGAGGAGAAATAAGAAAAGGATTCGAGGAAGAAGTGGAGAGGTGGATAAAAGAAGGAATTCTGAAACCGTGGACAGGGGAAGAAAAAGGAGTGTTGCCACTACTGGCGGTTGTTCAGCCTACCAAAAACAAGATTAGGCCCGTGCTGGATTTTAGGGAATTGAACAGACACGAAGCCTGCCACACTGGAACGGGGATCGACGTATGTGAGGAGGTCATGAGGAAATGGAGAAGAATGGGGCGGGCCACTAAGATTGTCGATCTGAAATCGGCATATCTGCAGATCCATGTGGATGAAAAACTCTGGCAGTACCAACTGGTCCGGTACAAGGGGCGGGTGTATTGTCTGACGAGGTTAGGCTTTTGGCTGAGTTCAGCCCCCAAAATTATGACTGCCGTGCTGAAGACAGTGCTGAGCAAAGACTGTACAGTGGAGGAGGCCACTAGTTCGTACATTGACGACATCCTGGTGGAGGAGATAGAGGTGACAGCAGAGAAAGTAAGAAGCCATGTCGAGAAGTATGGGTTAACTGCAAAACCGGCGGAGGCCCTAGATGGAGGAGCGGTGCTGGGGTTGAAACTAAGGCGAGATGGAAAAGAAAGCCTTGTCTTCGAACGAGGGAATGCAATACCCGAAGTCAGATCTGAGCTGACGAGGCGAGAACTCTTCTCAGTCTGCGGGAGGCTGGTCGGGCACTATCCTATCGCTGGCTGGCTAAGGATAGCATGCAGCTTTATTAAACGACAAACAGGTACTGATGGCTGGGAGGGCCGTGTGACGAAGGAGGTCATGAACATGCTGCAAGAAGTCACTGCGAGAGTGAGGAATGAGGACCCAGTGAAAGGGAAATGGTATGTCAGCGGCGAAGACGCGGGTGTGGTTTGGTGCGATGCCAGTAACCTGGCGTTGGGCGTCGTACTAGAGATAGGAGGTGTAACTGTGGAGAATGCGGCGTGGCTAAGAAAAAACAACGACTTCTCCCATATCAACGCAGCAGAACTAGATGCCGCTATAAAATGAATCAATCTGGCCCTGAAATGGGGATTAGAAATAATTGAAGTCAAAACCGATTCGGCAACGGTAGCGTCGTGGATTCGGTCGGCAGTAAATGGCGATAAGAGAGTTAAGACCAAGGGTGCTGCGGAAATGCTGATCAAGCGCAGACTCGGCGCGCTCACCGACCTGATAGCCGAATTCCAGTTGAGAGTATCTGTTGTGTTGGTCCCGTCAGAAAAAAACAAGGCGGATTCGATGACACGCGTGAAGAAGGCCTGGCTGCAGGAGGGAAAGGAGGTCTCCTCGGTATGCTGTGCAGGGGAAGAAGTCAAAGAGTCACACGAAATGCACTACTTTGGTCGAGAACGAACGTTATTCCTAGCCAGCGAGGTCTACCCGGAGACCACCGAGGAGGAGGTTAGGGAGGTGGTGTAGAACTGTCGAGAGTGCCAATCAATTTACCCTGGACCGTCCAGACACGAAGCAGGAGAGCTACACGTTGCAGAGGACTGGAAGCGATTGGCCATTGATGTGACACACTATCGCCACAAATTGTATCTGTCGATGGTCGACTGTGGACCGGGAAGGTTTGCCATCTGGAGAGAGATCAGGGCAGAAGCTGCATGGGCGATCGGAGGGGTCATCGAGGAGATATTTTTGGAGAGAGGGCCGGTTGAGGAACTCTTAATGGACAATGGCCCCGCTTTCCGATCAGAAGCCTTTAAAGGGGTGTGCGATAAGTGGGGAGTAAGGCAATTTTTCAGAGCAGCGTATCGGCCGAGTGGCAACGGAATAGTGGAGAGGAATCATCGCACCATTAAAGCCGCTGCGGAAAAAAGCAACGTATCATCCATAGAGGCGGTGTTTTGGTATAACATCTCGCCGAAGACCAAACAAGATGAGAGAACTGTGCTTCATAGGGCCGTTTTCACATATAAGTGGCGGCATCCGTGCAACAAAACAGCAGGAATTGAGAGTGAAGAAGCCACTATGAAAGTAGGCAAAGAGGTGTGGGTGAAACCCCCCAATGCACAGTGTACCACTCGTTGGAAAAGAGGGGTCGTAACAGGATTGCAGTCGAAGAACAATGTGATGGTGAATGACGTTTCCCGGCTTATCTTAGACCTGCGTCGTGCGACATTGCCGGTATGCAGTGAGGGCAGTGAAGAAGGGGAAATCGAGGGCCACCGAGAAGCAAATGATGCTGCTCGACCTGACTTAGGCCCGCGTTGTAGTGAACCTGAAAACGTTAACCCCCGAGAAGTTGTCCCCCAGAGGCCTCGACGTGAGAGGAGGCGGCCTGCTTGGATGGAGGATTACAAAGTATCCAATTGATCTCGAAGTTCAGGGGGGCGTGTGGTGTAACTGAAGAAAAAAGAAACAAGAACGACCGACCGCGTTTTTGTGTGGCTTACCTCGTGTTCATAATGAAGAAGAAAGAAACAAAAATGGCTGCCCTGTTTCTTTATATCCCTACAGGGTGACCACGAGGTATGCAAATGAGATGCTCCTGATTGGAGATAAACGAGGAGTGATTTGGGGAAGGAGGGCATTCTGAAGTTAGATTGCGAGCAGAGAAGTTGTATTTGTAGAAGAGAAAAGTCGGATTCGGGGAGAGAAAAGCTAAAGTTGCAGAAGTTCGTTTTGGAGTGGAGAGAAGACGCGTCAAGTGGTAACCAGAAAGTGAAAGTTGGGACAGCAGTGTCACGCAAACGACAATAATGAAGATCATATAAACTATATATTTTCGGTTAAATCATACTTGATAAGAACATTCATTTGATAACGGTATATTAGCTGACCAGCTCATTCTTCTTGTTCTGAATCGCGAGTGATGATTGTCACTCCTCCATACTGGAGTACGTGTAGGATATTATGCAGCCTGTAAAAAATGTACAGAAAGATAGGACTTTAGTAAAACAAAAGAAATAAAGTATAAATGACGTCACGATCTACAAGTTACAACAGGGAAACGGTTTATTTGGATTTCAAGATGGTCATGTTGCTATCTTTGAAGTCTGGTTTTGTTGAGATGAATCCAAATATATGGTATAAATAGACTCAATAACTAATTTAGGTTTATTAACTTCATTCATCATTCCCAATTATCTCAGTATTATTGGTCATTTTACTGACAATCGTCTCATGTCATTCACCCGTGATCTTGATAACGGTGACTTTGTAATAATAAAATCACCTTTTGGCTTAACATCAAAGAATTGTTCTATCGAAGCTGTTGCAACAATACCGATTTAAAAGACGGCAACATTATTTTATATCTCTATCTAAATTCTTAGCCTTGTTTTTCTCTTTTTCTTGTATATATTATTGTATCTAAATTCTTGTTTTTTCTCTTTTTCTTGTCTATATTATTTTTATCTAAAGTCTTAGCCTTGTTTTTCTCTTTTTCTTGATATATGAATTTCGGATTAACTTTTCCACCTAAAATACGGATAGACGAATTAAGGTGCATAAAATAGAAATAATTGTTGAGTTTGAAAATCAATTTTTTTTGTATACTTGAAACGTAACTTATTATCTACTACCGATTACGGATGAGTAGAATTTTGTCTCCGTATTTTAAACATAATACGAACAGATCTTCCCTTACACTTTTATAAATATCGAACTCATGACTCTGGAAATTCATGAGCCGAATAGTAAAAACGTGTACAAATTAATCTATGTAATTTTTTCATGTTAGATGAATGCATGAAAATAGCTGTGCATTTTCGGTTGCACGAATAAGGCAAAAACAAACATTATTGCGTACAGATGTGTATACAAAGAGGATGTTTTTTTCTTTAATGTTCTTCGTTTTTGTTTTTTGAAGGCTGACATGAAATGTAAGAATTTTTTCTCTCTTTTTTCACCTGGGTTGTGTTATAAAAACTAATAAAGGTCAGGTAATTCTAACTGGAATTAGATATGCAAACATACATGCGGGGAAGTATTTGTTTGAATGGCGTTAAGTTGCCTTCAGTGGGAATAAACAGCAAAAAGAACGTAGATTAAAAGAGAATCATTGCATCATGGGAATTATTATTCACAATCATAACCTATAGGAAACATAGAGTACATCTTTATAAATTATTAAACATCTACACAATTAGTTTAGAGAAAGACAACGAAAGGTAAAATAGAAAGAAACTTAAAGGCGATGAAAGAAAATATGTTTAAAACAATCAAATATTAAATTCGATACACTGTTGCCAAAAACCCACTACTCCAAATCTCGCCGCTCTGCTATCAAAACTCAATATTTTACTGTCAAAACTTAACTATAGAACAGGGCACACTGCTGACAACACTTGTTATTTGACATCCAATTCTGAAATGAACCCAGTTTCTGAATAATAAGACTTTTTAATATTCAACCTGAAGCATCTCATTTGCATGTTAGGTGACAATATGACAAGCATAAAAAGAGAAAAGGCGGACAATTATTTTCCTTTTTCTTCATTTTTTTTTGCCAACACCGAACGCTACAAAGAGGTTTGTACTTTTAAATGCTTAATTACAGAATCGCAACTTATTTTGCCTTTACTGGCATTTTAGACCACAAAAGAATAACAATTAAAAGAATTAGAATAAAGATGTAAAATAAAGAAAAAAAAAGGAAAGAACAAAAAGAGGATAGCGAAAAGAAAGAAAGTGAAAACAACAAATGAGAACTAGGCAATAATAGAGTTGGGAAATAAGGAAAAATTAGAAAAAAGAATATGAAGATAGAGAAGAACAAGGCTAATGAATAATAATTAATGATGATATGTTTATGGGGTGAAATACGTGTGAAATAAGCAGAGGAAAAAAGAAAATTTAGAGGAGAACGAAGGTCAGACAAAGGAGGAAAATATTTAGAAAGACAGACGGATAAAAAAGATAAAGACGGAAAAAGGTAGAAACGGAAATGCTGAAAAATAAGAGATGGAAGAATGTGATGAAGCTGAATAAATCAAGTGCGTAACGTAGAAACGAATAGATGAGGTAAGAAAGAGAAATCGCATATAAAAATAAAAAGAAAATAATAATTACTATAACCTAGCCTTTGTTTATAATTCCGATACAATATTTCCGCTGTAAATGCAATAATAATCAATTTTTATTTTACTTATATTTGCTGCCATACTACCGTTTACAAGATCCAATTCACATATAAAGTCTCGTCTTTGCTCCAATCTATAGTCACCCCTTTGCCAAACTTTCACGAAAAACACTCATTTGCATAAACTTAAACAAAATGCCTAACCCATGAAAAAAGCTTCTGTCTTATAAATACACGCCTGTGGAACTCTTCTATTTCCCTGCTTTCCAGCTGACTACAATATGGCCGTCTTCAAGTCTAATGTAAACAAGTTTTGACGGGCCGTCCACTTGAGGAATCCAATTTGCCATTACTACGATATTGTCCCATTGCCTACCGTATACTCATTAACCTTTAGCCTTGTGGTATCCGAACCTTGATAAATAGTGACTCCTTTGTCAAAAAATCTCATGAATCTGCACAGATTAACACCAAGAAGTCGGGTGCGTTTTACGCACGCTGTCGCTGAGATATGTTTCCAGATGATACTCAATCAATTGGTTTCCAAATTATTTGAGGTCAGTTTCTTACACATAGTAAAAGAGGTTCTTGATCTACAACCTCTAACTGATTCCGGTTCATTACACACACAAGCACCAGAAAGAGTCAACATGATGTCTACTAAAATCAAAGTTCATGTAGAAAGAAAATCATTTTGGCTACAACAAAAAATATAAACAGTCACACCGTTTGTCATGGTATTACTAAACATACAACAAAGATATTTATTTTCTTGACAACAATCACAAATATTGTCATCATAAGAGCAAATTAAAAAAAATCAAAATATTTATTTTCTTGCTCTATAAAAACGTATTCAATGAACTAAAACATTGCATTTCTACCGTATTTTAATAATTTGTTTAATAATATTAATCTTTTATTATTTTTGCTTGGTAGCATACGCTTGGGTGAGAAATGATTTCTTTTCCTTGCAGCTAGTTTCTCGCAGAAGAGACGTTGCTAGTATTTCTTTCTCTATCGGTAATTCACAATAAGTACACGACTGAGTTTTAAGCTGCCCCCCCCGCAAAAACTTTTCAGTAAGAATTTGTCACCTATGAACAAATATCTGTTATGTCATCTAGTGAATTCATAAATTCTCTTTTTTTCATAGTCCTGTTCGATTATGCAAGTGAAACTCTCATTAACCGTATAATCTTGAGCGGCTTTTTACCTGCATAAATTCTGAGCAATTTGTAAAAAAAAAAACCGGTGTTACATCACGTGGAATTTGTGTATTCTCATTTTGCGAGACATGGATTTTGTGGAGCAGATAAAAATACCTGGATAAATCCATTTCCTGATGTGTGAATGAAAATAAGTTAGTGATTTTATTTGTCATATGACGGAAGTCATAGAAGATATTTACATTTAAAGAAGTAAGTTTAAATAAAGTAATGGAAGGTCAGTATTAAGAGCACAGACGTTGTGCTGTATGAGAGGAGAGCAGGTAGTTGTGCAAAATATGGACTTCATTATTCTTACGTAAACCGCTCTGAGGTGCCGAACGAAAAGTGTATGATTATTTCGCGAAATCATGGGGAGGACTTTTCTTGTAACTATTCTGTACTTTCACTAAACAGTTTAATGTGACCCAACCCATATGAAAACGGATTTAACAGTTTCAGTTGTTATGGTATAGCTTAGTTAAAGCTTTTATCATGTGAAGAATACTGGACAATTCTCGATTGCCTTGCTGACTCTACTTTGCTAGTTGGTGACTCAACTACAAAAAATAGGAGAGTATAACTTCGGCTGAACTGATTTGTGTTGATAATAGCAGTTTAATACGAATACTGTTTCGCTAATGAATCAGTGGTATCTGATAATATTAAAATATTGTTTGGTATTTTTTTTTGTGACGATATTTTTGTTCGGAGTTAAAATGCTTTAAATTGCAGGAACCAACACCAAGTCTGAGGTGGGGTGTACGGATCCAATCTAAATCACAATGTGGGCGTGTGCCACTTCCTCTGACTTGAGAATATCGATTTCTTCATCTCGTGGACTCTTCGTCCGGAGAGTGAAGAAACCAGAAGTGACCAACCCACCCCTGTCCTTGTGCAAATAGATCATGACCAAACTATCATAATGTGTGATCTATTTGAGTGACCAGTATAGCTTTGAAGTTTAGCTGAGTGTTCCGTAATTCCGGATACACTTGGATTCGAACTCTTATACCGATGAACACCCATCATGGTCTTCGTTAAGTTATATAATGAAAAGAAAAATACCGTAAAAGAAATGAATAAAGTAATAACATCGTTTGGCAATTGTCGGCTGCTACGATTTCGACGCTTTAATAAGATGTCCAGTTTTTATTCTTCATATGTACTTATGATTTTTAATATTTGATCATATCAAATAATCATATTACTACTAAGCCTTAAAGGTTTTCTGTGATGATGGCTAGCTTTATACAGACAACATTGATTGACAGTTGGTTAGCAATATGTTTTATTTATATTAAAAGATGCAATAGATATTTTAAAGTTAAGTTGATTGTGAAGATATTGTTTGGCGACTTTCTGAATCACTTTCTTTTTTAGACTCCATCACTGCGAGGCTTAGGTTCTGTCTGCGTTCGAAATAGAGTTAGTGAGGATGAGAATTAGGATCATGCAGTTAATGACATTTTTAATTTGTCCAAATATCACTCTGGGAATGTCTGTTCGTAAAACTTATTCGAAATAAAACTTACTTTTTCAAATATATGTACGACGGTGTATATAGTTTAAAGATAAGCGGTAAGTCCGGGCTAACTGTACTGTCTTTTTTTGTCATCAGCGAGACGAGAACTGCACGCCTGTTGAACTCTGTTCCGTCTACCTGCTTCCCACCTGACTACAATTTGGATGTCTTCAAGTCCAATGTTAACAAATTCCTAATGAACCGCCCCCTTAAGTAAACACTTCATCAAATCTCCACACTAACGTACTGTACTTGCAATAACCCTTATACCTGAGTGGCTTCCGGGCCTTGATAAGTGGTAACCACCGTGTAAAAAAAAAGAACTCCGTCTTGAACTAAGAACTTTTACTTTTGTTCAATCCAAAGTGCCCTTTCTAGAGGAGCTGGATATCTCCCACATAAAATGACAACATAGTGTCTAATTATGCCACATGCAGAGATAAATATATGAGCACGTCACACATATTTTATGGATTATATTTACATCATTTGAAAACGAGATCTAAAAAATAGATTTGATTCACCGTTAACAATTCAGATTAACAAACACCAGCAAATTTATATATATATATAGTTTACGGTCTTGAATAACTAAAAATATTAATTTCATGAATAAATAATTATGAATGCAAATTGGCCGTGATAAAAGGGCAAATTTTAGAAGCGAATAAAAAGGGAGAGTACACTCCCAAGCCTCAGTTGCACAACTAGTCCAGGAGAAAGAAAAACCTCGAAATAACATGCATTTCACTTGCTCATGTGAATATTTTTTCAAGATTTTTAGTCGTGTGCAAGCAACTCTATAAGTCAATCCGATGGTCGGTCGGTCTGTTAGTCGGTCGGTCTGTCGGTCTGTCTGTAACACTTTTGTGCTTGGCCTTTTTGGTTAAAATTAAAGGGCTGTTCTTAATAAATGCTGTTCTTAGCTTTTTAAGTGTTTCTTGGCATTCGGGACAAGATCAAAGTGTAGTATCTATCCGGCAGATACTGCAGCAAAGACCATATGTGGAGGCGACCCCACATATAAGACCTTCGTCAATGTAGGGGAAACGCTCCATACCAATTGTCACTATCATCCTCCCCTACTCCCCGAGGAGTTGGTGCCCATTTCCCCTTCACTCCTCACATTAAAAATCGGCTTTCTGCCTAATTTGCTCGGTGGGGGAGCAAATAAATACCAACCCAACATATAAGACATTGGTCAATGTAGGGGCAACTCTTTATACCAATTGTAACTATCCAACTCCCCTACTCCCCGGGAAGCTGGTCCTCATTTCTCCTTCACTCCTCACATTAAAAATCGGCCTTGTGCCTTATTTGATCGGTGAGGGAGCAAATAAATACCCTTTTCTTGGCGTTTTGGTCAAGATAAAAGTGTAGTATCTGTTCTTACTACATGCTGTACTTATGTCTGTAAGTTTGTTATATAAAGTGGCGGATCACTTTTCTGTATTAATTAAACGGAAAATAATCACCCACTTTACAACCAGTCAATCTCAAAGCCATTCAAGTCATTCTCCAGATAATTCAAGTTGTTTTTGAAGGATTCCAGTTATTATTTAAGCATTCAAGTCATTCTGAATATCATTTAGTTCATCCTTAAGTTCATTAAAGTCATTTTCAGTAATTTCAGCCCATTTTTCGGTCATTTTAGTTTATCTTTAAGAATTTGATGCCAATCCTACATTCACGCATTCATCCATTACACGAGAGCGCGCGACTAATGGCTATCGGCCCTGTTACTTAACACTGTACTTATTCAATAGTGTAACATAGCTCATATGAATGCGTGGGAAAGTATCAGTAACAGCGGACGATTGATGGCTTGCGAAAAAATTGACAGGAGCAGTAACCGAAAAACGCGTTTATGCTAATTAGGAAGTGTGCGTGAGAAGAAAAAAGAAAAAAAAGGAGAAAATGCATCCCATGGTCGAGAGAAGCAGAGTACGCGTCGAAGAAAATGAACGTCTAAACTTGAGGACAAGTATTGGCTGGCTGCAACCGGCGTGTGGGCGGAGGAAAGAGAAATGCCAATTAGACAAGATGGAAATGTGCCAGCGAAATACTTTTCAAGTGGTGCCGAAAGTAACGCTAATCAAAACTTTTGTTAAAAAAAAGTGCCGACCTAAATTTTTATTTCAGTCTGTCAAGGTTTATTTCCATAATTTACTAAAGTATACTGTAACGGACGCGTTATTATAGTAGGCAAGGAGATGTTCAGTTGTTTATTATGCAACTTCAGTTTCGCTTTTTCACCAAGAGTAAGCTACAACATCTGTTCTGATGTTACACTTTATCTTTGTTTTCCTCATCATTTTAGGCAAAGGCAATTTTAATCCTATCCAGAATATACTATGTGGCGAGCTGAATTTTCCCCACATTAAAAATCGACCTTGTGTCATACTGTACCTACATGAAAAGCCAAGTAAGTACAGATATCGTTACTCGGAATACCGTTAGGAATACACCACTGGTATTTGATGTCGTTTCTTGCTTTCTTATTTTTCTTCTTATCCTCTTTCTTTTTCTTCTGCATCTTCTTCTTTTTCTTCTTCTTCTCTTTATGGCTATTACTTCTTTTTCTCCTGTTTTTTTTGTTGTTGTTTATTCCTTTATTTCACTCCTTTTCTTTCTAGAAACTTCTTCGTTTTTTTTTTTACTTACGTTATTGATTTAATCACGTATCGCATTAGTAAAATAAGAAACGACAGCAAATCAAATGCACGGAAGATTATAAGCAAAGTCAGAGATGAAAAGAAACAAGCTAAAACGAAAAGAAGAACACGAGAGCAGCGTTAATGTTAAGCCTAACTTTCATCTTTTGAAATGGGTTAGGTAAATACTCGCTTTGGTGTATTGTAAGATTGGGACGCATTGATTTAATTAGAGCGTAAAACCAGTCTAATTCTGTTACATAATGTTTATAAAAGCTGCTGGGGTTTTATATATTATTTGCAGATTTTGGCAAAAGCAATTTAACCGTATTTCCCTTGTAGAGGTGTTTCCTATCACGTGAATTTACCTAACAGCGTTTTCAGTTACATCCTAGTGTCTCAGGGCAAGCCTCCCTTTTGTATGGAATAAGTTTTCCTCGCTTAACGAGTAGGTCGAATGGACGAGTTATATTATAGATATATATTATAGATACGGATATTCATTTCTGTACGAAACTCTGTCTGTGAAACATATTGTTGTGTCGGTCCCCTTTAGACGTAAGGTAAACTTCGAAGAAAATAAGGGCCTGTGAATAATTGGATGCTTGTATGTGCGAAAGACGGGGACCATCTGATCATCCTGGAAAGAGGATAGATGACACGCACTGAACAAGCAACGGTTGCACAATATCAAACCACTCCTCTTCCGAGTCGTGACAATGTTTGATTTTAGTAAAATGGAGAAGTCCAGAATGACTTTTATTTATTTTTTATTTTATTTATTAAATTTTCACCCCAAACAAGGCACCGTGTAACTTTGAAGTAGGAGACTACTATCGGAGACATAAATTGCAGGTATAGTATGAAGATAGATGAATGGAAAGATGTCTGTTCACATTACACTTGAACTTCTGCATACCAGTACAGTTGGGCAAGCAGAATCCCGGAAGGGTGTTCCAAAGTCTAGCAGTGCTGGGGCAGAAACTATTGGAGTAGAAGGCTAATACTAGAATCTTAAGATCACTCAAATCTCAGATTACTAATGATATTTGCTGGTTAGTAGTTACTGCGATAAAGCATCATTTGCTGATAGATCAGGGAATCTGGTAAGACTTGTCAGTCATACTCCGGGGAACAGGGCCGGTTGCTATTAGTGGGAATTAACTGATATGAGAACCTCTATTGAATAACGATAATTATAATAATTTAAAAAATAATAAGACACTTGTCATATAATATCAGTAGCTGGGACACATGATTGCTCGGAATTAAATGATGATCAACGAATGTTCCACACTTCCAATACTTTATTATCTTTCTCGCAGTACATTGCAGTCTACATTGCACTGTTAGTTTTTTGTTAATTAAAATGGCTTGGATTAAAGATTGGAATACAAAAGTAGAGTATCATCGAAATCGCCTGTTTCTTCTTTCATCGGATTTACTGATTATCAATTTTCGATACTTATAGAGGAAGGAGGCATTATGGTACAAAACCTATCTAAGAACGCCCACGGATATAGAAAGTACATTTTTTAAAATTTCATGAGAATCGGTCCAATCGTTTCATAATCTATAGGAAACGAACTCATACACAGACAAAAACGTAGACAAAGTTATATATATATATATATATATATATATATATATATATATATATATATATAAGCGAGATAAGAGACTGATAGTATTCAGATAAACAATCCTGATAGATATTACTTGAAGTAATACTTTCAAGGTGATCCTAGCCAAAGCTCAATATTTAAGAACAGAGCAATATATAAGTTTCGTTGTAAAATTTTAAATTCTGAAAACACGCAGCTGAACATTTTGCTAACCGCATTTCATTTCATCTGATGATATGAGCCATTGTTGAAAATACCTGGATTAAGGCAATTAAAATAACCCCTTCTATATATTCCTTTTGTCAAACAATAAATTCTTAAATCGAATATATGTCTCTATATGTTGTTTTTTTTCAGAATTTAAAATTTAACCACGAAAGTATATACATATATATATATATATATATATATATATATATATATATATATATATATATATATATATATATAAGAGAGAGAGAGAGAGAGAGAGAGAGGGGGGAGAAAGAGTACGAGAGAGAGAAAGAGGGATGGGCAGAAAGATAATGGATATGTACAAGGCCAGTGTACTTCTCCTTCTGTTTTCAGTGGCCTGTCTGTGACAACTAAATCTCATCAATTCATATTTCTCGTCTTCGTGAAAGGATCACTGATAAAAATAATCTTTCTGTAGGGTGAAAAAATATTCGTGTCATTCTTTAAAGTCAACAAATAAAAACGAAATTGAAAACTTGAACAAAACTCAGACAGAAATCCTGATCCCGCTGTTTAATCACACGATGTCTTGACTTACATGGAACATCTGTTTTATAAGATCTGGCACCCGAGTTGGACGTGCGCCTGTTGGGTGAGGCTTATTAATCCAGCCACGCTGATTCCTTAAGCAGCTGTCGGATAAAATTTACTGAAAGTTAAGAATAATGTATTAACAATATATTTATGATTAAAACTTAGAAACAAACAATGTCTTTAACAAATAACAACGAACGTAATCATTGTATTATATATATATATATATATATATATATATATATATATATATATATATATATATATATATATATATATATATATATATATATCATCATTATTTTAAATATTCGGAATAGTGTACTGATGTTGATGTTATTAAAAAAAAACAGTACATATGAGTTTGTAGAGCCATGGACAAAATGCCATATACTTCTAAGTGACATCTTGGAGTTAAAGTTGTAATCCTATGTATAGACGGTACAAAATATAATTAAAAATTACTTAATGCTGCCATCCACTCATGGCTGACGGAACAAGAACAGTTGACTCCTGGTAGTTAAATTCCGTACATATTTCTGGCTTCGACATAGATTTGCGTGTTCGACAAGATGCACATAAAAGTCGGAGGTTATATCGACCGAATAATAACATCTGAAGTTAGACCAGTCATGCGATTAACTCAAATTATGTAACATAGCGCGTATGAGCGAGGTGGAATATATCAGTAGAAAATCTTAAATCGAATAATAGGATTTAGAAATTCACAAATATATGAAAAAAATACAATATAAATAAATACAAATTAACATGTATCCAAGTCACAAATATATGACAAAAACAATATAAACAAATATAAATTAGCATCGAATTCACTGTAGCTTTTTTTAACCAAATCAGTGTCCCATCATATACAAATGTACACATTCGAAAGTAAAACATTACATTTCGTCGTGACCAAATGTAATGTTTACTTTCAAATAAAAAATGTTTAGCTTTTGTTATTGAGCACTATCTAACAACCTAGAAAAAAAGACATATGCAAATTACGAAGTGTACGTGAGCTATCGTCTGGAGGAAAAAAAGGACACAAAGTGTTGTAAAAAAAGATGGGCGTATAAAAAATTGCTGTCTTCGGCCGACGTGTAGTTGAGCAAAAGCAAGATACTTTTAAGCTGGTGTTGGGACGAGAAGAAAGACAATAGTAATAGAAGATTTGTGTTAAAAAAGAAAGAAAATAGTAATAGAAGATTTGTGTTAAAAAAGAAAGAAAAGTCGATTCGGATTTATTCATTTTTGTTTGTTGGATCTTTTTCGACGGTGCCGGACGGCGTGGGGGTCAGAGAGAGGTTTGAAGTGTAACGAATACGGTTCGAGCGACAGCATGTTATAATCATACAAATTACACAGTTTATTACATATTTGGTTGCCAGGAATATCCCATTAAGATATTTTGGATAGTTTGAATTCGGTGAATGCAAAAACATGGCACGGTTTTTCTCATCAGTTCAAATTTTTGATTTACCAGAAATAGAATTATTCATTTTTTTAATATCTTTTCATGAAATTTTAAATGTAAAAATTATTTCCTCAAATTAAATATAAAAACATCGCTACTCGCCGTCATCTCATACAATTAGCTCCTAATCTTCTTCTAATATTACTTATAATTTATCATAGATTACACATCAATTTTTTTTTAGGAACATGTGTTTTTACATGTACTTGTATAAGCTAAATAAAATAAAATACTTTTTAAAAAAAAAATTCAAGTTTGTAATTTAATAGGAAAACAATTAGATAAAAAATATTCCAGTCATAATTAAACTCATTTGTGTGCTTTAAAGCCTCACTTTTCGCTAGCTATTACTTGTACAATCCCGTTAAATGTTCCCACAATACTAATCCCACATGTGACTATCCTACATCCCTAATACGTCTCCTCCATCAACCTGGTGGAATCGTTCTTCTTCCTCGTTATTTAGATCGCAAAGGAACCGCACCTGTTTCCGCCATCACGAGACGAGATCGGGTACGAATTAGAAAATAAGAAAAACGTAAGTTTGCCTATGGATTTTTATATACATGTTCGATTAATTTACATATTAAAGGAATTGCAGCTGTACAAATAATGAAGTGTAGTGGGCAATAAGTCGAGTTTTTGACAACATAGAAAACGTTAACATTCAGAGTTGGTGTTCTGAATGATAAAAAATATTATTGTATCATTCTGCAGTTTTTTCTTCTGCCAGACTTTATGCCAGAATAGTTGATGATATCTTTGAGACATATGTATGTTATCAACTTGGTTTATCCTGATTAAATAACTTGGGCATTAGATAGATTACATCCGTATGAAAATTAGGATCAACTATTTTTTTCTTTGATCATCCAGTTATAATAGTGATTTGGGGAAGGCTACGCAAAGTTTCGAACACAGGTGCGAGTATCTTGTCACTATTAGGTATTTGTCTACTAGCAAATGGTAAATCTGGATACGACATTGACATTCGATTTTTACGATTCGCATTGACACACCAGAAGTAGGATTAACTATTGTGTTTTGTTCTGTTTCTCCAAACCACTGCAAAGCCAAATGTTAAAACCTTCCATAAACCTTTATTTTCTGAATCCCTCTTTGCAAAATGTGTATACTACGTGAGGTGCCCGTAATTTGTAATGATCTCCAAGTATCACTACGAATTACGCAAAATTAAATGATTTTAAATCGTCAACATAGAAAATTGATCAAGATTATAACAAAAAACACCATTGGTTCTTTACTCATTTCTGTTTGATGTTTCTATATTTATTATACAAGTTTTTTGAGAAATATCAATTGCTATGGTCACGCGCAACTAACATATTAAAAATTAATAGAATTTGAAGTAAAAAGAGTTAAATGAAATTTATAGACTAAATAACTTTAACCAACTGAAATCTCAAATGAAGCAGAAATAAATAAATTAACTAAATACGTTTGTCTTACACATCAGCAGACGAATCACATGGTAAATATTCATCAAGTACTAAAGAGTTTTCTAATAGCATCCCGTTACGAAAATATCAACACAAATCATATAAGCCATGTAATTTAGTTTTAAAATGATTCATATAAACTATTGATTCGAATCGGAACAGTAACTCCCTGCTTACAAGCACATTATACATTGGCGTTTTACTCGATCAGAGAGTTTTATTTTAAATTATGTTTGTCTTAGTTTTCTTATGCTTACGTCGTAATTCGCATCTGCAAAGGTAAAATGAACAAGTGAATGACATCACATTTTCAATACATCCACGCAATTCTAAAAATAGCTTCGTCTGTCAGTTGCTGATCCATCATGTCTGATAGGCCTAATTTAGATACACATGAGTCTTTAGTAAAAGGACTCCATTACTTGCGACGATAATGTTTAGGATGATTTTTCGTAGAGTAAATATGCAAAATATTTAACACTTGAAGACTCCTTCCCAAGTTGTCAAAATACAATATATAATTGACACACACACAAAAAAAAAACATTAAAGTGAATTCATCTACGTAACCCGCATAGATGTAACTTGTAGTAACTAATTTTTATAAATATTTTTACGATTAAAAGTACAGAATAATTAACACACGAGCATATTATGGCGAAGCGTAGGTAAACGATTTTAAAAAGGTTTTAAATGGTAGAAAAACTTGTAATACTCATGTCCACATGTTATAACAAACGTTGAACATTTTATTCTAAGGCGTTTTTTATAAATTATGTGTTTTATTTTGATTAAAGAATTCTCGATTGTAATATTTTTGTACTCTTCCCATTTTAAGCGTTGAATATGATAATGGAATTCATGGATCGATGCACCAAATCAATTTGTAAGAGTCCTCATTCGCGCATAAACTGATCTATCTCTATGCTGTTGTTTTGAAGTTTGTAATTTTATGTTTATAATTGTTCTTGCTTCTGTATAAAAGACTCTGTGCTTTCTAATAGCAATTGTTTTGTTTTGTCATCTTCAAGTTTAATCTTTCATCTTTAAATGTATTTTTCAGTCGTTTTAACAAATATTCATCGATAAAAATTTGTATCGATATCACCTATTCGTTTAAAAATTATGTACGCATTAAATTCTTTTGCATCAGTCTTAGATTCATGTGCGCATTCATGTTATCTTGTTAAGAAGAAACCACTCTGGAATAAAAGACTACGGTTACTTTTACTATTTACTTGGGAACATTCTTTAAATAATTATACCATTACTTGAGATTGGAACCGAATTTTTAAATCAATTTTCAATATTAATAAGAATATACTGTATATTTTGAAAAAATACTTAAAGTTTATGTCGCTAATAAATTTGATTTTCACAAACTAAAAGATAATAGACTCACTCAAATTCGAGAAAGAGTGCATATACGCAGATGTAGATGTGTACATGTTCATATATACATATATATATATACATATATATATATATATATGTGTGTGTGTGTGTGTGTGTGTGTGTGTGTGTGTGTGTTTCTATATGTGCTTGCTTGAATATATGTACCGGTAGTTTACGCAAACATTGATATTTTGCGACATATAAAATCTATTTCTTTTTCACCCACCCATTTTGATCATCTCCTGCCCTAATTCTATGTCACTTTGACATTGTATGCTTAGCAACTAGTTCTAATGTGTTCTAAAAATAGAACTTCTTCACAATATTATCATTTACTGCTTTTAGTTTTTAGTATTATTTATTAAAATCTTTTAGCCTATGAAAGCTGACAAGTTTACCTTTTTCCTCTTGTTTTGAGGCCAATAGTAACTTATTCACTCAGAAACTTTTCCTGTGAGAAATATCTTCTACAACAATATAAAAATTATTAATATCCGCATCTGGAATTCATTCATGCCAAGAGATCAAGCACTTGGATTATTATAATAACGTTTGGACTAGTTCACATGAATTTCTACATCTAATCAATAGTTTATTTCTACATCTAATCAATAGTTTATTTCGATTTTACCGCATCTTTCAACTTTTTCTTCATCAAGCCTGAACTTCGTTTCGAATGTCTTTTAATTAATACATTTTTGTGTTATTATCAATTTTTATACGAATATAACTTCTCTCATAAATTGTAGTTTTACATTTATGTGCTAACAAGCACAATTATAGTTTGCTATGCATAGTATTTTGCTAACTACTTTCCTATGAGAATAAGTGTCATTGTTTGAAACTTCATAGAATAAGAAAAATTTTAATTTAACTTGTATTATAAATTCTTGTAATTTAATTTAAAGAGTTTAAAGAGATGTCCATATATATATATATATATATATATATATATATATATATATATGTGTGTGTGTGTGTATGTGTGTTTGTGTGCGCGCATGTGTGTGTGTGTGCGTGTGTGATCCTTTTCGACGTTGCCGGACAGCGTGGGGTTCAAGAGAGGTTTGAACTGTAACAAATACGTTTCGAACGACACCATGTTACAATCATACAAATTACACAGTGTATTACATATTTGGATGATGTGTTTGTGGTTGTGTGTGTGTGTGCATGTGTGTGTGCGTGTAGGTCTCAAACTGTTATTTGTATATTGAAAATTCCTTTGAACAATTTAATTTCGTATCCTAGAGTTTTGAATACCAAAAAATCCACAATTGGTATTGTTCTTTTTTGTATGCATTATATCTGGCGCTATACAGCCATGCCAAACTATAACAGTTGAAACCCTAAAATGAAATGGCATTTTTTTTCAATATATGTTCACTCTGTTTTTTGCTAGGTCGAATCGGAGGAGGAGAGGTGAGAAAAGACGCTTCCTCTCTTCCGTTCACAGCTGCGAGTGACCGACATTTTCTTTGTTTTTTGACTCATATCCAGCAATGGAATTAACGAACTGAGCCTGGAATTAGCAGACGTGATGGCGGAAGGAGGGGGGTTCTTCTACCGCCCGTTCCTCTGGAACTCTTCTAATTGAGAGGATAACATGCGAGAATTGGGTGTCGGCTAGTGCTTACAACGCTAGTCCTCTGGCACTGATATCTAACGAAATTTATTAGGCTGGTGGCGGTTTTTAACATGAGTTACTGCCAACTTTGATATATCGTGCGAATTATCGCTTGAGATTTCAATTAATATTTACTCTCGATTTTTCGTCGTTTATAAAACCCACTCTTGTATTATATTCATTATCAATCGTTTGTCACTTGGAAATGTGAAATTATTTATTCGCTTTTTTTACTTGTTTTATAATATATACATTAGAAAATAAATGATATTTGAGTTTGTTTCGTAATATGTCTACTTAGCGACAGGTTTCTAATTTATTAAACCATCCTTTGCAGTATTGTGTAATCGTCAAGTTTTTTTAATCTGAGCTGGATTAGTAGAAAACAGACAAATTTAGTAGAAATCAGACAAGCCAGTGTCTACCACATTAACATATGATGGGGCAGTTTTATAATCTTAGTAAGCCATAGTAACTATCGCTTTATACCGATTGCCGAACTGTTTAGCGTTTTCCACTGGACCCGATATGCTTGTAACAATATCGTAGGTTGCAGAAGAGAGATGTTCCATGTCAGCAGCAACTCCATCTACACCGGCAGTTTGGTCTCTTCTTAAAAAAGGCTTGACATGGCTGAAGAAGCTTCCATTTAGTCGTTGGTAGTAGCCTATTTTTCCCCTGTTTCACATCTGGAGCAGCAATGCCAGTGGGGAGATTACGTTGTTCAGGTTGGTATGCTTCAGGCAGCCATTGGTTATTTGGTATTTAATTCTTTGGACCCCTCGTCCTTCTCCTCGCACAACCAATATCACTACTACTAATAATAATAATGGTAATAATTGACGCATACACGCATCATAATCGAGAAGGGTCTCGGAAGATTGTACACCTGAGGAAATAAATCACAGTCCAAACACCCTACCAGAGGAAAATCGACTCACTCAAATTTCCAGAAAACCTAACATCCGCCATAGACGAGAACTCATTGATAAACGGCCGTCCAGATAACACAAAGTGATTTGTGAAAGTAGCAGACAGTGCTGAAAATCTGAACAGCCTTATTGTCACTCGACACTAAGAAAGTAAGAAAGAAAACTTGCTTTTGCCAGTGATCAAATACTTTCAATGAAATTTGCGAAAACCCCTAGTGGGTAACTAACACAAAGTAATAAATTATAATTATTAAAATTCCAGAAACTTTGACACGAAAAACTCTCGACAAAATTTTAAAAAATGATACTACTACTACTACTACTACTACTACTAATAATAATAATAATAATCAACATCATTATCATCATCATTGTGGCAATATTTTTGACATATAATGGAGCATGGCACATGAAAGTTAGGAGATTCTATTTATAAAGGCTGTGGATAGGAACTGACAATTCACGTTCAACCAATCAGAAACCAGAATTGCTCAATAAAAATTGAATCTTTTAGCATTACAACACATCATTTTTTCGTGATAACACGAGAATTATGAGTACAAAACAGCTACCCAGTGAAAATTCTTCATCTGTAGGACTTGTAAAGAATAGCTACCCATCGGAAACTCATCGTAAATTAAACAAAGTTCGATTAAAGAATCATCATCATTATCATAATCATTATTATATCATCATATCATCAACTGTAGCAATATTTTTGAAGTATAATGAGGTATGATCCCGCACAGTCTGGAGATTCTATTCATAAACGATGCTGCTAGGAACTGACGAATCAAATTAATTCACGTTTTGCTACCAACCAATCAGAAACCAAAATTGCTCCATGAATATTAAGCCTTTTCTATGGCAATTTCGCATGTTTTCTTTGTGTCAACACGTGAAAAAACTTTTGTTCTGCCTACTGAGAATCAGTCAATTCCAGGACTTGTGTAGAACACTTAACCATCGGAAACTGTTCTGTCTACTGAGAACCAGACACCTCCGGAACTTGTGTAGCACAAATAACCTTCGGAAAGTGTGCTGAAACTAAACACGGCTTACAATTCAATAAGTTCATGTACAGAACAGCTAACCAGTTAAAATTATTCATCTCTAGGACTTGTATAGAATAGCTACCTATCGGAAACTCATCGTAAATGAAACAAATTTCGATTAAAGAATCATCATCATCATCATCATCATCATCATCATCATTAGTATCATCATTATCATTATCATCATCATTATTATTAGCATTATCAACATCATCACCGTTATCATAAACATATATATCATCATCATTATCATTATCATCATTATCATCATTATTATCATCATCATTATCATCATCTTCATTATCATTATCATCATTATATCATCATATCAACCTCATTATTATCATAATAATTACCATTATCACTATCATCATCGTCGTCGTCGTTGTCATCATCATCATCATCATCATCATCATCATCATCATCATCATCATCGTATGAATCTCAATATTCTATTGTTTATATTAGTTTCTCCGATGTTGTTCTAGTCAAACTCTAAAAGGCACCGGGGATTTCGGGAGGTATCACGGTTGCTTACATCTTAAATGAAACTGATTTATGTGGAACGAACTGGCCAGAGATCTGAAAGGAGTCTGAAAAATGAAGAAAATCAAGATAATAGCACTAATAGTAGGAGCACTAAGAATAATACTCTGAAACTTTGAAAAACAATGGGAGAAATCAGAATCAGAGGAATGGCTGAGGAGATACACCGTATAATCATAATGAAAACGGGTGAAATATCAAAGAACACTTTTGCATGCGGAGACTAACACACATGAGCTGCAGACACAAACTGGATATTTAGAAACTGCTACAGATGTAAAGCACAAAGGAACATCACATGGAATCATGAAAACTAAAACAGTATACCTGTAAGTTTACCCCCTGCATTTTTTAGTATGTGTTACAATAAACTGTCAGCAAAACACTAAATAAGTGAGGATAGTCAAGGAAGATGGAAAGATGAAAAAGAGAAGGCATTAGCCAGACCTCCGCTACCACCCAAAATGAAGAGTAATGGTGGTAATCAATGTTAAGCGAATGTTGCGATTATGCAAATTAATCTGCAATGATTATCGAAAGAGATGGAGAATACTGGAAATCTGGGGGGACTTGTTTTCACTCAGACTACAGATAACACAAGTTGTTTTCGAAGAGAAATCGTTGATGGTTGCCTGTGACCGCTCCTAATGAATAAATAATAATTAACACATCTCGAACATGTGGACAAATGGTTCAAACACAAAACCAATTAAATTACAAGAAAGGATCACTAATGACCGCTCAAAAGAATTTGAAAAAAAAACTAGGATAAATCGGTATCGAAGAGAAAACCGAGACGATGAAAACAGCGTAAATCTTAAGGAAAAAACTTGAATACGAAAACGATTACACATGAGCTACAAAAACTCTAATCTGGTATATAACAACTGAAATAGAAGTAAAACAAGTAAATGCAACCAAGAAAACTGAACTTGTAGTTTTTTTACGTCCACCTTTTAAAAAATCTAAAGTCAGCGTTGACTGGTATCACGTTAAATAGTCAAATGGACAAGGAGGATGAAAAGATCAAAGAGGCAAAGTACAAACTGGATGAGTGCAAAGAGGGCTATGACCTTGGATAAAAGGTCAAGAAGGATGGAACGATGAAGGAGAGAAAGCACAATCCAGACTCAAACGAGATAAATGCAAAAAAAACTGAAACTAGGGGATGCTTGTTGTAAATAAATCAAACTAAAATGATGATTAACGGTTGTTACCAGAAAAGACTCAATGGTAGGTGACTGTTGCGATAACGCAAATTTACTCGCAAATTTTATCAAAAAGAGTCATCTCTAGTGTTTATCAGTCCAAAAATTCCTAGTGAGTATAAATAAGAATGAATGTTGAAAAAATATAAGTAAAACAAAACCAGAAAGAACACAACGCTGAAGCAAAAAAAGTAACATACAAATGTATGTTAACGAATCCTCCCTCTCTCAAAAAAGGTGATGGCGTCGGCATTGTCTGGCCCAACGCCGTCAATAGTAAAATAATATATAAAGACTGACAAGGTAGAGAACTACCCTGACATACACTGGAAGAGTGCAGAGGATGCTGAAACCTTGGGAAGGCCTTTTGGTACCTCAAACTCAAAGCCTAACCATGCCTGTTGCTACAGATAAATCAATGATAAGTTGGTGTTTTGATAATTCAATGGCATCCGCGCTGGTGGCCGAGAGAGTTGGAGAACACTACAAATTTGGAGAGACACGTTATCACTAAAACTGCAGGAAATACCACAAGTTAAATCACAGTTAGTAATGAGCTGTGTGAAAATTCCACAATAATATATAACAGAAATGAAAGAGAAAATTGGAGAGAAGAATAGGAAAACTCCTAGAAAAGCAACTATACAGTAGAAACCTAATAAAATTGATAAATACATGGGTAGTGTCTCTTGTAAGATACTCTGGACCGCTTATAGATTGAACAAAAAAAAAATAACTGAGGCATCTCGACCAGAAGACCAAGAACAATGCACTACAATCAGAAGATATGTGAAAAGAAAATAGGGAGAAAACGGGTAAATAGTTGTAGAACGATTCGTAAAGAAGAAGAAAATAGTCTGAAAGTTCACATTTTTAACTATAACGAAACACATATAAATGGAGTTTTTCAAACTTTGAAATATTACAAGAGTGAACTTATCATAAGGAATTTAAGGCAATAAATGAACAAAAAGCGAAAGTGGATTGAAAAGAAAATGCATGGTCAATTATGAAGAGATTTACCACAAGCTGTGAATAAGGAAAAACCTTGTGATGGTTATAAAATGTGACTTTAAGATTGAAACAGAAACACTAATACGTGCCACACAATAGCAAGTACTCAGAACAAATTATGTAAAGTATCACAGTGATAATAAGATTGAAAGTCTCATATGTCGACTATGCTTGCAGTAAAGTAAGAATGCACAATACCACATCAGTAATTGTGAGAAATGAGCTCAAAATAAATACAAGAGACAGCGTGACAATATTGCGAGAATGATCCATTGGGATGTATTCAAGAGCATTGGAATGCAGGGTAAAATTGCACCAACATATTCTAGAAGGAATAGTAGCGAGTGATAATGTGAAATTATTGTGGAATATATATATATATATATATATATATATATATATATATATATATATATATATATATCAAATGTGATAATGTGATTCAAGTCAGGAAACTTGTTAGATCAAAGGCTATTATCATTGATGTAACATTATCAGCTGATATGAATGTGGAGGAGAAAGAAAAGGAAAAAGTCGAAAAGTATTAAGACTAAAAAAAAAACGATAAAAACATTGTGAAAGTTGAAGAAGGTAGAAGTTGTACCTATTGTGATGGGAGCCCTGGAAATGTGACAAAAGAATTTTGCAAGCATTTTGAGAAAATTAAGATCCATTGCAATATTGAAGTACTTCATATAACTGCCTGGTTTGGGAACTGCCATAATCTTGCAGGGAATGCTGGAAGACTGAGAAAAAAGATGCTTTTTTGTTTTTTTGAATCGCGACAATAACAACAACTAGACACAATGATAAAAATAATAATACTCCCTCATTGTATGAGTGCAAAGAGTAATAAGACTTTATGGAAGATTATTGCCGCGCAAAATCCACATTTGTTGCCAGTGATATATCACAATGGTTGTTTTAATAATGCAAACTTATTGAGAATGGTTATCGAATTGTATAGATATTATTGGAAATATAGGGGGATTTGTTGCCATGAAGATTCAGATAACTGTACTGGTTGTTAGAAGTTAGTAATCTCTGATATTGATGTGTGTGAAAACTCCTAGTGATTACAAATAATAATAAATCTACTACTAATATTGTATATAATATAATTAATAAGCAGACATCCAATGGAGTTATGCACACTGTAATGGTGCCTTTAGGAGGCGTATTGTCACCTTTATTTCTGAGAATTCTAATTGTTGTTGCCAGGGAGAAATCAATTGTAAACGATAATTCAACATCATTTGCGGTTTTATAAAAAAAAAAACAATGTAATGGAAATGTGGGAAGATTGTGTGGTGAACACCACTGATTATTGCCAATAAGCAATCACTGACGCTGATATGTGTAAAACCTTGTGATTAATTATAAATAATTACTAATTAATAAGTTAGACCTTGTCTTTTCCAGACCCTTTAACAAATTTCTAGCTGGAAAATTACTTCTGTGGTAACGGTATTCAAGAATTATGGTGAAAGACCTGACGTTCTCAATTATTGCCGCATCAGTTTTCTCCCCCTCTTCGCAAAAATCTTTGACTCATCATCAACCAAGCGCTGGTCCTGCTTCTTGTTAATGCTAAGCTTTTTTATGATCAACAGTATTTATTTATGTAAGCCTGTTCTACTACGGATATTTTAACTGTTATCTCTAAACACTTATATCATGTACTGAATAAGGGGAAGCAAGAGCTGTAGGCCTTGAAATATCGAAGCCTTTGGCAAGGTTTTACATAAATTGTTCCTTATAAAAAGTATAGGTCCTTATGAAATTAAAGCATATGGCCTTTCTGGACCAATATTTAACACAATTAGATCCTTATTAGACAAGATTACAACCCATGATTGTCCTTGCTGGTCGTACGTATAAACAAAATATTAATGCGGGTGTGCACTAAACGTCTATTCTTGGATATTTAATATTTCTGAAATTCATAGATGACATTCTGGAAAAATCATGTCTGACGGGGATATATTTATTGATGTCATAATGCTGTATAATGGACGCGAAGGAAAAATTAACGTTCCCATATCCAAGACAATGGAAGAAACAACAGAAAATGGCATTCAGTTGGTAGTGAAATGCGACTAAAAATGGATGATAATACTTAATATAAATAAAACTAGAGTTTTTTCTTTTAATAACTACAAAAACATCCGTAATTACCATGACAAATAACACCCTTCCCTAGAGCCCAGTCTTCAAAATATTCTACGTAACGTGCATAGGAAACATGAATTAGAACAAATACATTATGAACATTGCAAAGTCTACTAGAAAAAAGCTGGTCTCTCTCTAGTGTGGTAAAAAATTACTCACATCAAAAGGCGTTCAATATATTTACAAAGCCATAATTCACTCATGCATGGATTATTGTTGTCACATCTAGTTTGGTGCATCTATCACTATTTTCTGACTCTTTGACAGGATCAAAAACTCTCAAATTGAATAGGTTTCACACAATCGATCAAGCTCCAACCTTAGTCTCATCACTGCAATGTTGTATCCATGTTTACACATACTTTAATATGCTCTGATAAATTCATAGCTCTTGTGCCCCTCGATGTACACACTCCTGACTAATCTGACAAGCAGCAAAATTCTACCCCTTCACTGTTGTGATTTCTTAGATGCTGAAAAGCATTCCACTATAATAGTTTATTCTCCTGGACTGCTAGATTTTAGAATCCCACCTGTTTCATGCGTTTACTTTAAAAACCTGCAGAAGTTTTAATATAACGAATACACACATCTCACTGGTCAACTCCTCACTGTCTCCCGTTATATATGGTTCCAAATATGTCCTTATATTCTAAAATGCTATCTGTATTTTTGGAGCGGCGAATAATAATAATAATAATAATAATAATAATAACAATAACAATAACAATAACAACAACAACAATAATAATAATAATAATAACAACAGCAATAATAATAATAATAATAATAATAATAATAATAACAATAACAATAACAATAACAACAACAACAATAATAATAATAATAATAACAACAGCAATAATAATAATAATAATAACAACAACAACAGCAGCAACAACAACAACAACAACAACAACAACAACAATAATAATAATAATAATAATCACATACATGTTCTCAAATACAATAATACAGATGCCGAATATACTAACATTAATAATACTAATTATTATACAAAATCTTCCCATCTGTGGAGAATATTACCCGCAGCCTTTAACAATTAATATTTGTCACAAATTGTCTACTTTCTTTTATTATTTGAAGTCATCACTTATTAAAGAAAATCCTAACTCGAGAATGAGACGCGAATGATTGCTAGCTGAAAAAGGCAAGATATTAACAATGGTCAAGGATATAATCTGTGTTTGATTAGTCATGGGGGGGGTATGCGGACATTGGATTAGAAGACGATGAAGCTATTGTCATCAGGAGTACCACAACGACCGGGCATGAGTACCACAGACGGGAAGCATTTACAAAGAAAGTATGTCCATGGAAAATAAACCTGATGCTAGGTTTATGGAACGGAAAAATCGAAATATTTTTTCTTCGTTTTAGTATAAAAATGGGTTCTTGACGCGAATAGTTTGTTAAAATTGACCAATGACTGAGGGGGGTACCTTCTATGGAAATAACTATAGCACGCAACGAGCTATTTTCTTGTAAAATGTTAAAGCGAAGAGAAAACTACTAAATTTCGAAGTCGACTGTGTACTCTTGAAAGCTGGGAAAGTGTTCGCTATGCAGTATATGTCCTGATGTGGCAGAAGTCTTCCATCTTTGGAGGCTTCTGGCTTTTATATAGGTAGAGAATTATATTAGGTGGTTTCTTGAGCGTTATAAAAATCCAACAATTTCCAAGCAACATTAGCAACAGAATACATATACGGCTTCCATTTTGAGAGGATTCTCCAAGAAAAATTACATTTAACAACTGCACGGGTTACATTAAACTATTGATTTTATGCCTCGTTAGACGCATTCAGTTCCCTCAATAGCACACTGTTCAGAAAGGAGGGAAAATGTTTGGTTTTAATGGATTTACAACCAGCTCGTTTGTAGTATCTCGTCGAGTCGATCAACGGTCCTTCAACATTTAGGATAATATTAACAATTATCACACAGTGATCAAAGTCCCCACATGCCTGATGGACATTCTTCACATAAGCCTAGCACAGTGTGGTCGAGAATACATAGAAAGTGAAGTTTACTACTTCTTATGATTTGTGAGTCAGATCGGCAAATTGACAGTTTTGAAAGGGAATGGGCGATAACAAAACTATGTCTCCTACTACCAGCTGTGTCTGTATAGCCCTAGAAACACGACCATTTAATGTAGTGAACAGTAAATATATAGATTTGTTTACCCATATTTTAAGGAAGTGCAACATTAATACTATTAGTGACATAGTCAAGGAGAATATAGTCTTGAGTCGAAGGAGAACGGCAGACGAAATAAAATCTGATTCTAAACTATGTTTTCTTGTTAGGAGTTAGACCCCCGAGTCCGTGCATATGATCCTCTGCGTTCCTATGGTAGAGAAGGGGGTATCCACTCATGTCAAACAATTAGAGGAAATTGAGTGTCGATTAGTTTCACTCATTGCTAGGATATCCGGAAAGTATAATGAGAGAAATGATTCTAAAATCACCGAGATTATTATTAAGCCCTCTAATAAATTTGAACGCGAGAATCAAAGAACGTAGACCCTTCTTCGCTTTTCAGTGGGCATCTGTTTTGATTTATTATGTTTTGCTTGCAATGCCATTTTTAATAGAGTTAGTTGGCCAAATCAGCTGCGTTTGCATCAAAAGGGATTTTAGCCCCGCGACATCCCACCGATTAGCGCATAATCCATTTCCCTAAGTGATATGGAATTACAGTTATTCCAGTCATATACAGGTGTTGACAGAGCAGTTAAACGCTACCTAAAAGTTAGGTCGTTTTTAACTTTTATTATTAAATGGATTTTAGTTGAATAAATAATGACTCATTAGTAAAAATATAAAGGATGCTCCAGAAATATTACCTACTATATTTTTATTTCGCCCGAATAGATGCAAGATGATTTCAAATTGTATTGTTTTGATGAGTGAAATTATGCATTCATCTCTCTGTTGCTAATATTGGCGGTGGTAGACTCAAATAAAGCAATTCCTATCATGGACGTGCTGCAGAAGCCAGATGCGTCATTGAATTCCTGGCAAAGGTGCATAGAGTGCAAGGAGTGCAGACAGTGCGGTAGGGACCTTAAAAAATAAATTCTGGAGTAGAAAAGGTCGCGTTTTTATGGTACCACTCCTGTATTCGTATATCTTCAAATTATTTTTAGTAAAAAATAGCAGGCTTTACTTTGAAATAATCCACTCATGACAAAGCTTAATCCTGACGCTCGTGGCTTTTTTATGCATTAAATTATTATTTTTAATTTCACCCAGTTTTAGAGACCGTTTTTTTTTATTTTGAAGGAGTGTTTAAGAGTTTAAGAACTGCTCCTGAAAACCACAAGACGTTTTTTTCTTAACTCCCTCGTTAGAATAAACTATGTTGCGAAGACCGCGCATACAAAGAAACACCATCTCTCGTCTGTTTTTGAAATACGATACAGCTATGGCGCCTGTGTCTTCCTTACCTAAAATGTGATATTATTGTTTTCTCCTTATTTTTGCAAAACTCAATCATGTTCTACAAAAAAAGGAACTACAATTGCCAAAAACCATCAAAACAAACACCATGAATAAATATTTGAAAATACAAAGCAGTTAAAGTTCGAAACTTTTACCAAAATGATTGGAATCGGAAAATAACATAAAAAATATTCATATGCCATAACATGAAACGAATATTATCTGGATTCTTCGGATTTCTATCTTTATATTGATTACCATTATCACAACGTTTCAGTCTATGTAACATCCGACTGTTAGGTATATCTTGCCAAACCCAAATGTTTCTGTAAAATTTTTGAGTTTGGGTGGAATTTCGAACGAAATTCTTTATTTAGTTTACGGGGTAAGCTTGTTTTTATGATTGGATAAAGATCCTAAGTAATTCGCAATTATGTTTTTTGGTCAACACGCTGTTAAATAAACTTTTAATAGACTATCACTTGTAAAATTGCTTTTTTGAAGTCCTCCAACGATTGCACCGTTGTTATCATCGAATCACATATCCTTCGCAGTTGTTAGAATAACTAATCCTTATCTAACAAAATTAGAAACGTAAACCAAACGCATTGTATACCCTCATCGTATCTAAATATATTAGTGTACGCTGAAGTTACAAATGTATACCCATGTCTATTTTGAGACTTGGAGAGTTCGGGGTTAAGTTATATATTTCTCTCTCTGACCATTACAAGGACCAATATAGGGTGTATTATTTAATTCGACTTTATCTTTTAAGTCTTCGTTTATCCTTACATTAGTATGCCTTTATAATCGATCATAACCATCTCAATGTTTTTAAATGAGGCTTCAACAACTGTAAGTCACCGACTGGTACAGTATAAACAGGTGATTAGATAAGAAGTGAAATATCACTTGTCTACTCATCTCCATTAAGATAGAACAAATGTTCGCCTGTGTGGATGATTCATAAGTATACAGTAACTTACCCACCCCCGCATATGTGAACTCAATCGTGCGGGCAGAACATGTAAAAATACTTCACATACCTGTGTAGGTGGTTTGACTATAACCCGCGGCAGATAGTTAGTTTTATCCGTTTTATGAGTTCATCAAAAATAAACAAAAAGATCAAAACTGCATAGTTTACGTGTTGAGAGTCAGTGTTGGTCATCTTGCCGAAGGCAAACTTTAATATTTGGTAGACTTTTTACTTTCGCTTTTAATAAATTATTTCCTCGCGTTTAGGATTTGTGAGAGAATAAATGAAAATAATATATTACTTTGCCGATGTTATAGACCCCAACAGCGTTAATTAATTAAAACGAACCGTTATTTCCTGTATCCACCCAAGATCAAGAAATTAGTATTTTTTTTTTATTCAGACACTTATCCACTAACGACTCCATCCTTTAACGGTTCGGTTATTTTATTTAAAAAAAAAAACCTAGTAGAACCAGTGGAAATTCCACGGTAGTTTAAAATTTTTTAAACACATTATAAATAAAATAAATAAAAAAAATAAAATAAATAATAAAATTAAAACAATTTTTTTGCAAATTCTTTTTAAAAACCTTGTAAAGCTAAAAAGAATTGATTAAAAATATTATACTATTTTTTCAATTAAAATTCAACACACAACACATCGTTTTGTTTTGTTTTGTTTTTCTGAATATTTTCACATGAATTTTAAAAAGACACTATAATAACAAACAAATAGTCTATCTTCAACGTGGCTTTTCCTTAAATTTAAAATAAAATAGTCAATTTGACACTGTAAAGAGCCAGCCATGTTATTTTAATTTTCGAAGAGAAAATGGTTTTAATGATTCTTAACTGATAAAGAGCGAATATAAAGGGAGGTAATTTGTTGCTCATTATTAATGTTTGCGCTGATGATGGTTTTGTGACACTGGACGTACGGACAAGTACATTAATATTTAGGTTATTGCAATAATTTTTACATGATCTCGATTAGAATAAAAATAACAATAGCCTCAGTAAAGAAAGTCTTCTATTGGTATTAAATTGCTTTCGCACGAGAGCAATATGTGACAAGTCCCCCCCACCAAAAATAGAGGTACTCTGGAGGTAGGCAAAAGTAAAAATTGCCTTAGCATTGAAGGGTCTCCCTTACATTTACTAAGGACAAATTACCTTAAGTGTAGCATAAGAACAGATACTACACTCGGATGTCAGAATGAATGGCAGAAAAGCATAAGCGTAGAACAGATACTACACCTTTTTCCGAGAAACTGTGATATGTATTATGACAAACGTTTGTGCACTTGACTCGTCAGCCGTTAGTGAGCGACCTTTATGGACGTACATGTTTATGTGAGTTCGAATTTATCTGAGTTTGAACGTAATTTAGATGATGTATGATGCACTGTTATCATATTTAGGCTTGTAAATCCATCTCTCTGTTGAGTGTGCTTGATAAGATGCCGAAACGTATCTGTAATTTAATTGGGCTAGGCTTTACTTAATCTGTTTAATCTCTCTCTCTCTCTCTCTCTCTCTCTCTCTATCTATCTGAAAAGTGATGTTAATAGTCTAAGATTTTTTTTAAATAAATAGTATTATGCAATGTGATATATTTCCTACTTGTTTTATGTCGGCTCATTTGATTTGCTAGTCTAATTGTTGTCATCAATTCTCTGTTTAATTACCTCATTGTACCTATTTACAATGCCTCCCCACAGGACAGAGTTAGACACCAGGGTCGTTTTTTTTTTAACATGGAGAAAGGTACAAAAATAAAAATTGTCTCAGTCGTGAAGAATATCTCTTCCACTGAAAGAGAACGAGAAATTGAAGTGCCGCATCTGGAGAACAGATACTACACTTTGATCTTGGCCAACTTCTTATTTCAGCATTTTCTTCTTACTCACTGGTTTATTCTTACATATAACCTTTGTTTTTTGTTTTTTTAACTAAGATCAATAAGCATCTTCTGTCTTTTAAATTAGTTCTGGTATTGAGTCAAATTAAAAAAGATCTTTTTTATTTCTTTTAAGTCGTAATTTCTTATTAATTAACCAGTTAGTTAGATATATGTGTGTTTATATCGCATTTATTACTTTACACTCTCCTATATCTTAACATGTCTAATATTTCTTATGTGTCAACATTTACAAAAAGAGATACGAAAAGTGAAAGAATAAAAGAGAGAGAGAGAGTAAAAAAGAAGAAAAGCATGCGGAAGCAGATAGGCGTGTGTAAATAGTGTAAAATGTAGAAGAAATCAGGATGACGTGAAGAGAGATATAGAGAGAATGTGTAGAGACGTAGAAAATAATAAGCGAAATTTAAAGAGAGGATAATAACGAACAAAAGAAAGAATGAAAGAAAGAACAAGTTGAACTTAAAAATAATCTGCGAAAAGAAAACAGAAATTAAGAGAAAAGAAAATGTTCAGAAGATTAAGACGTAGAAAAATGGGGAAAATGTTATGGAGTAAGATAGAAGACAGGTTAAAAAAGAAGGCGACACCATAAAAGACGAAGAAGAGCAAAAAGACAGAGAAGAAGACAAACAACAAAAATTGCGGATAAAAACAGAAAAGAAAAGATGCTGTACATGTTACGCTTGTATGATTTGCAGAATTGCATTCGCAAACAAACAACCATAATTAATTCCAAACGTAAATCCTTTCAACATTGTTCGCTTATCGCCCTTTTCCGCTTTTATATTAGAAAATTGGTTCCACACTTCTCTCATTGCACCATAGGCTCATTTTCCAATTCATGTGCGTTTTTTTGCTTCTGAGATCTTTGCCTTCTTACATCTGTGTCGATTTGTGTAACGCTAGCCTTTCCGGAGCTGTGAGCACAGCTTTCATCATCTCAACAGGAGATCATCGACACCACTCTGCCGTTTTTTCTGTTGTCACCCTTTACGTCTTCTGGATGGATTTCACGAGATCCAAATTTGCCGATGTGAAATAGAACACTAACCAAAAATACCTACAGAAGAAGAAGAAAGGTTTGATCGACGTGATACCATGTAAACTTAGCGATAAACCAACATGGATTGGAACAAATATATTGATGACATTGCCAAGGCTGCTGCAAAGAAGCTGTGCTCTCTCTATTATTCTAGAGAGTTACTCACATCCGGTAATGTCCTGTATCTCTAAAAAGGGTCTATTCGCTCATGCATGGAGTCTTGTTTCAACCTCTGGACTGGTGCATCTTTCACTAGTCTCTCGCTCTTAAGCAGAGTAAAAATGTGTGGCAAGTCTAATAATCTCGCACTATCAACTAAACTGCAACCGCTTATACCATCGTTGTAATGTTTCATGTGTGTGTAATTTTTACAAACATTTCGATAGAATGATGAACTCGTAAATACCTTCAATTAAACCCGACAAGCAGAAAAATCTCATCTTTCGACTGTAGAGATTCTTAGAAGTCAAAAAGTCTTCTACTGTAATAGTTTTTCCCCCCTTTAATTGGAATTACTTTGGAGTCCCCCCTTTCCCGATTTTATTCTTCTCTGACTTTACTAAAAACCGTAGTTTAGATTAACGCGAAGAAACATCTTGCGTCTCAACTCCCCACATAGTTCACTGTTAGACATGATTCCAATTAATAGTCCCTTACGTCAAAGTTTTAATATGCCTTGTTTAGGGTGAGAAAGAGTAACCAATTAATATTTAGGGCCCAGGACATATCAAGCAATGCGTTATCTTCTATAATTTATAAAACAAATTTTATTTGTAGTATTTGTAATGGTTTAATGGAAACGATGTAAATATTTATCGAATCTAAGTCGCCATTTTCTTTTATCTTCTTAGAAGTTGGACAGCGTTGATTAAGATGAATGTTACTGAAATATTCCCGAAATATGAGTGAGACATAATCATTTCTGTGGTCTGCATATGTGTCAAGTGTAGTTGGTCATATTTCTTAAACCTTTATGCATACAACTATCAAAATCAAACTTTATCACATAACTTTGATCAGACATGACGAACCAAGACTCAACAAATATCCATATCATAGAAAAAATTCTCAAACCGTTCCCATATATTAATTGTTCGCCTCCCATTTCAGCGTGCGCGACGTAAAATGTAATCTTTATTAATTGTTCTAATAAAAACAAATGCAGAAACTGTCATTTGATTGGCCCAACCATTTCTTCTTCTCGACAACATCTCTCTCACAGACGTGATATTGCTAGTCTCACTCTTTTCTATGAATAATGTTTGTTTTTTTTTTACATGGGGGTCACCACTTATCAAGGCCCGAAGGCCACTCAGGGATAAGGCTTATTGCGTGTACAGTAATCAATGAGATAGTATTGCAGTAATCATTAGTATTGGGGGTTTTGATAAAGGGGGCGGTTTGTCAGGAGTTTGTTTATGTTGGACTTGAAGACGTCCGAGTTGTAGTCAGGTGGGAAAAAGCAAGCGGCAGAGAGTTCCACTGGCGTGCAGTTCTAAGAAAGAAGCTTTGCTCATGGAATCTACGTTTGGATTTAGGCACAGATAGAGAGTGGAGAAAATTATTGACAGTAGTTTCAGCCAGACGGGTGTTTCCCGTGAAAGACTGAGGAGGGGGGACGAGGGATTGGAGCTCAGACGAGCACCTGCCATGGAAATCCAGGTAGTCCTCGACGGTCGCACATCTAAACAATATGATATAAATGCGGGAGTGCCCCAGGGTTCTATCCTTGGACCTCTATTGTTCCTGATATTCATAAATGACCTCCCCGACAACATTGCCTCTGAGATGGGTATATATGCTGATGACACTACACTCTATGGCAGACACGACAGGAAGACGAATGAACACATTTCTAAAGAAATGGCAGAAACACTAGAGGAAGACCTCCAATCTGTAGTGGAATGGGGACAAAAGTGGTTGGTCGCGTTCAATGCTGCCAAGACTAAACTAGTTTCATTCAATAATTACAAGAAACCCTCTCTACCACCAATAGCAATGGCCAACGACTCTTTATCTGAGAGTCCATCTTTCAAACTCCTTGGCCTAACGTTCACAGGAAACATGAGTTGGAACAATTGCATTGAAGGCATTGCCAGGGCCGCTGCAAGAAAGGTAGGCTCTCTCTACCGTGCTAGAAAACTACTAACACCCGAAAGTATCCTGTACCTCTATAAGGCCACCATTCGCCCATGTATGGAGTATTGCTGCCACATCTGGGCTGGTGCATCTGCTACTAGTCTCTCGCTCCTTGACAAGGTTCAAAAGAGAGTCGCAAATCTGATAGGCCCTGAACTGGCATCTAAGCTTCATCCTCTGTCCCATCGACGAAATGTTGCATCCCTCTGCCTGTTCTACAAGTATTTTAGTGGTGAATGCTCTGATGAACTGCAATCACTTGTGCCCCCACGACGCGAGCACCCTCGACAAACCCGACAGGCTACTAGATCCCACCCCCACACTGTAGAGGTCCCCAGATGTAAAAGATCTTTTTACTCCAATAGTTTCTTCCCCAGAACCGCAAGACTCTGGAATTCCATTCCAGGTCCCTGCTTCCCCAACAGTACTGACGTGCAGAAGTTCAAGTGTAACGTGAACCGACACCTTGCTGCCCAAATCCCTACATAGTACCCCAGTAGTTGTTGCCCCTGATAGTAGCCCCCTACACCAAAGTGGCAATTTGCCTTGTTTGGGGTGAAAATGTAATAAAAAAAAAAAAAAAAATAGCGATAAAACAAAGACAGGCTTGCAACGCCTCTTCTGTGAAAGAGGCGTTACAGGGAAGAGAAAAGGGCATCCCCCACTAAACGACGAAGTCTATTTTGTACTCTGTCAAGGCAGGATAGACTGTTTTTAGCAGCTCCTACCCAGATATGGCAGCAGTACTCCATCCTTGTTCGTACTTGGCTTTTATAAAGATAGAGAATTGCGTCAGTAGTAAGATATCTTCTGGAGCGGCAGAAAGATCCCACCATTTTCCCAGCGTCCCTGGCAACAGATTTGATATACGTGTTCCATTTTAGATCAGGAGTAAAGGTCAAACCCAGAAGCTTGTCAAAACATGGAACCTCTCCAAGACGAGAACCATCCATTTCAATTGATGCCAGATGGGGATCAAAGCGTTGATGATGTAAAGATAGAAGCTTGGTTTTGGATGCATTATAAGTGACCAGCCACCTCTTCCCCCATTGTACCATATGCTCAAGATCAGAGGAGAGATAATTAGAGAGAACTTTGTCATTTACGGCCTTTGATGTGTTGCCATAGATGGTCGTGTCATTTAAGTATGTGTTTTGGGAGATCATTGATGTAGATCAGGAAGAGAGTTGGACCCAGGATGGACCCATGAGGGACTCCAGCATTAATACTGTGGGTCTCTGATTTCTGCCCATCAACCACTACTCGTATGAACCTATCGGAGAGAAATGATTTAATGATTGAGAAAACATTTCCAGTAATACCGTAGCTGGAAATCTTGTGAAGTAGGCCCTTATGCCATACCTTATCGAAGGCCTTCGATATGTCAAGAGCAATTGCCCTGGAAAGGAAACCTTTGTCAAGAGATTCACTAATCCTGTGTGATATAACCGTTAGCACATCTGCTGTAGATTTTGCAGAGCGGAAACCATATTGCGTGTCACTAAGAAGGTTGTTTCTGTTGAGGTGGTTGACTACTTCTTTATTTAATATGGATTCCAACAACTTACTCATGACACAGAGGAGACTTATTGTTATGAAATATGGCAGTCAGAATTGCCTTAGTTATCCCCTGTTTCATTTCCAGTTTGTTTGATTCGTTTATTTAGTAGTACTAATCAATTTATTCTTTGTTATAATAGAACTTACTGTTTCAGTAACTTCTTTCCAAGAAATGCAGGAATGTGGAAATCCATTCCCGCTGACTCGTCTCCTACTACCTATAGCTTTGGTCTTTTGAAGACTGAGGTCACTAGGAATATTCTATCTTGGCGATAATCATATTGTTAGCACTTTTCACGGAGTGGCTTCCGGCTTTAGCTTGAGCGATTTTCATTATTATTATTATTATTATTATTAGTAGTAGTAGTAGTAGTTTTTCTATTTTTAATCTTCTTTCAGAATTCTTTGGTCAATTTATTCTTCTTTTATCCTACTGGAATCCCTTCTATTATTATTATTATTATTATTATTATTATTATTATTATTATTATTATTATTATTATTATTATTATTATTATTATTATAAATAATAATAATAATAATAATAATAGAAGGGATTCCAGTAGGATAAAAGAAGAATAAATTGACCAAAGAATTCTGAAAGAAGGTTAAAAATAGGAAAACTACTTTACCATACCATGGATAAACTATAAGAAAGCATATGATATGATCCCACAAGTATGAAAAATAGAATGCCTGAAAATGTTTAAAATAAAAGGTAAGATAATCAGTTTCATAGAAAATGCAATGAGAATATAGAAACTTGAACTGACAGCTGATGGACAAAACATAACTGAAATCAAAATACAAAGAGGAATCTTCCAAGATGACTCTTAATCACCCTTACTGTTCAGTATAGCCATGATGCCTCTTAACAACATACAAAGAAAATGCCAAGTCGGATACAAGTTCACAAGAAAACTACTTTAAACTAAACTGCATAGTAGAAACCTAATTAAAACAAGTGGGCAGTGTCTCTAGTAAGATACTCGGAATCGTTTATAAGCCGGATCAAAGAAGAACTAAGAGATTTCGACTAGAAGACCGGGAAACTCATGACGATGCATAATGCACTACACCCAAATACTGGCCGACTATATATGAAAATAAAATTCGGAGGAAGAGGGTCGGTTAGTATAGATAACTGTGTAAATAACACGAAAAAATGAAAAAAATGTGTAATGCAGAACGCCAAAAGAATAATTACTGCAGCAAGAGACACAGAAGAAATAAAAAAACTAGAAAAAGAGACGAAGAATAAAACGAGGAAAGACAATGGGAATTAAAATACGGACGATTCATAAGGATGACAAAAGATGAGACTAAGGAAAACACCTGAAAATCGCCGGAAAAGGGAAACCTCAACAGGGAAACTGAATCCCTAATAACAGCCGCACAAGATAACGGGATTAGAACCAACCACATCAAAGCAAAGATCGACAAGACACAGGAAAATAGCAAATGTAGACACTGCAGACAAAGAGACGAAGCAATAAACCACATAATAAGTGAATGCAACAAACTAGCTCAAGAAGATTATAAAAATAGACACGATCAAGTGGGGAAGGCAATACACTTGCAATTATGCAGACGATTGCATCTTGAATATCCAGACAAATGGTACAAACACAAACCGGCAGCAGCATATCACAAGATCCTATTGGACATGGATATACAAAGAGAAAAACTCATCCAAGCAAGAAGACCGGACATCATAATAGTTAACAAGAAGGAAAAGTCCAGCAGACCGCACAGTGAAGATGAAGGACACGGAGAAGCGGCGTAAATATACGGAACTAGCCAGAGAACACAAAGGGATCTGAAAAATTAAAATGCTAAGATAACTTCAAGATAACATAAGCGCTAGGAAGCATAGCAAAAACTTAAAAAAAAAAAGAATGCAAGAGATTGGAATCAGAGGGATGACTGAGAAGATAAATCGGATAACAATAATGAAAACTGCAGAAATATTAGGAAAAACTCTTGAATGTGGAGTTAAACACACACAAACTACAGAAACAATTCTACACACGAAAACGACTACAGATGTAAAAGGCAAAATAACATCGTATGAAATCAACAGTATAACTGTAAGATACCGCCCCCTTTTTGTGAGTGTTGCCATAATCTGGCACTAAACCAAATAAATGAGGGTCATGAAGATGGAAAGACCGCGGAGACAAAGCATTAACCAAACTTCCGCCGTTTGAGTGCCTAGAAAACTGTTACCTTAGGGAGGCTTATTGCAATCCAAATTCCTGCCAACGAGAAATCAATCGTAAGCGGCTGTTGCAATAACGCAAATTCCTTTTGCAAAGAATATCGAAACAGGTGGAGAGTACTGGAAACTTGAGGAAACTGGTTATCATTCAGACTCCATAAAATACCACAAGTTGTTCTCAAAGAGCAATATTTGATGATGGATTGTGTGATTGCCTCTAGTGAGTAAATGATAATAAAACGTTAACGATACATTGAACGAAGAAAATTCCATTATTCGAAAATAATCATCTACTTAACACTTGAACACAAAGAAACAAAGAAACACCTTTCACATATATAAAAATAGATATCACAAATACACCTCTACTGTCAGTTGTTGCAAAGCAGATGAGTTGTAATTCTCGATAAAATAAAATATATTAATTATCCACGATATATTACACTGTATCTAAGCCGATATTGTTTATAAGTATTTATTTAATCAAGAAAATGTCTTTGTTTAATGAGCCAACATCAAACGCTCGTTCGAGGCCAACTGTCAATGAAGTGACTATTAATCAAGTAACTACTTTATAAAGAAACGGTCAGATTCATTCATACGTCGACCATAATTTATATATCATCCGCAATTTGACCAACTGACATGATTTGCACTTGAGCGAAGTAGGAAAAGGTCAAAGAGACATAGTTCTCTGCGATTGGCAGACATATTTAATGAGTTTAAGAAATGGAACGTCTTGGCAGATTTTACCTTTTCTTTCAAGCTTTACTTTTATTTCCTTCTTTGTCTGTTTAAGCCTTTCCCTTTTCATAGTATTCACGATTTTTTCTTCCTTACCTCTGTATTTCTCTCTCTCTCTCTCTCTCTCTCTCTCTCTCTCTCTTTGCCCCCATCCTCTCTCTATATATATACATGTTCATTTCTTCCTGGAATATGTTCTTTGTTTAGCAATATTAATATCTCTTGATCATTGCTCTGTTATTGTTTCTTCATTTATACGTTTTATTTTCTCTAAGTCGTTTTTGTCCTTTCTTTTCTTCCTTTTGTCCGTTTCTACGCCATCGTTAATTTCATATTCTGTGTATTTATGTTTCTTTGCATTCTTTTTCTTACTACCTTTCTTTCCTGTCTATCCTTTTTGTGCCTTTTTATTCATTTATCATCTATTTTATTTCCTTCTTTCTATCCTTATACATATATTTTATAATGGTTTCTCTTGGTTTTTATATTTCTAAGTAGAATCCATTCTTACTTTTTGTTTACTTAAATTTCTTAATAAAGTTCACCCAAATGAGGAACATGGCCACTTGGACATAAGGCGCTATTATTTGGGACCATGCATAAGGAAAATGAGCAAGGTGTTGGCTTACTTTACGGTATAGTTAATCTTTGCATGTCAGAGAAGTAGGTAGCAGAAAGGGAATATCAGGGTCTAGCTGTCTGAGGGAAGAAACTATTAGAGCAAAAAGGCTTTTCCACATTCGGAGACCTCTACGGTGAAGGACCATTAATTGTTATTAAACGGAGTTGTCGGGGGGGGGGGGGTGACGAGGGGACACAAGTGCAATACGTTCATCAGAGCACCTTCCATTAAAATACTTGTAAAAGAGGCACAGGGATGCAACATTGCAGCGATGCGACAGATGTTGAAGCTTAGTTGGTATATAAGATTAGAAACTCTTCTTTTTCCAAGGGGAGAGATAAGCGGTAGATGTGCCATCCTAGATGTGGCAACGATACTTCATGCATGGGCGAATGGTGGCTTTGCAGAAATGTAACATATTCTAAGGTGTGAATATTATTCTAGCACGATATACGGAACCCACCATCTTTGCAGTAACGTTCACAATCTCCTCAACGTAATTGTTCCGCTCCATATTACTCTTCTGTTTGGGTTATTTTTCTTTTCTATCACGTTGCTTATTTACTTTCGTATGCACTATGTCCTTTTATTATTTCTTTAGTTGTTTATGTATATCTTTTTCTTTTCGTTTCGTTGTGCTTTCTTTGGAATCTTTATTTATATCCCTATAATTTGATTATATCACCTATAATTTGATTATATACCCTATAATTTGATTATATCCCCTATAATTTGATTATATCTCATATAATTTGATTATATCCCCTATAATTTGATTATATCCCCTATAATTTGATTATATTTCCTATAATTTGATTATATCTCATATAATTTGATTATATCCCCTATAATTTGATTATATCTCCTATAATTTGATTATATCCCCTATAATTTGATTATATCCCCTATAATTTGATTATGTCTCCTATAATTTGATTATATCTCCTATAATTTGATTATATCCCCTATAATTTGATTATATCTCATATAATTTGATTATATCTCCTATAATTTGATTATATCTCCTATAATTTGATTATATCTCCTATAATTTGATTATATCCCCTATAATTTGATTATATCTCCTATAATTTGATTATATCCCCTATAATTTGATTATTTCCCCTATAATTTGATTATATCCCCTATAATTTTATTATATCTCATATAATTTGATTATATCTCCAATAATTGGATTATATCTTCTATAATTTGATTATATCTCCTATAATTTGATTATATCCCCTATAATTTGATTATATCCCCTATAATTTGATTATATCTCATATAATTTGATTATATCCCCTATAATTTGATTATATCTCATATAATTTGATTATATCTCCTATAATTTGATTATATCTCCTATAATTTGATTATATCTCCTATAATTGTATTATACCCCCTATAATTTGATTATATCCCCTATAATTGTATTATATCTCCTATAATTTGATTATGTCTCCTTTAATTTGATTATATCCCCTATAATTTGATTATATCCCCTATAATTTCGTTTTCCCTGTTTCTTTGTTGTATTACTTTTTTCTTTTAGCTTGGATAAGAGTTTAAAAACTTCAGCCAGGCAATGGTGAGCATTGTGTTACGCTCTAAATAAGCAAAACTTATAAAAATCTTGAATTCTTTCCACGCCAAGGGGTAACGTTGTGTGAAAGGTTTCGAGAATAATTTTCTACTATTAGCGCCATATTAATGGCTTTGACACAAAATGACACATTAGTTAGAGTAGAGTCTATAACAATTGGGCACTTCGAAGAATTTAATAAGATTCTGTGTGTCAGCTTAAGAATAAAGACGTTTCATGTAAAATAAAATTACCAAACATTCATGAATGAGAGATTTTAAAACATCACCCATTGATCCGTGACATCTTCAAGCAATCTACAGAATAAAGAGAATGACCGGAAATGTTATTTATTTGGATCTATCTATTTACATTCAAAATAAAATTTAGTTCTGGGATTGATTGAAGGTTAAAAGGATCTGTTTAATTGTTTTAAGTTGTAGTTTACAATTTTCTGACCAATTTACTTAGATATTTATACTGAATTTTTCACTTTAAGACAATTCAAACACTCTCCTATATCTTAATATTTCTAATACTTCGCATGTATAGAAATAGCGATTTTAATTTTTGCATGATTTTCTAATGACACACGTGTCTGTATATAACACATTCACCGACTTAAGATATACATAAGAATAATATGTCTTTTCTTTAAAAAGATGGAATTTAACTGAGACCTAAAAGGAAATATGAAACCTATCGTAATATTAATACTTATAGGAACACTAAAATGTTGTGAAACATTACACAAAAATGAGATAAAATTTGAATAAATATGATATTTAACAATATAGATATCACATTACTGCATACTACAGTCGGCATGAAAAGTAAAAGTAAAAGCTTTAATTGCAGAAACCAACCAAGATGAACGGATAATAGAGATCGCTCATCAAATACAATTAAAATGATACACAATTTCAAACACAGCAAAATAGTAGATGGATTGTAATAAGTCGAGCTAAAACCAGCTGAGATAAAAAATACTAATGAATATATATATATATATATATATATATAAGAAAATGAACCTGATCCAGCATCCAAGGAAACGCAATAAAAACACAATGACAATATTAATTATTTGTATCATAAACCGTCTTTTGGAGATTTGAAAGGATGAAGAAAATTGACGGATAACCCCTATGTATAACCTGTATTAAAAGAAACTGTTATTACTGGTATGGTTACGAGGTTTATTGTGATCAAGTTCCGGGGAATACTTGTGCTTGTTATACGCGAGAAATAACTTATAAACTGGTGTGAGAATACAAATTAGTTTAAAATAAAAAAGAGTGTGGAACGAATAGTCCTGTAAATGCGGTTAGACTTGCAATCACTTTAGCTCCAGTGAGAATTCACTGGGGTGAAAGAAGGAGAAGTAAAATTAGAGGAGAAAGAAGAAGACGATGAAGAAGTAAAGGATAAAAATAGAAGAGAAGTAAAAGAAGAATTAAAAAAGAGAGTATTTTTGTTACATCTGGCCTGGTGCATCTACCACTTGTATTTCACTATTAGACAAATTCAAAATGACTCTTCAATCTTGCAACATAAACTAAGCTCAAACCCGTGTCTCATAGCCACAATGTTGAATTCATGTACTTGTTTTACAAGTACTTTAATAGAAAGTGTTGTGATGATCTCGTAGAAGGTATGCCTAATCGAATTAAATACCTATGAATAACTCGATAAACAGCAAACTCACACCTCTTCATTATAGATGTCCCTGGGTGCCGAAAAGCCGGCTATTCTAATAGTTTTTTTCTCCGAAACTCAGACATTAGAACCTCCTCCAAATTTTCTGCTTACCTGACTGTCCTATAAAGTAAAAAAATAAAATGTAATGCACACATACATCTCGCTGTTCAACTCTCTGCACGGTGTTCCTGTAGGAATGATCCCCCACTAAAAGCTTCTTACGCATAACCGGCGATATGCTTTGTTTGGAGTAAATAAGTGTAAAAAAAAGCATAAAAAAAAGCATAAAAAAGGGTAAGATGACATTATAGATGATTATTTCAGCTAGTATATACCTGTTTAGACACATACATTAGTGCACATAAAAGTGAAGCAACGTGCGTGTGTAAGTTTGCGCGTGTGTAAGTATGTACGTATGTGTAAGTATGTATGTATGTGTGAGTCTGGGAAAACTAACAGCGCTGGGACTGTTGAGAACTAATGCGATCCAGAATGTTAGTGTCTGTAACGAATTGACTTATTTTCTTTTGTCTGTCTGTCATATTTGTTGGCTGCTTTGGTTCGGCCTTGCTGAAGAAACGACTCGTTTTATTTTTAAAGAAAAATGCTGAACAAAGAAGACGACCACGAAGAAAAAGAACTAGTAAAGTTACGAAAGCGTAACGGTTGTCGAGAGTTGCACCGGCAACACATGTGACCAGGTTTCAACTTCACCGCGGGTAGGTATCCCTCCCCGCGAGGAAAAATAAAGCGCAAACAAAAAGAATGTAGGTGAATCGTTCCCCGGTGGGACACGTTCAGGCAAATGGTAATACGTTTTGCGGGATGCGGCATAACTTTGATGTTTGTTCAAAGCGAAAAAGATGATGACATACATTAAAGATAAAGACAGCGTGTGTATTTTTGCATGTGTGTGCGCGTGCGGCGTGCGTGTGTGTGCGTGTGAAAGGGGGTATGGGATAGAATGGAGATTAAGAATTGAGAGTTATATAGATACAGAGATGGGGGTGGAGAGAGGTTTTAAAAAGTAGGAAAAATAATAAAAACACAAAACTATAAAAAAAACTGAAAGAAGAAAGATAAAAAATATAAAACAGTAGATGATAATAAAAAGAAGTAAAGAAGACTAAGAAGATAAAGAAAGAGGAAAAAGAAAGAGAAAAGAAAAGAGAACAAATGGGAGTAAATAAAAAAAAAATAAAATAAATGAAAAAAATGAAAAGAATGAGACAAAAGGAATGGAGATGTAGATAAAAAAGACAAAAAAGGGGAAAGGAAAACACACACACATACACATGTATATATATATATATATATATATATATATATATATATATAATGGTTGTATCGATTGGTTTCCTTACGTGATTGTTAAAGAGTGTTCAATGCAGAATAGAGCTAAGATATAGTCTGTTTATTATACAATCATTATTGGTTACATATGTACATACATGTTTCAGTGGAATCTCAATTCAAATAGTACACCTCATCAGGCCAAAAAAGAATCGATATTGAAATGAGAGTCAAAATTACATTAGTTTTATAATAGATTTGGGTGTGGTTCACTTTCTGAAAATAAAATGGGGTGTCTATTTTGTAAATGCCAGCAGTAGGAGTTTGTTGGTGAAAGGCGTGAAGGAGGATAGGAAGTACAATTTCGTGTGGCTAAGCTCTCGCAATGAGGTGTGCATTCTTTTAGCTTGGCGGTTATTTATTGGCCCATGCTTTCGCTTTGATCTGAAGTAATTTTATACTCTTATCGTCTCTACTTCCCTGTTTTAGGTTTTTATGGTTGTTTTTCTTTTCTAATGGCGACTTCATTTTCCCATTGACAAGTTTTTGTTTATATCTATAAAAGAACAGGAATACGGAGACAAACAAGAAGGATGCGGAAGAAGAGAAAACATAAGGAGAACCAGGTAAAAGATGGCAGAATACAAAGAGGGAGAAAATGTGAAACGAGCAGCAGTTATTCGGTGAAAAATGTGGGGGAAAAGACGATAAAATAGATGAAGAAGAGGATTGTCGAGAAGACACAGAAGAATTCATATGAAACTAGAAAAAAGAACGAACGTAGAAAAAGTAAGAATAAGTTTTAGCAAGATTAGAGCAATGAAAATGTTAGCTATCGGGACAAAACGAAAGGATGCACAATATAAATTATATATGTAATGTTAGACCGTCGGAAATAATGTTTGACTGTGTGATTTTAGACAAAAATCAAAGATGAAATTGATTGCACTGAATCACAAATTAGACCCATTCTCTTTGCCACAATACATAATGAATATATAAGCAGTTCTATTGTGTGTTATGTCCAATTAATACGTTTTGAAAAGGAGGTATCACTTATCAAGGCCGGAGACAACTTGAGGATAATGGTTATTAAGTGTACAGTAGTCCATGGGAAATATCGTAGTAATCGTTAGTTATGGAACTTTAGTAAATTGGATTACTTAAGGGGATGGTTCATCAAGAAAATGTTTACTTTGGACTTGAAGACGACCATATTGTAATCGGTTTGAAAGCAGGAAAACGGAACAGAATTCCACAGGTGTCCAGTTCTAAGAAAGAAGCTGTGTTTCTGTAATTTATGTTTATGGTTAGGCGCAGATGAAAAGTAGGGGAAATTATTGTATCTTTGTGTTTTCCTTCACCTGATCTCACAAAAGTTTGGAAAATGAGGTTATTTTATTAGTTGACTCGATTAAAAATCTTGTTAAAATCACCCAATAATCTCAAGAATTCACACACACACACACACACACACACACACACACACACACACACACACACACACACACACACACATATATATATATATTATAAACTATTATTTAGTATTTCATTTATATATACTACTATAATGAATAATATACCTCAATAGTGCTCATAAATTAATCGCGATTAGTTATAATAAAATATATACTTGTGAGAAATAAGTTAATTGCAATTTGTTTCATGAATTCTTTCCTGTGCATCTTAGCTTCGATATGAATATTTTCATACTTCACACACACACACATACACACACACACACACATATATATATATATATATATATATATATATATATATATATAGAGAGAGAGAGAGAGAGAGAGAGAGAGAGAAAGAAAGAAAGAGAGAAAGAATAGAAATGCAAAAATAAATTATTTTACAACATTGTCGAATGCGGTCAACATAATAATACTTTTAATTTGGCTGTGCGTAAAAGCTTTTGTTTTGCAAACCTCCCCTACACCTAGCTCCTGGATTACCTATAGCTTGTCAACATGTCTAGATATACGCATACAATATCCAAATGTGTCCACACACACACACACACACACACACACATACATACACGAATACTCACATATGTGTGTGTTATTACATAAAAAACATTATTACATGACAAAATGTGATAGCAGATAAAGGTGTTTGCCAACAATCAGTTATAAATGACAGATTCTTGTATTCAAACGTTAAATATTTACTATAGGTGAAATAACAAAGAATATCATGAAAAAGTTTACACTTCCTTCCAGTTATGGATGATAGGATGAGAACAATCTACTATGTGCATTAAGTAAAAGTTGCAGTTCATAATTCTGTATAGATTACCATATTCTTCATTAATTTCGAATGAATAAAGTCGGAGGTGATATTGTTGTGAAAATAGCTAAGAAGATCATAATTAGTTAACACTGTTCGTCTGAGTTAATTTTAAGATTAATTCAAAATAAACGGTTTATAGCAATAGTAGTCTGAATAATACACATAATGTATTTATGTGTGTATCCTCGCAGTTTTTAATATTATATTTGGGTAAAAGTGACCGAATATAAATGGGAAGGTATTAGAATGGTAATGTTTTTAAAATGGCGTCCGAGACGACTGATCGTTATTTATTCAAAATGTTTGCAAATTCTAAATAATAATCATAACAAATGTTTAAGGAGTGTAATTTTTAGTATTAGGTTGGTGCAAAAATAATGTTTATTTGGCGTTCAATTTCCAGTGGAAAAACGATATTATTTTGGCACCAACCTAATATATTGGTGAGTGCCTTTTTATTTCTCAGATGTCATCTGTAAAAAATCAGTCTCTAAGTTTAATAATTTTGTTTCCCAACTTCATAAACTCAAAATAATCTATATTACATTTTCAATTAAATAGTACGTCCGGTAAAAGCTTATAAAAATCATGTTGAATTTCCGGATGAACATTTACTTTGAATTTTGCGCTTACGGCTTGGGATTACAGTCAAGAGTCTGTAAAGAGTTGATAAACTCTATAAGCGTGGTTTTTTCCTCTTCTGATTCGGAAGGTGGGTAAAATATAGTTCCATGAATATACTGTAGCATGCACTTATAAATTGTGAGAAAGAATTAAAACAAACTTCACTAGAACTCCTCACTGACGTCGCAATTTGTACAACGTCTCTTTATTTAAACCGCAATTTTCAATGTCTATGGTTTCTCTCTGCTATCAAAAACTCAACCCTGTCCTCTATAATTTGTCCTTATATAGTCGAAATTCTCCTCACATATTAATTCATACCATATGCATATAAATGGTCTATTTACAAACTTGATTTTTTAAAACCTTTTTCCCCCGATTCCATCACTTACCATGCTAGGCAGAGATACTGTTGATTGTGTAAGTAGTATCGTCTATTATTTTCGGGATACAAGACTACAAACATTTAAAATGAACTGTATAGGAATCAAATTTTATCGATTTTAAATTACTGGTCATTTTTAAACCTCGGTAAACATCGGTTTAGAACAGTGATCCTATTGTTTGTTGTTGTTGTTGTTGTTGTTGTTGTTGCTGTTGTTGTTGTTGTTGATTTCGTATTATTTGCATACTTCGGTCTACAGTTCTTATCGTGATTATCATTTTCACAACGTTTAATTCGATGTAACCTTCTGACTTTCTTTATGTGTATCCTGTCGAACTCGTGAAAGCTTCTGCCGAACTCAATAATTTGGATGGAATTTAGAACGGGACCCTATATTTATTTCACGGGAGCAGCATGTTCTCGTTCTGTCAATCATGACTGGATAGACGCCCTAAGTAAGTCCAATACAAGAGTTCGATAGAAACATCCTCGAATTCAACAAGAAAAACCTGAAGAAGGTCGAATGTTACATCGATCGAAACGCTGTAAAACTGATTCATTTAAGCTGAGAACAGTAGTTTGAATAATACAAAGAATACGATAACCAATTATCTCAAAATTTCAGAAACCTTTTTCATTTTATTTTTGATCTATAATAGTAAAAAAAAAACTTGCAGATTATCGAGAAAAACCTCGGAATTAAGGACATTCATTGGAAGAGGAATTAATTTACAAAAAAAAAAAAAATTATAATACATAACTAAACGAAATTGAAAAAATGCTTTATGTGATAGCAATGCACACAAACGATATATTTATGTTTTAATCTAAGAAGAAGCAATCCGCTTGTTAAAACCTGACTAAATGCAGTTACAGTGATATTTCTCTAACAGAAAACAAAAATGAATATTTCATTGGAAGCTGAAACTACAAATATTAAATTAATTTTGGTAAATACGCATATATTTAAATGGTCTGCATGAAACATGAAGTTCACTTGCGTGCAAATTACTTATCAAAATAAATGAAATATAAAGAAAAGAGCAAGATTTTGTGTCCTCCAGAAATATTTTAATTAGTCCCAGATATCCGGTGAAATACATCAAAGTCGAAGTTGAAGTTATGGGTTTAGAAAAAAAGTGTTAATTTCGTTTACTCAAGTTTATATTAGAAGATAATAAATATTGAGAACTGCTTTAAATACGTGTAAATGTGATTTAAACATCCTTAAATTTTAAGGTAAATAAAACGTTCAGTAGAGGATATCATATCTTATCTTAGACTTATTTATAAGAAAAAGATAAATATAGTTATTTGTTTTTAAAGGAATTATTGCCATCAAATTTTAAAGTTTTCAATCTAATAGTCTAAACGTAGTTATTAAAACCGACATGAAGTACCACGAGTGTATCTTATATTAGTATAGACAGGGGTGTGAATGTATTTTAAATGTTCTCGATTCATAGCTACTTAACGATAGAGGAATTGTAGCTCTTAATCAGAACATCCGATGAAAAAGATGGATCATTTAGTCGGTGAGAAGTTATTAACACAGAAACACGCAAAAATATACTCCTTAATACTCAATCGATTCACACTCTCTAATCAACTGATAGTTATTCAAAACAATTCAAGTATATATATATATATATATATATATATTTATATATATATATATATATATATATATATATATGTCCCAAGTGTATTATTATGCTACTAAATAGATATATATGCATATGCGGAGAATAATAATAACTATCGTCTTGCATAAAATGTATAGCTGTGTACTAGCAGGAAGATATGGCATTGCCTGGCATTGAATGAAGATTAATAATCCCCACTACCATTAAAATCCCCGCTATCATTGACATCCCCGCTACCATTGAAATCCCCGCTACCATTGAAATCCTCGCTGCCATTGAAATCCCCGCTACCATTGAAATCCCCATTACTACTGAAATCCCCGCTACCATTGAAATCCCCGTTACCATTGAAATCCCCATTACCACTGAAATCCTCGCTACCATTGAAATCCCCGTTACCATTGAAATCCCCGCTACCATTGAAATCCCCTCTACCATTGAAATCCCCACTACTATTGAAATCCCCACTACCATTGAAATCCTCGCTACCATTGAAATCCCCGTTACCATTGAAATCCCCACTACCATTGAAATCCTCGCTACCATTGAAATCCCCGTTACCATTGAAATCCCCGTTACCATTGAAATCCCCATTACCATTGAAATCCCCACTACTATTGAAATCCCCACTACCATTGAAATCCCCGCTACCATTGAAATCCTCATTACCATTGAAATCGGTAAAATCGACAAAATCAATCGATAGATAATCTACTCTAGTCTATGACACACAGCGGTAAAAAAAACCGGGGAAAAAGTTTTACATGCAGTCACTTAGTATACCATACATTGTACTCAAGATTGCACTGTAGAAAACCTACTGTAGATTTTACGAAATTATTTTTACTTAACGGCTTAAATTTAAGTTTAAAACGCAAAAGTCAAGTATCATCGTTTAATTCTGCTGGAAACAGAAACGTATTTCGATTACGCTCCTGCATTATCAGGAAATATGTCCGGTGAAAAAACTTTTCAAATGCACCTGGAATGTTAGGTTGTGTAAGGGTGTTAACCTTTGTAAAATACGATGGTTTCTTCTTAAATAGGGGTTTTCGATGGTCAATTTTCGATGTTTATCAAATACATTCCGATACAAGACCTATGTAAGAACAAGCCTAGAAACAAAATACGTTGTGGAAAATATTGAAAAAGAACATATAGGTCAGTCGTTTAGGAGACGATATGGAAAAACTCTTACACACATTCACACACAGACACACACAGACAAAATGCCTTTATATATATAGGTACCCCTTTTATATTTTCTGGATCATCTAGCAGTGACCGTCAGCATATGCAAGTTTTAAGTTTTATGCGAATGCCATTATTATCACTATGATTTCTACACTTTTGAGGTATTAGATAGTACCGCTATCATTAAGAATATGGAGGATAGCATTTTTCTTTATTTATAGAAAGTTCAACTGTCTATGATGATAGTATACTTTATATATTATTTATGATGCATCAATTCACAACGCTATCGTTGTCACAACTATTTGACCAAGATGAGCATCAAGGTAGTTCCTCACTCTCCCTTGTTCCCTGTGAATTCTGGATGCTGGTTATTCCTAAGCTTCAGGAAAACCTTATATTACGACTGGTTATTCCTAAGCTTCAAGAAAACTTCATATTATGACTGGTTATTTCCTAATCTTCATGAAAATCATAGAGGTTGCTGCTATGAGATAATTGTAGATGAAAGAAGTTGTGACGAGAGTCCCTGACACGCACACACAAGAAAACTTCCAGGTGCCCTTCCACAAGTTATTGGAACGGTACAACAAGTGCTATGCAGCTGAAAGAAAATTCTTCGAAGCGGATTAGAGTTTCATATACCTCGGACGTGACGGTTGAGATTAGTTGTGCTGCATTTTCTAAGTCGGTATCTCTCAATCTAATATATTGCTGAGTTGATTCTGATCTTAAAGTAGTATTTTACAGCTCTTTACACCACTCTGGCGCTATTTCCATGAAACCAAAAAAACAGATGTTAAGCGAGTCAACGAACATAACACATTATGTTCTCAATTTTCATATTTCACAATTAAATCAGATGCTTCAACAACATTTGTTTTTACACACGCATTTATCAAAATTATTATGTATTTTAGTAAAAATATGCGTGTAATTTAGAATTTGAGCAGATTTAGCAATAGGACAGAGCAAAGTCTTATACATTAATAATAACATAGTTGTCGGTTTCAGAATCAATACAGGGTGACCCAACAAAAACAGGCCCCAACTTTAATTAGGCCCCGTTTCTTAGTGCTTTGTCCGAATGAAATGAAACTCGTCATAACTAGTTTATTATATTCAAAACATCACATCAAAACACTAGGATCTTTGGCCTTTTTTTTCTCCGTTGACTGTAAAATGCTCAGAAAAAACAATTGAATGTCCTCTGTTTTTTGGGGGGTCACCCTGTACTCTTAATGAATGAACTCAGAAATGCCTACATAATGATTTTAATCGTTTGGAGTTGCATCAACATCATGTTTGTATTAAGTAGCTGAGTGGCCGTGGCTACAGTGTGCGACCAACATTGTTGTTCGTATACTTTGACCACAACTAATAAGCTACTTAATACATAATAATTATGCAATAATAAATTGACTTACTAAACGACTTTGTGGTCAGAGTGTCATATTCTTGAACGTGAAGTTTATATTGTATCTTTCGACGTCTTTCCAAAGTCAATATTTATGGCTTTCCCAGCCGATTATATTTTTGTGAGAAGAAACCCGGATGTCCTCATATTCGTCACATAAAAATCCTCTCCATATTTGTGATGTCCCTTTCTTTTGATAAAGCTTCATTTATCAACAGTTTTTTTTTGTTACTTCAAGCAATTTTATATGTATGTGTAAATTAATTCCAAATCAATTTTCGTGTTTATGTGACAACCTGTAGATATGTTAATTTAAAGAAGGGAGACTATAAATTAGAAAAAAAAAACTACCATAATAAAATAAGAAGTTCTTAGACATTTATGTAGTTGTTATTCAGAAACAACTATTTTTAAAGAAGTTAAATAATTAAATATGTAGGTAGGATTAAAGTATCATCCCCACTTTTTCGATGTGTGTGATTATTGATCCAGCTACAATGTAAAATTTACACCGTTAGATCCACATAAGAACGGTAACGGGGAATTGATCAGAGAACGTTAATAAGTGCCTCCCCGAATGAAAAAGAATTGATATCAAGTTCATTAAATTAAATTTCCTGGTATAAAATCTATGTTTCCATTCTGTATTTAACAGTTGGGATTATAAATTTGTCACGGTATACGTCTTGAAACCGGAAATTACTTGACGGAAAGTCTGCTAAACTAAAGTGTGTTTTTTTTTTTTTTTAGTTAATTATACCTCACACGTGACGGTTGAGATTAGTTGTGCTGCATAAAAGACGTTTGATCAACAAATCTAATGTTATTTCCTACAGTCGTCTTTATAATATAACCTCTTCATTTACCTGAGTCTTCTTGGAGTTAATTTGAAATCAAAGTTTTCGCGTTTTTAATTTAGTTCATCCGGCATTTCGAATCAGGAGAAAGGAAATTTATAATTTTAATGTTATGGCTTTATAACTCCAGTTCCGGTTGCCGTTACGGCACAAAGAACATCGGTTCAGATAATTATATTTTCTAGAACCTATTAATATATACATTTTCGGTGATATGAATCCATGTAAAATTCAAAAAATTAATTTACCTCATAAATGGTCTTGATTTGCATTAGCTTGTGTTTATAGATTTCTCTAAACTATATTAATACATTTTAAAATGCGTTAAGCATTTTCGAGTTACATCAGAGTAAGCTAGATGTTCTGATAATACTCTTATTATCCTCTCAATAATCTAGGAATTTTATTTAAAAGGAATTGCGTTGGATAACACTGCTCATGTTCGTGTTTGACTACATGAGCGCATAGTAAAACAGAACGGTATTATTAATCATACCTTTTCCGTTTAAAAACTATTCTGAATTCCGAGCTCTGCAAATATATATATATATATATATATATATATATATATATATATATATATATATATATATATGTTTTTTACGTTCAAAAGTTTAAGAATTTCGCCATATTTAAGTTTAAAAATCAAACGATTACATATTAAACGAGACCAGTTGCCAAGTGTTAATATCTCTTACAAAATTAATCAAATTTTGCCTCAAATACCTGTGAAAAAAATTGTTTTTTAATTCATCTGAAATATGGAAATACACATATTACTGACATAGAAATTGTCGTAATATATTCCAATGACAAATAACAATCTATTATCAGAAATCTGCCTTTCTACTCTATTGTGTTGGCAGTAAATAACTATTTGTTAAGACAGGAACTGAAATGTGCTACATGAACGTTTTGAGTGTTACTTTATATTAGTATTATAGTAGGTGGCGATTAACTAATGTGAGTTTTTGCAAATGACACATTAGTTCATATAAGGATAAACTGTCGGCAAACGGAATGATAACGTGACTGGAGTGGAGGTCAAAAGTAAACTCCTTAGACAAAATAGGCTAGAAATGCAGGTGTCGAACGATATGGCGATAGAAAGGACGTCACGTGTTGGAAAGAGAGAACAGTAAGTTTCTACTCAGCCTATTCAGGAGGTGGTGCGAGATGGTCAAAGAATGTCATCTTTATCATCATCATATCGTTTAAATCCGAAGATTCTATTGTTGGCATTGGTTGCCCCGATATTTTTAGATATACTTCTTTCTAAGTGAACGTGATTTTGTAGAACGACTGAATTCGAACTTGGCATATCCAGGTCGTCAGTTCATGTCGTTAACCACTAGACTAGCGTCAATTCTCCGAACATATAATGATTTGAGCTGATGCTACCCACGCCTCTGTCAGTCTGTGTCTCTCAATTTTCAAGTTAGGCCATAACTCAAGTCAAGAAGTAAATAATTAGTACATAATCTCTCACTGAATGGGTAAACTCTTTATATCTTAATAAATAAAACATTTGAAACTTCGGCAAGTCTCCATTTTGTTTTCATACATCGGCTTATAGTAAAACGCAATAAATTGATGACCACTTGACGAGACAAGGCAGTTACTGAAGAAAACGCTGTGAGAATTAAACAGGCGAACATGTAGAAGATTTGTATGTATAAAAAGAACGTACGTGTGAAAATGTGCGCTTATGAAAACGACGATGTGCAAAGTTATATTTAACGTAAATTGTTGCAAGTTGATATCATAACCCCCCCAAAAATAGTTTCACCCTTATGTATTCTTTATCATAATATTTTGTAGCATAAGAATTAAATTATAGTAATGCGTAATGATAAAATGACATGACATGAATAATTACGTTTCTTTAAGACAAGAAGTAGAAATGACACTGCATAATGTATTAGATAATGATTATCATTTATCTCGTAAATAAAACATCCATTAAAATAGGATATACATATATATGTGTGTGTATGTATGTGTATGTGTGTGTAGCTTGTTTATTTTACAAACATTATTGGTTACACGTGTGCATACATGTTTCAGAGGAATCCTAATTCAAGGATAGCACCTTATCAGACCAAAGAAGAATCCATATTGAGACGGGAGTCCAAATTATATTAGTTGTGTAGGATATTTGAGCGTGCTTAACGTTCTCGAAGACAGTAACGGTGTATATTTTGTTAATGTAGTCAGTACGTGTTTTTTGCAAAAGGTGTGATGAAGGAAGGGAGGAAGGGTAACTGGGGAAGAGGAAGTACGATTTCGTGTGGTTAAGCTGTCGCAGTGGAAAGATGTTTGTATTCTTTTAACTTAGCGGTTATTTATTGGCCTTAGATTTCGTTTTTATCTAAAATAATATGATAATTTATTGTCGCTACCTTAGGTTTTTATGATTGTTTTTTCTTTTCTGGTGTCGATCTCATTTTCCTATTGAAAAGTTTTATTATTATTTATAGAAAGTGAGATACTTACTGGAGCGGTAGAGTGATTCAACCATTTTGTCAGCGATCTTAGGAACAGTTTTGACGTATGTGTTCCCTTTCAGATTAGGTGTTCCAGAAGCTTGCCAAGACATTGTGCTTCTCTAAGACGACAGCTATTCATTTCAATTGGGGCGTTATAGCAAATGTGGACATAAATTACATTATCGCAGATGTCACATTTGCTCTATAGTTTCGACCAGGCAACTCCGAGTATATAGAGCTATTACACACACACACACGCACACACACACACACACACACATATATATATATATATATATATCGTACCTCTCTCTCTCTATATATATGTATATATATATATATATATATATATATATATACATATATATGTATGATAAATCCGTATCTCCATTTGTTTTTTGCTTGTTCAGTATACATCATATTTTACGTCATAGTAGATAGTATGGGTGGGTTCCTGAACAATCTGAGTGAGGTCATAGGCAATGGAGAAATCATGACAGAACCTCCCCTCATCATCGGTCTTGTTTGAGTGGGTCAACCATTCGACGTTGTGAACATTGAAGTCTCCACATACGTGAATGTTAGCTGAAGGATAAGCAGATAGGACTTGGTCAATTTTCTCAGATATACTTTTAAAGATAGTAACTCCGCTGTTGTGAGGGCGATAGAGAGTAAATATAAATGCAGTAGTGTGAGCTAAAGCAACCCGGAAACACATATAGGGTAAGTTAGGATCTGCCCTGGAGATGTCCCTACCACACGGAAAGCTATCTTTAATATAGGCACATATTCCATGCTCATGGCGATCTTAGGGGTCAGATTTAGAAGTTAAGTTAGAGTATACTTTAATTGCGAACTCTTCTAGGGAAATAGCCTGTCCAATGTCAGTTTCACTTAAAAATAAAAGGTCTTGTTTAGTCTCCTGTAATAGGGTTTCAACCTCTGGAAGGTTAGAACGTAGACCCCTTATGTATGAGAAGGAGACATGTTAGTAGGGCTCTACGTAGGAAGTTGGAGAACCGGGTTTAATCGTGTATTTTTTCTTGAAACTTGTCATAATGAAATTTTGGAATTTGCGAACTAGGTCGTCAGATTTACTTAGAGCAGGACCGAGATGGAAAACTAAGAGAGAAAAAGAAACGAAGATTTTTTTAAATTTTATTTGTAGCTAATGATAAGGTAAAGCCGTAACAATTACCCACTAGTATGGCATCGAGAGGCCCCACCAGAAGCTACTGCATGGTCCAGAATCCATTCACCAAATGACAATGCAGCAGCCCCAGTACTTTGCACCTGCTTATAGGACAGCCTCCTTAGTGGTTAATCCAAGGTTCGGGTCCCTGACTATCAGGCGGATAACGTCAGCCCAGACAAAACGTTTACCTCTAGCACCCTTACTAGTGACATGGCTAAAAGGATAGACATATAAACAGAAAATTTCCGCCATCTCTGCCAACTGTTCCCGCAAAATACTGCCAACCTAGTATATATATATATATATATATATATATATATATATATATATATATATATATATATATATACTCCCATAAGTTTTTTGTGTATTGATGTTCATATTAAACACCCTTATTCCTATTTTTTTCTATTTATTTAAAAAGAAAATATAGCTTTGTTATATATGGGTTATTGAATTGCATTTATCTGTAAAAGATCTAGCTAATTTTCATTTATTTTAATTAATCCCATATTAGTTAGTTTTTTTTTGTTCATGGGATAATCATCTTTATTTACTATTACGTGTAATTATATTCATGCAGATATTCTACATGATTTTCACTTGCGTAATATCAGCGTTAAAGCCTTATAATATACACAAACCTCTTTCTATATAAATTTATGTATGCGTGTATATATTTGTTTAAAAAAATTCCTACTAAACTCCTCTGTATTTTATTTGTCTATAGACATGAAACTAAATATATAGGGTATTTGAATATATGCGAAACTTCATATTTAGGTTTTAGCCGGGGAAAACCGGTGTAAAAGGTGAAAAATAAAGAAATTGAATTAGCCAGGTGAAAGTCGAACGACGCTATTACGAATATACATGCATAACATAATAGCTATTGTTTATTTTTTTAATTTTTAGCCTTGCAGCAAACATGTTTTTATAGCTCAGGTATTAACGTCGGAAAAAAAGTAAATCGTAAACGTTTGGTTTCGATTCTCGAGTCATATTTTCATGCTTTTTAAATCAATACTATATATTGGGTCCAGTGTAAAAATTATAATTATTTAATAATAAATACGGAAAATATTAATAAATTAATAATAAAAACGGAATTTGCATGAGTCAAAATATATTCAAACATATTTTATGATAGGGCAATGCCGGGCAGCCTTCAAGTATATATATATATATATATATATATATATATATATATATATATATATATATGTGTGTGTGTGTGTGTGTGTGTGTGTGTGTGTGTGTGTGTGTGAGTGAGTGAGTATGTGTGTGCCTTTGCGTGTGTGCGTGTGTGTGTGCGTGTCTGTATATATGTATATATATAAGTATATATATATATATATATATATATATATATATATATATATGCACAGAACAATTCAAGCCCAAAGTTTTGTTAATAATAACTCATGTCTGAAATCTAAAAGAGGTTTAAACGGCGGTGTATTCATGTCATTGTTTGGGATATGAACTACGACGATCGATTTCAGCGCTGTCAAAGAATGTTGACAGCGACCATCGATTCGACAGCGGTCATCTAACATAACTAATGCGATAAATATCAATTAAAGTCAAATTGATTCGAACAAATACAGGTAAACTCCATTCTTCCTGATTTGATTAATTACACATAGATTTCAAAGAACCGGATGTATAAGTTGGTAATATTTTTTAATTCATTGAAGTATTCTATTTTTACATGCTCGTTTCTTTTCCCGCTCTTATCACGTACATTCGTGTTTTTTTGTTTTTTCATTACTTATTTCTTATTTGAAAACGACAATTCCAATGGCAATGTTAATTATGAATATATGTGCGTGTGATATACTTTTCTGCTACTGTCTTCTTTGTGAATTTTTAATTTTGAGTAATTTGTACTTTGTCCAATAAAAATAGGCATGTGGTTTGTTTATAGAACACATGCCGGTTACGTTATAGTGAAGTTATTTTAAAGTTCAAACATGTAAAAAATGTTCAATCAATAAAACGGGTTTTGAATTGTAAGTATAGAAAAATATCACCAAATGAAAGATATCTTAATTACAGTGTAACTTGTATATAAGAATATTCTCTGGTCTCTGAAACTCTCTTATAACTGGGTTATACTTACATCCGGGAATCTTACATCCTGGGTTCTTAAGTCCAGGTTCTACAGCACATTAACACAAGCTCTAATTTGGGACCAGCGAAAATTTATCTTATATCCGTTTTTATCTACATCCAGACCTCTTATATCCGGGTTAAACGTTCTTTGAAAATGGTAAGTTAGCTAATGTATATACTAGATTGTATATTCATTCTGTTGGCGTAGAAGACAGAAAACGTTTCAGACATGAAACAATCAAAGGGAAACAATAACTAGGAAGCCAGACTGTAAAAAGTTGGTCAATGTTACGTTTGTCGAAGCCTAAGATTCGCACTTAGTGTTAATGAAACGATTTAGAATTGATAAGAATTAATTGTCTATACATGTTTCAAATTACTTTTTTTCTTTTAATTATTTTTGTTTCAGGTTGGCCAGCAAAACGATATACGAGAAAGGTAAAGTAACGACGTAACGTTTGTCGATCAGTTTGCAACGAAAAAAAGGTTTTCATCAGTCTGTATATGGGATGCACGAGAGACTCATCGCCAAGACTGTGAGTGTACCAAGGATACGTTTCGCAAGACAGTTGCCAAATACTGCTGTAATAACAGAAGGAAAAGCTTGCTAATTGGCAAGCGCAAAATGCCTGTAAAAGTCTCTGCTTATTGTCGCCTCATTTATCAGAAGAAACCTTACCTCAAACTCAAAACAAGGTTTCTTAAATTTTGAGATTTTGTTATTTGTATTATTTGGATTCTTCGGACTACTGTTCTCATCTAGAGTGTAATTTTCACAACGTTTCGGCCACTGTAAGCTCCGACCTTCTTCTTGTCGAACTAGGACGTCTATCCAGCCATAGCTGACGGAACAAGGACGTGCTTCCCCAGTCGAGTAAATAAATGCTTCCATTCGAAATTCCGTTTAAATTCCCGAGTTTGAGAGAATCATTACCGAGTTCGACAAGGAACACCTGAAGAAAGTTTGAAGGTTACACCGACCGAAACAAACTGAAAACTAATCTCTTAGTCTGCATTTCTGTACGAAGAAAATTTTATTTAACGATTTTGAATATATCATCGTGAATCATAGTCGAACCAAACGAGGATGGATCGGAGCGATTATGGAAAAAAAAGAGAAACATGTGTCAATCACAAAAATTAAGAGGAGGCAGTAGTAGAAAAGGTATGTGACGGGCACGCATATTCATTATAAACATTGAGGTTTTTGTTTTAAAATATATAGAAAAAGAAATAACACAATGATTTTCGTAAAAAGAGCGGAAAGAGAAAGATGCATGTAAAAAAGTAAATCTCAAAACATTGCACACGTGCATGTTGTCTTCACCAAGTTTCTAGACAATTTTGTACAGGCATTAAACATTGGCGTAGACTCTTGAAAATTCAGTATTGCTATACATCTTCTGAGATGACTGAACAATTTTTATGATTTCAGATTCAAATAAAGAGCTAATCAAACAGGAATTAAATTACACCTACTAAAGCCTGATTGTCACACAAAAATATGCAATCTACACGGGAGGACACTTTAGAAGAATAGTATGCAATAAAATTCTGTTTTACCGGAAAAAATGCCACAGAAACGTATGAAATGATTCAGACTTCTTTTTGACTATCTTGCATGGATCAAGAACTAGTTTCTGAGGCGCATAAGAGATTCACCGAATGCGGGGATTCTATGAGGGATGGGGAAAGGTGTAAGAGGAGTACGGAAGTTAGAACAATGTTGATCGGACAAATAAAGAATTTTATGGATTAGGACCCTCGTGTGTCTATTGAGACAATGTGCGGAAATTTTGTCCCTATGGAGGGTTGAAATAGTATCAGAAAGAAAGACGTTGTCTTGTCACAGAGAGATCGTCGAGCCGATCAATTCAGATCCCGCAGTTCTTTATGCCCTATTGACCTGCAATGAAAGATGGATCTACTGATATGTCCCAGAGATCAAGAGACAGAGTTCTCAATGGGAGCAGTCTTGCTTACTTAAACCCAAGAAACCAGATAGAGCAAATGTACTCAGAAACATGATGCCCCCTTTTTGACTGCACGGGCATGGTCTACATGCACCGAGTTCCCACTGAACAGGGAGTAAATAAAGAATTCAAGGAGGGCATTCAGTCGGAAAAGGTCAACACTCTTCAAATCGGGTCAGTTGCATTTTCACCTGGACAATGCACCAGTCCACAACTCCATCCTCATCACAGGCTATTTGACTAAGGTGGGCATCAAGAAAGTACCAGACCTTGCTCCCTATCCCTTTTCATTATTATCTAAGCTCAATCAAAACCTTAGAGACTGTCTTTATCAGAAAAGTGAGAAGATAAAAGAGTTGATGACGAGTCATTGACACTCTCACACAAGAGAACCTCTAGAGCCTTCCAGAAAGCGTTGGAACGGCAAAATAAGTGTATTGCAGCCAGAGGAGATTACCTCGAAGGGGACGATAATTTCATGTGGGGACTATCAATAAAAGTGGCGATACGAAAATGTCTGGATAAGTTTTAAAAACATCCTCTATATATCCGGTTCTCAAAAAATCTTTGTAATTTATTAAATTTAACAGAATAGATTTTACCTGTATTTGTTCAAATCAATTTGACTTTAATTGATATATGTGTCAGATTCATTATGTTCAATGGCCGCTATCGAATTGATCGTGGCCGCCAACATTTTACAAAGTGCTGAAATCGATCTTGATAACCTAACTTCCTTCAAACAGTGTCATATATACACCACAGTTTAAACTTCTTTCAGATTTCAGAAAACAAAGCTACATAAAAACGGACACGTCTGACATTATGTATTTATATAGAAAACTAGGTAAGCAAAAGAGATAGGGAATGGGTAGATACGATATATCTATATACACATTTAGGGAGATAAAAAAGGGAACGAGAGAGGGGAGGAATGGAGAAATAAATGGGATAGGTCAATAGTACACAATTACTTACCTGGTGTAATAGAAACCTGCCCAGTCGAAGGTTGAAAACATTAGATACACCCTCCTTTTAATGTTGGTCGGAGAAAAACACTGTAAAAAACAACCAATGAAGTATGTCTATTTTTTTATGATTAGTTTCCTCTTACAATCTCCACCAGGAAGTATAAGATTTATTGCATGAGAATTTTAACAAAACTCACGTCTGTATATTATTTCAAGGCGACAACTGAAATCCACATTTCAATGCATACATGTTTTGTTTTTGTTTTTTTGCAATTCAAAACTGCAGCAAGATATCATTTTCAAATTGGTTTTATTTTAAAAATAATCTTGCTCCTGCTTGTTTCTAGATATCAATATTATGAACCGAGCGAGGGACATAGCCGTCATACAAAGTTACGAATGTGTCCAAAAAGATATGACTCCTATTTTTTATTCCACCCGAATGAATCAGATTGGATGCAAGTTGCATTGTTATGACTGAATTTATGGATTCATGTTCAGTCAGATTCATCGCTCTGTTGTAGATATTTACGGTATATAGACACTAAGAAAGCAACTTTTGTCATAAATGTGCGCCAGAAGCAGAAATGTGCCATTGAATTCCTCATAAACTGCATTGATAATGGTAATAACTGTGAAAGAAAATAATTTCTGGAGCCCAAAACGTCGTTCGTTTTAATGATGCCATTCCTATCTTCGTAGCTCTTCAACTTTTTGAGTTAAAAAATTAGGAGACTTTATTTAAAAAAAACACTCGTATGAGGAAACGCGCTTCGGACGCATATGCACAACCATCGTTCCGTTTTTGGAACAACCCTCGTAACCTCTATATTATCCATCGTTGTACCGATACTTCTTCAGAAACTCATGCACAACTCCACAAAACCATATTCGGTTGAAAATGTTGCGACGCGTGAAGGTCTGACAGCATTTAGATTTTAAAACTGTTTTTCATGACAATTCTTTTGCAGTTCTATACTTTGTGACTGGCCATCATTTTATAACAAGTTTGGAAAGGACAAGAAATCGCGTGCAAGACAAATCTGCCTTTGACTTGCTGGTTTGCATCGTGCACCGGATGGATATCCATGTTAGCAGGAACAAGAAATATTAAACTAAACGAGTTTTACACAAATTGTATAGCTGGAGTGTAATAACACGGATTTACAATACATACATAAATATAAGTCTGCAATATAGGACATAAAATTGAAAAGATACACTATAGACATGACATCGTTTTCTGATATTTGCTTGGTAATCAACTTATAGCGCGTATTTCTTGCACTAAATCTAAATTTGAGGATCCAACAAACCATTGCGAAATCAGAATAATGCGTAGTGCCGACGCTAATATAGACCAGCTAATAGTCAGAGCAGTTGTTTAGATGTAATTAAAGTACCTACGCGTATCAATGCCTAGAAGCTGAAAGATTCAGTTGTGAGTACCTCCTTCAAAACTTCCTTTGACCAGGCGTTTTCTTTTCCGGTTTTTTATTGGGAGAGACTAAGATATACAATGTACTTCTTGAGATTCTTGCATTCTGGCCTCTTAGAAATCGAGACTTGTTTGCTGATAAATCCATGTAAACCGGTTCAAATTCAAAAGAATTGACAAACTTATTTAAAACGTTTCAAGTCAGGTATCCTTGCTCAATTCTTATCTGTGAATGTTCAATATTGTTTGACTAAAAGAAAAACAAAGCAAAACAAAAAAAAAACAAACAGAAAAAAAGCAAATGATAGCCAACCTCTCCAGAGGATACAAACTACTAATGCTCATATAAACATAAAGATTTTTTTATGCCCTTGCGTCATGTTACGTTATGCTAACGTATACGGCACCCATTTAAAGGGGTTTATACGTTTCGTGTTTGTTTGTGATGTGTTCTTAATGTGTTTAATAGATCTTCATTCTGAACCGTGCTCGTTTATTTATGTTGTTTGTCATTTTATGTTACGTGATCGTCTATATATATATATATATATATATATATAAAATATATTTTAGTCATCGACATACAGACCTGTTTCGTTGTTTCACAACTCATCAGTGCCGCTAGACTAACACCTCTCCCAAGCCGAGGATCGAACCTAGAACCGTCGTGATGACAGTCGGCAGTCCTACCCCTTGACTACGGAATCGGTGGCCGAAATTAAACTTTCCGAATGTCTATTTAAATAAACATATATATATATATATATATATATATATATATATATATATATATATATATATATATATATACATATTTATGAAATAGCACTATCTCGTATTGAACGGATAGAACAACACGCAAATAAATATCTACGCTTGGAGTCCCCCCTGTTTTTCTAAAATAGGATTATACACGAATTCTTGCAGCCTGCAACTTCCTTTGTCCTCATTAGTAGAAGAATTCAAAGTTGGAAAGGTGCGTCTTCAAATGATGATGAATGACTCAAATGATGAATTTGTCCGGGAAGCACATCCAACTGTAAAAGCTGGCACCAAGTGGTCAGTTACAAAAACAATTGAAGAAGCAGAATCCAATCTTCGAACTAAGGAAATAATGGGTCTTGTTCAGGTTGACAGGGCTGGTGTAAGATCCACAAATTATGAGCCATTTTCCAAAATGGGCATTAAAGATAAGAGAAAAATGGTGACCGAGGAAATAAAAATGTTTGTGGAGGAAAAAAGAAAAGCTACTGCTGTTACTCAAGCCAAGCAATGTACGTGGACAACATGGAGTGATATTGAGCCAGTTAAATTATCATGGAACACCTTAATCGAAATGGAACCGCTGGCGATATCATACCTTTTGAGGTCTACATATGACCTACTGCCATGCGCATCGAATCTCAAACAATGGGGATATATAGATTCTGATCTATGCACTATATGTCAAAAAGAGCGCGGTACCTTGCGTCACGTCTTGTCTGCATGCTCAAAATCCCTCCCAATGTTTACATGGCGACACAACCAGGTTCTAGAAGTGCTGGTTGAGATAATATCATCCCAGTGTATATTAGCTAACAAACAGCCTGTAACAACTAGTGAACCCAGGGTTCAATTTTGCCAGGAAGGCAAATGTCCATCAAAGAGGAAAAATAAATTGAATCCCAATATGAAGTTATTGAATGGGGCAAAGGATTGGACAGTTTCAGCAGATCTGAAGACATCTTTGAAATTTCCAGTGCACATCCTCCAAACAGAAAAGCGGCCTGATATTTTGCTCTGGTCTGACTCTAAAAAGAGTATATTTTTAATCGAGCTAACTGTCCCTTGGGAAGAAAATTTCTCAGAGGCTCATGAATGAAAGATCGGTACGAATGCGTTCGTGCCGAGTGTATAGAAAATGGATGGATACGCAATGTGATGCCTATCGAGGTTGGATGTCGAGGATTTTTAGGACACTCCACCATTTCGCTTCTTTCGAAAATAGGCGTCACTGGAAGGGACTTTAAAAAACAAAAATGTCGCCTGCAAACAATTGTTAGACAGACGTCATGCTGGATCTGGCGCAATTCAAAGACATTTGCAAAGAGAGCATAATATTGTCCACTTCTTCCGTTCTCGGGCTGCTCTGGAAAAAAAAAAGAGAGAGGGAGGAAAAAAGAAAAAAAAGGTGGAGAAGAAAAAAAGGAAAGAAAAAGAGGAGAAAAAAGGGAAAATTAAAGAGAAAAATAAATAAATAAAATTTAAATTAAAATTAAAAAGTTAAAAATGAAAAAAGTTAAAAACAGCGTTTTTCCTCTGCTTGAATATGCCAGGTAAATGTTTTTTATCCTATTTATTGCTTTGCCCAGCAGCAATAGCTGCTGGTGGCGCCAGGGGTGGCAGTCCCGCTTTAGCCACCGAAACTTTGTCATACCCTCTGGTTAGCGGCTGATGAGGGCAAAGTAAAAGCACATGTGGTCACATGTTGTATGTAGAATATGTGTGTGTGTGAGTGTGTGTGAGTGTGTGTGTGTGTGTGCCATATATCTGATATACCTTATATTTACATCTGGTACATCTGGAATTTATCTTCTTGGGGGGGGCTGGAACCTGTTGGACAAAAGACATTCACTCCAAGACGATAATTGGTTCTAGTTTTTTATTCACTTGGGTGTCGACGCAGATGAACATGGAGGGTGAATTCTTTTCTTGTGGCCTTTAACAGTCTCCATTGAGAGGCAAGTCACCTCCCCCCAAAGGGGTGAGAGAGAATTATTAACCAAACTGCTGTTCACCGTGTCCAAATTCCAACTCAAAGTAATTCCCAGTTAACCTGATCCACGTGACTCACACTTAGTTCGATCAGCTGGTAAGATCTTTCGGTAACATTGTCTATGATCTGGCTTTGTTATATTTTGACAGGTGTTATGAAACATCATAATATCCATCTCTTGTCTACCTCTCCACTTAGATAGATAGATAGATAGATAGATAGACCGAAACCGATAGATAGATAGCTGGAGCGATAAATAGACAAATAGCTACAAAGTTAGCTATATAACTTATTCTGTTCTACCTAATCCGTAACAATAATATACACAACTTCTTGCAAAAGACAGGACAAACTTGTAAGACAATTCAGATGAAATTATGCGGCAATTTCACAACTCATCCAACATGGATATTGCTAAAATATATCTGAGATATATCTGCATTGTACGCTTCGTCTTTACTCAGAACTAATTTAATAAAGCTTCTAGACTGCTTCCAAGCTATTGAAACACAGTGGAATAAATGTCCACTGCGCACTCAACTCTTTAGTATTGTCAATTTGACAGAGTAACATAGTTAATTAAGATTAAATGAATGGCATTTTGATATTCTGTATAAGGAAAAGGGTAAAAAGACTGATTGTTTAAATTACTAGCAGCAGTTGAAAATAATTTGCATGGCTCGATCCGTATAACTTTTCTGAGTTCTAGTCTAACTTAAAAGGTGATCGAGGGACCACACACGTAATATCTATGCAAAGAGACTTCTCAAAATATATATTTAACAGCACTTGTTCTCAGACATAAACAAGGCAATTTATACAGTCAACCGTATAAATTTCTGTAGGATGCTATGGAAATTAGTTTACACACCTGCTTTTATTGGTAAAACAACTTCATGGTTTGGGGAGAAAAGACGTTAATTGCAATGGTTCGTTTTCAAATAAACTTCTCATGGATAAGTGATTGTAGCCGGCTGATACACCCACAATAACATTGTGCAAACTTTATCTGAGAGTTATGCATTTCACAAGTTTGATATTGGTGTCTATATCAGATTCCGAACGAAAAGTATTACACCCAAGAAGATTCCAATACAAAAAAATTATCGGCGATAGATTTGTTATACGCTCATTATGCTAAGCAAATGACAGACGTCCAGATGATATGAACTCCGTTATATATATATATATATATATATATATATATATATATATATATATATACATATAACTACTTAATTTACTAACATAAAATTAATATACGAAAGTATAGATTTTATGCGTAAAATTAAATTTAAGTATTTATTTCAAAAGTGCTCAATACGTAGGCAGAACTAGTTAGTAATTAATAAAATATATATGGCGATTAAGCTACACTGAATATTTCGCGTTTCATCCACTCTAGGACTCTTCAGGCTTATGCGCGAATTCAGCGAATTTATCGTTTTTATCTGCTCATCTTCTATTGAGATTTTAGTTAGCCAATCAGCTTTCTAGTATCCACCGCGCCCTTCCTATCAGCCAATGAGCATGCATTTATCGGATAAAGGTCTATTTGGCCTCTGGTTGACCTGTTTCTTTGCGTGTGCTCTATTTAGTTCTTGATCTGTTTTAAAACTAGGTTAGTGTGTTTTTTTAATGTTAGTTTATATATAAATATATATATATATATATATATATATATATGTACATACATATATGCACATATATAGCGATAGCTTGTTGATATCAATGACCCTCAAGAGACTTCCGGCCGATTTTAAACTATTTACAACTGTTATAACTCAGAAAGACAACCCATAAATTTCAGCGAATTAAAAGTGTCATTGCGCAGTTACGAAGAGACTAATCGTATGCTCGTGGATAATAATAACTCCAACTATATTATGAAGTTCAAAAATGCTTCTCGAAAGCAAACAAATTACGCACCTCACCGCAACGTGTTCTCCAAAAGTAATTTTCACAAGAAAAACAATAAAATTATCTGCTATAATTGTGGATCACCAACCACAAAAGTTTCCAATGTCGATATAAACGCTCTAAAATGGACGCCATGAAAAACGTTGAGAACTTTGAGGAAGAACATACATTTCTATTCACATGTAACTTTGACAATACCACAAACGGTAAAAATGTCCTTGTATACTGTGGTGCTACAGCACACGCTATCACCAAGGAATCTGCAATTTGGCCAAAATGAATAAAAATTGATATATCCCAATGGATCTGTATTTGACATTAAAGAAAATGGCGACTATATTATTTTAAAAGTATGGTTCCCTCAAAAACTGCCTGTCACGACTTGGAAACCTGGCATAAAATTCTAGGACACTGCAATACAGCTGCTATAAAAATTACCAAATGTAGTCGAAGGCATGAAAATAATACCTTCAGACGATCTGAGAAATTGTGATGTGTGTGCACAGGCGAAAATGACAAAAGATATAAGCCGAACGCCATCTTGGTTATTGATCTGACTACACCGCCATCTTTGTTCAGCACAATGTCTGAAAACTTAACAGGTTATGGGTCCAGCACTTTCCACTACGAGCCCTGGTGTTGGATCGTCTGGTTTGTGATATTGATGTGGTTTTAGGTGTAATTGCGATAAACCAACTTTGGTGGGCTCTACGTTCAGAGGAGTGGAAGGTGATAGAAACGTCAGAACGCAAAAACCGGAGACTTGCTGCATAGAGGACGAGTATTTGCGGGCTAGGTTCGATGGTGAGAGGTGGGCGGTGGAATGGAAATGGATATCCAGGCCTCCGGAACTACGAAACAAAGTAAGCTGCTCCCAGAAAACACTGCGAGGAGAAATAAGAAAAGGATTCGAGGAAGAAGTGGAGAGGTGGATAGAGGACGGAATTCTGAAACCGTGGATAGAGGAAGAAAAAGGAGTGCTACTATTACTGGCTTTTGTTCAACCCACCAAGAACAAAGTTAGACCGGTACTGGATTTCAGAGAATTAAACAGATACGTAGCCTGCCACACTGGAAAGGGGATTTACGTATGCGAAGAAGTTATGAGGAAATGGAGGAGGATTGTCGACCTGAAGTCGGCTTATCTCCACACCCATGTAGATGAAAAACTCTGGCAACATAAATTGGTCCGGTACAAGGGGAAGCTGTATTGCCTGACGAGGTTAGGCTTTGGGCTGAGCTCAGCCTCCAAAATTATGACTGCCGCGCTGAAGCTGGTGATAAGTAAAGACTATACAGTGGGCAAGGCCACTAGTTCGTACATTGACGACATACTCGTGAAGGAAGCAGAGTTTACAGCGGAGAAAGTAAGAGGCCACGTCGCGAGGCATGGGTTGATTGTAAAACCGACGGAGTCTCTGGATGGAGGAGCGGCGTTGGGGTTGAAACTATGCCGAGATGGCCTTGTCTTTAGACAAGGGAATGCAATACCCGAAATCGGAAACAACCTGACAAAACGAGAACTCTTCTCAGTCTGGGTGAGACTGGTGAGACACTATCCAATCCCCAGCAGGCTCAGGATAGCGTCCAGCTTTATTAAACTACAAACGGGCACTGATGGCTGGGAGGGCCGTGTGACGAAGGAGGTCACGAACATGCTACAAGAAATCATTGCAAGAGTTACGAAAGAAGACCCAGTAAAGGGGGAATGGTACGTCAGCGGCGGAGACGTGGGGGTGATTTGATGCGATGCCAGCAGCCTGGCATTGGGCGTCGTATTAAAGATGGGAGGTGTAACTGTAGAAGATGCGGCGTGGCTAAGAAAGAAAAACGACTGTTCCCATATCAACGTAGTCGAAATGGAGGCCGCGATGAAAGGCATCAATCTAGTCCTGAAGTGGGGATTGAAAACAATTGAAATTAAATCCGATTCGGCAACGGTAGTTTCATGGATCAGGTCCGCAGTAACTGGTGATAAGAGAATTAGGACCAGAGGTGCTGCAGAAATGCTGATCAAGTGCAGGCTCGGGGCGCTCGCAGATTTGATAGCGGAATTCCAGTTGAGGGTATCTGTAGTGCTGGGCCCATCAGAAAAGAACAAGGCGGATTTGATGACACGGGTAAAGAAGGCCTGGATACAAGAGGGAAAGGAGGGTTCTTCGGTATACTGTGCAGGGGAGGAAGTTAAAAAGTTACATGAAATGCACCACTTTGGTCGAGAACGGACGTTATTCCTGGTAAGAGAGGTTTACTCGGAAACCACCGAGAAGGAGGTGAGGGAGGCACTGATAGGAGTGCCAATCGATAGACCCCGGACGGTCCAGACACGAAGCAGGAGAGTTACACATTGGAAGCGATTGCCCATTGATGTGACCCATTATCGCCATGAGCTGCATCTGTCGATGATCGACTGTGGACTGGGTAAGTTTGCCATATGGAGAGAGATTAAGACAGAAGCTGCATGGGCGATCGGAGGGGTCATCGAAGAAATATTTTTGGAGAGATGGCTGGTTGAGGAACTGTTAATGGACAATGGCCCCGCTTTCCGATCAGAAACCTTTAAAGAGGTGTGTGATAAGTGGGGAGTAAGGCAATTTTTTAGGGCAGCGTATAGCCCGAGTGGCAATGGGATAATGAAGAGGAATTATCGCACCATCAAGGCTGCTGCGGAAAAAAGCAACCTTTCACCAATGGAGGCGGTGTTTTGGTACAACATCTTACCAAAAACCAGACAAGATGAGACAACTGTGCCTCATAGAGCCATCTTCGAATATAAGTTGCGGCATCCGTTTAACAAATCGGTAGGAATTGAGGGTGAAGAAGCTACCATAAATGTGGGTGAGGAGGTGTGGGTGAAGCCCCCAATGCAAAATTTACCACTCGCTGGGGGAGGGGGGCCATAACGGGAACGCATTCGAAGAACAACCTGATGGTGAATGGCGCTTCCCGGCATATCCTAGACCTGCGTCGTGTAACTCTACAGTGCGCAGTGATGGCAGTGAAGAGGAGGAAGTCGAGATCCAGCAAGAAGCTAACGATGCACCCCAATTCGACTTAGCTCCACATTGTGGTTCTTTACAACTGGGTGAGAATGTCCGTAGTGAACCTAAAACGTCAACCCTCAAGAAATTGTCTCCAACAGGTCTTAACGTGAGATGAGGAGACCTGCTTGGATGACGGATTATGAAGAGCCTCATTCATCTGGGAAGATCAGGGGGGCGTGTGGGGTATATGGTTAGAAAATAAAAACGTCCGGGTGTAACTGAATCGCCCTTTAGGAAAGAAGAAGGAAAGATAGCTAGCTTATTTATATACACGAAGGGCATCTTGGGAAGGCAAGGCATGATGGGAGAATCTATTTTTCCTGTCTCTTCCTTTGTTTTTCTAGATAGAAGGATATAAAAGCTGGGGAAAATTCCCTGGACGGGGAATAAAGAAAAGAGTCGTGAACATCTTCTCTTGAAAAGTATTTCGTGTTGGTGACGTTCAGATTGTGCAGTGTGACATTGGTGGCGAGAAGTCAGGTGTGGTCGATTGGAAAAATTAGGGCAGAAACGTGCTGTTGCCAAGCGAGTGACTCACTCCTTCCCGAACCCCAGAATCCTGATTGTAACCTTATATATATATATATATATATATATATATATATATATATATATATATATATATATATATATATATATATATGCGCGCGTGTGTGTGTGTATGGAGGTGGAGGTGTGTTGGTGTGTACAAATACAACGAAAAAAAAGATGATACACTTATGTACAAACAAGTGATGCATCAGTTCGACCAAACGTAGCAATATTTGAAATCAGGACTCCATATTGACGGTGTTGTATACTGTAGCGATCGTGCAAAATAAACATGCAGTGACAATGGAAAAAAACATATTTAAGTGCAGCATTTAATTTGTTTATTTTTTACCGTACTGCTAAGTGTTTACTACATTTTACAAATAAGTATTATTTCACGATTAAGCGAAAGCCATTATTACCGTAATATATATATATATATATATATATATATATATATATATATATATATATATGTATATATATATATATATATATATCAAGGCAATACAAGTTCAATATTTACCCGATACAACCAAGTACTCCAATCTAATATAAATGTTAAGCTCAATACAAATACAATATGGAGTACACCTTGTTATGAGGAAAAGAAAAGAAATTAAGACTCTAAATTAAAATTTACAAGTAAATTCATTGTTCGAAAGATACTGGGAAGATAATAAAAAAAACTCATTCTGCGGAGTTTCAAAGAATGCTATTCTTCTATTCAGAGGAAAGAAATCAATTAGCAAATTATTATCATAGATGAGCTAGAGATATGCATTAAATGAAACAGCAATTCTCAATGGTTAGTCATAAATTGCACCCAAATACATTGGATCCACATCCACTTTAATAAAGCTAAGAATTTCTAAATACATATCATCATTTAAAAATATAAAACCAAATAGTAACCAGAGAACATTTTTACTACTCTTATAAAAAGTCATTGATCTATGAATATACTTTTCATCATTAATTGGAATATTATCAGTAAATCCAAATCTTATACCCCTGGCTCCTACTTTTGTAACCTCTACTTATCTGAGGTAGTTAGGATAATAAATCCTCAAGCAAAAATGTAATCAACGCTAAAAGTGAGCTGATTTTCTAATGCAAACAACACGCAAAATACAATTATAGCAATTTGAAAATCACTTAGCCTCCACTGAAACATTAACTGCCTAATAAATCGCTTTTCTCTCTCTGATCTTTAAATAGGTTTTATATAATTATTATCTTCATATTTCTTTCTTGACTGCGTTTAAGATTTTTATCTTGTTACTTCCTTTAACTCCTAATCACATAGCATTGATATTATTATAATCAAACTTTATACGATCTTATCATAAACATTCTTATCATTATTACCGTTTTTCTTGCTAGGGCTGATATCGGTACCAATGGGGATCCTGCTATCATATGTACATCGCACGATTGGTATTTTTATTATAAATTTTATTTCATTTTTTTAATCATTTTTAATATTTTTTATGTTTCTTATTAAAATTATTATTATAATTATAATTATATGGTTTATTATTTTTTCAAGTATAATACTTATTAGTAATATATATATATATATATATATATAAATATTTTTAATATTTTTTACCTTTATTATTGTTATCTGTTTTATAGTACTATTGTCTTATTTTGTTTTTCTTTAATTTTATCAATGACTATACTGCTCCAAAATTTTAATTTATAGCATAAATACCAATATCATCAACATATTTCATTGTCATTAATCATTTCATTTATTTTTTACTTTCCAACGATCCGATACTACAATTCCAAACAGTAATAACAACAATGAAATCGATTGAACAATAGAACGGATTAGTAATTTCTCAAGGACTGAAAAACAGGAAATTCATAGACGTAATTACTTTAATATAAACGTTTTCTTTAGTTAAATATTCAAAACGTGCCATGCAATCTAAAACCATCTTTAATTATATTTAAGGTATTTTAATTTTTACTTAAATACTTTTATTCCACATTTATTTTACGGTACACACATAAACTTTAATGTAGTTTGACCTGCATTAATTTGCATATCAATGAATTTACAGCCCCAAAAAGACATAATAAACAGTCTGAAGATGAGAGGAAAAGTGCCATCTGATTGGTAGCAAAGACAAGAAACGAAATGAAAAGTCGTCTGCATGCTGTCACTCGTATTTTGTTTAAATTTGATTACAAGCTATTTCGGCAGAAGTGTATTGCTGCGATTGAGACGAAAGTCAGACTTTATGAAAAGTGTTGTCGTGAAATAGGGTGGTGAAAATACGATTCGGTGGGACTTTATGATGAGGGTCTTCGTCATAAAATGGAACAATTAGAATTCGATTCGGGTTGAACTTTGCATAATGTGTCATCGTAAAATGAGGAGATTAAAGCACGATGCCTGTCGGACTTTATGAAAAGTGCAGTCTTCCTGAAATAGAGAGAGTAAAGTATGATTTGAGTTAAAGTTTACAAAAAGTGTCTTCGTGAACTAAAGAGATCAAAATACGATTTGGGTCGGATTTTTGAAAAGTATCGTCGTCGTTAAATAGAGAGATTAAATATTTTCGGTTGGACTTAATGGAAAATGTTGTCGCTGTAAAAAGGAGAATATCAATTACAATTCGAATCGTATTTTGGAGGCATGGCATCGTTGAGTTATTGTGATTGCTAAATCCGTATTAAAAAGTCAGACATTCAAAATTCGTCGTTAAATGGACGGATTAAAATATGATATAGGTTGGACTTTATGAAACGTGAAATGGAGCAATTAAAATACGATTCAATTCGGACTTAAATTATGGAGAGTATTGAGTTACAATTCGAGCCTGACTTTTTTATTAGAATTTATATGGTCGTGTTTGAAGGGATAGCTGTGTCTAGCTGTGTTCAGAGGTCTGTATTTGGAGGACTAGTTGTGTCTAACTGTTTTTGGACGGCTAGATGTGTCTACCAATGTGCCTGGAGAGCTACTTGTGTCTAGCTCTGTGTTCAGAGGGCTACTTGTGTCTAGCTGCGTTTGGAGGACTAGCTGTGTCTAGCTGCGTTTGGAGGATTTTCTGTGTCTAGCTATGTTTATGGGGCTATTTGTGCCTGGAAGCCGTGGGGATTTGAGTGCCGATCTAGGCACGGCTATATGTGAGATAATCTTTAAGGGTAATAGTGCGTATAGTTTGATATGAATTTATTTGCATATCAATGAATTAACTGCCCCCCCCCAAAAAAAAGACGTTATAGAAGACCGGAAGCGAGAGGACAGGGGTCGAGTAGCTCGCAGCGAAGAGAATTAGCCGAATGTAAAAAGTCAAGCGCATACTTTCAATCACTTATTTTCTTATAAGATTACCAAATTTCTTTAACTTCGGCAAATTCCGGCTCTTTCCGTCGACAATTTCATTAACTACGACATGCTCTCTTTTAACGTTTTTAAAATGACGGAACAAACCAACTTCAGTGCCGTAATTTCAAATAATTTTAGGCACCGTATAATTCACACAGGTGCAGCTAGTTTATTTTTTTGGCGGATTTATGCATACTCTTGGAGTCTGTTGAACGTTTGAGTAAACAGAGAAAATGTGTATATGATTTCCTTGACGTCAAAACCCGGTTGCTTGAAAGAAAAATATTACGAGAATAACATCACACGTCTTTAAATAGATCCGGGTAGATAGCATGGTTCAGACGGAGACAAAGTTGAAATTAGAGAAGATCCCGAATGCGATCTCGTCTCTAGTATTATGGAATGAAAGGAATCATACCGAAGCAGTAAGTGAAATTCACAGACTGTCTTTTTCTGTCATGTTTGCGGTAATTACGCATTGCAAAAGTAATAAGAAATACATCTTTCGTCAAAAATATCGGTAAAAAATAAATATCTCTAAAAGTGAAAATGTGTGTGAGGACAGTTCTCAACCTATATACTCAACGGATCGTTGATCTACAGACTTGAAACTTAGTTTATAGGATATTCAGACATGTTAAAAAATTTTAATCGGTTATAATGAGGTAAAAAGGCTGGGAAGATTGCAAAATTGAATAATTGGTATATAGGAGTGGTCGGTTTTTTATCTTTTTTGTCAACTGTTTTACGAATGCGCATGCGTGTATCGTTCACGTGATAGATAAGTTAGTTGGAAACCGTTTTTTAGAAAAGCGTGTCAAGGTATCCTAATGGTCATCGTACTTGATTTACTGTCTGGTTTCGATCTTAGCTCGAGTATTTTTTTAACTTACAAAAAGTGAACTGTTTTAGAAAAACACAATACTCGCATGCACATTTTCTTTCCATTTATACTCAATTTTTTAAAAGGAATTTAATATATTATTTTAATGCATACAATAGTTCTGTTTATAATAAATACGAATCTGCATTAATAAAAATATTATTTATGCGTATTTTGCGACCAGTAAACGCAGTTAGGTCTGCTAGTATTACTATAAAAGTATAGAATTACGTCCTCAATGAAATTCCTCATGTATAACTTATTATTATCATTTTTGAAGAAGAAGAAGAAGAAGAAGAAGAAGAAGATGAAACCCACTTCTTAATTTAAGTGTGGAATTTGTTTTTCAGATACATGTCAGACAATTTTAGTTGTTTACCCTGTAATATGTTGTCCAATATAAGTCTTTCTAATGCTATTCTTATGTCAAAAGATGGTTAGAACTGAACTATCGCGAGTTGAAAAGACGTGACTCATTTTTGTTTAACTAAAAAAGAAAAAAGACACAAACTCTTGACTTTGATTTTGTTTTCATTCTTTAATATCATAGCATAATATACAGTGGCGCAGTTTCTTGTAAGATCATCGAAATTAAGTTAGGTTGAGCATAATCAGTTACCATTTAGGAATACCAGGCGCTTTGTGTCGAAGGATATCAAAAGTTTCTTGTAAGAAATGCAAAATCCTAACTTCGTCATTTCACCTGACGGGGATATACCAGCGACTTTGGACCACTTGTGAATTTTATATTTCAATAAAACTTCCTCTTTCGAAGGAAGTAGATTCAACATGCCAAGTGTCAGTGCCGCTACTGTACATTGCAAAGGACAGTCTTCTTTATTCGATTTATTGCTGCGAAGTATGGTGGCATGAAAACTACATTACAAATGATGTCGAACATTTCAGCAATAAAGGTGCTTCCGGAAATGAATACTTTTAAATGGAACAAAAAAAGACCGCTGCTCATATAAAAAATGACAAAGAAAGATCTTACCCTGAGAATTGTATTAACCAAAGAAAACAAAGAATAGAGCGTGTAAATAGGTATATAAAGCAGAAAAATGTAAAAAAAAAAAAAAACTCATTATAAAAGTAGATTAAGGATCAGGGTGCGTTAAACATTCTTTCCTCCATTCTGCCACACGACATGCAGATGACCCGCGCAACCATACAGACACAAAGACCCATACTGCTTATTTATATCAGTCTGTGGAAAATGTCCACAATGTTGAATATAAATGTAAGAGAGATGACAAAATATAAGTTTGTAGTTATACCGAGATGCGATTCTCAAGAATGCGAAAAGCAACTGGCTTGAATAGGTAACATCTTTCTTTCCCCGCTTCATTATGCACCCCACTTTTCATTTCTAAGAACAAGTTCGAATTCCCGCAGGAAAATATTAAGTGAAAAATTTTCAATTAATGAAAATCGTTTGAAACCAACAGGCCAAAAAGCCGATACGAACAACGCTTAAATAAACAAAGTTCTCCAAAGATAAAATTTGGCGCACCTTCGAAGAGACAAGAACGTGTGCTTCCTTCCACGTTCTTAGCCGGAAGAGGCGTCAGTTAAAGAATACTTAAAGGTTCAAACACAAGTTCATTATCTCGTACACCCAACACACACACTAACACAACACAGTGCCACACTGCCTAATACTTATATACTACTATGACTTACATATACATAATTTATACTAGCAAATTTATAAACATACACTCCCGGATTTTATATTCAGTGAATATTTTCGCACACTAAAACAGAAATTGTATTAACTTTTTCAAACGAATATTTTTTCACAAAAAATTACTTTTATCTCCTTGTAAACTTATAGTCGTATAAATGTTTTTTAAATTAATAATGCTTTCCTGAATTTTTCATTACAAAAAAATACTAGTCATGTAACCTTAGCACTTGCTAGCTTGTATCCTAATATTTTTTAATGTTTCATTTATTTCAATTTTAATATGCATGCAAAACACTTGTATATGTTTCCGTTTATTTCCTTGTCATAACTTTTATAAACAAATTATATTAACTTTTCTTAAGAATCTTCAAAGATGCACTCAGTCAATTTGGCATTACCAAAGCCAGCTACCATTGCTCAAGCCTACTGTCTAGAATATAACCTGTTGGTCAATTATATCATAATATGACATTTAAACTTGTCAATTAGTTTTTTATGAATTTTCTATAAGGATGTTTTCTGTTGGGCGCAAATGCATATCATTATTTATTTTTCATTTGAATTGGTACATTTTACCTTCCAGAAATACGCCAGTAGAAAGCATATGTTTTAAACTTTTTGTTTAACAGAAACATTATAGAAATAATATAGAAATATTATAATCAAATGAGAAAATCGTGTTAATTTAAAGACAACTAATGTAAGATATCTATTTTAGCACCATGTTCCAGGTCTGCAAGAAGATAGTGGATTTGATGTTTAGAGGAGATGAAGCGTTCTGAATAGAGAACATTCCAGATCCCTCTTTGAAGTTTTATTTTAATGCAAAAGTCTCCGGACAGTATGGAAAGCCACTTGATATGATGAGCTAACAAAAACGAAAGATGATTATTGCAAACATAATATTTATGTTAAACTTAGCCTTGAAAACACCAGCGCTGTACCTAAGAGGGAAACAATAATCAGGAAACGAATTACACAAGATGGCAGTTCTTGGCAAGAAACTACTGCAAGCTTCATTACAATGAGTTATCAAAACAGTGAACTGAGAAAATCAGTAGACCAACGAGTTAAACAATTCGGAACAAAAAAAATAGAAATGAAGAAAGAAAAAAGAAAATAAAACAGTCAATAGATCAGACAATTCTGAACAACACATGCCATAATACTATTTATAAAATAGACTGGGAACCTCGCTCCAATGAGCAAATGTAATATGTGAAAAACTGAAAAAGATTATCTGATACGTTGCTTTTCAAAACTTAAGAAATAACGAGTTGAACAGGTACGCGCATCTTACTTCTGAAAGAAAATGGCTTACTTTAATGTGAAATGTTTACTTAACAAGGGATGTCCTTGAATGTTAAAATGGCGTAACTAAATAAGGTACATTTGGATCATCGACACGCTGAAATGTTATCTACCTTCACTTAAAACCTTACTAAGCTTGGTATTTTGAATCAGTAATTCTATCGTCAAATATGCCAATATGTTTCACTCACTTTTTGTATCGTTCTATTTTCGTAAATATCGTGAAAAAATGCTGACGTCATAATACCGGAAGTAAGGCTGGCATATTACGATTATTTTTTTTATTGAATTTCAAATCTAAAACCCGAACTTCCGGTGATTTGAGTTTTTTTTTTTTTCATTTATTCCTTTATGGAAAAATGCGTTTCCCTAAGGAAATGTGCATGAACCCTGGGAATTTTCCTGGTGTTGATATTTATTTTTCACCCAGAAAGATATATTTTCTTGACTCCTCTTACATTTTGCTATAAATAGAAGCCCGAAATATTTGCATGTATGTTATTGTCTACAGTGCGGCATAATCTCAACAGCCAAAACCACAGTTCTCGATAGATCACCGAAATAAAGCGACGATGAGCCTGGCTAGTACCACATGGATAACCATTTGGAAATGCTAGGCGTTGTATATACCGCGCCGGAAAGCAGACGTATCCAAGTTGATATATGGAGGCGCGTTTAATCCACTTTGAAAGATGCACCCTACATCTTTGTTAAGAGGTGCATCTAAGAGAACGGTTACTCTGATATAAACAACTCTAATATTTATTTTCTGCTTTGTTTGTGGCAGCGACTGCAGCGACTGAGATTAGCAATTGTACCAAAAAGTGTGCTTCGTTCTTTACAAAGCCTTCGTCATTATAAACGAGTCATCTGTCTGGATTTGCGAACAACCTTAGTTGTGTCGACGTAACTCATACATCGAAATCAACGGATATATGATCCTTGTCTACACACACACACACACACACACACACACACACACACACACACACACACACACACACACATATATATATATAGATGGATAGATAGATATGTTTACGTATGTATATATATATATATATATATATATATATAATATATAGACTATTCCAAACATTTTTTCCAGAAAGCAAAGCTTCTTTCTTAGAACTGCATGCCTGTGGAACTCTGTTCCATCTGCCTGTTTCCCACCGGATTACAACTTGGATGTCTTCAAGTCCAACGTTAACAAATTCCTAATGAACCGCCCTTTAAGTTAACACTTCATCAAATCTCCACACTAACGTAATGTACTTGCAATAACCCTTATCCCTGAGTGGCTTCCGGGCCTTTATAAGTGGTGATCACTGTGTAAAAAAAAAATAGTAAAAGGTATATATATATATGTGTATATATATATATATATATATATATATATATATATATATATATATATATATATATACATATATATATTATATATATATATAAACCGTTTACTAAATTCTCTGGAAAAATGTTTTGAATATTCTACCATTCTAGACAATAACTCACTCCTCTATAAAGACCAAAAATATAAAATATTTCCTCAGGTGGAGTATCTGGAATGTATCTCTGGGGACACCATTTCCTGTCTTGACAAAAGTACAAAAGTGAATTTGAAATCTAATGAGGGATACTCTCTCTTCCTCTCTACAACCTTTTTCATAGTGAAGAGACATTGATAACTTTTCTCTGTTATTATTTTCATAGTAAGAGCCTAGCTTTTCTTCAACCCTGGCGTCTCGTTTAAAACATACACAGAAAGAACTCTAGTTACAAACACAGCTACCAACTTCTCTTTCTTACCTTCAACACTAAAAAGCAAACGGTGCTTCCATGAACAGTCTCTTGCTAAAAAGTGCTCTTCCGAGAAAGAAAATACTACAAATATACTTTGCATGCTTGTATTTAAGGCCAATGTAAGCAAATACTTAAGACGCCATCTTCTCCTCATTTTACTCATTGACGCCTATGCTCTAGTTGTAGCGATAATTGCCCGGAGAATAATTACTTTAACCTTTTTTCTTCTAGGAGTTTATTAGTCTTGATAAGATTTCTATGTGTTCAGATGAAACCTAATAGATAACTTGGACATATGTTAAGGTTTGTAGATTATATATATATATATATATATATATATATATATATATACATATATATATATATATATATATATATATATATATATATATATATATATAGTACCAGTAAAAAGAATCTCCATAAAAGCTAAATTTAATGTAACTGTTTAAATAACCTATACAGCATTTTGATTCGACTTTTATTCCTCTATAATTTTACCTGTTTATATTTGACTTTTAATTGAAATATTCTAGTGGTCACTTCAATTTAAAAAAAAATAACTTCGAATTGAGGAGGCTAAAAGAAAGTCCACAGCAAAATATTCGCTTACTCCACCTTTCTGGTTTATCCAATAGAGAAATCGGCCGCAGATTGAAATATGATGGGAAAACGATACGAAAGACTTTGCAAAAGCACCAAAACAAGGGCAGTGTTCGTGATGCCCTTAAATCTGGTCGAAATAGAGTTGGTTCTAACAGAGAAGACAATGTTATCAAGATCTGAAGCCTAAGAAACAGATTTGAAACGGCTTCTCAAATCCAACAACAGTGAAATCTTGTTAAAAAATGCTCTCTTTCTACTGTAAAAAAAAAGATTAAAAGACTTTAATTTACGAGAATATGTTGCAAGACGCAAGCCAATGATTTCTGTAAAGAGCAGAAATCGCTGTCTGGACTTCATCAGATACAATGAAGATCATGACTCATCATACTGGTAAAAAGTGCTTTTTAGCGACAAAAGCAAGTTCAAGAGTGATGGTAGGCAGTACCTCCGTCGGGGGAAAGACGAGGAATTTAATCCTAGATGCTCAGTTTCAACGATGCAAGTTAGTAGAGGTCTAATTTTGGCGTGGAGCATTATTAGTACCAATGGCCCAGGGTCTAGAGTTCGCTTGCAAGGTCGAATTAATTCGACTAAGTACAGTTATATAATTGAGCATTTTCCACCCTACTTGGTCGGAATTTTGATCATAAGCCCATCTTCATGCAGGATAATGCTCCCATTCGTACAGCTGGCAATGTCAAGAGGTTCATGGAAGAGCATGCTATCTCGTGTTTGGATTAACCTGCACGTTCTCCAGGCCTCAATCCTATCGAAAACGTATGGCGTTACATCAAGCAACAGTCCCGCAATGATAAACTTGTTAATTTGGAAGAATTTTGGACAAAAATTAAAGAAAAGTGGGATGCCTTTTCCCCGGAATATTACTACAGTCTTATTCAAGGAATTCCATAAGGATTGCAGGCTGTCAAATCAATTTGTTCCTGTTGTATCTGTGGCGCACAATTAAATAACAATTTTCCATTGTGCGGACATTCTTTTTGCCTCCTTAATTTGAAGTTATTTTTTAGCATTGACGTGGACACTAGAATATTTCAACTAAATGTCAAATATGAACAGGCAAAATCATAGAAGAATAAAAGGCCAATCAAATGAGGTATAGTTTGTTTAAATAGTTACATTAAATTTAGCTTATTTTGCAGTTTTTGAAAAAATTACAAGCGCGGAATTTTTTTTGCCGCCCATATATATATATATATATATATATATATATATATATATATATATATATAAGATTCAAGATGCTAATATTTATATCCTATTTTCCGCTCTGTCTTAATATTTTCAACAGAGACGAGTTCGCAGTCCATTAGTTAAAGAAAGAGTGATTTATTTCCAGGTTATAACTATCCTACTCGATTTATATGTCACTCTCTGATATGGTAATATGTTTAGACGTACAATTTTTCGTAGAGAGGACGACGTAAGTTATTGCTTTATTTCTTTTCTTTATCCTCTCTCTCATTCCCTCTGTTTTCTTTTCGTTATTTTGTCTCCCTGCCACTTCCGACAATTTTCTTCTACCTTCCCCCATCCTGTCTTTCTCTTTTTGTTCTTTTCTCTAGTTTTCTCTCTTGCTATCTCTAAATTACCCGTCTTTTCCTTCTCCTCTCGCCATTTTGTAATGAATAAAATTGGAGCTGGAAATTTACTAAATTATTTAAGGACGCTAAACGCTTACTAGATTCTCGTTTAATGAGGCCGTTTTAAGTTTAAATAGATTTTTAGTAGAATCCAGTTAAATTGTTGGTTATGGTTTTCCTTTAATTTTTGTTATGCTCTATTAGGTATAGACTGAGCAATTCCAGTTAATATTTGAAGCAAAATCGTTTACACTTTAACGGACCATTCTCTCTCGTTATATATATATATATATATATATATATATATATATATATATATATATATATATATAATTTTAAAAGTAAGGCATTCTATTTTTAACTACAAACTGAAAGGTGAGATAACTACTAAGACGGGAGTGGTGCCATTAAGATGATCTATCTATTGTGCCCCAGAATTCATTTTTATACATAGTCACCATTATTCTTAAATCACTTTGCACTTTTGTCAGCCTCTTTTGATGCCTTGGTCTTAATGTCTGAAGCACGCCTTCGTACTCACATTCCTGTCATCACACTGAAATCAATAAACCCATCTTGTTACTGTGCTGACATCAAATGCATCAGTTTCGTAAACGTCTAACAGATGCTAGTGAATGTTAGTCGATTAAAGCTTTCTGCATTTAGTGACTATCTCTTTAAAGCTTTTCTGTATTTAGTGACGTATCTCTACTTCTGCCGGATGCCCATGTTACTTTCTTAGAGTCTTGCACCATCAATATCAACAGAAGAAAAATGAAACTTATGCATAATTTCCATTATCGTGGTAATGCAATTCACAATACCCTTCTGATACATTCGGGCGAAATAATAAGTAAACATTACTTTGGAACGTCAGAAATAACAGAAATGGTTGTTATTATTTGGAAGAAGGGTTTTAGAGGAAATACGAGAAAAAAGGGGGTAAGAGATAATAAGGGGGGGGAGACGGCTATCAACAATAGTTAAGTTTTGAAGGTTAAAATACATTAGATTGTAGTGTGCGGGGGTACCAAATTCAGGTAGGCGTTGTTGGAGATATATGGATATAGGGAGGGGGAGATAAGGATGTCAAAAGGGGAGGAAGGGGAGAGGAATTTACATTCTAGGTTTTAGATTTGGCTGCTTTTGGTTGTTTAGGCCGGCACTGGAGTATACGAAATAGATGAGAGAGAGAGAGAGAGAGAAAGACAGAGAGAGAGGGAGAGAGAGAGAGAGGGAGAGAGAGAAAGGGGGAGAGAAAGGACTTGTGTACGTGTCATATGCGTTTGACAAGTAAGAGGTTCTATATTGAATGTTCGTAGAAGACACGATCAGTCGATTTGTTCATTTAAGTTGCCAATGAGTTGTTTTTAGGTAGTTAAGAGTTAATACATATGCCAACACAAGCGCATATACGAATAATTACACACACATACACATGCACATATACACACATCCACACACAGATACATACGCACAAACATATATATATATATACAATATATATATAGATATATACAATTTATATGCAAACATACATGCATCTAAACGCATACATACATACACATACACACATAATCATATACGTAAATACATACACATAGACATATATACATATTTATATACACATATATATGTATGTGTATATATGTATATATATGTGTATATATACATATATATGTATATATGTGTATGTATTTATGTATATGAGTATGTGTGTGTATGTATGTATATACATACATACACACATACTCATATACATAAATACATACACATATATACATTTAAATTTTTTTTTTACACAGTGATCACCACTTATCAAGGCCCGGAAGCCACTCAGGGATAAGGGTTATTGCAAGTACATTAAGTTAGTGAGGAGATTTGCTGAAGTGTTTACTTAAGGGGGCGGTTCATTAGGAATTTGTTAACATTGGACTTGAAGACATCCAAGTTGTAGTCCGGAGGGAAGCAGGCAGACGGAACAGAGTTCCACAGACGTGCAGTTCTAGGAAAGAAGCTTTGTTCGTGGAATCCGCGTTTTGATTTAGGCACAGATAAAGAGTGGGGGAAATTTTTCACAGTGGATTCAGCTAGACGGGTGTTTTTCGTGAAAGATTGGCGAGGGGGGGGGGCCAGAGATTGCATCTATGTTTGCATGTACATTATATATATATATATGTGTGTGTGTATGTGCGTATGTAAATGTATGAAGATGTGTGGGTATGTACATGTGTATGTGCGTGTATGTATGCGTATATGCGGGTTTGTAGCCATATGTATTAACTCTTAACTACCTAAAAACAACTCATTGTCAACTCAAATGAACAAATCGAACTATAGTGGCTTCTACGAACATTTAATATGGAATGTCTTACTTGTCAAACGCATATGACACGTACATACTACTAATAGTCATGATATTGATACTAGTAAGAATAAAAAGAGTAATAATGATATTTCCACTGAGAAACATATTATACAAGCTATGATGATATGATGTTGCACAACTAACACTCAAGATAAGAATAATAGTCCGATCAATACAAGTAATATAAACTATCAGCTCTCGTCTAAAAAAATCTGATTTTTTTTTAATTTTTAATTTTATGTAGATTGGTAGGAATACATATGTATATGTATGTACATACGGTTTATTGTGACGTCATATAACCGGAAAATACGCTAGTATCTGCGGCTATATTTTGTTGCATTTCAAAACTAAATACCCAACTTCCGGCGATTTCATTTCAATCGTTTAGAACTTATCTTTTGCCCTTTTCGTTAAAATTTGCAGTGCATTCCCACCGCTATTGACCCTGTGTTCTTTTCCCCGTTCTTTTCATAAACACAAAGCTTTCATTACGCTTAAAAAAAGATGATTATGAAGAAATACAGTTGACGCCAACATAATTAACAAGAGTATCCATCTTATTCAATTAATCAATGCCAACAGCTAAATAATGGATACGTGCATTCAAACCTAAAAGTTTCAGAGAATGGGTATTTTTATTGTAGCACATGGATGACAGAAAGTAGTTCAAGAAATGAGAATATTTACAGTTGACATGATGTGCCGAGTTATTTACAAGGAAGGAACACATGAATGATACAAATAAAATCTATCAGTATTTGTTCGATATTACTTGAGTTTATGTGTCACAACTGCCAAGATCAGAAGTAATATTAATATATCTGCACCTTCATTTACTTACGTTCAAAGTCATACCGTTAATGGTACGAGTAACTCATTCTATTGTTTTCATGCTAGAAGGCACATGCTGTTAAAAGGGTCAAGTAACTCCGCTATAAACCCAAAACGAGCTTACCACCGTTGATCGTTTACTATCGTCCTAACAGATACTAAGTTTCGGAATACTGAAAAGATTCTAATCCTCATTTATGAATCAATCATGCATCGAGTATTGTTACCACACACGGGCTGTTATATCTACTGCTCTCTTATTCTAAGACAAGGGTCCAAAGGAGGTTTAAATCTAATAGGCCCCGCTCTATAGGCCAAGTACCAACCTCTGTCTCAACACTTCACTATCCTATCCCCCTATCTGTCTTACAAGTACTTTAATGGAATATGCTCTGATGAATTCATAGCACTTGTGTCCCGTGGATGTATATGACCCCGGCTAACCAGACAGACTGAAAAATCCCCCCTTCACTATTGACGTTGTTAGACGTCGGGAAACCTTCTTCTCAAATTGTTTTGTGCTCGGGCTGCTAGACTTTGGAATTATCTCCCTGATTCCTGCTTCCCTGATAATATAACCCTGCAGAAGTTTAAATGTTACGTGAACAGACAACTTGCTGCCTAACTCCCCATGCTCCCCTGTTAGGTACCGTCCCAAATAGTAGCCACTTACGTTCCAAATGGAAACGTGTCTTGTTTAAAGTAAAAAAGAAAGTAAAAATCCTAAAACGATTTATAACTTTCTTTAACGCCATTATACTTATTCTATCACTAAATGCATTCATATTAGTTTTTACAACAAAGTTTAATACTTAGTTTTTATAATATTTGTAATGCACTTTTAATTATTAATGGGTCACCTCTTATCGAGTACGAATGTTTATTTTAGTTGATGTATATATTCCTTGGGGAATCTAACAAGCTTTTTTTTGGATGCTCAATCTTTTGTAGTTGGTTGAGCGTTAATTTCTATAGATAAGAAGTCGCTATGCTGACAAGAGATTCTTGATGATCTTGGCGTCTCAACGTTCATAGAAGTTGTATACAAATATCTTCAAAGGTCTGATTGTTTCTTTGAGTCCTTACTACTTTTGCTATCTACACGGGCGTTTATCTTCTCTTTGAATATTTTTATCCGGATTCTAGTAAATCTATACACTGACGGTTTGGGTAGAGAAAGTTAGTTTACTTAATAGAAAGTATGCTACTTTTGAAATTTCCCTTGAAAAATCAATACTAATCTCAATAATCCGTGAAAAGTGAAATACTGCATATGTAAACTGTTTTGAAGTTTACTTAATGATTATTGTGTTAGCATTACTAGGTTATTTAGAATCTTGTGACCCTCGAAATAATCTGATAGGTTCCGCAGTGTCGACTAAGCTCCAACCTCTGTCCTATCCCCACAATGTTGTATTTCTGTGCCATTTTTACAATATCTATAGAGACTGAAGAGGGGGTTCTGTTGCTAAACGTGTTTGTCGCTATTTCGAGGGAACTCATGCGCAATGAGTTCATCAGAGTGTATTTCATTACAATAATTGTAAAAATGGCACAGAAATATAGCATTGTGGCGATAGGACAGAGGTTGGAGCTTAGTTGACACTGCGGAACCTATCAGATTATTATTAGATTACAGAAAACTTTCGTATTTAATAGCTTTATCCTTCGAAGTGCTAGACTTTGGAATTCCCTCCCAGTTACCTGCTTTCATGAATATACTGACATGCAGAAGATTAAATGTATTGTAAACTTTGCTTTTCTTTTCTAAACATGATCTAAAATAGTAAACATGGTCCAAAATAATAGCCTCTTACGTCCAAGTGGCTATATGTCTTGTTTAAGGTAAACATGATAAAAAAGATTGCCTCCTAGACACAATCCTCAAGTGTCTTCGATCTCTGACATGATTTTATTTTACCCTACAAGTAGATATTAACCAAATATTCCAAATGACGTAATATTCGAAGTCCAAATAATATACTCTAGACGCAGCAGTATACTGGCTCGTACGAGAAATGCTGCCCCTTATCTAAGTTTTCTTATATCAAGTAACAGCACATAGATACACATCTAGACTTGACGAACTCTTGTCCTGGAACCGAAAAAAGCAAGACTACAAGAAAGATATATTATATTTACTAGTTGATTGGAGAGAAAATAAAACTAATGTTCAAAACCACTTTCGGAACACAACGGGCAAAGTAGACGTGAATGGAATATTCGAATATCTCTGTGTTTCCTATAAAGAACAAATGTTAGCCGAGAAGAAACTTCATGATTTCTTAGAACTTCGACTGAAGTAAAATTATCCCTCCCCACATGTGGGGGAGAGTTTGTGTGTCCACTAGACATCATCCTATAATATTCTCGGTTAATCTCTTTGACATGATGGTGTTTTACTAGTAAATAAGATTCCAAATTTCAAAAAATAATTTCAAATACATCAAAACCTAAATACGATTCTCTTTTTATGCCCAATTTTTGGCACATTCAGACAGACACTGGTGCAGCATCTCCAAGTGATGCTGTTAATAAGCTGTATATTTTACCAGACCGAATGCATTGGGCAAGAATAAAAGTATACCACAATTAAATATAAACTATAACATGGTTAAGTATATTATTTGGAAAAAATGTTATTAATCTTCAATTCTTTCAATACTCACGCTTTGAGAATAACCTTACATAAATACTCGGATATCTATGTATTTTATAAACAAATCAAATATTGGCCCTAGAAATGGTATCTTTTATTTCTGAGATCTAAATTAAGTAAAATTTAAAAAAGAGAATACACTGACGTACTTATAATTACATGTCGTATTCGTTATTTATTCTGACTATGGATTTCTGCAATGAACAAAAACACGAATCAACCGGAGTCAACTAAGCATGTAACATGTTTCATAATTTTGAGAGATGAGGAAATATTATTTATATTATTTATATTATTTATATTATTTGGATTATTAATATTATTTGGATTATTTATAGTATTTATATTATTTATATTATTTATATAATTTGGATTATTTATATTATTTATATTATTTATATTATTTATATTATTTATATTATTTGGATTATTTATATTATTTATATTATTTGGATTATTTATATTATTTATATTATTTATATTATTTGGATTATTTATATTATTTATATTATTTATATTATTTATATTATTTGGATTATTCATATTATTTGGATTATTTATATTATTAATATTATTTATATTATTTGGATAATTTATATTACTTATATTATTTATATTATTTATATCATTTGGATTATTTATATTATTAATATTATTTATATTATTTGGATTATTTGGATTATTTATATTATTTGGAATATTTATATTATTTATATTATTTGGATTATTTGGATTATTTATATTATTTGGAATATTTATATTATTTATATTATTTGGATTATTTATATTATTTATATTTTTTATATTATTTATATTATTTATATTTTTTATATTATTTATATTATTTGGATTATTAATATTATTCATATTATTTATATTATTTATATTATTTGGATTATTTATATTATTTGGATTATTTATATTATTTATATTATTTATATTATTTGGATAAATGATATTATTTATATTTTTTGGATTATTTATATTATTCATATCATTTGGATTATTTATATTATTCATATTATTCATATTATTAATATTATTAATATTATTTTGATTATTTATATTATTTATATTATTTGGATTAATTATATTATTTACATTATTTGGATTATAATTATTATTTATATTATTTGGATTATTTATATTATTTGGATTATTTATATTATTGATATTATTTATATTATTCATATTATTTATAATATTCATATTATTTGGATTATTTATATTATTTATATTATTTGGATTATTTATATTATTTGGATTATTTATATTATTTGGATTATTTATATTATTCATATTATTTATATTATTCATATTATTTGGATTATTTATATTATTTATATTATTTATCTTATTTGGATTATTTATATTATTCATATTATTCATATTATTAATATTATTAATATTATTTTGATTATTTATATTATTTATATTATTTGGATTAATTATATTATTTATATTATTTGGATTATTAATATTATTTATATTATTTGGATTATTTATATAAATTGGATTATTTATATTATTTATATTATTTATATTATTCATATTATTTATATTATTCATATTATTCGGATTATTTATATTATTTATATTATTTGGATTATTTATATTATTTGGATTATTTATACTATTTGGATTATTTATATTATTCATATTATTTATATTATTTATATTATTTGGATTTTTTATATTATTTACATTATTTGGATTATTTATATTATTTATATTATTTGGATTATTTATATTATTTATATTATTTGGATTATTTATATTATTTATATTATTTGGATTATTTATATTATTTATATCATTTGAATTATTTATATTATTCATATTATTCATATTATTTATATTATTTATATTATTTGGATTATTTATATTATTTGGATTATTTATAATATTCATGTTATTTATATTATTTGGATTATTCATATTATTTATATAATTTAAATTATTTATATTATTTATATTATTTATATCATTTGGATTATTTATATTATTCATATTATTTATATTATTTGTATTATTTATATTATTTGGATTTTTTATATTATTTATATTATTTATATTATTTATATTATTTGGATTATTTATATTATTTATATTATTCATATTATTTATATTATTTGGATAATTCATATTATTTATATTGTTTGGATTATTTGGATCATTTATATTGTCTATATTATTTTGATTATTTATATTATTTATATAATTTATATTATTTATATTATTTGGATCATTTATATTGTTTATATAATTCATATTATTTATATTATTTGAATTATTTGGATTATTCATATTATTTGGATTATTTATATTATTTGGATTATTTATATTATTTATATTATTTGGATTATTTATATTATTCATATTTCTTATATTATTTGGATCATTTATATTATTTGATATTTTTCATATTATTTATATTATTTATATTATTCATATTATTTATATTATTTGGATTATTTGGATTATTTATATTATTTATATTATTTGGATTATTTATATTATTCATATTATTCATATTATTTATGTTATTTGGATCATTTGTATTATTTATATTATTCATATTATTTATATTATTTGCATTATTTGGATTATTCATATTATTTATATTATTTATATTATTTTGATTATTTATATTATTCATATTATTTATATAATTTATTTTTGTTGGATTATTCATATTATTTGGATTATTTATATTATTTGGATTTTTTATATTATTTATATTATTCATATTATTTATATTATTTGGATTATTTATATTATTTATATTATTCATATTATTTATCTTATTTATTTTATTTGGATTATTTATATTATTTGGAATATTTATATTATTCATATTATTTATATTATTTATATTATTTGGATTATTTATATTATTTATATTATTGGGATTATTTATATTATTTATAATGTTTATATTATTTATATTATTTATATCAGTTGAATTATTTATATTATTCATATTATTCATTTTATTTATATAATTTATACTATTTGGATTATTTATATTATTTGGATTATTTATAATATATACATTATTCATATTATTTATATTATTTATATTATTTGGATTATTTATATTATTTGGATTATTTATATTATTCAAATTATTTATATTATTTGTATTATTTATAATATTTATATTTTGGATTATTTATATTATTAATATTATTTGGATTATTTATATTATTTATATTATTTATATTATTTGGATTATTTATATTATTCATATTATTTATAATATTTATATTATTTGGATTTTTTATATTTTTTGGATTATTTATATTATTTATATTATTTATATTATTTGGATTATTTATATTATTTATATTATTCATACAATTTATATTATTTGGATCATTTATATTATTTGGATTATTCATATTATTTATATTATTTGGATTATTTGGATTAGTCATATTATTTACAATTTTTATATTATTTGGATTATTTATATTATTTATATTATTAATATTATTTATATTATTTGGATCATTTATATTGTTTATATTATTCATATTATTTATATTATTTGGATTATTTGGATAATTCATATTATTTGGATTATATATATTATTTGGATTATTTATATTATTTATATTATTTATATTATTTATATTATTGTGATTATTTATATTATTCATATTATTTATATTATTTATATTATTGGGATGATTCATATTTTTTGGATTATTTATATTATTAATATTATATATATTATTTATATTATTTGGATTATTTATATTATTTATATTATTCATATTATTTAAATTATTTGGATTATTAATATTATTTACATTATTCATATTATTCATATTATTTGGATTATTTATTTTACTCATATTATTTATATTATTTGGATTATTTATATTATTTATATTTTTTGGACTATTTATATTATTCATATTATATATATTATTTTTATCATTTATATTATTTATATTATTTATATTATTTGGATTATTTATATTATTTATATTTTTTGGATTATTTATATTATTCATATTATTTATATTATTTGGATTAATTATATTATTTATATTATGTGGATTATTTATATTATTTATATTATTTGGATTATTTATATTATTTATATGATTTGGATTATTTATATTATTTATATTATTTATATCAGTTGAATTATTTATATTATTCATATTATTTATATTATTTATAATCTTTATATTATTTGTATTATCTATATAATTTGGATTATTCATATTATTTATATTATTGGGATTATTTGGATTATTCATATTATTTGGATAATTTATATTTTTTATATTATTCATATTATTTATATTATTTATGTAATTCATATTATTTATATTATTTATATTATATATGTAATTTGGATTATTTATATTATTCATATTATTTATATTATTTATATTATTTGGATTATTTATATTATTTGGATATTTTATATTATTTATATTATTCGTATTATTTATATTATTTATATTAATAATATGATTTAAATTATTTATATTATTTATATTATTTTGATTATTTTTATTATTTGGATTGTTTATATTATTTATATTATGCATATTATTTATATTATGTATATTAATCATATTATTTAAATTATTTATATTATTTATATTATTTGGATTATTAATATTATTTTGATTATTTATATTATTTATATTATTCATATTATTTATATTATTTATATTATTCATATTATTTATATTATTTAAATTATTTATATTATTTATATTATTCATATTATTTATATTATTTATATTATTTGGATTATTTATATTATTTGGATTATTTATATTATTTATATTATTTGGATTATTTATATTATTTATATTATTAGGATTATTTATATTATTTATATTATTTGGATTATTTATATTATTTATATTATTTTGATTGTTTACATTATTTATAATATTTATATTATTTATATCATTTGAATTATTTATATTATTCATATTATTCATATTATTTATATAATGTATATTATTTGGATTATTTATATTATTTGGATTAATTATAATATTCATATTATTTATATTATTTGGATTATTCTTATTATTTATATTATTTGGAGTATTTATATTATTTATATTATTTGGATTATTTATATTATATGGATTTTTTATATTATTTATATTATTTGGATTATTTATATTATTTATATTATATATATTTTTTATATTATTTGTATCATTTGGATTATTTATATTATTCATATTATTTATATTATTTATATTATTTGGATTTTTTATATTATTTGGATTATTTATATTATTTATATTTTTTATATTATTTATATTACTTGGATTATTTATATTATTTATATTATTCACATTATTTATATTATTTGGATCATTCATATTATTTGGATTATTCATATTATTTATATTGTTTGGATTATTTGGATCATTTATATTGTTTATATTATTTTGATTATTTATATTATTTGGATTATTTATATTATTTATGTAATTCATATTATTTATATTATTTGGATCATTTATATTGTTTATATTATTCATATTATTTATATTATTTTGATTATTTCGATTATTCATATTATTTGGATTATTGTTATTATTTGGATTATTTATATTATTTATATTATTGTGATTATTTATATTATTCATATTTTTTATATTATTTGGATCATTTATATTATTTGGATTTTTCATATTATTTATATTATTTATATTATTCATATTATTTATATGTTTTGGATTATTTGGATTATTCATATTATTTATATTATTTATATTATTTGGATTTTTTATATTATTCATATTATTCATATTATTTATATTATTTGGATCATTTGTATTATTTATTTTATTCATATTATTTATATTATTTGGATTATTTGGAGTATTCATATTATTTATATTATTTATATTATTTTGATTATTTATATTATTCATATTATTTATATTATTCATATGATTTGGATTATTCATATTATTGGGATTATTTATATTATTTGGATTATTTATATTATTTATATTATTCATAATATTTATATTATTTGGATTATTTATATTATTTATATTATTCATATTATTGATCTTATTTATTTTTTTCGGATTATTTATATTATTTGGAATATTTTTATTATTTATATTTTTTTTTTTATATTATTTGGATTATTTATATTATTTATATTTTTTGGATTATTTATATTATTTATATTATTTGGATTATTTATATTTTTTATATTATTTGATTATTTATATTATTTATATTATTTGGATTATTTATATTATTTATAATCTTTATATTTTTTATATTATTTATATCATTTGAATTAGTTATATTATTCATATTATTCATATTATTTATATAATTTAACTATTTGGATTATATATATTTTTTGGATTATTTATAATATTTATATTATTCATATATTGTATATTATTTATATTATTTGGATTATTTATATTGTTTGGATTTTTTATATTATTCATATTATTTATATTATTTGGATTATTCATATTATTTATATTATTTGGATTATTTATATTTTTTATATTATTTATATTATTTGTATTATTTATAGAATTTGGATTATTTATATTATTAATATTATTTATATTATTTATATTATTTGGATTTTTTATATTATTTGGATTATTTATATTATTGTTTTTATGCATATTATTAGGATTATTTATATTATTTATATTATTCATATTATTTATATTATTTCGATCATTTATATTATTTGGATTATTCATAATATTTATATTGTTTGGATTTTTGTGATTATTCATATTATTTTGATTATTTATATTATTTGGATTATTTATATTATTTATATAATTCATATTAATTATATTATTTCGATCATTGTTTATATTATTCATATTATTTATATTATTTGGTTATATGGATTATTCATATTATTTGGATTATTTATATTATTTGGATTATTTATATTATTTATATTATTTGGATTATTTATATTATTCATATTATTTATATTATTTGGACCATTTATATTATTTGGATTATTCATAATATTTATATTATTTGGATTATTTTGATTATTCATATTATTTATATTATTTATATTATTTGGATTATTTGTATTATTTATATTATTCATATTATTTATATTATTTCGATCATTTATATTATTTATATTGATCATATTATTTATATTTTTTTGATTATTTGGATAATTCATATTATTTGGATTATTTATATTTTGTGGATTATTTATATTATTTATATTATTCATATTATTTATATTATTTGGATTATTTATATTATTCATATTATTTATATTATTTATATTATTTGGATTACTCATATTATTTGGATTATTTATATTATTTGGATTCTTTATATTATTTTTATTATTCATATTATTTATATTATTTGGATTAATTATATTATTTTTATTATTCATATTAATTATATTATTTGGAGTAGTTATATTACTCATATTCTTTATATTATTTGGATTATTTATATTATTTATATTTTTTGGACTATTTTTATTATTCATATTATTTATATTATTTAAATTATTTATATTATTTATATTTTGTATATTATTTATATTTTTTATATTATTTTTATTATTTGGATTATTTATATTATTTATATTATTGGGATTATTTATATTATTCATATTATTTACATTATTTGGATTAATTATATTGTTTATATTATTTGGATTGTTTATATTATTTATATTATTTGGATTAATTATATTATTTATATGATTTGGATTATTTGTATTATGTATATTATTTATATTATTTGGATTATTTATATTATTTGGATAGTTTATATTATTTATGTTATTCATATTATTTATATTATTTATATTATTGTTATTAATCATATTTTTTAAATTATTTATATTATTTTTATTATTTATATTATTTGGATTATTTATATTATTTTGATTATTTATATTATTTATATTGTTTATATTATTCATATTATTTATATTATTTATATTATTCATATTATTTATATTATTTGAATTATTTATATTATTTATACTATTCATATTATTTACATTATTTATATTATTTGGATTATTTATAGTATTTGGATTATTTTTATTATTTATATTATTTTGATTATTTATATTATTTATATTATTTGGATTATTGATATTATTCATATTATTCATATTATTTATATTATTTATATTATTTGGATAATTATTATTATTTATATTATTCATATTATTTATATTATTGGGATTATGTATATTATTTATATTATTCATATTCTTTATATTATTTGGATCATTTAATATTTTTGGATTATTAATATTATTCATATTATTTATATTATTTTGATTATTTGGATTATTTATATTATTTGGAATATTTATATTATTTGGATTATTAATATTATTTATATTATTTATACTATTTGTATTATTTGGATTATTTATATTATTCATATTATTTATATTATTTATATTATTGGGATTATTTATATTATTTGGATTATTTATATTATTCATATTATTTATATTATTTATATTATTTATATTATTCATATTATTTATATTAATCATATGATTTTAATTATTTATATTATTTATATTATTTGGATTATTTATATTATTTGGATTATTTATATTATTTGTATTTTTCATATTAGTTATATTACTTATACTATTTATATTATTCATATTATTTATATTATTTTGATTATTTATATTATTTAAATTATATATATGATTTATATTATTCATATTGTTGATATTATTTTTATTATTTGGATTATTTATATTATTTATATTATTCATATTGTGTATATTATTTATATTATTTGGATTATTTATATAAATCTTATTAATTATATTATATATATTATTCATATTATTTATATTATTCATCTTATTTGGATTATTTATATTATTTATATTATTCATATAATTTATATTATTTGGATTATTTATATAATTTGGATTATTTATATTATTCATATTATTTAAATTATTTGGATTATTTATATAATTTGGATTATTTATAGTATTAATATTATTCCTATTATTTATATTATTTATATTATTCATATTATTTGGATTATTTATATTATTTGGATTATTTATATTATTTACATTGTTTATATTATTTGGATTATTTATATTATTTATATTATTGGTATTATTCATATTATTTATATTATTTGTATTATTTCTATTATTTATATTATTTGGATTTTTTATATTATTTATATTATTTATATTATTTATATTATTTGGATTTTTTATATTATTTGGATTATTTATATTATTTATATTATTCATAAGGTTTTTTTTTATATTATTTGGATTATTTATATTATTTATACTATTTATATTGTTTATATTATTTATATTATTCATATTATTTATATTATTTGGATTATTTATATTATTTATGCTATTCATATTATTCATATTATTTATATTACGTCTATTATTTATATTATTTGGATTATTTATATTTTTTATATTATTCATATTATTTATATTATTTATATTATTTGGATTATTTTTATTATTTATATTATTTAGATTATTTATATTATTTATATTATTCATAATGTTTATTTTATTCATATTATTTGGATTATTTATATTATTTATACTATTCATATTATTTATATTATTTATATTATTCATATTATTTATATTATTTGGATGATTTTTATTATTTATGTTATTCATATTATGCATATTATTTATATTATTTATATTATTGATATTATTTGGATTATTTATATTATTTATATTATTCATATTATTTGGATTATTTATATTGTTTGTATTATTTATATTATTTGGATTAATTTTATTATTTATATTATTTATATTATTTATCTTATTTTTAGTATTTTTATTATTTGGATTATTTATAGTATGTATATTATGCATATTATTCATATTATTTATATTATTTGGATTATTTATATTTTTTGGATTATTCATATTATTTATATTATTTATATTATTTATATTATTTGGATTATTTATATTATTTGCATTATTTATATTATTTATATTGTTCATATTATTTATATTATTCATAAAGTTTATATTATGTATATTATTTGCACTATTTGGATTATTGTTCTCATCTAGAGTTTTATTCTCACATCGTTTCGGCAGATTCAAACACCGATCTTGTAGAACTCGAAAGCTTTCCGTGGAACTCGGAAATCCGCACAAACCCGTGGCATAGTTGATAGAGTACTTGATTGAATATAGTGGTAAGTTACACTCTTGTGGAGTTTAAAGGTTCAATCCTCAGTGCCGATGCAACTCCAAAAATACAATTGCGAATTACTGAGGTCTTCTACCCAGTCATAAGGCTTCTTTCTTTGAACTACACGCCTGTGGAACTGTCTTGCGTTTTCCTGCTTTCCAGCTGACTACAATATGGTTGTATTCAAGTCGAACGTAAACAAGTTTTTGATGAGCCGTTTCATATAAGTTAACAAATTTACCGAATTTCCATTACTAACGATTACTATAGTCTCCAATTGTCTACTGTACACTCTTTAACCTTTATCCTCGAGTGGTCTCTTGCTCTGATAAGTGGTGATGCCTATGTAAAAAAAAAAACAAAAAAAAAACGAGAGTATGTTACGGGAATTAAAGAAAATGTTCCATTCGAAATTCCTTGCAGATCCCTGAGTTCTACAGAAAGATCCTTGAGTTCGACAGAGATTCCTGAGTTCGCTAGGAAAATTTCTAAGTTCGTCAAGATATACCTTAAGAAGGTCGGAATTTACATCAGCTGAAACAGTATACTCATAATTACAAATACGTATTCGCTATTCTCTCTGACTACGATGTCTGGGATTATCAAAAACACGAATCTACGAAAGTTAATTTTTGCATGTTATGAAGATAATCAAATGTTTTCGAATGATAAAAATCAAAATGCTGCACTCCATTTTGTTCTAATTGAATATTATTAAATCTTGTAAAGTAATGCCGCTTATTTTGTATTCCGCCCGAATGGATCAGAGTAGATTGCTAATTGCATTTAAATGATGACTAAACTTATACATTTATGACCTGAAATTTTTATCTCTGTGTTGCAGATATTGACAGTGTGAGTCTCTCAGGAAGTACCTCTGTCATGAACGTGCGTTAGAAGCAGAGATGAGTCATTACATTTCTAGCAAAAGTGTATTGAGAATGGTGGTGACTATGTAGAAAAATATATTTTGGATTACAAAATGTCGCTTGTTTTAATGATACTTCTCCCGTCGTTGAAGCTCTTTTACTCTCCGCGTTAAAAAATAGGAGGCTTTATCTTGTAACGAATATAATGTTACTAAATTATTTATTGTATTATCAGTATCTGTGCTAATGCCAAGGAAAAGAGTCATAATTCCTTGTAAAATTCAGCATTTCTGATGAGTTTTTAGTTGTTCAGAAGTAATTCTTCGTAGGAGATCTCATTTTGTAATAATATTCCCAATTAAACACAATATATAAAATCATCTTAACTATTTTCCATTTTGATAGTTCCAACATCATCACGTTAATCCAATGTTCTTACAATTATTTTCTAATTCATCGAATGAGATTCGAACGTGTGGTTCTTATTCTGATCTGGAAATTACTTAAAATTATTTTTGGATATTATTTCATGCGGTCTGTATATACATATAACATAAAACGGATAATTAATGGTTGGTAGGTACGTAGACCGTTGTTGATGACAATGTTTTAGGGACACAGACAACTCTTTCGCTGTAGAATTCTAATTAATTTAAATGCTCATCTTAAAATGTTGACTGTTCAGTAAAGAGAAATCATGTCTCATGAGCGGAGATTGAACGCTATCTGCTGGCCCAATACAAGAACATTATAAACCATGAGACAAAAATTGATCTATAATTTGCATTAAATAACATCGGTCATTATTAATTGGTGAAAAAACTTCTACTTATACATAAAAGAAACTTTCCTTACGTACGTGTGTGTGTGTGTGTCTGTGGTGTAGTGTGCGCGCGCGCCGCGCGCGTGTGTGTGTCTGTGTGTGTGTGTCTGTGTGTGTCTGTGTGCGTGTAGAGTTCAAAACAGTTGGGTCGATTTTTATGACATTTCACAAAAATATACTCTATGTGTCTGTGAGTGTTCTTAGATAGGGTTTTAACGGAATGCCTCTGATAGATATTGAAAATAGATAATCGATAATCCGAAAGTTTGATTAAAGCATGTAACAGGCCGATTTTGAACAAAGATAACACCTTTTAAAGACTAACATCGCAAGTGCATTTGAGAAGTTTTATAATCGCACAAGTAGAAAGGCTCTGCGTATAAAATCAACAGTAGTTTCTTTGATAAGACAAGAACGCGTTCGAAATGAATGTTTCTATTTAGGGCACAAGTTAACCATGATATCTGACTTTTGAATTGTAAATTTTAATTAAACCCATTATGTAAAATGATGAAATAATTATACATAATCAACAGTAATTTCTCCACATTGCAATATAGACTATAATGTCTTACGAATTAAGTCACTGGGGAAAGGCATGTGAAGTTTCCTCCCCAACATGAGCAGGCAATCAATCGATTTGATTGAAAAATGGGCAATTTCACAGTTTTCGATGACAATAAAAGTATTGCATGAAACATGAGTTGATTCTCATTCAATTCTGGGCAACGTGGGATCTCTTGCTTGTATTTTTATTATAATTAACGTTCCTCTATTTGTTTTTAAATATGCGGACACGTAATATCTATTGTCGGATTATTTAAATTGTTTTTATTAATTATTCAACCAAAACAAGGCTTATACGTAAGAGGCTATTATTTAGGTGCATGTCTACAAAATCAATTTGTTGGGACTTGGATGAGCAGTTAGATGTTTGTTTGTTTGTTTTGCATTTAAATTTCTCCAAATAAGTAAGATCAGCGAAGCTGGAGACAGAAATGGAATTCCAAAGTTTAGCCGCTAGTGGAAAGAAACTACTAGAGTAGAAAGCTTTACGGTATCTAAGGCCCTCTACAGTAAAGGTGTGGGGTTATAATGTCTGTCGGGTTGGTCAGGAAAATGTATGTCAAGGGGGATACAAGTAATAGGAGTTAATCAGAACACATCTAGTTAGACAATATCGATTGATAAATGGTGTTTAGCAGCACCAGCCATTATTTATCGCTTTAGTTAAATATAATAGTCGATATTATATAACACTGTTAATCCTTTTAATTAATAACCTTTCATTTGTTTATAAATATACGGACACAATATTCCTATTATAATAAGGATGGTTTTGTTAGAGCATTTAAGTTGAGCCAGAGTATTCATTGAATACAAAGAGAATAAAATTTCGTCTGAAGATCGAACTGTTTTTAAGTAATAAAGGCCTGACGTGAGTGACTAATGCTATTCGTAAATATTGTATTTCGTGTAGAGGTCTGAAAGTTGTGAATCGAGTCCTTTCCCAACGGAAGATGAGAAGGCGATAAGCGAGGGGTGGCTGTGTGGGTCGGGCTGCCGGTTGTTTCCGTTTGCAATGTTCACATTATCAGCGTTTCCTTTCCAGAAGGTTCGCTCAACATAAAATCAGTTTAATATATTTACAAAAAATGCGATTAATCTTTCGACTGGAATGCTTGTCTGGGTTTTCGACCTTAAAATACGAACAAAGCAATAAGCAAACGCGACTGAGCAGACTGTTGCTTACTATTCAGAACCGCACACGCACACAAACACACGTGCGTGAACACACATAGACCATCGATGTCTGACTTACACGTATGAAAATGCTTGCATACCTAAAACAACAAACATGTACACATTTTCGCATAAGGCACACACACAAGTACAATAAAACACTTACACATACGTAGACTTGCTTTCAAGCATCAAAACATTATATATAATATTAAATGTTATACTCACTGATATGCAGCTGCTTAACACAATTTCATTTATACATATCCCCTTTTTTAATATGAGAGTCACCGCTTATCAAGGCCCAAAGTCCATTGGCGGCTAAAAGATTAATGAGTGAGACAACACTGGTTACTAGGGCTTAATTATTTAAGAACTCAAAAACAACTTATTTATATTAGACTTGAAAACGAATATGTTATAATCAGCTGTGAAGAAGCCCCACGGTAAGAATATACATTATTTTATGTGACGATTTTCAATATTCACTTCAACAATGCTCAATACGTTTGTTGAGCTTAAGAACAAGTTATGAAACTATATGACGATTAAGCTACACAAATATTTTCGCGCTCTCCCCGTACAAAACCGTTAATTAAGCTTGACTACTTAAATGTAAAATAATTGCCATACATTTTTATGACTTCGACACACACACACACACACACACACACACACACACACACACACATATATATATATATATATTTACATGGAGTTCACCACTTATCAAGGCCCAATGGCCACTCAGGGATAAGGGTTATTGTGTGTACAGTAATCAAAGGGATAGTGTAGCGATAGTATTGGAGAATTTGTAAGGTGTCATTACTTAGGGGGGGGCGGTTCATCAGGAATTTGTTTGTGTTGGACTTGAAGACATCCAGGTTGAAGTCGGGAGAGAAACAGGCAAGCGGAACAGGCGTGCAGTTCTAAGAAAGAAGCTTTGTTCATGGTATCTACGTTTTGATTTAGGTACAGATAGGGAGTGGGGAAAATTATTGACGGTGGTTTCAGCTAGTCGGGTGCTTTTTGAAAAAGATTGGCGAGGGGGGGGAACAGAGAATGGAGCTCAGACGAGCACTTGCCATGGAAATAACGATAGAACAATGACAGGCTCGCTACGTCTCTTCTGTGGGAAAGAGGTTGCAGTGTAGAGAAAAGGGCATCCCCCACCAAACCACGGAGTCTATTTTGTACTCTGTCAAGGCAGGATAGGCTGTTTTTAGCAGCCCTCGCCCAGATGTGGCAACAGTCCTCCATCTTTGGACGTACTTGGCTCTTATATAGATAGAGAACTGCATCATTAGCGAGATATCTTCTGGAGCGGTAGAAGGATCCCACCATTTTCCCAGCGACCTTGGCCACAGACTTGATGTATGTGTTCCATTTAAGATCAGGTGTAAAGGTCAACCCAGGAGCGTATCAAAGCCTGGGGCCTCCCTTAGTCGAGAGTCATCGATTTCAATTGATGCCAGATGGGGATCAGAGCGTTTATGATGTAGAGATAGGAGCTTGGTCTTAGATGCATTAAAGGTAACCAGCCTCTCTTTCCCCACTGTACCACGCGCTCAAGATCAGAGGAGAGAGAATCAGAGAGAACATCATTTACAGCCTTTGATGTGTTGCCATAGATGGTCGTGTCATCAGAATAGATGTCATCAGCATATATGTCAACGAAAGATTTAGTAGTATATATTTATTTATATATGTTAGAGTTTTAAAAAGGATAATGGAGTCATTATTAGAATTTTGAGGAAGATCGATGCGGGGAGAAAAAATAGACACGAAAAAAATAGTCAAAGACTACTTGACTACAAAACAAAAAAGAACCTCGAGGTACCTTTCGTCCGACACTTGTCAAGAGATTACGTCGGCAGCGATTAAAATAAAACAATTTACATGTTTTTTTTGTCTGTTTTCGCATTGTACACAAGGCCCGTTACAAACAACATCTGAATATTTGGAGGCCGTAACTGCAAACCATCGCTCTGTAGGCAAAATAAGTTGTCGCATAAATTAGACCTGTTTAAAGAACTCTGATTTAAAAAAAAAGAATAAATCAATAAATAAAAGAAGCCTACATTGCGTCATTATTTCTTGTTTCTGCACTTATTTGCAGGCAAGTTAACTTTTTATTTTCTTATTTTGTCCTAGGTTCTGACACATGGACGATACATCACGGGTTATTCATTCATTTAATTCAACCCGTATAGTTGTATCATTATTTTTTTCGGTTTCACCCCTCCTTTCGCCTCCATTTTCAATTATGTGTAAATTGTTTTATTTTAATCGCTGCTGACGTAATCTTCTTGACAAGTGTCGGACGAATGGTACCTCGACGTCCTTTTTTTATTTTATTTTAGTCGAATAGTCTTTGACTATTTTTTTCCTGTCTATTGTTTCGCCCCGCAACCATCTTTCTTCAAAATTCTAATAATGACTCAACTTGTCCTTTCTAAAACTTTAATAAAATTTTGCACCACTAAAACCCTTTATATATATATATATATATATATATATATATATATATATATATATATATGTCAGGTCATGTCATATGCTACTGGTACCATGTAACCCAGTACTACCTGCCTCATGGTCGGGTCACCAGCGACTAAACTGGTTCCCCCACCAGACTTGTTTGGTGAGGAGGGCGGCTAGTCTCCCTGAAGGGTTAAAAACAAGACCTTCCAAAGGGCGAATGAACTCTTTTCCTGGGTCAACGGCCAACTAGCACCGTGTATATTTGTGTGTGTGTGTATATGTGTATTGGGGTGGAGAGGGCTCCCGTAAGCTATGGTGAAGGCAACCTTTCTAGGAGAAGCAAATTTCTGATTAAACAAAACCGTAAAGCGGAAGACCAGTACCCGCATTAAGCTGGTCTGCAGTTTAATTTGTTGCTGGCTATCTTGCTCTTGCTTGTTTCTGGATCTCAACATTTTGAACCGAGAGAGAGACTTAGCTGTCGTACAAAGCTAAGACTCTGTAACATCATCTTTGTATAGATACTCCCTCAGGTATTTGGGCTCGTGGATTTTAAATGTCTGAAGTAGTGGCACTCGTCTGACAAGACGTTGCAATATCATATATATATATATATATATATATATATATATATATATATATATATATATCACTTGTAATTGCAATATTGAAATTTCCGTTGAGAACGGACTCGATTCACAACTTACCGAGTGCCCTTTTAGGGGAGCTGGTTTTCTCCCACATAAAATGACCTTGTGTAAAATCTTGCTTTCGTGGAAAACAGATAAATACCAATAGCATTAGTCACTCAGGTTAGTTCTTTATTACATGATAAGCAGTTCGATCTTCGGACAAAACTTTATTCTCTTTGTATTCAATGAGAACTCTGGCTCTACTAAATATTCTAACAAGGGTATTCTTATTATAATAGGTACATCGTGTCTGTATATTTATAAACAAATGTGTATTAATTAATATGCACCTATTGTTATATAATATCGGTTATTATATTTACATATACCGGTAAATAATTGCTGGTTCTGTTAAACATTATTAATCGATCGATTTTTTCTAATGTACGTGCTTTGATTAACTCATAGTACTTATGCTATCGCGACCAACCATAGGGCAGCAAAATCCCGCCCTATTCACTGTAGAGGCCCTAATATACCGAACAGCTTTCTACTCTACGTGTTTTTTCAAATAACAGCTGAACTATGAAATTCGCTTTTTTTTTTTACTCTACTATTCCGCTACAAGTCAGCTGCAAAGGAATTTAAATATTGATATTTTGTTTACGGTCTTCCTTTTCTGGAAACAACCATGAATTCATTGAGTTTGAGGTAAACATTATTATAAATTGATATATGAATAAAGAGGAACATCTATAAGCTTTATTTAATCTCTAAATTTTAAGCTTGTCATTTGTAATTAAAATCAGATTCAGAATCTGAACTATATGAATCTATTTATATTGCATATATCATATATATATATATATATATATATATATATATATATATATATATATATATATATATATATACACTTACGGAGGAGGGGGGCTGCTTTGACCGGGCGTTAAATGTGATATTTTAATTTGTCCAGATTTCGTATATATTAATAGAGAGAGACGGGATTTCAATAGTAAAAAAAAACCAAAACATTTAAGTGCCACCAATTAGAATCGAAACCGTAGGATTCAAAGTTGATGACATAAACACTGTACCAACGTGATTCGCATACTAACTGTTTAAAAATTAAAAATAAACTAAGATGAAAGGGCAAAGTATTTTCGACTTATTAAATGTTGACCCATTCTTGACCCCTTTAAAACAATTTTAACTGGCTAAAGACGCATGAAAGAACGGTCCGTAAAATTCCAATCATTTGACGCCACTAGCGCTGCTCTGCGACTTTTAGTTTCGGTAGAGTCTGAAAATATGGAGACAGACAGACCGACATATATATATACATATATATATATATATATATATATATATATATATATATATATATATAGAGAGAGAGAGAGAGAGAGAGAGAGAGAGGAATAATAAAATCGTCGTTAACTTTGTTCAAAATCTCTTCATTCTTTAATCAGATTTCGGATTATCGATTAACGATTTTTAATATTTATCAGAGGCATTTCGTTAAACACCCTATCTAAGAACATTACCAGAAACATAGAATATATATGTGTGAAATTTCATAAAAATCGACCCACACACACACACACACACACACACACACACACACACACACACACACTTAAGCAAAGTTCCTTTTATGTATAAGTAAAGATTTATATTTACCTATTAATAATGACCGGTAATAAAATTTATAGATTGATTTTGCTTTATGGTTTATGATGCTCTTGAATTAGGCAAGCAGATAGGGTTCAATCCTCGGTTATCTGACATAATTTTTTTTACTGAATAGCAAACATTTTAAGATGATTTAAGGTGATATATATATGTATATATATATATATATATTTACGTGTGTATATACGTATGTATGTATGTATGTATGTATGTATGTATGTATATTCTTTGTTTCACCCTAAACAATGCACATGTCACATTGTCGTAAGGGGCTGCTATTTATGACCAGATTTGCAGGGATATTATGGAGTTGGACAGCGAAATGTCTATTCACATTACACTTGAATTTCTGCATGTCAGTAAACTTAGGGAAGCAGGAACCCGGAAGGGAATTCCAAAGTTCGAGGGAAAAAAGCTATTCGAGTAGAAGGATTTACGACATCAATATATCTCTACAGTTTACGGTGGGATTTTGCTGCTCGTTGGGTTTATCGAGGGTATTGCCGTCGTGGGAGGGGAATGATTGTTCGTTATAGCACTTAGCATTGAAATACTTGTAAAACACTCACAAGTGTACCATGTTTTGGCGATAGGGATATAGGTTGGCCTATAGTTGATTGTTCAGGACCTATTGGGTTAGCGACTCTTTTTTTTAATCCTGTCTAGAAGCGAACGACAAGTGGCAGATTCACCAGCACAGGTGTGGAAACAATACCCCATGCATGGGCGAACCGCGGCCTTGTAGAGATACAGCATATTCGCTCTAAGAATTTCTAGACTGTCTTCTACTAAATCAATATTTACCAAAAATGAAAAATACTATAATGAAGCCCTTAAAAACTCTGGATATAATTCACAAATTAAATTCATAAATGAAAATGATAGAAACATAAACTGCATTAAAAATGAACCTATTAAGAGCGTAATAACATATAATATGGCAATGTCTTCCCGTATACGAGTTAAGAAAAATAACCAAGAGACAAAAAAAGATAAAACCAAACTACAAATATTAGATAATAATACAAATAAACAGCAAACTAAAACCCGCAAACGTAAGAATAGACACAAGGAGATCCTATGGTTCAACCCCTCGTATTCCAAAAACCTAGAAACAAACATAGCTAGAGAATTTTTTAAAATATTAGATAAGAACTTTAAAGCCCCCCATAGATATAATAAGATTTTCAATAAGAACACAATTAAAGTCTCTTACTCTACTATGCCTAACCTTCATCAGAAAATAATTAGCTCTAATAATAAGAAAATTAATAAACTACAAAATACAACTATACAAAATACATCGGACTGTAACTGTAGAAGAAAAAATAAATGCCCCCTACAAGGCTCATGTAAAATTAAAAATGTTATCTATAGCTGCACAGTATCAAAAACTCCAAATATACAAGAACCTATCAGCAGCCATAACTCAACTACCAGATTAAATAATAACACCAACTTAAATCAATCTACCGATCAATTACTAATCAACCCACCACATTATAATCCAACAATAGACCTAACGGAAAATAATCATAATAATCAAGAGGTAATATATATTGGTTCCACATCTGGCCCAATAAAACATAGAATTTCAACGCACAAACATTCTTTTAAAAATAACTCTCTATCAAACCAAACTACTCTATCCAACTATATTTGGCAACTAAAAAATAGCAATATTTCTTTCAACTTAAAATGGCAAATAATTGAGACTTGCAAATCATATAAACCAGGAGATAAATTTTGTACACTATGTACAAAAGAAACCCTAAAAAATTTTAAAATATGAAGATATAAAAAGCACAACCAAACTAGTAAATTCAAGACACGAGCTTCATACATGTAATCATAAACGTTGGTTTAAATTTAATAAATATAAACCACCTTAAATCATTAAAAATTACTCATTAGTAAAAATAGATTACAATTTTTTTTTTGTTAATAAATTAAGTTAGACCAATTATCGCCCTTTGACCCGTAAATCAAATAATAAATAGAGCCAATAACACATGACAATTATCTCCCCTTAAAAACTTGCAAAATAAATATTCTCTCTATATATATTAACTCTAGCGTCTTTAAATCAAAATACGCTAACGGAAACAATTTACTGCACGAGCGTCGCCCTTTTAAAATTCATCATTCAATGAAATAAAATGCTATAGCAAACATCTAAATGACTACTTTAAACACAGTTCCTGATTTCAAAAAAAGAAAAACTAAAAGGTAACTATCTCTATATATTTTTAAATCAAATTTATTATGTAAATTCAAAAAATATATATTTTTTCTACTCATTTCTATCTCTAACCTATACTAATTTTCTTATAAATTTTAAATCCAAACCTTTTATTTCAATTTTTCAGATTCATCTGCCTTACTTTTAATGCTAGGTTTATTTTTGGTGTCTTTTAAATTCAATAGAAATCCTCCTAAACTTGCTGATGAGGAGACCGTGCTTACCAAAAAAACTATGTATAATTGTTCTACGTGACTTCATGTATACCACAAATAAAAAGCACGGATTTCCGAAACGATCGTACGGATAATTGACTTTGTTGTTGTTCCTTCTTATGAAACTGATTTTTAATTTAATTAAAATTTGATTTTTAAATTTAAAAATTTTTTTAAATTTTTAAATTATAAATCACATTACTTAATATTGAATTAGCTCTAGGACATTTAACTATCGAGCTTATTATATATCTAAATTACAACGAGCATTTCCTGTATTTTAATTAAACTAGTAATTTCACTATTACATTAAAATACACTTAGCTCTTTAGACTATTATTCTAATCTCCTTTAAATTATATATATATATATATATATATATATATATATATATATATATATATATATATATATATATACTAGAAAAAGTACCCGTCGTTGACTGGGTTCAAAAACAGCCTACAGAAAATGGACTCTGATTTATGAAAGTATGATAGGTTATGAAAAGGAAAAGTTGTAAAGAGATAGCTTCGAATTTCCGGGTATACAAAACCAAAGCAAAATATGATGAAAGTAAAAATAAAATAGATAAACCCCATAATTTATATACCATACCTGTTCACAGTGAAACACTTATCACAATATTCTGTGGATCTATATTAAAAAAACCTTGTTAAACTTTGTGACATATTTCCATTCTATGGAGGTCGGGTGCGAACGAACACCCCATAATTTTATTATACCATATTTCTTTAAACTGAAATATAATTATCAAAGTATACTTACGCAGATTGATATGAAAAGTATTTATTAAAGTGTGTGCCTATTTCCATTCTATGGAGGCCAGGCGCGAACGCAGATCCCACAATTTTATAATACCGTCCTTATTTAAGTTAAAACATACATATCAAAGTATTCTTATGTACATCTATATCAAAAACACTTGTAAACTTTTTTTTATTTTTTTTATTTCAAAACTTTGTGGACCAGACACGTACGCAGACCCCACAATTTTAATGAATCATTATTATGCCAGATCAAGCATACCCATTCCTGTGTCTCGATACATATTCTATCATTATATGTGATCAGTTTTCTATAATAGTCAACCATATAGGAGCCTATTCGTGACCAGACAAATACCGTCATATTTGGGCCGGTGCATCGGCTACTAGTCTCTCTCTCCTTGACAGGGTTCAAAAGAGAGTCGCAAATCTGATAGGCCCTAAACTGGCATCAAAACTTCAGCCTCTGTCCCATCGTCGAAACGTTGCATCCCTCTGCCTGTTCTACAAGTATTATAATGGTGAATGCTCTGAAGAACTGCATGCACTTGTGCCCCCACGACGTGAACACCCTCGACAGACCCGACAAGCTGCAAAATCCCACCCCCACACTGTAGAGATCCCTAGATGTAAAAGATCGTTCTACTCCAGTAGTTTCTTCCCCAGAACTGCTAGACTTTGGAATTCCATTCCAGGTCACTGCTTCCCCAACTGTACTGACATGCATAAGTTCAAGTGCAACGTGAACCAACATCTCGCTGCCCTAATCCCTACATAGTGCCCCAGTAGATGTTTCCCCTGATAGTAGCCCCCTACACAAAAGTGGCAATGTGCCTTGTTTGGGGTGAAAATAAAAAAAAAAAAAAAAAAAAGCATACACAGACGGCCAGCTTTATATATATCATATATATATATATATATATATATATATATATATATATATATATATATATATGAAGTGCCTTCAACAAATTTCCAATTTTTTTCTGTGGACACTTTTACTGATAGTACACACATGAAACTCTAGTCCCCTTCGAAGTAATCTCCTCCGGCTGCAATGCACTTGTTGTACCGTCCCAACAACTTCTGGAAGGCCCATGGAATCCTCTTGTGTGAGTGTGTCGATGACCCTCGTCGCAGCCTCGTTAAGCCCCTTAATTGTCTCATAACGGCAGCCTCTATGTTTTTTTTTTGAGCTTATGTAATAACCCAAAGTCACAGACAGCAAAGTCTGGACTATAAGTAGGGTGAGAATTGTTTCGATGCCCATCTAAATCTTGTCTGTGACAAAGATAGAGTTGTGTACTGGTACATTCGCGCGAATCTTCTGCATCCTTAGTTCCCTGCTAATAATTATGTGTACAGTTCCCACGCTGACATCAAACCGACATCAATCTATTGTCTAAATCAATGTAACTAAGGTAACTTAAAAATAGATGCTCGATTCAAAAATAAGTCTGAAGCATTCCACACGTTTCTGTGGCATTTTCCCAAGTTTAAAACAAGAATTTTATCGCATATCGTTGTTGTAATTTGTCCTCAAGTTTCGATTGCATTTTTGATATTCTCCAGCTGTGTCAATCAGGCTTTAGTAGGGGGTATTCCAGTTCCAGCTGTTGCTGTTCATTTGAAACTGAAATCATGAAAATTGGTCAGTCATCTAATAAGATGTATGGCAATAGATACTGAATTTTCAAGAGTATACGACAATTTTAAATGCCTGTACAAAAATATCTGGAAACTTATTGACGGCACTTTAAATATACACACACGCGGGCGCGCACGCACGCACGCACACACACACACAATATATATGTGTATATATATATATATATATATATATATATATATATATATATATATATATATATATATATATACATGACCTTGATGGAGGAGAGACTAAAACTTTCTGCTATGGTTTTATGGTTTCAAATGATCTGAAATAACAGCAAAGGAGAGACTTGATTCCAAATATTTATCGTATGTTATATCTCCGCTATGTTGGAAATAGGGTACAATTGTGTAATATCTCTAATATCAAATAATCCTGATAGATTGTGAAATTTACTTTATGTATTAAAACCAAAGAGATGAGAAATATTTGGAATCAAGTCTCCCTTAACTGTTATTTCAAATCATTTGAAATCATAGCAGCAAGTTGTAATCTCCTCTCCTTCAAGGTCGGAGGTTTGGGGAAAATATCAGACATTTTTTAATTCTATACGCAAATCTAGGAAAAGAAATGACTATGATTGAAACATTTAAGGTCTGTAAAAATGTGTCAAAAATAGGCTCAGGATGATGGATACTCCCTTAATATGCGATTATAGATGATAATTCTATCCTATGATTAAAATTGTATGACATTTAGTAAAAGAGGGACCTATATTTTCAACCGAATAAAATATGCCCAAATTTACCTACATTTGTATATATAATGTCCTGGCAGGCAGCTTCAGTTTTGCTGCGTCGGTAGTTTGCAATGTGGCCTTGCCAGGCCACTAATATACATTAGCAGAAATTAAATTCTATTAATTACCTGTTTATACGTTTCTAAGTGGATAGACAGTTATATAGTCACATATATGCATACAATCAAGAAAACACAGACACACACACACACACACATATATGTGTGCATATATATATATATATATATATATATATATATATATATATAAACATATTGGTGTGTTTTCTTTATATATATATATATATATATATATATATATATATATATATATATATATATAAATAACTAGGTAAAAATAGATACGTACGTAAACGTATACATACAGATGATTATATATATGGTATAAAATCATATTAATGGCAAGTAAGCTACACATAACCTTCGTGTTTTTCTCTAGCAATTAGTGATGAAGCTAAACTTAGCTGTATAATTACAAGTTATAGATATACTTACACATATACATTCGTGTTTGTGTCAGTGTGTGCGTGTATGTGCGTGTTTGTGCGTGTGTGTGTGTGTGTGTGTGTGTGCGTTTGTGTGTGCGTATGTGTGTTCATTCACACATACGGATATTTTTGCTTAAGTATTTAATAAATATAACTCTTACACTAGTAAGTTTGCCATCTGTGTTTTATTTGCTTCAACTCTATCTTTCTCCCCTTCTCTTTCCTCTCTCTCCCCTCTTTCCCTCCTAACTCACTTTCTCCCCCCTCTCTCTCTCTCTCTCTATATATATATATATATATATACGTATATATATATATATATATATATATATATATATATACGTATATATATATATATATATATGTATATATATATATATATACGTATATATATGTTTATTATGTGCGCAAACATACCCATATATATTTTTATTACATGAGCTCTACGTATTATTATTATTATTATTATTATTATTATTATTATTATTATTATTATTATGTAAAATCGAAAAAATAATGTGTTTGCAACTTAGATACGTCTGCTATAAATAAACAACAAAACATCGAAAGTGTCGTAAGTATTGATGTGATATTGTTTACAAACAGAGCTAACTATAAATTATTAGCAACACTATCGCGTACAAAACTTTGAAAATACGCTTGCATAACGGTTGACGAGGTGGCCGAGTGGTTAAGGCGATGGACTGCTAATCCATTGGGGTCTCCCCGCGTGAGTTCGAATCTCATCCTCGTCGTACTAGTTTTTACTCTAAACCATTTTTGTTTCTTTTGATAGAGAGGAGAACTTAATTTTGAATGTGAAAGAAAAAAACGTTATTGAATATGATTTTGTTCATGCTTTTTGTTTATAATATTTTTAATCTAACGATTGGAATCGGTTTTAACTGTATTGTCAGGAAATATATCTCTCTTTCTATCTCCATTACATTTTTTGCTTTCATTATATTATCTGTTTGTGTGCCTGTGTGCCCCTCGTTTCTCCTATTTCTTCCCTTGCCTTTCTTTCTCTCTCTTTCTTCCCCCCCTCTCTCTTTGTCTCTCTCTTTCTCTCTCTCTTTCCCTCTTTCATTACGTTTATTGCTCTCATTTTATTTTCTGTTTCCGTCTGAGTGTTCCTTTCTCTCTCTGGTGATCTATCTATCTATCTATCTATCTATCTATCTATCTATCTATCTATCTATCAATCTCTTTCTCTCTCTCTCTCTCTCTCTCTATATATATATATGTATCTATGTATCTATATCTATATCTATCTATATTATATATATGTATGCATGTATGTTTGTATGTATGTATGTTTGTACGCATATATGTATGTATGTATTTCTTTTCTTTTCTGCCTTGATCCTTCTAATCGTCCTTTACTTATTTTTCTCACTGTTCACTTAAGCACGAGGAACTGCTGTTTATTTATCAATATTTTTTTAAAATATTTTGACATTGCTTTGTACTCAATAAGAACCTAACACTTTGGATAAGATCTGTACTCCTCTGCCTTTAAGAACTTTCTCCTACTGTAAATTTTGATGTATTTTCATTTCATTTTATTTCATCTTTTCACTTGGCGCATTATATTTTTATACTTATTTTTATATCTATTTTTATATCAATTTTTATTCTCCTATATTAAATAACTTTGTATTTCTTATACCTTTATTATTTATTATTACTCCATACTTCTTATATTTTTGTAATAGTTTGTATATTTATTTATTCCATACTCTTTTGTATTTTTATCCCTTTATTCTACCATCTGTTTACCCATCACCTTCATTCTTTCATTATATTATTATGCCTAATGACTTATACTTCATTTAAATACTGTTAAAATTTTCGATACCCCTTCTAAAATATAAGGACATAGCATAAATCTCCTAATTCAAGTAAACCACTGCTATAGCTATAACCAATTAATACATATGATGAAATAAACATCTTCTTTCCATATTCTCCACGAGAGTATAATCACGCATAGTGTGCACATATATTGAACCCTTCATTGCGGATATGCTACACACTTACCTTCATTATATAAAAAACGCTATACTCCTCCTATATCACAGAGATCACTTTAGTTCTCCACCCCAAAACAGTGTCGATAATCTATCTCTCACTGCACAATTATTTCGCTCCTAATGTAACTAAATGTAGATGTCGCACCCTATTATGTTACCTAGCATCTTCTCTCCTCTTCTGATGAGAAGCATTAGGTTTCGAAATACCATGATATAAGTATAAGCGTATGTATTTGGTCGTTTTACATTAAAAAGTATATATACATTAAAAAGTATATATATACATTAAAGTATATATACATTAAAAGTATATATACATTAAAAAGTATATATACATTAAAAGTATATATACATTAAAAGTATATATACATTAAAAAGTATATATACATTAAAAGTATATATATACATTAAAAAGTATATATACATAAAAAGTATATATACATTAAAAGTATATATACATTAAAAAGTATATATACATTAAAAAGTATATATGCATTAAATGTATATATACATTAAAAGTATATATACATTAAAAGTATATATGCATTAAAAGTATATATACATTAAATGTATATATATATATATATATACATAAAAAAGTATATATACATTTAATGTATACATTAAAAGTATATATACATTAAAAGTATATATACATTAAAAGTATATATACATTAAAAAGTATATATACATTAAATGTATTTATACATTAAAAGTATATATACATTAAAAGTATATATATATATACATTAAATGTATATATACATTAAAAGTATATATACATTAAATGTATATATATACATTAAAAAGTATATATACATTAAAAAGTATATATGCATTAAATGTATATATATACATTAAATGTATATATACATTAAATGTATATATACATTAAAAGTATATATACATTAAAAGTATATATACATTACAAGTATATATACATTAAATGTATATATATGGTGACCACTGAAACAACGAATATCGTGCGATGTACACAATCTGTAGAAATGTTATTTTAAGCACGTGACTAATTCTTACAGTAATCGCTATTTTTCGGCATTTGTCGGGACAAGGATTGTTTTATCATTATCATTTTTCGGGTTCTTGTTACAGAATATATTTTGGCGAGGGACAACGAACTATAAAAAATAATTTCTTTCATATTGCTACTTGCCTCGTTGCCCGGCGTTGGCCAGGTGTTTGGAGGTGTGTGTTGATCAAAAAAAAAAAAACAAAAAAAAAAAACAACTGGCAGTGGGAAAGCAGGCTCGAACCCGTACCGGGGAGGACGAAAAGCACGTGAAAAAAACGTGACGTTTTTGCTGTTGCGTCCACCGGCAAACCAGAAGTTTCGTTAGTTTACATTAAAGCAAGACAATGAAAAAGAGGAGAGGACTTTCGAAAATATCGACAGAAAAAAAAACGGCCCTTCTTGTAGAAAAATGCTAATTTGAGGGTGAAGGAATTAATGTTTTTGGCCAATATGTTGATATTTGTCATGCAAAAGCTCGAGCTTAAAATTGATACGGATCTCTCGAAACTTTTAGGCAGACACACAAACATACATTTTAACAGTCAGGTGAGATATATATATTATAGATGTACAAGTAGTATAATCGAATGTATTTATTAGTTTCGACGGCGAAAGCTTTTTATGGTCCACCCATAAAATATATGTAAAAAAAAAATGCAAAATAACGGGTATAAGCGAAGAACAATGAAACAGACAAAATCTTTGATAGAATAGCGGTTATTGAAAAAAGAACATGAAATAACCCACGCCTTTGTATTGTTCTCAGAGAAAGGGTGTAATTTTTAGAGCGGTTTACGTATAGAACTGAGCCATGACGATTTTAACCGCAAATCTCAAAACCAAATTGGTTTAGAAAAGTCAAATTTTGTAAATAAAAAGTTTGTTTTATTCATATATTTGTTGTTCTTTTCGGCGTTTCAAACTTTCCATAGATTAATTACATTATTGAAAGAATCCCCGTTTTTACTTTGCATTTCTACTAATAAATATGTTTCCATTTTCTATCCAATAGTTAGAATTCTTAGATGAACACCACGAAAATTTGAAAGTTGCACTCTTCTGTATAACATAAAATGAGGTGTTATCTTGGTCAGAAAATGTATAATTAGAAACGCGATAGTTTTTTTGTGATCTGTCTAATACTGTATACATTTCATTACTTATGTAGCTAGCGAAGTTTGCATTTCGGTGTCGACAATGAAAATATTTAAAATGGTTCTGCGCATTCATATCTGCACATACACTCGCTTAAAGCAAACAAAAAATTCTAAACTAATCAGATGCATTTCTTTAAATTTATAAAAATTATCACTTCCAATCAATTCTAAATGCATAAATAGTTATATATTTTCTTCGATAAAAATTTGGGCCGAAATCAACGGCATAGCAAAGCTGTACGTCGCCCCTCCTTTGATTTCATCAGGCTGTTGTGTCTTGAGGTTACTGTAGTCTTAATTCCAACATACACACAGCCATAAGCATAATCACGCAGATATTAACAAACACACAGTCATAAGCATAATCACGCAGATATTAACAAACACACAGTCATAAGCATAATCATGCAGATATTAACAAACACACAGTCATAAGCATAATCACGCAGATATTAACAAACATACAGTCATAAGCATAATCACGCAGATAGTAACAAACACACAGTCATAAGCATAATCACGCAGATATTAACAAACACACAGTCATAAGCATAATCAGGCAGATATTAACAAACACACAGTCATAAGCATAATCATGCAGATATTAACAAACACACAGTCATAAGAATAATCACGCAGATATTAACAAACACACAGTCATAAGCATAATCACGCAGATATTAACAAACACACAGTCGTAAGCATAATCACGCAGATATTAACAAACACACAGTCATAAGCATAATCACGCAGATATTAACAAACACACAGTCATAAGCATAATCACGCAGATATTAACAAACACACAGTCATAAGAATAATCACGCAGATATTAACAAACACACAGTCATAAGCATAATCACGCAGATATTAACAAATACACAGTCATAAGCATAATCACGCAGATATTAACAAACACACAGTCATAAGAATAATCACGCAGATATTAACAAACACACAGTCATAAGCATAATCATGCAGATATTAACAAACACACAGTCATAAGCATAATCACGCAGATATTAACAAATACACAGTCATAAGCATAATCACGCAGATATTAACAAACACACAGTCATAAGCATAATCACGCAGATATTAACAAACACACAGTCACACGACTCTTTAATCTGTACCTATTGCAGACAACTGCATAAACTTTTCATTAAAATATGCATAACTTTTCTCATTGAATTTTCTTCAATGAAAATAAATGAACATTGGCTTTCCTTAATAGCTTGTAATCAAATATAATTTGTATAATTGAATTGTAAAGTTTTGATTACGAATAGCAGACCCGCGGATAATCTACATACCCTAAATTAGTCATTCAGACATCTTCGATATCTCATTTAAATGCCCGTTATACTAGATCTCTAAAATAGAAGCAAACATTCTATGTTTTCTAATCAATGTAGACATTGATTTTAAACCTATATATATATATATAACATTTCTATTCTGAATTTTTTGCTTTCGAACCCATTATTTTATTAAACATTTCTTTCTTGCTCTTTCACGTGTGAGCATAAACATAAAAAAACAGTTTTCACTAAAACCGTCTGATAAAACTCGGCTCTCGCATGAAATCTTTCCGTTCAAATCGAAACCCCCAAAGTGTCCCTAAAAACATTTATGTCAGGTTAATTTTGCCCTGTCGGTCTACAAGGATGCGTTATTCAAACATTACTAAGAGATACAAACTATTTCTTAAAAACTATCACAAGTAAAAAATCTGGACCTGGTTTAGTTACTGACGCTTACTCAATAATGGAAAATGATACGAAACAAAATGAAAAGACGTGGGTGTCACAAAACAGATCTGTCTATTATAAACGGCAGCTGCTCACTTGATGGCTAACATCGGAACTTGGTCGACATCATATGATCATTGGACCTTCTTGTGCGTAAATATCACAGATCAAATAATAATCACATGTTACCACATGTACACCATTGGCGATTACGACACTATCTTTATTCTTGAGTGGTCTTCGAGCTTTTATCAGATGTTACTTTCAAGAAAAGAAATAGAAAAGTAAATATAATCTGCAAAATTATATATATATATATATATATATATATATATATATATATATATAAGTACAACATTGTTACCGTCGGTTCCAAGTCGGACAAAGAGTAACATCAGTTGGTCGTCATTTATAATCTTTAATCCGCCTGTTTAGAAAACAGTGGAGGCCAAGGACGGTCACGAAAGGACGGCTATATGCTGTATAATTTTGTCAGATTCGAAAACAACAGTATCAACGTTGTTCTGATTTTCTTTAACATATATTAATAAATATTACGCTACTTTATTTGATTTGTCTTAATAATCGAGAACTCTCTTAGGATTCTCTCCCACGGAGTCTACAAAGACATGCACACATGTGTTTACGTAATGGTTACGTAACAACTTAATTTGTAAATTAAAGAACAAACTATTCATACTATAAACTCCGGGTTTATCTTACCTTAAATGTTTAATCCGACTAACGTGAATATTATTTAATTAACTGGTTCGAAAAGTTTATAAGGATTCCACACCCAAAACGAGAGGCCAAAGTAACATTGCAAAAAAGAGCAAATAATAATAATAATAATAATATCATCATCATCATCATCATCATCATCATCATCATCATCATCATCATCATCATCATCATCATCATCATCAAAGAGGGTGAGATAACATCATGAAATCTATTCCGCGATGCATTTGTCAGATCTGAAAGGTTGACTGATATTCGCTCATCCAGCCAAACTGCAGCAAAGATCGCCATCTTGTAAATAGATTTAATCCGTTGTCTTTCCATGATAAAGTTACATGCCTCTTTAGTGTTTTTAGGGAGAGAAAAAAGGAAAATATGAGACGCTTGTTATATCGACAGGAAATTGAATCAAGAGGAAGTAAAAACAAAAACATAAAGACAAAACCAGATGAAATATTTCATGTAAATGAATGCGTTTCAATGTTTTGCTGTCTTGTACAGTAAACCACACCCATCGCTCAGAAATGGTATATATTTGGAATTTGCTTGGATTAGTGTGAATGCGGATAATCCCAGAAAATCAGCAAATATATATTGTCACCAGAAAATTACAAAATTCTTGCATTTTGGTTCAAAAATATGCAATATAGTTGCTGCGTGAACATTGTGTTGCTGCATATTTCAAAAACAACTAATCTCCCACGTCACAAATTTGTATTTTGTTTTGGTATTTCGTCTTTTATTGTCATTTATTTGTTTTTTTTTAATTTTTATTAGAGTCATTATTTACCTAAGACTTAGGATCAAATAGATTATCAATTAAATAACGATCGCTATTATGATAGGATTGGAAAGAATCGAAGGAAAATTACTTAAGAGTGATTTTTTTTCAAAGCGGACGACTAAATTATTATTATTTTATTATTATTATTATTATTATTATTATTATTATTATTATTATTATTATTATTATTATTACATCAGACTCGATGACACCTTGTTCTAATCGGCTTAAAAGCAGACTTGTAGAATGATACGGTAAAGATTAGCAACATGTTTTTGGTTAGAAGAAGATATCGAGACGAGAAGAAATCACATCTCACTAGATTGCAAAGTCGGTTTTATTTACTCTTAAAGGAAGCGATGGGTGTTATCTTCCCAGATATAACAGCAGTAAAAAATCTGATGATGTCACAGCATCAGGAATAAGATACTTTACGGAGCGTGAGATAATCTAAACATTTTAACAGCGACCTTAGCAACCTTTTTAGGTAAATTTTCTATTTCATGTTTAAAGTGTAAATCAGTCGCAAGAATATAAAGGAGCTACCTCAAGGAGAACTTCATTCTTAACAATTTCTCTGCTCATGTCCATTCAGAATAATAGAATATACATGGTTAACCCCTCAAATTCCACATATTAAATCGATAATAAAATCTACACACATTTCGTTGATATCGCTGGCCACTGATATTCAGAGCACTTTGGTGAATTGAGCTTGAATTTTTTTCAAACCAAACGGACTCAACAATCCGGAGATTATTTTTAAATAATCTCTACGATACTAACGACTTGGTTATTTCTGGAATTGAAGTCAGCAAGCCTAGCAAAATTTAGAACAGTGCCACAATTGGTATATATCAGAATTATTCATGATTTTCTACTCTGTCTCATTGAAAACAATAAACAAAAATGATGCCATTCGTGACTGGAACTGAGAGGATAAGTTATGGATAGAATAAAGTTTATTTGTACTATATGTGCTTTTAGGTAAAGGGAAGGGGTAATCTTTGAAATAGTAGTAAGATTAGATATGTTTCGATTCGATTTTCTTTTAAACGAGTAACGGAATATACCTGTATCATGTATAAGTGATGACGTGCGTTCTTCCCCTTCCTGGATCGTTGCTTAAGATGTTATTTATCCACGCGAAATTCTTTTCTCTGATACCGAAAGCCCTCTACTCGAATAGTTTCTATCCTCGAAATGTTAGACTTTAGATTTCATCCCTGTCTTCTGCTTTCTTTACTGTACTGCATCTCAGTAACAGGCCAGAAACGGTAAGAGCGTCATCCTGTCTAGAGAGCCTCATAGATTTGCCGGCGTCCGTTTTCGCTGTTCCCTTATTTCATTATGTCTCATTAGTCCTTATTGAGTGGAAATGGATGGTTAGTCGATAATATCACAGTTTGCCTCTTTAACTTTAATCCACGATGATTAAATCTTAAAACACGCATCATGAAAATAAAGGGAAACTCTTCAGCATGATTGTCATGATGAATGGTAGTGAGAAGTGACGGTGGTCAAGTGATTAACGACGCCAACTAACCACCTGTGTATTCCAAGTTCGAATCCAGTATATTCACAAAAATCCCATTCATTTAGGATGTTGACAATCTTCTCGTGGTCCATCCTGTAAGTACCCGATGTCTTTCTAGGAATAATTCTGACTACAGAAATATCGGGGAAATCAATGCCAAGAATATAATATTACGATTCCTAAGATATGATAATGATGAATGTACTAATCTTGCGAACTTCAAATGAAATATGACTAGACATTTTGCTACTCAGATATTTTTATAGTATCCGTGTTAGATATGATCCAAATAGTACTGTCTTATATTCAAGTGCTAATATGGCGTGTTTCGGGCGAAGATTACAATAAATACTAACTATAAATCGACAACGATGTCGAACCTATATTTTTTACATGAACGAATAGATCACCATTGCGTTACTTATGCGTTTCTTCCGTGTGGATCATTTCCACGAGTGTTATAACGACTTCTATCTCACGGAAATTTATATTAAGCATAACCTCCTTAAAATACAAGGAGTCACTGATTTTAATGAAAAATTTTTACCGTGCGACATAGTTAAGCCAACAAATTAGCAAGCTATTTATGCTATAAGGTTTTCTGACTCTATAAACATAACCGCACCTAAGGTCTACTATTGATAGATCACTTCAAAATTGTATTTCCCCCACGCAATATGAAACAACACTACGGAATTGTTTTTAATCGTTGAAAATACGCATTTCAACCGGAGTTATTTTACGTCAATTTGCCGTTTCTATCATGACTCTTTCAATGCCTTTTCTGACATCTAACTGCCCGCTCACTTTCTAACATTGTGACATGCGTTAATTACAGTGCGTGCGATAAAAATAATGCTATGTCGTGTAAGGCGTAGCCTTTAAAACATCCTTCTTTAACCTTTTCGTAAAAAAATTACGAGTATCTTATATCTATTAAAACCACCAGTTGTTTGTTTATGTAGAGAGAATCGGTATCACACCACGACTGGTGCACCAACGACTAGTCCCTTCCTCAGAATTATTTGAGATCAAACTATCCAGCGGTAGATTTATAACATCACTATAAACACATAACTTCCTACAGCACGAAACAAGATTTATTTATCTACAAGTTTCCCGATTTGTATTCTCTTTGTTTTTTTCTTTGTGAGATAGACAGAAAATGAACTCATCCGTTTTTTTTATAAATTTTGTTGCTGCCACAAAACATACGCACATGCACGCCGATATATTAGTCCTCGCGCGAAAGAGCAGCACACAAAATGTTTTAAATAATATTAATAATAATAGAATAACAACACCAAAGACTTTCGCTGGCGAGGACTACTATTGACCGTAACCAGTTATGTTAAAACCATGATCTTTCATCTAGCAATTAATGATATAGATATAAAATTTTCAATGATGTTTTTTAAAGTGCAACAGAATGTACATTACATAAAATAAATCCAAGGTAATTTTTTGATTACATTTAAATTAAATTTTTATACCTTACTTTTTAAAATTTATAAAAGTGCACTTTGAAGATAAATACATTTCAAATTGAATCTTGTACCTTTATTTTTAAAGCCTATAGTAAAAACATTTTGTTTAACAATTTTCATGCCTTGGATGAAATGCTTTTCTAACTTGTATATATATGGATAAAAAACACAATTCGAAAAATATATGAATGTTTATATCTTTTCTGAATTTATTTCCTATTTGTTAACGTATAAGAAGGCAAAATGTACTTCGGAAAAAAGCGAAAACGTTTCTTTAAAAAGCACATATTTCCGACCGATCTTTCGGTTTTCATCAGTAAATGTATATATATATATATATATATATATATATATATATATATATATATATATATATACAGACAGTAGCTTATGAAAATATATATGGCAATTTAGCTACACGGCATATTCTCGGTTTCATTCTTTGTAAGAATTTGTCAGCCTGGCGAATAGTGTAGTATAATAATTCTCCAAGTTCCAAATATCATGTTTTCTCAGCTAATCATCTATTACTTTTCATCAAGTATCCATTACAATATTGTTTCATCTACAAAATTATGTTATTGTTGCATATTTAGTCACATTCTCTTCATATTTTTACCTTAAAACACCATTTTTTAAACTTACTTGGTTTAAGAAACCGACACAATCTGGCGTTTCTCCTTAGTTACGAAGGTAGCTTTTTATTTTTATATAAATCTTGTAAATTCAGAAAAAAAGTCCCAGCGTAATATATACCTTTTTCATTCTCAGTTATAGAAATTATCTTTGTAAATGAAAAGGAACGCCAGAGTGTGTCGGTTACATAAACCATGTAAGTTGCTCAAATTGGTGTTTTTCTAAGTTTTTATGAAATAAACATGTAGAGATTATGTGACAAAATATGCAGCAATAAAATATTTTTTAGACTTGCTAGTCGCAATGCGAAATAATGCTGTAATATATTTTTCGTAAAAGTAATAAATGACTAGTTGAGATTTACTATATTACACTATATATGGTCTAGAATCCAATAAAAAGGCATTTATTGAACTTGGACATTTTTTCTTAAAGCAACACACACACATACATACATCTTTTTCATCATTATATCTTTATTTATGAGGATGATTTTTAATTCATTACGATTGGTATATAAAAAACGAGTACGTTTCCAGTAAAGTATATATATATATATATATATATATATATATATATATATATATATATATATATATATATATATATATATATATATATATATATTTAGAATTTAGGAGATGAACAATGGAAGGTACTCGCCTCGCATACAACAGATTCGGGTTTCGAATCTCGAGTTTGGATGTCTTTATTTGAGGAGTCCAAATGAAGGCGAAATGTAAGCATTGGACTTCCGGTTATTAAGTATGTGAACTGAGATGTTCTTTGACTGTATATATATATATATATATATATATATATATATATATATATATATATATATATATATATATACACCTAGGCCTACTCACATATTACGTACAGCTGTCGTAAATACTGAAAACGGTACGTAAAATATATCTACTTATGAAATTTTTGTTAGGATATAGGAAATAATAATAATAATAATAATAATAATAATAATAATAATAATAATATATATATACATATATATATATATATATATATATATATATATATATATATATATATATATATATGTGTGTGTGTGTGTGTGTGTGTATGTGTGTGTATGTATACATATATATGCATTTGTCGGGTCCCGAATACATATCTACTATGTTATTGTGAAACATTGTTTTGGATATTTTGCGTCGAAATTTTATTTAGGTTTGCAGAAAAATGCACTATTTATAGTTTCTTAAGACTTCTCGAAATTCTCGTAAAAACCCAGTCTTCATCTCGTTGCTCAAGGTCTTCAACAAATAAGAAGTAATAAAGCATTTTAATGTTGAGAAATGTAGACGATAAAATTCTAACAGGATGTGAAGAACGAATAACTGTGTATGGAGAATGTTTCGTTATAAGCATTTATCAAATTCTGACTTTTATTATTACAAACGATCCAAACAACGAATGAGTACATCCATTTCTCTTTGAATATTTTACAACGGGCTCATAATATTAAACGAACAGTGACAATAAGGTAATCGCGTAGAACATTACATTCATATCCCATATTGACACTGTATTTAAATGGATTATAAAAAAAGAATAGAATTCATTCAGACTAAATAATAAATTTTGGGACGTTTTAGAAGAATATCACAATGCAAGAAATAGAAAGTTATTGGTGCTCGGAAGGCAAGAAGATGCAAGTGATCTTCTATAAATTCATATATATATATATATATATATATATATATATATATATATGTATATATATATATATGTGTGTGTGTGTGTATATACTGTAATCTAGGCTTCAGCCTCTGTCCCATAGACGAAATTTTGCACCCCTCTCTCTCTGTTCTACAAGTACTTTAATGGTGAATGTTCTGATGAACTACAATCACTTGTGCCCCCTCGACGTGAACAACCCCGACAAACCCGACACGCAGCTAAATCCTACATCTTCACAGTAGAGATCCCTTAGTGTAAGAAAGCCTTCTACTCCAATAGTTTCTTCCGACATTCTGCTTTCCCAACTGTACTGACATGCAAAAGTTCAAGTGTAATGTGAACAGAAATCTTTAAACGCATCTCCCTTCATAATACCCCTGCAACTTATGTCCCCGATAGTAGCCCTCTACTTCAAAGTATCACTGTGCCCTGTTTGGGGTGAAAATATATATAATCAGGCAACACGGCGTTGCCCGATCATAAAATATGCTTAAATATATTTTAATTCAAACAATTGATGTATTTATTACAATAGAGAAAATTTTCTATTGATTATTATAACGTACCTAATATATAGCAGTGATTTCAGAGATTAGAAAGTGATTTAAGGCCATAAGCTAGAATCGAAACCAAACATATATCTCTCCGGCATTATTCGTAAATATCTGCGCTAAGTTCAAAACTTAAAAAAAAAAAGGTTGTGAACCGTAAAAATGTATATTTGATCTTGCGAAAAGGTACTCATTTATGCGACTTACCCCAGCCAAGTTTTTGTGTCACTTTGGATCACTTAGCAGTTATTTTTACAGGCTAGAAACCACAACGAATTCGTTCAACGAGTCCGAATCCCGTATATATCACATATCAAATCTGTAAAATAACAATTAAGAGAAGTTTGCTAAAAACCTTTTCGAGTACAAGCAAAACTTCTCTTATATATATATATATATATATATATATATATATATATATATATATATATATATATATATATATATATATATATATATACGGCATTTCAGCCCGGCGTTGCACGAAAGTTTGGAGGTGTAAAGAAAACGGTCAATTTTTTTAAAACTTTGACCCCTATGATGACCCCTAAATTTTATTTTTTGGGGCTCAAATCGAGTTATAAAGTTGGATCCATGTCCAAGGAAGCTATATCTAAAATTTGAAGTGTTTACACTAAAAAGGAGTTTGGTAGAGTTCTCAAAGGTCAAATCGTTGAACGTTGACCCCTTAACAGTCAAATTTCTTGCTGAAAACCAATCACATAGATTGTCCCACATCTCAGTACCCTGTATATTAAATTTTGAGTCTGTAGACTAAAAATTGACAAAGTTATTGCGTAGGGAAATGTACAGAGACACACAGACAGACACACACACAGGTTCACTTGTATATATATATATATATATATATATATATATATATATATATATATATACACACACAAAAGTGAACATGTCTGTGTGTGTGTCTGTGTGTGTACATTTCCCTGCACAATAACTCTCTCAATTTTCAGTCTACAGACTCGAAATTTGATATACAAGGTACTGAAGTTTGGGAAAATCGTTGTTATCCGATTTCGGTCAGAAATTTGGCTGTTAAGTTCAACGATTTTACCTTGGAGAACTCTACCAAACTACTCCGTCAATTTTGGGTCTAAACACTTGAAATCGTTGTATATAGGTATCTTGGACATGGCTCTAATCTAAAAACTTGATTTGAGCCCAAAACAATAAATATTAAGGGGTCATAATAGGGGTCAAAGTTTAAAAAAATTGACTGCTTTTTTTTTTTTTTTTGCTCAACATACACTTCCAAAAACCCGGGCAACGCCGGGCTGAAATGCGAGTATATGTATAAAAGTGAACTTTTCTGTGTGTGTGTGTCTGGGTATGTGTGTATGTGTACATTTCTCTACGCAATAACTCTCTCAATTTTAAGTCTACAGACTCGAAATTTGATATACAGGGTACTGGTATTTGGGAAAATCTTTGTGACCCGTTTTCGGCCACAAATTTAGCTGTTAAGGGGTCAAAGTTCAACGATCTGAACTGTGAAAACTCTACCAAACTCCTTCGTTAATTTTGGGTCTAAACACTTTAAATTTTAGATATAGGTTCCTGTGACATGGATCTAACTTAATAACTTGATTTTAGCCCAAAACAATAAATGTTAAGGGGTCATAATAGGGGTCCAAATTAAAAAAAATTACCTCTGAAGTCTCTACCAAATTACTCAGACAATTTCTAGTCTAAACATTTGAAATTTTACATAAAGTGTATTCAGAGATAGGGCAAGCTTTTTAATCGGTGTGGGTCGAAAATGTTTAATTCCCAATATGCAAATGTATGTATGTATGTATGTATGTATGTATGTATGTATGAATATATGTATGTATGTATGTATGTTTGCATGTCTACCTAACGCTTTCGAGAGAGGCGACGGATTTTACCAAGATCAGTATCGTTTCGAAGTTCGACCTTTCAGACAACAATTATCGAAAAATTGGCTAAAAACATTAATATCTTCATCTTACACTGGGCACTATTCTACAGGGGGGGTCGCTTTTTCGACGATAGTTTTGAAAGTCATCCTCTACTTTCTAGTTCCAGTTTTACGGTGGTCGTAACGGCAAAGGTTTTTTTCCCGTTATTTTCCTCCTTCGCGGTACCGGTTCGACCCTGCCTTCTTACTACCACCTTTTTTTTTTTTGCTACACATACACATCCAAACACCTGGACAACGCCGGGCTGAAATGCTAGTGTATATATATATATATATATATATATATATATATATATATATATATATATATATATATATATATATATTTGTATATTTTGGCAGCAGATTATTATTCAGACACGTCTCGTTGAACACGACAGAGTTGTCTTTTTCCCGATCTTGATGGATAGTTTTTTAATTTGCCTGGCGATCCTTTTAATTTCGCAAGGCAGCTTATGCAGTATGACGCCGAAAGTTTGTTTTTCGGCCATATTCTTCTCATTGTTCTCGAGCGCTTTTTATCAGCGCATCCGATTATCTTCAGGATCGATTGTTGTTGTTTTCGTTTTCTTTTTTATGAGGCTTGGTGTAATTATATATTTTTTAATTGGTTATAAAGGTGGATGAATTTTTATAGTGGGTCCAACTTCAACATACAAAAACTACCAACAATAACGCAATATTCCTAAATTACCATAGTGAATGCCCAGAAAAATATAAAAGTTCCCTTATGAAAAATTTGATTCACCGCGCATACAATATAGCATCAGAGAGCTAACAAACATAAAACAACCCCTCATAATCAATAAATCTCCCAATAAAATTGTCGACAAACACATAAAACTGTATTTAAACTCACTCCACAATAAAAACATAAAACCTTACAAAAATGACACCATCAAAATATACTATAAAAACCAATTACACACTAACTACAAAATAGATGAAAAAAAAATAATAACAAACCTAATTAAAAGATACACCAGACGCACTGACCAATACAAAAGGATCAAACTAATCACCACCCCTAATTGAAAGGGGCAAAACACTGCCCACCCTATATTCAAGCAAACTAGCGATAAAAAAGGCCTGACTAAATTCCAAAATGTTCCACAAACCAGGAATTATTTTCTCCTATATAGGAAGCTAGGACTTTATTTGAGATGTATACTTAATATCTATTACTATAAGCTCGCTATTATTGAAATGCTTCTTTGCTACATCCCTAGGACTTTTACTGAGCCGTACCAAACTGACTGTATTTTACTTTGAACCCGACGCGCCATACACTAATAGTTTTTCTCTCATTACGGTACAAACACCCCTGCTGGATTGCTATGTGTATCCAATATATATACTTTACCTCCAAGATGACTGCATATGTCTGATTTGTATGTTAAATTAAATTTTAAAAAAATGTTTTCTTTTTTTTTCTAACTAAACTATACTTTACACTCAAAATTTTAATCCTACTGTATTTAACCCTCTCATGAAAACTAACAATCTTCCCTACTCCCCAAGCTGCCACTAACACGCATACATTACACACGACTTGGATGGGGGTCCTCAGCTTTCAGCCCTTAACCTTCGCATGCTGACCGATTGGAAGTCATTATCACTAAACATCCATTCAGTTCTACCCCCAAGGCATGCACTAGTTTGTTCTTAACCAGGTTGATACTTATTAACTACAGTATGTACTTAGACTTACAGCTATCTATATTACATAGCAATCGCTGTTTCTTCCTTAGCTTTGCAATTGGTAAATACAAAAACTGAACCGATACTCTATGACGCAAAATACAACTTCCCGATTTATAAACGAAAGCTGAAGATACCCTCATTAGAAATAGAAACCTACTTAATACCCATAACCCATATATATTCGCATCTTCTGGAAATCTCCCCATATAACTATTTACTGTATTATACATAATGTAGACGCCAGAGCATATAATTTACTTCCACCTGTACTGTATTGTACTCATCCAAAGTGACGTTACTTGTATATATTGAATATACATAACCATCCTGCCATCTAAAATGTCCAGAGCTTGTACAACAATTTTAGTTAATTCGTAATATCAAGCCATTCTGTAATGCATTATCCTATTCCTAAGGAAGACAATTTTATTTTATTTTACTTTTATTTTTTTTACTTACTTATTTTTTTCTCAATTATAAATTTAAAGGGAAAAACATTAAGTCATATTAACTCTTTCCAACAGACCTGTTTGCAAATATAACTGCTTCCACTGCATGAACTCTTACTCACCCCCTCCTCCAGTAACAATGAAATAGCAATGTCCCGTAATCACTTTGAGGAGTATAATTTCTCAGTAGATATATAACATTCATAAACTAACCCAGTAACAACACTAACCACCCTCGTGGGTTCGCAGAAATACCTGGATTAGGACCCAGGCGCGGAGCAAACCCTCTCGGTACCGATGGACCCGTAGATCTTCCCTGGTCATCCGTCTGGGAGAAGGAAATCTCTTAAGCGTAACCTAAGGGGAGGAAGGCCTCTGAAGTCTTGGTTGACAACCTTCCTAGAGCTGGTGACTCAAACAAATTACCGGTCTGCAAACCTAAACTGCTTAAGGAGTAGATAGGCACCGTCTATCGCCTAGTTTTCATAGTCCTTCTTTGTCTATTAGCCAGGCGTTTAGGTCGAACCACTGGGAGTCGACAGAAACACTCGGTGGTCGATCTTGTTTCCTGATAAGGCCAATGAACACCGTTTTCTCCCACTCCCGACACATCCCATCCTTTAAACCAGGCACTTGGGAGTGCTTGAATACCGGTGTAAGCAGATTGCGTTGACCATCATCTGATGGGTTGAGGGTACCGGATAGACAGTTTCTGGCTGCTGTTCCCGACTGGTTGTACAGGTTCCCTAACTCTTTGGTAGTTCTTAGAGCGGCTGCTCCATCAACAGTTGTATACTATCGGGATGTTTGTAGTGCCATGTTCCGCATGCAAAAGGTCCCTGCACTCGTCCCCGGTGGGCTATCCTGAGGCCACAACCCTAGTAGATGGCGGGACAGCTGATGGTCTGTCTGTGTTGCATGTCTTGTATTCTGCATAACCACTTGCTCAGCACCCCTTACCTAAACTGATACTCTTAAAAATAAAAATGACAGTACATTAAAAAATCACGCTAAAACCAGACCAACACTCAAACAAAACCAACCTGCCTTCTACCTTGAGGCTCGCATTTACGAATATCCGTGGATTAGAACTATTTTAAATGATGTTTAAGCATTTCTCTTAGCAAACACACAGGATATCTTAGCACTAAGTGAAACTAACTACACTCCTCCATCCCCTCTAACTACTTGAACATGCCTGAATACCTCCCACTCTGCCGTAAGGACTCTGACAGACATATGCATGGGCTTAGAGTCTACATTCGAAAACCCTCCCCTTGACTAAAGAAACTAAACTAGAATCGGACGATCAAACCTTTATGTGCTTTAGACTAAACATACAGCATAACATTAGCTTCTTTTATTTTCTCTACCGCTCTCCCTCGACCCAGGACTGTACACTAATAGACAAAGTCTCTGACAGCATAGATACATCACTTTTCCTCGCCACTAGCGCACTAGAGCATGTATTTGGTGACTTCAATGTCCACCACAGCAACTGACTTGGATTTTCTATTTACACAGATGCAGCTGGTACCACAACACGTAACTTCTCTATATCTCATTCCCTATCACAGATGGTTACGTTTCCAACCCGTTTCCCAGACCAGCAAGAGCAACATGCATAACTTCTAGACCTGTTTCTGACCACAGTTCCCGATGACTGTGTAACGAATGCCCACAACCCCCTTGGGAACGCCGATCATGCAGTGGTAATGGTTGAAATCGCCCTAAACTCTAGAGCTAAAACTGAAGAGCCAGTGATCAAAACAACGAGATATTATAAAAAGGCTCACTGAGAAGCCATAAGAGACCTCATCAGGGACGCTCAATGGCAAAATATCTTTTCATTTCCTGCTGAACATTGCGCTAATGAGATCACTGAATATTTCAAAACTGCAATTGCAGCACATATTCCCACACGCAAATTTTATAGCAAGCCCCACTCTCCCCAATGGTTTTCCTCAACTTGCGTAGCTGCCAAAGCGCAAAGGCAGCATGCGTACCACAAATTTAACCGACATAAGTCCAGTTCAAACAGACAGAATTACATAGAAGCCAGAAATAACTATAAGAAAGAAATAGCGACAGCTAAGGGAGAATTTACTGAAACCACCCAAAAACGCATCGAAGCACAGAAATTAGAAACCCGAGACTTCTGGAAAATCTACAACAGTGTAGTAAATAATGGGCATTCAACAAATCCACCACTATCCAACAATCATGAGGTTCTTTGCTATGCAACCTAGAAGGCTAACATGCTTGCCAGACGGTTTGTCTCCAACTCCACACTGGACTCTGATAACCACCCCTCCCTGACTTTACTTTGCGGACAGACGCCACACTAGACGATCTGAAAATCACCCCTGCTCAGATGCATGCTATCATAAAAAAATGTTGACACTTCAAAAGCATGAGGACCTGATCTCATCCCGGCTGTGATATTAAAAAAAGTCCTCCACCGGAGTAGCTCTAGTTCTCTCCAAACTTTACAACAAATGCCTTAATGAATCTTGCTTTCCTGCCTGCTGGAAAACTGTTTCTGTAGTACAAGTTTTCAAGAATTCAAACGAAAGAACTGATCCAGTAAATTACCGCCCCATTAGCCTCCTCCCACTTGTCGCCAAAATATTTGCGACCATAATTAACCAAGCTCTAGTTCATCACCTTACATATGCTAAACTTCTGACTGACAAACAATATGGATTTAGGCAAGCCCGTTCCACAGCAGCTGTAATCTCAGAACGTATATACCAGTAACTGGACAAAGCGAGGGAGGGTAGAGCGATAGCTCTAGATATATCTAATGGTTTGGGCAGGGTATGGCATGAGAGTCTTATCAAGAAAATCAGATCATACGGCATCACTGGAACAATACATAACATAATTAGATCCTTCTTAGATAAGAGAAAAATCCAGGTTGTCCTTGACGGTTGTACATCTAAACAATATGACATAAATGCGGGAGTGCCTCAGGGATCTATCCTTGGACCTCTGTTATTCCTAATATACATAAATGACTTTCCTGACAAAATTGTCTGTGAGATGGGTATGTATGCTGACGACACCACGCTCTATAACAGACACGACAGGAAAACAAATTAACACATATCTAAAGAAATGACAGAAACACTAGAGAATGACCTCCGATCCGTAGTGGAATGGAGACAAAAATGGATGGTCACCTTCAATGCTGCCAAGACTAAACTTGTTTACTTCAATAATTACAAGAAACCTTCCCTACCGCTAATAGCAATGGCCAATGACTTTTTATCTGAAAGTACATCTTTTAAACTCCTCGGCCTAACGTTCACAAGGAACATAAGTTCGAACAATTACATTGAGAAGTTTGCCAGGACAGCTGCGAGGAAGGTGGGTTCTCTCTACCGTGCTAGAAAGCTATTAACACCTAAAAGTATCCTATACCTCCATAAGGCCACCATTCGCCCATGCATGGAGTATTGTTGTCATATTTTGGCTGGTGCATCTGCCACTAGTCTCTCGTTCCTAGACAAGGTTTAAAAGAGAGTAATTAACGTGAGAATTCATTTATAACATGAGTACTAGTTAACATGAACATTCATTAATAACAGAAGTATTTAGTAAAATATAAGCATTCATTAATAACAAGTATCATGAAACCATGAGCATTCATTAAAAATAAGTGTCGATTAATAATAATACACGTATTTATTAAACATTGACTATTCATATATAAAACGAGTATTGAAAATGAACATGAGTATTCATTTATAATATGAGTTTTCATTAACACCATGAGTATCGATTAACAACATGAATATTCATTAAAACACGAGTATTCATTTTTAATATCATTAGATTTTTTTAACAAAACAGTCATCGATATTGTCATATCCATGCTGAAGCAGCTCACTGTTATCTTACCTATATATATATATATATATATATATATATATATATATATATAGGTATATATATATATATGTATATATATATATATATATATATATACTTATAACATCATTAAAATATCATTCCAAAGCATAATCTAGTCTTAACTCTTCCACCTCGTGTTTTTTTTTTGTTTTTTTTTTTTTGCTTTAAGGAAGTCGTGCATAAATTAACGTCGTAACAGTGTATTGTCGATTTTGTCCCTCGAAGTAAGTGTTTTTATTCATTTTTGCAAGTAAAATAAATGATTACCTTACTATACTGGTCATAATTTTAGATTGTTTATTATAACTTCTATAGAAAAATTAAAAGTAACAAATGGCGCCCTGACATATGATTTTAAGAACTATTTGATAACTCACGGTGGAATAACTTATGTAAATTCAAATCTGAAGATAAAGAAACAACAAGATAATGTATGAATTATGCCGTGGCTGATTTTATGCTGTCGAACATATACAATATTTAATCAAGTAAAAACAACAACAACAAAAAAATAACGTGTAATAGATAAAAACGTGAAATAACATTAATTATGTTTTCGTATGAAAACTAAACTAATTGATGCTTGTTTACAATCTCATTCGCATATTCCTCTTTGAAGTTCTGTATTGTCAATCAGGTGTAAGTTCTCATTCCATTTTCAATCAACTTGATAATTTTGCCTGGTATTTTCACATTCTCATGAATTCCATTCTCTGTGTTTGTTAGATTGTGCCGTATGTTTTCTTACTAGATTAATGCTAAGAAGATATTTCTTTTTGTATTTTTTACCGCTTTCAGCATCATGTGATTCTTTTCCTTTTAGGCATCATGGCCTTCGGGCAAGGAGCGGAAAAGGAAGTAATCAGTTCTAATCAATGTGGGGACAACCCTTCATATCGGACAATTGCTTTTTAAGTCAATTAGTTTGGTCAATGTGGGGGAAACCCTTCATATCAGACAATTGCTAATTTTGGACCCTGCCAGAGTGCCCCCTTGGGGGAGCTGGTTTTTCCTCCCCACATTAAAAAACGACCTTGTGCCTAATTTGCTCAGTGGGGAAGCAAATAAATAAACAGTAATCTACGATTGTTACAGCTGTGATAAATGTGTTCTCTCAGTTGTTCTGTTGGTATATTATAAATGGTAGGTAAACATGTTATAGGTTGGGAATTGATTTCCTTGCTGTGTCTTTTTGTATCAGTGTGGTTTTGTCTTGGGTCATCAATTCTGTCACGTCTGGTTTTTTAATAGCCTGACATGTATTTTATATCATCATCATCATCATCATCATCATCATCATCATCATGTTGTTGTTGTTGTTGTTGTTGTTTTTTTAACTGCAGTGTTGTGATGTTTTACACCGTTTTCTTTTCACTCCAGAGCGGACTTATACACTAAAACTAATGAGCATAGTCAAAAAGTCAATTAGATGAAAAGCACCTGGCGTAGAATGTTTGCTGTGCTAAGCACAATTTACTTCTGGAGTAAGGCAATGTTGATTTCCAAGGAGTTTAACTGTTTATAAAAGTCCTCACAGATTGAACCATGTCCACTTATGACGATTGGCATGATGGAGATTTTCTTATTCCACAACCTAGTGACCCCACCTTCAGTTTCTGATAGTTCCATAGTTTATCCTGCTTCTTGCCAAGCAAAGTTGTTGTCCTTTAGACAAGTCACATCAATAATTTGGCCTTCATTAATATTTTTCTTAACAACTACAATATCAGGTTTCTAGGCGTTATTTTCTTGTCACACTGTACCATAAAATCCCAAGGAATCTGACCGTTCTAATTTTCCACTTCCTTTTCTAAGTGCTGGAATCACTTGTCCGCTACTTGGATTCCAAACTTTTGGCACAGAATCCGATGCGGATGTGCACATACTTTGTCACGGCAACGTTTGTACATTTTTCAGCAAGTGTAGAACATGTACTAACAATGTGTGACTCTGTTTACAGAATTACACAACAAACTTGCATTTATCAGAATAGTGTTTCCTAAATGATGCTTTTACGAGAGACGTGCAATAAGTAATGCCCCTGACCCACTTCCAGTTGTCTGATCTAGCTGAAATTATGCATGTGCAATGATTTATATCTCTACGGGTTATGTAGTAAATTACAGCTCTGAAATAATTGTGGTTTCTGTTTTACAGGTGTTTGAACTGAGTAATGTGTTAAATGGAGCCTGTTGAATGTCGAGCAGTGATCCGTTTTTTGTATTTGAAAGGACGCACACCACAGGAGACTTTTGATTAAATGAAAGAAACTTATGGTGATAATGCCCCATCATATGCTTTTGTAAAACACTGGCATCGTGAATTCAAACATGGCCGGAAGTCTGTAGAAACAACTCACAGACCTGGTCGTCCCCCTTCTACCATGTACGAGACATCTGTCCGTCAAGTTGAGGCTGCCATTTATGAATATCGACGCATTACTATTCGCCAAATAGTCCAAGATGTAAAGATTAAATTGTTTAGGTCTGTGATTGTATCTGTTGTGATTTGGGGGGGGGGAGCTTTTTAGTCTTCTTTGTTTCTGTTTTTCATTTCTTCTATCCTTGATTTCCTAGAGATGCGAGCTTTATCTTTTCTCGTTCCTGAACTGTATTATATTTCCTATTTCATCTGCTTCTCCCTATGTTAGCTCTGTTTCATTGTTCTCGGTTTCAACGTTCGTAGGGTCCAGTCTTCGCAGGTTCCCTGACTGTGGTGTTTCTACTTGTGTGGCTTCTACATGTGCGGTTCCAGTGGAAGTTGCTTCATGCTTAAGTTCCTCATTCACTTTTCGTTGTATTTCTGTTAGTTCCAGTTTAGAAGGTCAGCCTCTCTTTAGTATCAGTCTTCCTTCGTCTGCAAGTCTTTGTTCTGTTGTATGGTAGTCAGTGGACATGTCCCATAGCTCTTTCATTCGTTTTCGAGAGCCTCTATATCTACATTCAAGATTGCTTCGATAATAGCAATAGATAATAGATAATTTTTCACATTCAATATTATGTAAATGCAAGTAAATTAGTAATTCATATAACCTCCATAGTAAATGCAAATAACGATACTTGATTTATTCGCAAACTTGTGAGAGCTTCGTCACGTACCTAAAAACAGAATTTCTCTATTGTGGGTAATTAGCTGTCTGAGACGGCATTGCACTCTCAACTTTAATCTAGTTGACCGGTATATTTGATGATCGTCCTTCCTAAATTTTTAAACTTTAATTTGCTTGGTAACTTGTTAGCCATTTTAATATATTTTTCCGATTAATGTTATTGACACATCTTTTCATATAAAACGTTTTGTTCTCTGAAATATGAATTTTTCTGTCTAACTGCAAAAGTACAAACGACTAACGATAATAAAAACGACTGAAATATTAAGAAAAACCCTTGTATGCGGAGAATAATGCAAGAAGACAATACAACGAATAAGCGTTACAGGGAATGAAGAACACCGACTCTACATATACAAGTTCTACACCCCCATCATGCACCCCCCCATAGTTTCACCACCGCTCCTCCCAATAAAAAAGTGACACCAAAGAGCTGAAAAGGGTCAAAAAGGACTGAAAGACCGAGGAGCGTAAAGAGAACTGGGACTTTGGGGAGGCTTAGTGCCACTCAAATTCCAGTATAAACCAATGGCCACTGCCGGCGAGAAATCATTGGTAAGCGGCTGTTGCGATGATGCAAATTCATTTGCAAATGCTATCGAAGGAGGTGGAGAGAACTGGATGTCTGGGGAGACTTGTTGTCACTCAGCCTCCAGAGAACACAACAGGTTTCCAATCAGATCGTTTGTTGACTTGTGTGAAAGCTCCATGTGAGCTACTACTACTACTACTACTACTACTACTACTACTACTACTACTACTAATAATAATAATAATAGCAACAACAACGGTAAAAACAACAACAATAATAATAATAATAATAATAATAATAATAATAATAATAATAATAATCGCTGTGGGACCCTCAACTCACATACTTTGAACATGTGAGGTGTAGAGAGGAATTTCAAATGATCTGGGAAATAATGTTCTAACAAAAAGCAGCCATTTAAAATGTTACAGTAAGTAAGAACCGGAAGGAAAAAAAGCTTCATTTAGGTATCTCATTCCATCTTATCCTTTATTTACTTTATTTATTTTCTTTTGCTGTTATTTTCTAAAATTTAAAGTGCCCAGAATATCCTAAGACAGCGCCGTATTTACGCCACATAAAAAATTCACGAAGAAATATGTGAGGGAAAACTTCAAATATTATCTTAACTTTGGAATAGGGCTGCGAACTTTTACTAAGTAAATATTAACAAGTCCCTCTTAGACAAAAAATGTTTGCCATGTATGTAAGTCTGTCTGTGTATTTCTTTTATGTATGTGTGATAGTGCACGATACCTCTCATATACATGAGAGGTAAACACTATCCCTGCGTCAGATCCACAGGTTAAACAACTCTGGGCCCGGTTCTGACACAAACACCACAACATGGAAAATGCTTTATACAAATATTACGAAAGGTGAGGCCCAGAGAAAAGATTTGGATGTCATGATCGGCAGGTGCTCTCTCGGTAGCCAGCATGGGGGACCCGGTTGTCATCCTGCGAATGTTGGTTCACTTTCTCATTTCAGAAACACAATAAACACGGATGCTGAACAGATAAGTATAACCTTTAATCACAGCCAAAGAAAACCATCAGAAAAGAAAAACCCGAAGGAAAAAATGGAAAACGAAAGAGAATAGACTCGTATTCCGTCCTGTATGCAATGTTTGTTGTCGTGCGTGGGTGCATTTAAATTTTGCGCGCTCGAAATTGTGTATTGTTTTCACTGGTCGCCGCTTTTGTTTTCGCGCGTGTGCATTCAATTTTTGCGCGCTTATACCTTAATTCTGTATACTTACTTGCACTTTCATACAATAATCCTATATACTCCTTATTCCAGAGCGGACTATTACATATACTGACCCGACGGGTCACGAGTAGTCTAGTCTATATATCTATTAAAGTGAGCGTGTCTGTGTGTTTGTGTGTCGTCCAGAAATTTGGCTGTTAAGAGGTCAAAGTTTCTCGATTTGACTTTTGAGAACTCTACCAAACTCCTCCGACAATTTTTGGTCTAAACACTTTAAATTTTAGATATAGGTTCCTTGGACATGGATTTAACTTAATACTTTAATTTGAGCCCAAAACAATAAATTTTAAGGGGTCATAATAGGGGTCAAATTTAAAAAAATTGACTGTCTTTTTTTTTTTTTTTTTCTTTTGCTCAGCATACACCTCCAAACACCTGGGCAACGCCGGGCCGAAATACTAGTTATATTATACAAATCAAATTTTCTTGCTTGGGAGTTGAAACCATATATCCGGTCAACAACTTCCTGATTGAAAAATTCTGCGCAAGTGGAATTATATAAAAACAAAGCCATGAAGGTTTTTTCATTGAACATTTTTCGCGCTTAAAATATTTAAATAAAAACAAAACTAAACCCTTTCTGTTTTTTATTTAACGGCATTTTACGAAATTTATTTGTAATTTTCATTGCAAGTCGGAATCGTTTTCAAACAATTATTTTAATTTAAAAGAAAAAGAAAACAAAGTTCATAACATTAAGTAAAAATGCGCCAGAGGACCAACTAAAGACTTGCTATTCAAAACGTGATTTTCAGAGGTATTCAACTAATGTTATAAACTTCCATTGCAAGTTTGAATCGTTTTCAAACAATGAATTTCTATTTAATAGAAACCATAATTCGAATCAACTCCGAAATTCTTCAGGAAATGCCACAGATATTTTTATTACGATTCTTTTATTTAAATAAAAACATTCAATATTTTAACATCTACAAAGTTCTTTTGTTTCATACTACAATTTAAGACACTAAAACAAACGCAAAACATTACAAATTACAAAAACAGTAATAAAAGAATAGAAGCTGATATTTGGAACATATACATTAAAGCGTTTACATATAAAAACGTTCAAGTATCATATTTGTGTTTCTTGTCTGTCTATTTGTCTGTCTGTCCGTGGTTCTGTGTACATTTCCCTACGCAATAACTCTGTCAATTTTTAGTGTACAAACTCGAAATTTGATATACAGGGTACTGAGATTTGTGAACATCTTGTGATCCATTTTCGTCCAGAAACGAAGCTGTTTTAAATAAAAACATTCAATTTTTTAACATCTAAAAACTTCTTTTGTTTCATACTGTAATTTAAGACACTAAAACAAACGCAAAACATTACAAATTACAAACACAGTAATAAAAGAATATAAGTTGATATTTGGAACATATACATTAAAGCGTTTACATGTAAAAACGTTCAATTATCATTTTTATTGTTTCTTTTAAATAAAAATGAAAATGATTCTAAATATAACTAAATGAAAAAGTTATAAACTCCTCTTAAAATGAAAAGGAAAGAAAAACTAAATAATTGAATAAAAAAGGTAATTAAAAAATTGTTTGCTTTTTTTTTAATTAAGGGATCGTACTAAAAACTTTCGTTGAACCTGTTTAATAAATATCATATTTCACTCTGCAATTTGCGTCGCATACTTTTTCCAGACAGTTCATTGTCAACCCCGGATATCCGCTTTTTTGTTTAGTTTAAACAAATTTAAGAATTAGTTTTTTTTTCAGGGACTAATGAGAAAAAACAAACATACAGTATAAGTGACCAAAAAGTGGATTATTACTGTACGCTAATGTCATACCAATGACTTGTCTCTAAAAACTTTCTGTAAACAAATATGTATATATATATATATAAACAGTTGATTAATAAAACATGTTAAAAGACATCTTGAAACAGAGTTAAAAACATATTTAATTTTAAAAAAGGAAGCACAAGATTAGTGGATAGTCCTTAATCCGCGGAGTTTCGAAGAAATACTCTCCTTCTCATCAGAGGGCAGGAATTAGCAAAATGCAGGATCGGATTTTGCATATAAAAGTATTTAATGAAACTACAAGTAAGTCACAGATCTTACTTGGTTAAAAAAAGGGTGAGGTAAGTGGAACAGGAGGCAAAAGAAATATGATAAAAAGATTTCACATGAATGGATAGTCCGGTGAAGGGTAAAAATCCAAAAATGGTAAAATCCAAAACGGTCGAATTTAAAATTTCAATCCAATGGGTAAATTCCAATTTTTATTTATATATATATATATATATATATATATATATATATATATATATATATATATAGTAATTTATAAAATATATATGGCGATTAAGCTACACTGCATATTCGGCGTTTCATCCACTCTAGGACTCCTCATGCTTACTACTAACTAAATAGTAACTAAATTAATCTTACTACTAACTAAATAGTAACTAAATTAAGCTTACTACTAACTAAATAGTAACTAAATTACTAACTAGCTCTACCTACGTATTGAGCACTTTTGAAGTAAATACTTAAAGTTTACGCATAAATCTATACTTTCGTATATTAATTTTATGTGAGTAAATTAAGTAGTTATATATATATATATATATATATATAACTACTTAATTTACTCACATAAAATTAATATACGAAAGTATATATATATATATATATAACTACTTAATTTACTCACATAAAATTAATATACGAAAGTATAGATTTATGCGTAAACTTTAAGTATTTACTTCAAAAGTGCTCAATACGTAGGTAGAGCTAGTTGGTAATTTAGTTACTATTTAGTTAGTAGTAAGCTTAATTTAGTTACTATTTAGTTAGTAGTAAGATTAATTTAGTTACTATTTAGTTATATATATATATATATATATATATATATATATATATATATATATATATATATATATATATATATATATATATATATATATGCTCTTATTTTCGGATTTTCCTTATAATGCAGCACTCTGCTAGATTTCTCTTTCCAAAAACTAATATATATATATATATATATATATATATATATATATATATATATATATATATATATATATAAAACTTAGATTAAAATGAGTGAATATTTTCCCACGGATAGGACAGACTCCAAGCTGGCATGAATCATGGAAAATTAGGTAATTCGTTTTTATAAATATACGCACACATGCACAGACACTCAACCGTTCCAATCCTCTAGTCTCGGTCTACACGCATCTCGCCCCACACTATCGGGTTCCTCTTATCCCTATTATCAATGGAGATGCCCAGGGGAAGTAGAGGAAATGGTCGTTGTCTATTGCAGAAATAGGGCACTCGTAAATGTTGCAATCTCGTTCGGTGATTAATTAGCCCCCTATTTATCCAAACTAGTTTTAGATCTTCACTCAAAATTTCTGTCAGGCCAAAAAATGCCACTACTTTGATTTATCAGTTCTAAAGTGTATTTGCAAATAATATTTTATAGTAGATCTCATAGTCTATCTAGATCCATTTCTCACCGTCTGTCTCTATTTATAGCACTCTTTTCTTTTGATATATCTATCAATTTCAGTGTGGTAATACATAGCGGTCGCCGTCTGCTTATACCTTCTCCATTTTCTCATGTTTTTATCCTTCTGTCAATTTTAGTAACATACCCATCTCAATTTCAGTACTCTCTCCATATTGTTTTCTGTTTGATTTCCCCTCTGTTTACAACTACACACACACACACTTACACATGCAAGCATACATGCACGCGCACACTGACACACATACACAAACACACACATACATATATAATATATGTATATCTACAGGGTGACCCACTTAAAAGTAGCCCGATCTCCCTATTAAGTGCTTCTATATGTCGCTATCTCCAGTTATATCAGATTAAGTTAAGTTTCTTTACAATTAATCCACACGACAAGACAAAATGCAACTTATTTTTCAACAAGATGATGATACATACCACAATAAGCAATGGGTTATGGCCACCAGTTCCCCGGACTTGTCATTATGTCATCATGAGACTTTAGAACAAAAAGTTTATGCAGATAATCCTTACAATCTTGACCAACTAAAGTAAAACACTACTAACGCTATCAGAAGAATTACCAGAGTAGATCTACAAGCAGTATCTGTAAACGTTGTTAAATGTGGCCAGAAATGTATAGATGTTAACGGGGAGCACTTCCAGCATCTTTTGTAACACTACAGGTGATAAAACCAATGCTACAGTAAAAGAATGTTCCTCTTCTCTATTACATTTTCTGAACTACTTTGAAGTGGTGAACCTATATATATATATGGCTGACGTACCAGCAGTTATGCCTCCTATTTCTCGTCTGTCAGAATTGATTACTTTACTTATGCATTCACAACCTGACAGTTTCATCGCTCTGTTCCAGTATTAATGGTGTCAGACGATAAAAATACAACCCCTATCATGGACGTGCATCAGAAGCAGAGATGTGTCATTAGATTCCTTCATGCAGAAAAAATTGAACCGATCAATATTCACCGGTGCCAGTTGTACATTTAGGAGCCGATACAATTGATCCTATACAGTTAGGAGATAGGTTCGTAGATTTCAGAGTGACGACAGAGATGTGAGTGATAAAGCGCGCTTCGGAATTTTAAGATCAAGGCATCAAAGGAGGCTGACTTAACGGCATTGCGGATGGTGGTTACTATGTAAAAAAAAAATTGTAGCACAAAAGTTCGCTCATTTTAATAGTAATACTCACGTTTCCGTAACTCTTCAACATTTTAGTTTTTAAGTTAAAACTATGTGAGGCTTACTTTTGGAATGAGTCTCATATGTTTTAGCAACTCGTTCTTCTCAATTTTATCACCCCTTGCGCATGTTCTTCATTACCACCATTCAATAATATTTCGTCCACAAACTCATTTAACTGAAGTCTGTTCTTTCGCAATTGTCATAATTCCGTCATTTTGAATTCTCACATGTTGATTGTATGTGAACCTCCATTTTTTTTATCCCTTTCTTTATTGACCCCTAATTGCGTAGATAAATAATAATTACAAAAATGTTCAATTAGAATAGCACATATTTTTCTCGGATATCGGATCATTATTGTGTTGTTATTGATGTACTGGTAGAACCCAAACGAACACTTGATATTTCTTTAGCTTAGCTGAGGAGTTCTTCAATCATAACAATGCGTTCACTTTCTTAGCGGAATCATCTAGTCCGATATTAGTATTTTATATATATCTTTTTTTCTTTCTATCGTTATCTTCTTCTTCTTCTTCTTCTTCCTCTTTTATATAATAGCTTTCCTGCTGATATCAGCATATAAACATTTACACTATGCAATTGATTTTTTGGTGAAGTATTTTTCCATAGAACACATATATAAGGTATTTTATTTATTTTAAATGTAGTGGAGGCTTGTGTATTTTATTTTAAATGTAGTGGAGGCGTATGTAGCTTACATCGATTTGGTCTTGCTAGATCTCTGACATTATTAGGTTAATAGAATGTAAATTCATTCTTCAGCACTGATTAATTAGCTCGGGTAAAAACCTACGATTGAGAATAGACACAAACTCATACACACAAACACACACACACACACACACACACAAACAAACGCACACAAAAAACGCACACACAAACATGCACACACACATATATGAGAAATAAAGCCTACCAACCACCAATAGCTATGGCTAGAGATACTTTACCCGAGTACACTTCGTTAAAGCTCCTTGGCTTAACGTTCACAGGAAACATGAGAAGGAATAGATACATCGAGATCATTGCTAAGGCTGCTGCAAAGAAGGTGGGATCTCTCTACCGTGCTAGAAAGTAACTTACGCCTGAAAGTATCCTGTACCTCTACAAAGCCACTATTCGCTCATGTATGGAGTATTGCTGTCACAATTAGTCTAGTGCATATGCTACTTATCTTTCGCTCGTAGACAGGGTCCAAAAGAGAGTCGCCAACCTAACAGATCCCGAACTGTCATCTAAACTTCAGCCTCTTTCCCACCGACGAAATGTTGCATCTCTCTGCCTGTTTTACAAGTATTTTAATGGTGGATGCTCTGACGAACTGCAAGCACTTGTACGCCCTCGACGAAAATACTCCCAACAAACCCGACAAGAAGCGAATTCCCACCTCTTCACAGTTGAGATCCCTAGATGTAAGAAAGTCTTTTACTCTAATAGCTTCTTCCCCAGAACTGCAAACTTTGGGAGTCTCTTTCGGTTTCCTGCTTCCTCAACTGTACTGACATGCAGAAGTTCAAGTGTAATGTTAACAGACATCTTGCTGCTAAACTCCCTACATAGTACCCCTGCAACTTAGGTCCCCGATAATAGCCTCCTACATCAAAGTGGCGATGTGCCTTGTTTTGGGGTGAAAATGTAGTAAAAAATATTAAAGGATTCTTTTAAATCTTTTTTATCAGGGAAAATAAAATGCTGAACATGTAAGGTGGAACTTAGATATATGAGGAAAACATCTAAATACAGAGATATATACCGGTGCATATAAATGTATCATTTTAATAAGGAGGATACATCGATGGGAGAAAGGGCTATAAATGCCGTATATACTTAGGATCTATAAGCACTGCTCTTATCGACAAAAACTGTCAAAATTCCCCTCACTGTCTGTGACTAAAACTAAGCGAAACTTACATGAACAAAATTTATTACTGAGAACTGCTGAATTGTGAAGCACAATGACGAAGAGCTGCTTCCCAGCTAACAATAACCTGGTAGTTTTCAACAAATGCTTAATCTATGAAGGCATAGATCTTTCGCCCGGAAATTTTATCCAGTCTTTCATTTTCTTACGACGCGTATTTCGTTGTAGTCATGAAGTTACACTAGTCGTCTAACAACAAATAAGTTCTTGGTGAGACATCTTCTTAAATATTGAAGTCCTAACCAGGTTTTGCCATTAGTGATCGTCACGATGTTGCCCCACTGTCTACCTAACCTTAACCCGTCATCCTAAAGTGGTCTCTAGATCTTGATAAACAGTGACCCCCTAAGTGCATATATGAGATGCTCAACCCGACCACGATGGAGGACGCAGCAATCCCATCGCCTCAAAACCATTGCTATCTTCTTCCTTATGAAGTACAAAAAGAAGATCACCCCCTTTAAATTCCCCACGTAATACTATGTGACGTCACTGGCATGACGGGTAGCCTTATTTAAATTGGAAAAATTCACTCTAAATGGTTTTAACTTCATCGTGACATTAACTCATATTAATTCTACACACAACTACTTGCTTCACTAGGTTTGCATCGAATCAAATATTGTAAATAGCTGAATAAGTGCTTTTATTATAAATTTCGACCCCACGCGTGTAAGAGGAGTATAGTATGAACTTTAGCGAGGGTTACATTTAGTACATGCAAGATCAGCCTGGCAGAAAACGGAAATAGGCTTAGTGCAGCTAACATGATTGAGGCGAGAATTAAAAGTTCAGCTCACTAGAAAAAGCACGCTGGAAACGCCGATGCCCAATGATCTGATATAGATTGTGTTACGCACATCACACAGAGCAGAGTTTCTAGACAATATGGCTTGTGAAGCAATTTGGACGATACGCGTTTTGATTAGGTAGAGAGAAACTAAACGAATATCAACTCGGTGATGCCTTCTGCATTCCCAAATCTTCAAGTAGAAATAATTAATGCTTGTCTTTCTTTCAGAAGGCATTTATTTTAGTCTCTCTTTTGTCTATCATTTTCGTGAACAAATTTTCTCTCTTCAATAAAACCTTTAGGCCGCAAGAAATCCTCATTGTTTGCTTTCATGCTTTGAATTGTCTTGAAAAAACAGAATATCACAACTACTAGCGGATTAACGGCCGGACATGCAAAAAAGCTTTGTTATTATTGGATTTGTTTCTTGATTTTCACTGGCAAAACCTTCAAACTGCAAAAAAATCGTTTGTTAAATTGGCATGTAAAAACGTTTATGTAACTTTTAAAAATGTTACACTTCAGTCAGGATAAATTTGCTTCAGCAGATTATTTACTGAGTGTCTGAAAATAGATTATAATCAGAACACCCATATTTAGTGACCGAGATAGTCCAGCCGTTTAAATAAGATAGTACCTGCTTATATCGGCTCGGAGCAACGCTGTGGATTATAATTAATTGCACAAGGTAAGAATTTATGAACGAATAGGTTTTTCGCCCGGAAAGTTTATCAAGTTCCCCATTTTCTCAAGACGCGTATTTCGTTGTAGTAATAAAGTTACACACGTTGTTTAAATGTAAGTTTGTTAAATAATAAAATAATGCCCAACATACACCAGTCACTGATTTATTGCTCTGTATAAACAAAAGAAGAAATCATAGACTATGTTTCGGTTTAATAGCTAATGTCATCTCTTCAGCACGATTTGTGGAAATGAGTTTAGATTTTGAGAAAACTCCTTGTATTCAAATCAAGCATTTTTCTGTTATCCCGGAAATCTTAAGTGTTGTGTTTATAAGGATGAACTAATTAAGTGTTAATAAGGATGAATCGGCTCGCCCAGTTCATTCACTGAGTGTCTGATAATATATTACCATCAGGCCATCCATGTTTACTGAACCAGATACTCCTTATATAGGTTGCTAACAACGCATTCCGCTAGGATCACTTATACAGGTACAGAATCTCTGAAGGTATACGTCTTAAATGTCGTGTTGCTGGTGGCTATCTGCAAAATGTTTTCAGCCGCAGCAGCTATAATCCACGAATAGGCGTCTGGTGTGATTTGATTAAAACAATGAGCAGACGGTCTGTTGTAATGCATCGTTTTCGTACCATTCACAATTAAGTGCATCCAGTGTTGCAACGATGGTGTATAGGCGAATGTTTTTTGTTCATCAGACGAAAGCATTTCACATGACGGGAGGGGGGGGGTTCACCCTACTATCCAACCTCGGAATTATAAAGCCGATACATGAATCTATTTATAACTATTTCTCTCGTTAGATCTATATATCTCGCTGTTTTTTTGTTCCATTTGCAAAATCAACATCAATATCGAATACTATTGATCTTGTTAATGGACATATTGATACGTATTCAATGTTCATGTTCCTAGAATGTCACTGTGACACTGAAACCAAGCAATGCGAATTATGTAGCGTTTTGGGTCGTTTTCCTTATTTCAAGCTTCCGGTAAAATGCATGATGAAATAGGCAATAAAATTATGTTTTTTTTGGACATCATAGAAGTAAGTTTGCCTTCCATTTAAATTAATTTTCATATTTGATTTAACAAGATTATGTTCAACTACCTCGCAACTCTTACTGCTCCTGGTCGTATCTTTTAGTGCTCACATTCTATACGCGATATTTCTGACAAAGGGGAGAATTGCTATCGTTGCGTGTTAACTATTGTTCAAAATGACTGGTATGTATATATTATCAACTTTTACCATACAACACATCATTATTCAAGCTTATATCATTAATTTTAAACGAGAGTGATGTTTTTCTTGCTATGTTGTGGCATATTAGTAAAGTTATCACTAAAATATCAACAATCTTTGTCGACTTGCATCAACTACTACATAAAGGATTATTGACGCTGATGAGTTTATAAGAAAGTAAGATTTGCGGAATTCCTAACAGTGTTGCCTGCTCAGTTAGTATTTGTTAAAGGATAGGTTGAGATCCGAGATAATCCGAAACAATTCTGGGCTAAGTACATAACTGTTTTTGTTTTTCTGGATTCTACTTGCTCTACCAAGATTTGTAGGTGTGTTTTACTCAACTATTTTCTATACATCTAGGGAGAGGAAAAGGATAAATGCATAACTATTCTTACAGCGTTATAAAAATAACCTTTCTTACGATCACTTTCACTTCAAAACTTAAATCATTTATGTTTTCAAAAGATCACCTGTTTACATATTGATATCGCTTATTATGTGTCACTATCTCCAGTCACACCAGATTAAGAAATAACATGGGGATTATCATGTCAGTTTTCTGAGTCTTACTATTTTTGTGCTAGCTCATGGCAAATCGGAAGCGGGTGTTTTGTTAGTAACACACTCACTAGCCGATTGCCGCACACCAGTAACGAGCTCATACTATCCAGTTTGGTTATTTATAAACATATTCCCCTTTCCTAGTAAGATTCCCTTTTTCATTAGTGAAGAACTCTACCTACCCTATGTATGGTAAACCTTTAAAATATCGCAAGAAGGCTAACAGGTGCTACACTTTGGCCACTGGTTACGTGTAACTATGCAAGGTAGGTGCGTTCATCTCTATGAGGGATTAGTAGACGTTCCAGTTTACATAAATACATACAGTGTTAATTAATCATTCATCTGACTCTGGCTAGACTCAACGTTTTTAATGAGAATCGGTGTGTCAGAATGACTTCACAATTTTCCGACGCAGTCACAACATTTAATAGCTGATGCATATTTTAGCTACTTATTTATAGATTGACTGCTAAAGGATACTACCACATGGAAGGTAAACTGCATCTATCTACCATATTTTTCTGATATATATATATATATATATATATATATATATATGTGTGTGTGTGTGTGTGTGTGTGTGTGTGTGTGTGTGTAACTTTTCTGATTATCTGGTAGGCTACTTGATTGAATGTCCGTTATTCACTACCGCGACTCATTAACCAATTTCTGTCGATTCGTCGTTACTATAGAACAAGCTTGTGCTTTGCTATCTATAACTTTGACCGCTTCCGACACTAAACAATTGTGTCATTTTTGACGATCGAAATCAGCCGAGGTTAGCAATTGATTCGTTTGTTATTTTTTGTAGATATTCCTTATCTGTCAAATATTTAATTTAAAAATTGTATATTCTAAAACTCTTCAACTGTGTAAATTTCATATTGAACTAGTTACCATACTCGATTCTTTATCATAGGACCCAAGACTCTTGCACTTGAACCATTAACTAATATAAGTGAGCTAAAAAGATTAATCGAAATAACGAATTTTGGCGACTACTCAAAACTTTGATGTACATAATACACTCCATAAAATATATTTAAAATACCCACATATTAGCAATATTTTCGCAAAGTTGAATCTAAAATAAATTATTTGTAATTATTTAATAATTGATTTTATTTATATTAATGTTGTACTTTGTATTTATGTAGTTATATTGGTCGATATTTTTCAATGTACATCTCACCTTTATTTACTTGATTGATACCAATGATATGAATCTTGATAATTTATAAGTCATCGGAACAACATAGTTTCTCTCATAGTGAAAGCTAATATCATATTGTCCGCATATTAAATTTTTTTCAACACAGATACTTGATTTTATTCATAGCTGATCACCGTCTTCGTTTTTTGTTATTCAGTTCTATTTAATGTAAAACGAGCGATTCAACAGAGAAATGGCCCAATCTGCAAAAAAGATAGGTCACGCTCCAAATGGTCCAGTTTCAACTTTCTGAAGAGTCAAAGCTACTAAGTACATGACCAAGTACTTATATTGTTGTAGGGAACTGGATGCCCAAACCTGGACAAGAATGATCGATGTCAAGTAGCCCCGAAGCCACTGGGATTTGGTGGTGACTGGAATATTTGGCATCGTCTATCAACACAATAAAAATTATGACTTTATAGAAGAATATCATATGATATTTCGTGCCCCCATAACTGTTTGAAAATAAATCCAGCAAAATGGTAAGGGAATGATTGTCTCATATTGATGCCAGGATCGTCATACTTTCTCAGTGTGAATCTACGTTTCAAACTCTCTCTCTCTCTCTCTTTCTTCCTCTCTTTCTATTCTTCTATTTTAGTCTAATTCGCCTTTCCCTTCTCAAATTATGTTATACTTTTTTATTGTCTGAATCGTGAATGGCGAAGATATTTGGCTCTTTTCTGCGGCATGTAATGGCATTCTTGGATATTTTCCTTCCCATACTTTTTTATTTTATAGTTATCATCACCTGTCGGCTCCATTATGGTGAAATATTTTTCTTGAAATATTCTAAGTCCTGCGCGTCATAATATTTCATTTTGCCATCATCGTCAAGGTCATTACTCGTTTTTTTCTTTTCCTTTGTTCCTTTGTTCGTTTCTGTTTTTCTACCTCGTTTTTTCCTCTGTTCCTACGTCTTTTCCTTTACTCTATTTTCCTTAATAGAAATTATTATTAATGATCGCTGGAAACATCAATTGGAGTTTGGAAAGCAACGATGATGATGATTATAACTCACTCTACGTTTTCCATTAGATCTTTTTCGCGTACTTGTTTTTCGTGAGAACATAAGTAAGCCGCTTTATGATTTCAATCGTCTCAGACCATTACAGTGTAAATGTGTGTGTTGCTCTCTTAATTCTTGTCATCCTTACTAGTAGTTCATGACCATTTTGCATCGAAACAATTTATGTGGTGCCACTTTTTTTTGTTCGAGATAAAGATCACGATATGTGCATTATCTACTTAAATAATTTCAGTTACCTTTGTTTCGTGTAATGTCCCTTGTATGTAGGTTTTACGCAGTATTATCATATTTAATCTTCTTCTCTTTCTTCTTATTATTACACATTAATAAGCCTACTCACTAGAACCGCTGTTTTGTACAGATTTGAATGCCTATCGATAATGAGAGAGGCGGAGAGAGGTTTCACTCTTAGAGAAAACAAAATGCTCATCTGCATATGTAAAATTACCCTTGAAAACGACACTGTTGTATTCGGTTAGGAAGCAGACAAGAAATACAGATGAGGTGATCTAAGAATATAACTTTGTTCATGGAAGTTTGATTCATTTTTAAAAAGAGGGAAAAGATCATTTCTGTTGATGCAGCTTTGTGTGTTTTCGGTATGAAACTTTTATAGCAGGACATCAATTATTAAATTATAGCCAAGCCCCTACTATTAACATAACTATAATACATAGAAGAGCGAGCGATATATTCAACCTGAAAAGTACAGTAAGGACGAGGAGAAATTGCCATCCTTTTAGTTATAGTTACATTTCATCTGGGAAATCTGATTCGCAAATCCAAAACTCTCAAACAAGATTTAGTTGAAGATTTTAACCATTTTTAAGTTTCTACTTAGACCACTACTCAACTTACCGTATCTTTTGTTTATAGAAGCCAAATCATACTGACACGCTTAATTCGAGATTCAAAGGATTCAATTTTGTTATTCCGGCTACTTGAAATTTATAAGTTTTAGAAAACCGAATTAAGTTTTAACGAACACGTCGACGCCAGGCATATTACAGTTCTCCGGCAAGTAGATTATTAACGTTGATATTTTAAAGTTCACATTCTAACCTTGACCTTTTCCATTTTTTTCTTACTAATAATACATTTTTAAGCATGCAGTTTTAAATAACACAAACATCTCAACATTACATAGCCACGCGTTTGCAACTTGTAAAAACAATAGACCGAATAAAATTGTTTTCGTCGGAAATAGTCTGTATTTGATAAGATGAAGGAATGTGTCTATAAAAGCAAAATGTTCGACAAACAAAGACACAACGGGATAGCCAGGGAGAAGTGCAACAAGCATGATTATACAAAGATGCACGATGTGCAGATAGATCATTACAAAGAAACAGACGCTACAACAATTGCTTTTATATTAAACGTAGAAAATCCTGCTATCTAAATGAATGAAACATTTCCTTTGTCAATAAGGATTTCTTTCAATATAAGATATTTAGGTATTATTTCGTTTGGAATATGTTATAGAAACATAATTACATGTCCATTAGTTATTTTTTCAAATTTATATATGCGTTAATATACAAGCTTGTATTAATAACACAAGTAATCAACAGAAATATAGTAACGAAGTTGCCCTGATGAAAAATCAGTGGGATTCGTAACAGAACTATTTAGTACGACTGGGGGGGGGCGGCTTGCCCGGTTGTAAAATAATTGTGACTGCGAGGGAATTGTAAGGATGGTGACGGGATGTAGGGAAGTCTTATGACGGGGATGGGAGAGGGCCATCAGTCAGAAGAGGAAACCGAAATCAAAATTTGGTAAGCAAAATAAGGAAAAGAAAAAATGACACGTGCCCGGCGCGAACTCGCAAAACTAAATAAAGTGATATAGAACGCCTTTATCACTATTACAAAGATACTACAGCATCACAAATTCAATTATTTAAAACTAAAGAAGACAAAGAACAATTAACGCATGCACTGTTTGCAAATCGCGTTAAAAGGCAGGTTTTTATCTGATCTTCACTTCTAAGAAAACGATATTTGTACACGAAATAATTGACAATTTTTTCTAATTTATGGATATTATTTGTTCGAACGATCGTTCTTTCTAAGGATGCCGAGTTGTTGTGTGTACGATGCGCATAAGGAAAGTGCTGTGCAGATATGCAAACACATACACAACCACACTAACATTTGCCTTTTATATAATAGATTATTGATTTTGTTCATTATTGGAATTTCAGAATTAGACAACTTTTAATGAAAAATATTCAAATTATATATGACAAAATGGCAGAGAACGATTCAAACATGTAATTAACCGTAGGTTTCCACGTCATTAGCATGTACATTAAATTCTGATCGCCAAATTTGACGTTTATGATTGAAGATTTGAACGGATTATTTATCGCACCGAAAACTTTGATATTCGTGACATTTTCAAATTCGAGCTGAACTTTGTTTTGATTTTGTAAAGGGAACGCATTACTTTATCTTCGATTATTCTAAGTAAATAATTATTGAAGGTATGTAATTATTCTAGTTTGTTGTTTTGGTTGGTTGTTTTTGTTTTACGGCATATCAACCTTTTTCAGGAATCTAGTTATTTTGAGGAACGATTTTGATGGAGTATATTTGTTTTTTAAGTCGGATTCTATTTAACCCATAGTTGGGACCCTAACAGATGCTACCACTCCGGGTCAGAGTGAACCTGGGAGCAATGACAATTAAAGGGTGGCTCCACACTCCCCAAGGCCCGCATCCGGGATCCGGGTCTTTCTAGTTAAATATATCTCTAATATTGTATAAAGGAACTTTCTCTGTGTGGGAGTTCGTTATCTATGGACTAAGAAACAATCGAGCCGATTTTTTTAAAATTTAACACGAAGGCACTTGATGTGTCTGGGCGGGTTCTTAAGTAGGTTTTGTATCGAAATGAGGCTGATGAATATCGAAGATCGAAAACATTCGATTAATGGAAGAATTTGATTAAAAAATTAACTAGTTTATATAACTTTACATCACAAGTGCATTTGAGAAATTTTAACACCGTACAAGCAGAAAGTCACAGCCTATAAAATGAACTGCACTCCTTTAATAGACAGGCGCGCGTTCGAAATGAATGTTTCTGTTTAGAACACATTTGAACAATTATACTTGACTTAGCCATTATTTACATATACTTTTCTTAATAACGAAATAGATTCTTTATAGTGCAATTTGCACTGCAGTGTATTGCGGAATCAGTCACTGCGGGGACGCACGTTAAGCTTTCTCCAGGTACACGGGGGGGGGTAACTAACAAGAGCAAACAATCAATCGATTTGGTCAAGAGTTTAATCGATTTCACCGTCTAATGACAATAAAAGTGTATGGGAGGGCGGAACAAGTGTTGATCATCATCCTGCTTGTAACACCGTATAGTTCAATACGTATAATGAAAATATCTTATTTGCATACTTAGTTACCATCGACTTGATAACTTCACAAATTATTATGTTCAACTTTTTTTTTATTGTGGATCAAATCTTGTTCGTGGCCATATTGTATAATTTGATTTATTTTTTGCGGACGGGTATTTGCCATGTCTACATGACAGCACATTTTCAGACAATTGCACCAGGAAAAAATCCTTTTAGCCTTTAATTGCTTTTTACTCCCTCGATAAGTGATTTTCAACGTCGCATTGTTGCTAACGAGTAAAAAAGCTATTATCTCTGGCCACTCTGAAATGAAAACAAAAACGTTAATGACTGTACTTATTTCACAACAATATGCATATCAATCAAATGTTGTAATCATAATGCGCCGAAATAACCGTGAAACAATTGCTGGAATTAGTTAACAGACTGATGAGCAGATTTGATTGTTTTTTTTTAGAAAGCTATTATTGTTGTTCGCATTGTGTGAAAGATAAAGTGAGAGCAGACATATACGAGGGTTGTTCAACAAGTAATGTATCCTTTTTTATTCTGCCTAGATAGATCCGAGGGGGTTGCAAATTGTATTGTTATAATAAGTGAATTACGCATTCATAACCTAAAAGTTTCTATCTCTCTATTGCATTGACGGTGTGAGACTCATCCCTCAGCTACTAAGTCTCATCCCTTTACAGTAGAGATCCCTAGGTGCAAGAAAGCCTTTTACTCCCATAGTTTCTTCCCCAGAACTGCGGGTCTTTGGAACTCCCTTCCGGGATTCTGCTTTCTCAACTGCACTGATATGCAAAAGTTCAAGTGTAATATTAACAAACATCTTTCTAATCATCTCCCTTTATAATGAACCTGCTAATTAAGTCCCTGATAGTAGACCCCTGCTTCAAAGTGGCACTGTGCCTTGTTTGGGGTGAAAATTGAATGAAAAAAAAGACTCAAAGAAAAAAAAAAACGCCAATGACATACGTCACAAGCAAAGATGGGTCATTGACTTCCGAGCAAAATTGCATTAAGAATAATAGTAAACACGCAGAAAAATAAACTCTGGAGCACAAAATGTTGCTTGCTTTAATGGCATTACTCATGTCTAATAGCGCTTGCTTTAATGGCATTACTCATGTCTAGTAGCGCTTGCTTTAATGGCATTACTCATGTCTAGTAGCGCTTGCTTTAATGGCATTACTCATGTCTAGTAGCTCGTCAAATGTTTGAGTTAAAATAATTATAGGTTTTACGTTCAGAACGATCTTCGTATCACAAAGCACGCTCCATACGCCCATGCGCAACCATCGTTCGTTGCTAGCAAATGTGCATTGAGAATTGACGTGATTATTTAGCAAGATGTATTCTGAAGCAGAAATATCGCTCGTTTTAATGGTACCACTCTAGTCTTCGTAGTTTTCTCTAGCTTTTAAAGTAAAAATAAAAGACTTTAATTTTGGAACCAGCCTCGGACAATAGGAAATGAGTTAATTGCCATTAAAATTACTGTTTTTTTATACCAATATATTGTTTTATTTTTGCCAAATAATTGCTTTCATTCATCATATAATTGCTTTATAAACTAAATTATTGGATTTAATAGAATTTTGTAAATGAAATTTAATTTACACGTTATCTGACGATCATTAAATTATTAATTAAAAAATTATTTTAAGGAATGTTTTAATTTCCTCTTATAAAAGTAGTTTTCTTTTAATTTATTGATAAAATATTGAAATAGCTGAGCTGTTTACAAATTAACCAAAACGCATTCTGATAAGTTTTATTCTGTAATTAAATTATTCTAAAAAAAACTTTTAACAATGTTTTCTTTTACGCTATTGCATTTTAATATTCGATTAATAGGAAACTATTGCAATCTTCTTCCTTATGAAGTACAAAAAGAAGATCACCCCCTTTAAATTCCCCACGTAATACTATGTGACGTCACTGGCATGACGGGTAGCCTTATTTAAATTGGAAAAATTCACTCTAAATGGTTTTAACTTCATCGTGACATTAACTCATATTAATTCTACACATAACTACTTGCTTCACTAGGTTTGCATCGAATCAAATATTGTAAATAGCTGAATAAGTGCTTTTATTATAAATTTCGACCCCACGCGTGTAAGAGGAGTATAGTATGAACTTTAGCGAGGGTTACATTTAGTACATGCAAGATCAGCCTGGCAGAAAACGGAAATAGGCTTAGTGCAGCTAACATGATTGAGGCGAGAATTAAAAGTTCAGCTCACTAGAAAAAGCACGCTGGAAATGCTGATGCCGAATGATCTGATATAGATTGTGTTGCGCACATTACACAGAGCAGAGTTTCTAGACAATATGGCTTGTGAAGCAATTTGGACGATACACGTTTTGATTAGGTAGAGAGAAACTAAACGAATATCAACTCGGTGATGCCTTCTGCATTCCCAAATCTTCAAGTAGAAATAATTAATGCTTGTCTTTCTTTCAGAAGGCATTTATTTTAGCCTCTCTTTTGTCTATCATTTTCGTGAACAAATTTTCTCTCTTCAATAAAACCTTTAGGCCGCAAGAAATCCTCATTGTTTGCTTTCATGCTTTGAATTGTCTTGAAAAAAACAGAATATCACAACTACTAGCGGATTAACGACCGGACATGCAAAAAAGCTTTGTTATTATTGGATTTGTTTCTTGATTTTCACTGGCAAAACCTTCAAACTGCAAAAAAATCGTTTGTTAAATTGGCATGTAAAAACGTTTATGTAACTTTTAAAAATGTTACACTTCAGTCAGGATAAATTTGCTTCAGCAGATTATTTACTGAGTGTCTGAAAATAGATTATAATCAGAACACCCATATTTAGTGACCGAGATAGTCCAGCCGTTTAAATAAGATAGTACCTGCTTATATCGGCTCGGAGCAACGCTGTGGATTATAATTAATTGCACAAGGTAAGAATTTATGAACGAATAGGTTTTTCGCCCGGAAAGTTTATCAAGTTCCCCATTTTCTCAAGACGCGTATTTCGTTGTAGTAATAAAGTTACACACGTCGTTTAAATGTAAGTTTGTTAAATAATAAAATAATGCCCAACATACACCAGTCACTGATGTATTGCTCTGTATAAACAAAAGAAGAAATCATAGACTATGTTTCGGTTTAATAGCTAATGTCATCTCTTCAGCACGATTTGTGGAAATGAGTTTAGATTTTGAGAAAACTCCTTGTATTCAAATCAAGCATTTTTCTGTTATCCCGGAAATCTTAAGTGTTGTGTTTATAAGGATGAACTAATTAAGTGTTAATAAGGATGAATCGGCTCGCCCAGTTCATTCACTGAGTGTCTGATAATATATTACCATTAGGCCATCCATGTTTACTGAACCAGATACTCCTTATATAGGTTGCTAACAACGCATTCCGCTAGGATCACTTATACAGGTACAGAATCTCCGAAGGTATACGTCTTAAATGTCGTGTTGCTGGTGGCTATCTGCAAAATGTTTTCAGCCGCAGCAGCTATAATCCACGAATAGGCGTCTGGTGTGATTGGATTAAAACAATGAGCAGACGGTCTGTTGTAATGCATCGTTTTCGTACCATTCACAATTAAGTGCATCCAGTGTTGCAACGATGGTGTATAGGCGAATGTTTTTTGTTCATCAGACGAAAGCATTTCACATGACGGGAGGGGGGGGTTCACCCTACTACCCAACCTCGGAATTATTAAGCCGATACATGAATCTATTTATAACTATTTCTCTCGTTAGATCTATATATCTCGCTGTTTTTTGTTCCATTTGCAAAATCAACATCAATATCGAATACTATTGATCTTGTTAATGGACATATTGATACGTATTCAATGTTCATGTTCCAAGAATGTCACTGTGACATTGAAACCAAGTAATGCGAATTATGTAGCGTTTTTGGTCGTTTTCCTTATTTCAAGCTTCCGGTAAAATGCATGATGAAATAGGCAATAAAATTATGTTTTATTTGGACATCATAGAAGTAAGTTTGCCTTCCATTTAAATTAATTTTCATATTTGATTTAACAAGATTATGTTCAACTACCTCGCAACTCTTACTGCTCCTGGTCGTATCTTTTTGTTCTCACATTCTATGCGCGATATTTCTGACAAAGGAGAGAATTGCTATCGTTGGGTGTTAACTATTGTTCAAAATGACTGGTATGTATATATTATCAACTTTTACCATACAACACATCATTATTCAAGCTTATATCATTAATTTTAAACGCGAGTGATGTTTTTCTTGCTATGTTGTGGCATATTAGTAAAGTTATCACTAAAATATCAGACATTTTTGTCGACTTGCATCAACTACCACATAAAGGATTATTGACGCTGATGAGTTTATAAGAAAGTAAGATTTGCGGAATTCCTAACAGTATGCCTGCTCAGCTAGTATTTGTTAAAGGATAGGTTGAGATCCGAGATAATCCGAAACAATTCTGGGCTAAGTACATAACTGTTTTTGTTTTCCTGGATTCTACTTGCTCTACAAAGATTTGTAGGTGTGTTTTACTCAACTATTTTCTATACATCTAGGGAGAGGAAAAGGATAAATGCATAACTATTCTTACGGCGTTATAAAAATAACCTTTCTTACGATCACTTTCACTTCTAAACTTAAATCATTTATGTTTTCAAAAGATCACCTGTCTACATATTGGTATCGCTTAGTATGTGTCGCTATCTCCAGTCACACCAGATTAAGCAATAACATGGGGATCATCATGTCAGTTTTCTGAGTCTTACTATTTTTGTGCTAGCTCATGGCAAATCAGAAGCGGGTGTTTTGTTAGTAACACACTCACTAGCCGATTGCCGCACACGAGTAACGAGCTCATACTATCCGGTTTGGTTATTTATAAACATATCCTAGTAAGATTCCCTTTTTCATGAGTGAAGAACTCTACCTACCCTATGTATGGTGAACCTTAAAAATATCGCAAGAAGGCTAACAGGTGCTACACTTTGCCCACTGGTTACCTGGAACTATGCAAGGTAGGGGCGTTCATCTCTATGAGGGATTAGTAGACGTTCCAGTTTACATAAATACACACAGTGTTAATTAATCATTCATCTGACTCTGGCTAGACTCAACGTTTTTAATGAGAATCGGTGTGTCAGAATGACTTGACAATTTTCCGACGCAGTCACAACATTTAATAGCTTATGCATATTTTAGCAACTTATTTATGGATTGACTGCTAAAGGATACTACCACATGGAAGGTAAACTGCATCTATCTACCATATTTTTCTAATATATATATATATATGCATATATATGTGTGTGTGTGTGTGTGTGTGTGTGTGTAACTTTTCTGATTATCTGGTAGGCTACTTGATTGAATGTCTGTTATTCACTATCGAGACTCATTAACCAATTTCTGTCGATTCGTCGTTACTATAAAACAAGCTTGTGTTTTGCTATCTATAACTTTGACCGCTTCCGACACTAAACAATTGTGTCATCTTTGACGATCGAAATCAGCCGAGGTTAGCAATTGATTCGTTTGTTATTTTTTGTAGATATTCCTTATCTGTCAAATATTTAATTTCCAAATTGTATATTCTAAAACTCTTCAACTGTGTAAATTTCATATTGAACTAGTTACCATACTCGATTCTTTATCATAGGACCCAAGACTCTTACACTTGAACCATTAACTAATATAAGTGAGCTAAAAAGTATAATCGAAATAACGAATTTTGGCGACTACTCAAAACTTTGATGTACATAATACACTCCATAAAATATATTTAAAATAACCACATATTAGCAATATTTTCGCAAAGTTGAATCTAAAATAAATTATTTGTAATTATTTAATAATTGATTATATTTATATTAATGTTGTACTTTGTATTTATGTAGTTATATTGGTCGATATTTTTCAATGTACATCTCACCTTTATTTACTTGATTGATACCAATGATATGAATCTTGATAATTTATAAGTCATCGGAACAACATAGTTCCTCTCATAGTGAAAGCTAATATCATATTGTCCGCATATTAAATTTTTTTCAACACAGATACTTGATTTTATTCATAGCTGATCACCGTCTTCGTTTTTTGTTATTCAGTTCTATTTAATGTAAAACGAGCGGTTCAACAGAGAAATGGCCCAATCTGCAAAAAAGATAGGTCACGCTCCAAATGGTCCGGTTTCAACTTTCTGAAGAGTCAAAGCTACTAAGTACATGACCAAGTACTTATATTGCTGTAGGGAACTGGATGCCCAAACCTGGACAAGAATGATCGATGTCAAGTAGCCCCGAAGCCACTGGGATTTGGTGGTGACTGGAATATTTGGCATCGTCTATCAACACAATAAAAATTATTGCTTTATAGAAGAATATCATACGATATTTCGTGCTCCCCAACTGTTTGAAAATAAATCCAGCAAAATGGTAAGGGAATGATTGTCTCATATTGATGCCAGGATCGTCATACTTTCTCAGTGTGAATCTATGTTTCAAACTCTCTCTCTCTCTCTCTCTCTCTCTCTCTCTCTCTTTCTTCCTCTCTTTCTATTCTTCTATTTTAGTCTAATTCGCCTTTCCCTTCTCAAATTATGTTATACTTTTTTATTGTCTGAATCGTGAATGGCGAAGATATTTGGCTCTTTTCTGCGGCATGTAATGGCATTCTCGGATATTTTCCTTCCCATACTTTTTTATTTTATAGTTATCATCACCTGTCGGCTCCATTATGGTGAAATATTTTTCTTGAAATATTCTAAGTCCTGCGCGTCATAATATTTCATTTTGCCATCATCGTCAAGGTCATTACTCGTTTTTTTCTTTTCCTTTGTTCCTTTGTTCGTTTCTGTTTTTCTACCTCGTTTTTTCCTCTGTTCCTACGTCTTTTCCTTTACTCTATTTTCCTTAATAGAAATTATTATTAATGATCGCTGGAAACATCAATTGGAGTTTGGAAAGCAACGATGATGATGATTATAACTCACTCTACGTTTTCCATTAGATCTTTTTCGCGTACTTGTTTTTCGTGAGAACATAAGTAAGCCGCTTTATGATTTCAATCGTCTCAGACCATTACAGTGTAAATGTGTGTGTTGCTCTCTTAATTCTTGTCATCCTTACTAGTAGTTCATGACCATTTTGCATCGAAACAATTTATGTGGTGCCACTTTTTTTTGTTCGAGATAAAGATCACGATATGTGCATTATCTACTTAAATAATTTCAGTTACCTTTGTTTCGTGTAATGTCCCTTGTATGTAGGTTTTACGCAGTATTATCATACTTAATCTTCTTCTCTTTCTTCTTATTATTACACATTAATAAGCCTACTCACTAGAACCGCTGTTTTGTACAGATTTGAATGCCTATCGATAATGAGAGAGGCGGAGAGAGGTTTCACTCTTAGAGAAAACAAAATGCTCATCTGCATATGTAAAATTACCCTTGAAAACGACACTGTTGTATTCGGTTAGGAAGCAGACAAGAAATACAGATGAGGTGATCTAAGAATATAACTTTGTTCATGGAAGTTTGATTCATTTTTAAAAAGAGGGAAAAGATCATTTCTGTTGATGCAGCTTTGTGTGTTCTCGGTATGAAACTTTTATAGCAGGACATCAATTATTAAATTATAGCCAAGCCCCTACTATTAACATAACTATAATACATAGAAGAGCGAGCGATATATTAAACCTGAAAAGTACAGTAAGGACGAGGAGAAATTACCATCCTTTTAGTTATAGTTACATTTCATCTGGGAAATCTGATTCGCAAATCCAAAACTCTCAAACAAGATTTAGTTGAAGATTTTAACCATTTTTAAGTTTCTACTTAGACCACTACTCAACTTACCGTATCTTTTGTTTATAGAAGCCAAATCATACTGACACGCTTAATTCGAGATTCAAAGGATTCAATTTTGTTATTCCGGCTACTTGAAATTTATAAGTTTTAGAAAACCGAATTAAGTTTTAACGAACACGTCGACGCCAGGCATATTTCAGTTCTCCGGCAAGTAGATTATTAACGTTGATATTTTAAAGTTCACATTCTAACCTTGACCTTTTCCATTTTTTTCTTACTAATAATACATTTTTAAGCATGCAGTTTTAAATAACACAAACATCTCAACATTACATAGCCACGCGTTTGCAACTTGTAAAAACAATAGACCGAATAAAATTGTTTTCGTCGGAAATAGTCTGTATTTGATAAGATGAAGGAATGTGTCTATAAAAGCAAAATGTTCGACAAACAAAGACACAACGGGATAGCCAGGGAGAAGTGCAACAAGCATGATTATACAAAGATGCACGATGTGCAGATAGATCATTACAAAGAAACAGACGCTACAACAATTGCTTTTATATTAAACGTAGAAAATCCTGCTATCTAAATGAATGAAACATTTCCTTTGTCAATAAGGATTTCTTTCAATATAAGATATTTAGGTATTATTTTGTTTGGAATATGTTATATAAACATAATTACATGTCCATTAGTTATTTTTTCAAATTTATATATGCGTTAATATACAAGCTTGTATTAATAACACAAGTAATCAACAGAAATATAGTAACGAAGACGAAGTTGCCCTGATGAAAAATCAGTGGGATTCGTAACAGAACTATTTAGTACGACTGGGGGGGGGCGGCTTGCCCGGTTGTAAAATAATCGTGACTGCGAGGGAATTGTAAGGATGGTGACGGGATGTAGGGAAGTCTTATGACGGGGATGGGAGAGGGCCATCAGTCAGAAGAGGAAACCGAAATCAAAATTTGGTAAGCAAAATAAGGAAAAGAAAAAATGACACGTGCCCGGCGCGAACTCGCAAAACTAAATAAAGTGATATAGAACGCCTTTATCACAATTACAAAGATACTACAGCATCACAAATTCAATTATTTAAAACTAAAGAAGACAAAGAACAATTAACGCATGCACTGTTTGCAAATCGCGTTAAAAGGCAGGTTTTTATCTGATCTTCACTTCTAAGAAAACGATATTTGTACACGAAATAATTGACAATTTTTTCTAATTTATGGATATTATTTGTTCGAACGATCGTTCTTTCTAAGGATGCCGAGTTGTTGTGTGTACGATGCGCATAAGGAAAGTGCTGTGCAGATATGCAAACACATACACAACCACACTAACATTTGCCTTTTATATAATAGATTATTGATTTTGTTCATTATTGGAATTTCAGAATTAGACAACTTTTAATGAAAAATATTCAAATTATATATGACAAAATGGCAGAGAACGATTCAAACATGTAATTAACCGTAGGTTTCCACGTCATTAGCATGTACATTAAATTATGATCGCCAAATTTGACGTTTATGATTGAAGATTTGAACGGATTATTTATCGCACCGAAAACTTTGATATTCGTGACATTTTCAAATTCGAGCTGAACTTTGTTTTGATTTTGTTAAGGGAACGCATTACTTTATCTTCGATTATTCTAAGTAAATAATTATTGAACGTAAGTAATTATTCTAGTTTGTTGTTTTGGTTGGTTGCTTTTGTTTTACGGCATATCAACCTTTTTCAGGAATCTAGTTATTTTGAGGAACGATTTTGATGGAGTATATTTGTTTTTTAAGTCGGATTCTATTTAACCCATAGTTGGGACCCTAACAGATGCTACCACTCCGGGTCAGAGTGAGCCTGGGAGCAATGACAATTAAAGGGTGGCTCCACACTCCCCAAGGCCCGCAAGGTGGTGCATCACCATCGGATATAGTTTTAGGTCATATTCAGGATCTTTAATTATTCTAGGTAAGTAATTATTGTAGGTAAGTAATTATTGTATGTAAGTAATTATTCTAGGTAAGTAATTATTCTAGGTAAGTAATTATGTAAGTAATTAGTATATGTAAGTAATTATTCTAGGTAAGTAATTATCATAGGTTAATAATTATTCTATGTAAGTAATTATTCTAGGTAATAAATCTGCGGTATTTTAATAATGATCTCATCCCTCTTTCTCTACATATTTTTTATTGACGTTTCACTCCCAAACAAGGTACAGAACCACTCAGTCGTGAGGGGCTACTATTAGGGACAATATTTGCAGGGTTACTATTAATGGTGTTTGGCAGCGAGATATCTGTTCACATTACATTGGAATTTTTGCATGTCAGGGAAGCAGGGCCCGGAATGAAATTCCAAAGTGCGCAATTCGAGGGAAGAAGCTATTCATGTGGAAGGCTTTACGGCATCTAAGGATCACTACTGTGTAGAGGTGGGATTTTGCTGCTTGTCAGGTTTGTTGGAGATATTGTCGTCAAGGGGGTACTAGTGGTCGGAGTTCGTCAGAGCGCTTGCTATTGAAATACTTGTCAACCAGGCACAAGGATGTTACGTTTCGGCAATGGGACAGATATGTTTGTCGATTTCTTATCCGGATTTTCGGAACCTGGGACTGTGTTCGACACACTCATGCAGGGAACGCACACACTTTCTCTCTTAATAAAAAGTTTAACTAAGAATAAAAGCATTAACATGACTCAGATATATTGATTTATATTTAATATTTACTTTTTCGACGTTAAATACTTTTTTGATTAACCTCGGGATTCCGTGGATCCGGGTCTTTCTAGTTAAATATATCTCTAATATTGTATAAAGGAACTTTCTCTGTGTGGGAGTTCGTTATCTATGGACTAAGAAACAATCGAGCCGATTTTTTTAAAATTTAACACGAAGGCACTTGATGTGTCTGGGCGGGTTCTTAAGTAGGTTTTGTATCGAAATGAGGCTGATGAATATCGAAGATCGAAAACATTCGATTAATGGAAGAATTTGATTAAAAAATTAACTAGTTTATATAACTTTACATCACAAGTGCATTTGAGAAATTTTAACACCGTACAAGCAGAAAGTCACAACCTATAAAATGAACTGCACTCCTTTAATAGACAGGCGCGCGTTCGAAATGAATGTTTCTGTTTAGAACACATTTGAACAATTATACTTGACTTAGCCATTATTTACATATACTTTTCTTAATAACGAAATAGATTCTTTATAGTGCAATTTGCACTGCAGTGTATTGCGGAATCAGTCACTGTGGGGACGCACGTTAAGCTTTCTCCAGGTACACGGGGGGGGGGGTAACTAACAAGAGCAAACAATCAATCGATTTGGTCAAGAGTTTAACCGATTTCACCGTCTAATGACAATAAAAGTATGGGCGGGCGGAACAAGTGTTGATCATCATCCTGCTTGTAACACCGTATAGTTCAATACGTATAATGAAAATATCTTATTTGCATACTTAGTTACCATCGACTTGATAACTTCACAAATTATTATGTTCAACTTTTTTTTTATTGTGGATCAAATCTTGTTCGTGGCCATATTGTATAATTTGATTTATTTTTTGCGGACGGGTATTTGCCATGTCTACATGACAGCACATTTTCAGACAATTGCACCAGGAAAAAATCCTTTTAGCCTTTAATTGCTTTTTACTCCCTCGATAAGTGATTTTCAACGTCGCATTGTTGCTAACGAGTAAAAAAAGCTATTATCTCTGGCCACTCTGAAATGAAAACAAAAACGTTAATGACTGTACTTATTTCACAACAATATGCATATCAATCAAATGTTGTAATCATAATGCGCCGAAATAACCGTGAAACAATTGCTGGAATTAGTTAACAGACTGATGAGCAGATTTGATTGTTTTTTTTTTAGAAAGCTATTATTGTTGTTCGCATTGTGTGAAAGATAAAGTGAGAGCAGACATATACGACGGTTGTTCAACAAGTAATGTATCCTTTTTTATTCTGCCTAGATAGATCCGAGGGGGTTGCAAATTGTATTGTTATAATAAGTGAATTACGCATTCATAACCTAAAAGTTTCTATCTCTCTATTGCATTGACGGTGTGAGACTCATCCATCAGCTACTAAGTCTCATCCCTTTACAGTAGAGATCCCTAGGTGCAAGAAAGCCTTTTACTCCCATAGTTTCTTCCCCAGAACTGCGGGTCTTTGGAACTCCCTTCCGGGATTCTGCTTTCTCAACTGCACTGATATGCAGAAGTTCAAGTGTAATATTAACAAACATCTTTCTAATCATCTCCCTTTATAATGACCCCGCTAATTAAGTCCCTGATAGTAGACCCCTGCTTCAAAGTGGCACTGTGCCTTGTTTGGGGTGAAAATTGAATGAAAAAAAAGACTCAAAGAAAAAAAAACGCCAATGACATACGTCACAAGCAAAGATGGGTCATTGACTTCCGAGCAAAATTGCATTAAGAATAATAGTAAACACGCAGAAAAATAAACTCTGGAGCACAAAATGTTGCTTTAATGGCATTACTCATGTCTAGTAGCGCTTGCTTTAATGGCATTACTCATGTCTAGTAGCGCTTGCTTTAATGGCATTACTCATGTCTAGTAGCGCTTGCTTTAATGGCATTACTCATGTCTAGTAGCGCTTGCTTTAATGGCATTACTCATGTCTAGTAGCTCGTCAAATGTTTGAGTTAAAATAATTATAGGTTTTACGTTCAGAACGATCTTCGTATCACAAAGCACGCTCCATACGCCCATGCGCAACCATCGTTCGTTGCTAGCAAATGTGCATTGAGAATTGACGTGATTATTTAGCAAGATGTATTCTGAAGCAGAAATATCGCTCGTTTTAATGGTACCACTCTAGTCTTCGTAGTTCTCTCTAGCTTTTAAAGTAAAAATAGAAGACTTTAATTTTGGAACCAGCCTCGGACAATAGGAAATGAGTTAATTGCCATTAAAATTACTGTTTTTTATACCAATATATTGTTTTATTTTTGCCAAATAATTGCTTTTATTCATCATATAATTGCTTTATAAACTAAATTATTAGATTTAATAGAATTTTGTAAATAAAATTTAATTTACACGTTATCTGACGATCATTAAATTATTAATTAAAAAATTATTTTAAGGAATGTTTTAATTTCCTCTTATAAAAGTAGTTTTCTTTTAATTTATTGATAAAAGATTGAAATAGCTGAGCTGTTTACAAATTAACCAAAACGCATTCTGATAAGTTTTATTCTGTAATTAAATTATTCTAAAAAAAACTTTTAAAAATGTTTTCTTTTACGCTATTGCATTTTAATATTCGATTAATAGGAAATAAATAAAATTGCTACAGCTAGGTATCCCCAAAAACGAAGCTATTAAACCTGATATATTAACTGGGAACAAAAAGGATAATAAGAAACGTTCATAAAAGAGGGAGAAAATATAACGAAATATCAAAATTTTAAGCACCTGAAAAGAAACTGGAATCTTAGGAAGATCTCCATTTTTTCAGTAATGATAGGCGCAACAAGACTTACGTAAACGAAAATAAAATGTAATCGGTGAACCAAGTGCAAGAAATATACAAAACGATTGCACTTAAAGGGATGCTTAGAATCTTCAAAATACATCTCGATTCGAATGTATGAAAAAGCGGGTGAATTTCTGGCATTCGGTGAAACACCCCACTCCCAACTAGAACAAAAAGATAATAAAAACACACAACGAATTTTCTTTTTTTTCTATTATAATCATTCACATGACCAGTGGCTCATACGCAAACATTCTACTACTTTACACACAGACAAGTGTGCTGACATAAAAACGATGAAACGCATTTGTATAATTCTTCTTAAGAACCTTTCTTCCATTCTCCACCATCTCTCTCCTCCTCATCTTATTCTTTGTCTTATGCCATTCCAGTATTTCAGAAGCTAACAGCTGCATCATTAACCAAACTCGGCGAGGAATAATCCCATCATTGTCTCTCCCGTTTCGAATGATATACACGGAGGGGCAACTCTGTACCTAAAATACCCCAAATATGTCAATTAAATTCGCGTATTGCTTCAGATGGCACTTTGCTCGGCATAAAGATTGCCATTTTATTAACGGATTTCCAAAAATATTTCCCCCTTTCCATTATTGTTTGTTCCCTCTTTCTCCTTTGTCATGTTCGTATTTACACGCTAGTTTTAACACAGCGCATTATCAGTAATTATTCTCCGGCAATAACAAAATATTTTCTGGCGTCTGAGTGGCGACAAGTCTCCACAGATCTTCAGTATTACAAACGTTTGATCATTATCACAATCAAACTTTGCATGATTGCCACAGACATTTACTATTGATTTCTTATTAACAATAACCATCTTTCTTCTCTGTAGTTTGAGTAGCAATAAATCATTGCTAAATTCCAGAAACATCCTATTTTTCTGTCTTTATGATCTTCTCCCGGTGCTCTGCTGGGACGGCAAAATCTATGATTTCAAAGATTCTTTTTATCTAGTTAATTATTATCACGCCCGGTCTTCTAGCTTGAACGATTTTATCTGTTTGTACCTCCTTATCCCAAAGTATTTGGTAGTTTTCGTTATCCAATAGTCTCCAGATTGTGTTTGGACCATTTATAAGCATTCCTGAGGTGCAATCATTTGCAGAGCTCCTAGTGCTCAGACTTTTCCATGCGGTTATATCTGTCCTGATATTCTTTTGACCTTATTTGCTGAATTCAATTATTATGTGCGTTATCGTTTCGTCTCTTTGCCCGCAGAGTCTATATTTATTGTTTTCCCGTTTATCTATTTAAGCTTAAATGTGGTTTGTTCTGATCGCGTTGTTCTGTGCTGCTGTCAGCAGAAATTTTGCTTCTCTGTTCATGTATCATTTTCCTGATTCTTATTTGTTTCTCTTAAAGATCCTCCGTGTATTGATTTTTCTTTCCACTTTTATTTTATTGTTTTTATTTTGGTTTGATTACTTTCAATATTGTTTTTTATTAACGATGTCTTTCACGGCGATGATCAATCAATTTGTGTTTTGGGTCATGTACGTTTGCAAGTCGTGTTTATACTTTCTACGTAGTCTGCTATATTTATTAGTTTTTTTACTTCTTTGTTCCTATTAAGGTAAATGCCTTTCAGCTGTAATACATTATGGATTGTTATTAGTTTCCGCCTCTTCTGATCAAGATGTCTAAATTTCTCTTTGTCCCAGCCAGATAATAATCTTCTTTTTAACCGACAGTATGCATTTAGGCTTGTACGTTCTACTGCATATATCCTAACTGTAATGCGTACATACTACGCACTGGATAAGTCAGTAGGCTTGATATATATAATGCCTTTGACAAGGTCTGGCACGATGGTTTTATCATAAAAATTAAATCGTATGGTATTACTGATCGTTTACTTAAGATAATTAAATCCTTCTTAGATAATAAAAAAAATTCCAGATATCCGTGGTTGGAGAGGTTTCTTGTCATTGTTAAAGGAGAGCAGCTTAGTCTTGCTAGCATTATGTTACCTTCTATTTACGTCCCTATACTACTACGGTCCGCATATCATTTTGTAAGGAAGTGCCATTGTCTTGAATTTGTGTACATCCGTTTATCCCTCATCCATCTCGAGTGTCGGGAAAGTCATATTTGCATAATTGTCAGTGTACTTTCTTTCCCATTCGATCGTGCACATTTTTCTAATTTTGGCTAGTTTGCTGCATTCGCATATAATGTGGTTTATTGTTTCGTCTCTTTCTTTACATAGTCTGCATTTAGTTATTCTTGTGTCTTGTAGATCCTGGTTTTGATGTTGTTAGTTCTGCGGGTTTTACAGCAGCATGTACCATGAAGGGATACAAGTGCAATATGTTCCCCAGAGCACATTCCAATAAAGTATTTGTAAAACAAACACAGATATGCACTATTGAGGTGATGGGGCAGGGGTTAGATCTTGGTCGATGGTTTTGAACCTATTAGACTGGAGATCCAGTATTTGGACATTGAGAGCGAAGACGAATTGTGGATGTGCCAGCTCATATGTGGCAACAATCCTCTATGCATGCGTAAATGGTAACTTTGTAGAGATACAGGATACTCCCAGAAAAACAAAACGACAGATAAAAATCTGGTCTTCCTGATACCTAAAAAAAATCACAAACTTATGTGTTGTTAATGGCATAGTTTGGTACTAGTGAAATTGTCATAAGTGGTTAAGAGAAAATGATATGTGGACAGAGAACACTAATCAAAACGGAGCACTCAAATGTTGAGGCGACTTATTCCCACCTAAATTACAGTACGAATATACGGACGTTACTGGTGAGAAGTCAATGAATGGGTATAAAACGAAACAGATCGTTTGAAACATCATGATAAATCAGATTCTGTTATTCTAGGTAGCTATCACTTACTACTACTACTACTACTACTACTACTACTACTAATAATAATAATAATAATAATAATAATAATAATTTACTTAATCAAAAATAGATTTGATAATCAATTGATAACCCTTGAAGCGTACTTTTTCCGACCCTCCATCATATTTTCAATTGTGCTTACCTGTGGTGCCGTGTGTTAACACGAAATCGCCCTCAAACGACACGACGTGTATTGAACGGGGCTGCCTGGCAGCCCGTATCGCCAAGGCTCAGCAGATCGCTTGACTGACCTGTTGCCATGGTGATGTTTGTGCTAAATAATAAACTCGGGCTATACAGTAGGAAGTGCCACGACAAGTGGAGCGTTCAACATTTCAATGGTGAACAGTATGGACGTGCCTCGACTTGCGCCTTTCTTCACAAAAAGCCCTGTCGCCCCTTTCCCTCTGTTTTAAAAAGGGTATGAGGAAGAGAGTGTGAAAGAGATTGAAAGGGCGACATAGAAAAGGAGAAGCGTGTAACGGAAGAGCGGCAAAGAGAGAAAGGCTGACTAGAAATAGAATACGTGATTTTTGTTTCTTTTTAAATTCATGAATGTATTATTTTCTCTTATATATATATATATATATATATATATATATATATATATATATATATATATATATATATATATATATAGTAAGTTATAAAATATATATCGCGATTAAGCTACAATGAATATTCCGCGTTTCATCCACTCAATCCAGAGAGTGGATGAAACGCGGAATATTCAGTGTAGGTTTATCGCCATATATATTTTTTTAACTTACTAACTAGCTCTATATATGTATTAAGCACTGTTGAAGTGGATACTTAATTTACAATAATTTATGCTTTCGTATGTTAATTTTATGTGATTAAACGAAGTAGTTATATATATATATATATATATATATATACATATATATACATATACATATATATATATATATATATATATATATATATATATATATATAAGTGAAAATGTCTGTCTGTGTGTGTATCTGTGTATTTGTGTGTCTGTGTGTGTACATTTCCCTACGCCATAACTCTGTCAATTTTTAGTCTACAGACGCGAAATTTGATATACAGGGTACTGAGATTTGGGAGAACCGATGTGATTGATTGTCGGCCAGAAATTTGGCGATTAATTGGTTAAAGTTCAACGATTTGGCCTTTGAGAACTCTACCAAACTTCTCCGATCATTTTGGATCTAAACACTTGATATTTTAGATATAGGCTCCTTGGACATGGATCTAACTTAATAACGTGATTTTTTTTTTTTGCTCAGCATACACCTCCAAACACCCGGGCAACACCGGGCACCCATGTTAGTATATCTATAAAAGTGAGCATGTCTGTGTGTGTGTGTGTGTACATTTCCCTACGCAATAACTCTGTCAATTTTAAGTCTACAGACTCGAAATTTGATATACAGGGTACTGAGATTTGGGAAAATCTATGTGATGGGTTTTTGGCCAGAAATCTGGCTGTTAAGGGGTGAAAGTTCAACGATTCCACACTACCGGGCAACGCCGGGCATCCATGCTAGTAATGATATATATATATATATATATATATATATATAATTGCAGATTCCGGTATCAACAATATTAGACACACACACACACACACACACACACACACACACACATATATATATATATATATATATATAAAATTGAACAGTTAAAAGGACAGACAAAAGCAAATATTTTAAATAAAATGAATTCGAATTTTCGACCAATCAAAGAGCTTTCATGTTAAAAAGAGAAATTATAAAATTCTAAAGAAAGTGTAAAAAATTTGTTGGTATTTTTTTATGATTCAAGTTTACGTGTCTGTCTCTGTGTGTGTGTCTGTCTGTGTATATATTTCCTATGCAATAACTCTGTCATTTTTAGTCTACAGAGTCGAAATTTGATATACAGATTATTATAAGTTTGAGCCCAAAACAATAAATGTCAAGAGTCATAACAGGGGGCAAAGTTTTAAAAAAATTGACCTCTACGGTCTCTACCACATTACTCAGACAATTTCTGGTCTAAACATTTCAAATTTTACATAAACGGTATTTAGAAATAGGGCAAGATTTTTAATCGGTTTGTGTCGAACATTTGAGCCACCAATATATAAATGTATGTATATATGTTTGCGTGTCTGCCTATAACTTTCGACAGATGCGACGGATTTTCACAAGATTAGTATCGTTTTGAAGCTCGACCCATCAGGCGACAAATACCGAAGAATTGACTATAAAAATTAATTTGTTCACCCTCAACTGGGCACTTTTCTACAGGAAGGGGTCGCCTTTTTCACCTATATTTTCGAAAATTTCCCCTTTTAATTTAAACCTACGTCATTTCCGGTTTCGCGGTGGTCGTAACAGCAAAGACGTCACGTTTTTTCCGTTCTTTTCCTCCTTCGCGGTACCGGTTCGAGTCTGCCTTCCTACTAATACTTTTTTTTTTTTTGCTCAACACACACCTCCAAACACCTGGGCAACGTCGGGTGCCCATGCTAGTATATATAGTTTTTTACTCGTTCATCAACATTTGTTACCTTTGAACTTTCTTTCTATAATCTTAATCACACTAAATACATTCGAAAATATTCATTAGGTTGGAACTGAGTATAATAAAAAAAAAACCCGTCATTTTAATTGTTTCAATAAGTCGTGATTTTCAAAAGATTCAAGCGGCTGATCGCTTACGCTCTTTGTATCTGTCACGCCGCCTCCCTCGCCCCTCGTTCTCCGTCTTGCTTACTGTATTTTTCTTGACGGGACTATCTTATTATTAACATCGTGTATGATTATCGCGTTCGTCAAATTCCATCTCTCTCTTGCTATGTCCGTTAATACTTAAATGTAATGAAATGGGGAGAATAAAATTGCAACAGTTAATTATATTCAAACGGACACACAAATACACTAGAATAGGTATTTGGAAACAAAACAAATCTCTCCCTCCCCTCCTCCCCCTCTCTTTCTCTCTCTCTCTCATATATATATATATATATATATATATATATATATATATATATATATATATATATATATATATATATATATATATAAAGCTGAAACTCTGTGGGTGTATGTGTGTTTGTGTGTGAGTCTGGTCACGAATAGGCTCTTATATGGTTGACTATTTAAAAAAAAAAACTGATTACATATAATGATAGAAGATGTATCGAGACACAAGAATGGGTATGTTTGATCCTGCAGAATGTTTGATTAAAATTGTGGGGTCTGCGTTCCCGCCTACCCACAAAGTATGGAAATAAAAAATGTAAAAATTAAAAAAACACGTTTACACGTGTTTCTGATATAGATGTATATAAGAATAGTTTGATAAGTATGGTTTAACTTAAATAGGGATGGTATAATAAAATTGTGGGGTTTGCGTTCGCGCCTGGCTTCCATAGAATGGAAATAGGCACAAACTTTAATAAAGACTTTTCATATCAATCTGCGTAAGTATACTTTGATAATTATGTTTCTGTTTGAAGAAATATGGTATGATAAAATTATGGGCTGTTCGTTCGCACCTGACCTCCACAGAATGTCACAAGGTTTAACAAGGTCTTTTAATATAGATCCACAGAATATTGTGATAAGTGTTTCAGTGTGAACAGGTATCGTATAATAAATTATGGGGTTTATCTATTTTATCTTTACTTTCATCATATTTTGCTTTGGTTTTGATACCTCCAAATTCAACCCTAATTTACAACCCTTCCTTTTCATAACATATCATGCTTTCATAAATCAGAGTCCATTTTCTGTAGGCTGTTTTTGAACCCAGTCAACGACGGGTACTTTTGCTAGAATATATATGTATATATATATATATACATATATATATATATATATATATATATATACATATATATATATGTATGTATGTATGTATATATATATATATATATATATATATATATATATATATATATATAAAAGAGTGTAGCCATCAACAATTGTGTTTTTTTTTAAAGGTTTTCATCATATTTTTATTTTAAAATATTTTTATAACGCGTTTCGAGCTTATACACATATATACACGCACATACATAGAAATGTGCCTGCGTGCGTATGCGTGTGTATGTGTACATGTACATGTTTGTATATATATGCGTGTGTGATTGTGTGTGAGTGTGTGCTATACATGGGGAAAGAAAGTCTTAAAAAAACATAAAAAAACATAAAAACCTTCACCAAATGGACCAAAAGCGCCCTCTTTGAATCTAACTTTGACCGGACACTTTGAACACTTACGGTTGGAGACAGGATGTCTGAGACCACATCACTCTGAAAAACACATTTAGTATCAGCAAAGATAAAAATAACTTTTAAAACTCCCATTTTAAAGAAAAACTTTTTACGAAAACATCTGAAGAGAGCACACCCTAAGCTCGAAACGCGTTATAAACATATTTTAAAATAAAAATATGATGAAAACCTTTAAAAAAACACACACACAATTGTTGATGTCTACACTCTTTTCAATGTAAATTTTTTCTCTCGTTGGAACTACATAACCATCACTTTAAATATATATATATATATATATATATATATATATATATATATATATATATATATATATATATATATGGTCATCCATATAAAGTATTCAGTGCTGCTAGACTGGAAGCTTTTCCTGGGCTGAGACTGAGCCTATAACAATCGCATTGATAGTCAGAAGTTCTACCTATCGCCCCATAGGATCGGTGCTCGCAAATGACTTCAACAAATGCCCATTTAAATAAACACTCGCCCACCGCCTTTACAGGGCTCGAGCTGCTTGTTTATTTACAAACAAACAGCGAGCCTCGCTTCATATCCAAATAAGTAGTGGATGAGATACATTTACGATGGTGTTCTACACAAAAAGGAGGAAATAAAAGATAGTCATCTACATACAGTACTATTTCGTTGTATCACAACTCATTAGTGCGGCTAGACTAGTAACCCTCTCTAACCGAGGATTGAACCCACAAGCATCATTTTAATAGTTGGCAATTATATATATATATATATATATATATATATATATATATATTAGTATCTCAAGTAATCACATGAAAGGGTATACAGAGATATATTCTCCTACGATTTAAAGTACTTAATTCACTACCTTTCAATCTGGGAGAAGATATAGAAAGTCATGAAAAATGTAAAGCAAATAAGGAACACTGAATCTTCCGCATTTGGTTATCATACGAAATTATCAGGCTCTGTCTGTCTGCCTGTCTCTCGCTTTCCCTTTCTCTTTCTCTCCATATATATATATATATATATATATATATATATATATATAAATATATATATATGTATATATATGTATATATGTATACATATATGTATATATATATACATATATATTTTTGTGAGTATGTGTGTGTATGTATAAATTGAACTTTGTGTGCGTGTGTGTTTAGCATTTTAGCATTTATACTTCATTTCAATATATAAACATTTTTTTACTTACTATTGATTTTATAAAATCACTAGTAAGTTTTCTACAGTGCAATTTAGACTACAATGTATTGTGAACTATGTCATTGCTAGAGGCATGCGAAGCTTCCATCTGATGCACCGCGATGGGTCCCCAATTAAAGCCGGCAATCAATTGATTTGATTACAAAATTGTGCGATTTCACCGATTTCAACGACAACCAAAATATGTGAGTGTGAAACATTCGTTTATTATCATTCAATCACGGTAAACGTAAGTTCTCCCTTCTAGTATATATATATATATATATATATATATATATATATATATATATATATATATATATATAGTGAGAGAGGAAGAGAATGTGTGTGAGAGATATGCATATATAGATGTATCTCTGTGTTTGTAGAAACTTTGTCTGCGTTTGTGGGTTTGTTTCCTATGAACTCGAAAACGGTTCGGTCAATTGTCGTGAAAATTCACACGAACGTACTATGTGTGCTTTCCATTGTTTTGGAATCGTTTTCTATCGAGATGTCTCTGTATGAATAATCGATAATCGAAATAATCTGAATAAAGAAGGCACAGGCGATTTTTATCAAAGTTAAGTCCTTACACACCTTAACATCAAACGTGCATTTGAAAAGTTTTATTACCACACAAGTCGAAAAGCACAATATATAACATACACAGTAGGGGTTTTGACATGACAGGTCGCGTTTGAAATAATTTTTCTTTTTATGGCACAACTGAATCATGCTACTTGACTTTTGCAATTTAAACTTTAATTATATCCATTATATATATAAATAATTACATAAAATCAACAGTACGTTTTCTAAAGAGCAATGTAGACCACAGTATATTGTAAATCAAGTCACTGCAGGAGGCTTGTAAGCTTTCCTCTTATTCCCCGCGATTGGTCCGCAATTACGAATAGCAATCGATCGATTTGATTGAAAAATTGCCGCTTTCACCGATTTCGACGAAATATGTGCTTGTTAAACAATCATTGTTCATCATTCTATCCCGGACAACATCGGGTAATTATTCTAGCATATATATATATATATATATATATATATATATATATATATATATATATATATATATATATATATATATGTGTGTGTGTGTGTGTATGTGTATGTGTGTATATATATATATATATATATATATATATGCTAGAAGGATGACCCGATGTTGTCAGGGATAGAATGATGAACAATGATATATATATATATATATATATATATATATATATATATATATATATATATATATATATATATGGTGCCGGCAAAAAGAAAATCCGCACTTGTAATTTTTCAAAAACTGCAAATTTAAGCTAAATTTAATGTCTACACAATTTATACTTTGTTTGATTCGCCTTTAATTCCTCTATAATTTTACCTGTTCATATTTGGCTTTTAATTGAAATATTCTAGTATTCACGTCAATTAAAAAAATAACTTCAAATTGAGGGGGCAAAAAGAAAGTTGCAGCAACAAATTTGCTTAAAACCAGCTTAAATTATCGCCCCTAAATCAGTTTAAAATATTTACCAACAGGCAACAAAACATTTCTAATCGTAATTGGTGTTGTTCCAGGTTATATAACGTAAGATTTAGTCCATATGCCACGACTTTCTCTTAGTGATCGTCAGAAGCTCATTAATCTCCACCTTTCTGGTTTATCCAATCGAGAAATCGGCCGCAGATTGAAATGTGATGACAAAACGGTACGAAAGACTGTGCAAAAGGACCCAAACAACGGCAGTGTTCGTGATGTCCTAAATTTGGTTTTTCTAGAACAGGGAAGTCAATGCTATCAAGATCCGGAGCCTAAGAAACAGATTTTAAACGGCTCCACAAATCCAACAACAGTGTAATTTTGTAAAAAATGGTCTTCTTCTACTGTCAAGAACAGATTAAAAGTCTTTTATTTGTGAGGATATGTTACAAGATGCAAGCCAATGATTTCTGTAAAGACAAGAAAGCGCTGTCTGGATTTCGTCAGATGCAATGAAGATAATATTGGTCACAACTGGTTTTTCGCGACGAAAGCAATTCACTAGGCTAGGCAGTGATGGTAGGCAGTACGTCCGTCGGAGAAAAAACGAAGAATTTATTCGTAGGTGCTCAGTTTCAACACTGCAAGATGGTAGAGGTTCAGTTTTGGTGTGGGGTATTATTAGTACCAATGCTTCAGGGGTCATTGTTCGCTTACGAAGTCGAATTAATTCGACCAAGTACATTAATATGTTGACTGAGCATTTTCTACCCTACTCTGGTCGGAATTTAGATGATAATCCCATTTATTTACATAGCTGGCAATATCAAAAGGTTCCTGGAAAGGCATGATATTCCATGTTTGAATTGGCAGCACAATCTTCAAACCTCAATCCTATCGAAAACGTATGCCATTACATCAAGCAGTAGCTACGCAATGATAAAATTTCAAATTTGGAAGAACTTTGGACAAAAATTAAAGAAAAGTGAGATGCCCTTTCCCCGGAGTATTGCTGCAGTCTAATTCAGGGAATTCCCAAAAGATTGCAGGCTGTACTATTGCAGAAGGGCTATGCTACTAAATATTAACTAGTTCATTCTGTTCCTGTTGTATTTGTGTTGCATTAAATGTCCTAAAGTTACATTTAAATAACAATTTTCCATTGTGCGGACTTTCTTTTTGCCTCCTCAATTTGAAGTTATTTTTTTAAATTAAGATGAACACCAGAATATTTCAATTAAAAGTCAAATATGAACAGTGAAAATATAGAAGCATCAAAGGTCAAATAAATGAGGTATTTCTCGTTTAAAGTGTTACATAAAATTTAGCTTAAATTTGCAGTTTTTGAAAAGTGCGGACTTTGTTTTTACCGTCTGTGTGTCTCCATCTCTCTCTCTCCCTCCCTCTCTCTCTCTCTCTCTCTCTCTCTCTCTCTATATATATATATATATATATATATATATATATGTGTGTGTGTGTGTGTGTGTGTGCGTGTCTGTGTGTGTGTACTTAATGACTATTACATTTGAATAATTATTATGCGGTAATGCTATGAGGAATTTTAATACATTACACATTGTTATTTTGATTTGATTATTTCAAAATTTCTTTGCGTTTCCTGTTTTTGTATATTCGTTTCTCATCTATTTGTTTTAGCCGAAAAATTAACGTTTACATCAAGCACGACGTTGCCCGTTTATACAATACGCTTAAACATGATATTTTCATTTATGCAGATTGTGTATGTACTATTATAGAATCAATTTTCTACTGATTCATAATATGAATTACGAGGAATAATTTTCCCGGTGACTAATCCCCCCATTACAAAAAAAATAATAATGATATTGTCGTTCATCAAATTCCGTCCTTGTTTGTTTACAATATCACGTCAGCTGATATTTGGGTTTGACGATTAATGTCTTGGAAAAGTCACTTCTGATTGATGTTTACTTTCAATATATGCAAACGAAGAAATGATTTGCGTCGATTTTAAATGGTACTTCTTTCATCGTAAATTGGACTCATTAATAAGAAAAATTAAAATAAAATAGTAAGATAAACCCGGACTTTAAGGGGGGGATCATTCGATCTGTAGTCTAATGCTCTACTACTAAGATACATCTCCAAATTATAATTAATATTTTTTATAGAAGAAATGATTTGCTGAACTTTATTATCTCCCTTTGCTGGTACAACGTAAAATATTCTCATATAAAAATTATTCTTTTTTATTTAAAAGAGAAAAAAGCTCATTTAAGAAAAAATATTTTCGATTTCCGATACAAATCGGCTTTATTTCTGCAAAAAATTTATCCCAGAACAATGTCAGACATATGAATTAGCTTTGTGTGTAATTTGCAAAAGATATACTCAGCCGTTTCGGAACCTATGAGGAAAGAACTCATACACCCACAAAGTTATATTTACAAAGATTGCATTTATAAAGATTGCATTTATAAAGATTGAGGCACAACATGATTGTGATAAAGCGTGGTAATCTATGCATAGTTATCAAATATTTTACCTCTGTTAGTACGATGGATAAATACATAATTATCGGAGTTTATTTAACTCTTTAAATGCTTTCTTAGTCATATTAAACTGTTTTTATCTCTTTATTCCTTCTTTATTTTTAGAATTGTTCATTTACAGCAGTTAACGACCCTCGACATTCTAGCACGAATATTATAAAATAAAGGAAAAACATCGGGCCAGTAAATCGCGTGAATAATTCAGCCTTAGCGAGGTCCCATTGCGAAAAAAAAGAAAATACTAAGAATTATAGATTCTTCTCCTTTTGTTGCCGCACATTGTTGAAATAAAATATTCATAGAATTCGTGTTAATAATTTAAACCGTTGGCAACAAAGGCTTCAAAATATCGATTGTACATATCCCTGTTGGTGCATTTCTATATATTATTTATTGATTCCTTTTGTTTGTATGTGTTCCGTTGTCCAGGGTATGGCCGGATGTAATACTCGTAAGACTAGGAGAATTGAGAGAATTAGTCTGCATTGACGGATGAGGAAGAAGTGATAAGAATTCAGATTAAGCATCTCTAGAAATTAGAAGGCATCCACTTGTTCCATGTTATTTTAACTAGACACTTTTTCAATGTCATACACATACACATACACATACACATACATCTGTAAAGAATTAAACATCCAATGTAGTAGTAAATCCTAAGAACATCAACCTGAAAGAACAGTTGGAAATGACTTATATGCCATACATTACGACCATGTAATCCCTATAGCCACCTACCTTGAAAATGCTGCTGTAAAACCTGACATAGTTATATTGAATAAGTCAGAGAGAGTTGCAACCTTGGTTTAAGTGAGTCTCCCTAATGATGGATGTCTGAACAGAACTGGAAGGAGAAAGAGGGCAAATATCAAGGTCTCATGTATGATATGAAAAGAAACTGAAATCTGAGAGAGATATCAATCATACACGTTGTTATACGTGCCACATGGCTTATGAACGAGGACTTGAAGTCCTACCTAACTAATATTATTGGTGAACCAAGTGCAAAAGAGATCCAGACAATTGCACTTAAGGGAACAACGAAGATACTAAAAAAAGCTCTCGGTTGGTTTCAATAAAAAGCAATGTTGGCCGCTGGGTTGGCTGCCCTATACCATGCGTTACAATCTTCAAAGGAAAAAAAGTTAAAACATACATACACATAGACACACGGGCACAAACACACATACACATACATACTCATACATACACATACGTATGTACATACTCGTACATGCACACAAACATGCATACACATACATGCACATACATACACATGCACACACATACACATTAGGGCAGGTCGATTTGTAATTTTTTCAGAAAATCAACAAGGCACTGGTGATGATAGTTGGAATTTGATGTGATAAGAACATATACCAAAAACTAGATTCCCATCTTGAACAGAAAATTGAGCATTTAATTTTAAAAATCGTGTAGAAAAATGCTGAAAAATCCTTCATTTTCATAGCATTTTTCACAATACTGACTTTGAAATTTCAATATTTTTATAAAAATTCAATTAAAATTGATATATTTATATGAAATACATTGATAAAAAATAAATACATGAATTATAATTTTAATTATGAATCACAACAAGCAAAATATCTCAACTTTTACTGCATTGATTAAAAAAATTGTAAAAAAAGCTAATTAGCAACTAAGTCTTTTAAATTTCACAATTCAAAAAGATATGTGGAGATGTATTGCACAATATAACAACATTATATAATTTACAGAACCATGTATTTTAATTTTGTATTAGAGGCAATAATATGAACTAAATTGTTCTGTATAATTTCCTTTTGAGGAAAATGAAGGTCTAATTTGCTGGCACGATGACTTTGTAATAATGTGTCTATGTCGTGCTTCCTGCCTATATACAAGGTTTGAGAAAAATCAATCAAATTTGACCAGTATGTGGCTGCAAAATTGATAGCAGTAATCTTTTTCAGTCTTTTTTTTATTTGTTCACTATTTCTGGAAAAAACAACACAAAAAAAAAACAAAAAAACAAAACAAAGCAATTATTTGAAAACACTTATTTTTTATATTTTTGGGGTGTAATATGAATAAAACTAACTATTGTTTGGGTAAATTAAGAAAACTAATAACATTTCATGGATAAATATTTATTTACCTAATGGACAAAATCGTTTGAATGCCCTCTTCTCTCACATCCAATTCATCTGAGTTTATCATCGATATTATATTTTCCGGAAGTAGTGCAAAAGCATTATATTTTGAACAGTTTAAAACAGTGTTTTGGATTTCAGTTAACTGCTTTGTTCTCTGAATCATATTAAAATATACTGTTGTTGGTCAAAAAAAAAGAAATTATCGGTTTTGATCCAAACCAACTAACTGCATGATAAATTTGACCAAAATGTTTAATTTATCTTAGTATTTGACGATAGACAACTCTAGTCTGTAAACACATTAATCTTGTCGCTTATGTTAGCCATCTTTCTTGATTCAAGGGCCCAATTTTCTAAGTTAACTTCTCCACAAGAAATGCCAACAGCATACTCCAAAAGTAGCCTCTGGTCTTCACACTTAAATTATTTGTTTCTTCTGCTGTCAGGGATCGGGAGGGACACTAATGTTTTAGAATTCTACTTGGGGCAAAGTTTCCCCAAAGGACCAGTAAATGTTAGGCTTTTTGTTGTTCCATCCATTAATTTAAAAATTGCTGTAAATGGCAGTTCTTCTAGTGGAACCTGAAAATTGGAAAATTTGCATGTTTAACAATAGAGCCATATTACCTAATAAATACCAATATATTATTTTATTTTCCACAAAAAAGGAACATAATTGCAGGTGAATCCATAGAATTAATTTTACCCTCCTTGTCAGGAGGACAAGTGCAGATTATGTGCCTTGTTTGACAATTTTCTGTCTTGCACTTTACTGCAAAGTCATCACATCTCAAGCTACAAGAAGATATAGAAAACAGTCTGTCTAGCTGTTACTTTATTCTTTTCACTTTGATTGCTGTAAGAGATTTTCTGTCAGTCTGTTTGACCCTCTTATAGCAAAATATATTGCCCTTCTGTCCTATATAATGTTACCTTAACAAGGGCAATTGTGGATTGACTGCTTGACGAATACTAATTATTTCCTTGGCGATTAACTTAGAAATCTCACTATTTTTAAGTGGGGATAACTGTTATCGAGGAACTAACTAAACCGGATGACTTGTCATGAAGTTGGGGGTGCTGTTTCATCCAAATGACAAGGTGGACCAGCAAATTTTGTGAACCACGGGTTAAAACTAAACGTCTTGCTTATACTGACATTCTAATCTGAAATGTAAAATAAATAAATGGATTTTAACTGAAGGAAACTGTATTAGGCTATCTTCCAGTTTCATACGTAAAAATATAAGTGCTAGTTATGAGAAATAATGAACAACTTTGTAGAGTTTAATTAGATGTATTGAAGAGAGAGGACCAAACCAAATCAGAGGTATAATAGTGTTTAGTTTAGACATTTTTAGCAGATTTAAGCTCCTCCTTCGATAAGCCATGAAGAGATTCATTCTTGCTGTAGATGTGCTATTTTTAATGAGTGTTTAGTGTTTAGAGTTTGAAAAACCAATGCTTCGTGCTTGCGCATCTATGTTACTCTGCTATTTTTAATATTATTTTCAAGTTAAATTTAATTTTTATTAAATTTTTGTTTATTAAATTTTTAGGTGAAAGTACAGAATAGTTACAATACAACCCCCTTCCCATATTAAGAATAGCTTTCTAAATAACAAAGTTATTTTAGCACAATAACATAGATGCACAAATAACGAAAAACCTTTAAAGAAGTTTCCTTATTTACTTTGTGGGTTATCTGATTTTAAACTATAATTTTAGAAGAAAAACATTGCTTAAAAACAATTACTCCCTAAAAATAAAAGAAATTAAAATTTGGCACTAATTTTCTGTAAATTATTTTTATTAAGTAAAAGTACTTGAACATTTACGTGGTTATGTTTCGTAAATAATGTGTAGAATAAAATTGTATGGGCTATTTTTTTGTTTTGTTTTAATATAAAATTAGAATATTACCATATGTTAATAAAAATTTCAAATATAAATTGATGTGAAATATTGGGTTGGTGAAAAAAATAATGTTTTTGGCGTCCATTTGACCGTCAAAAACTGCCATTATTTTTTGCACCAACCTAATAGAAAAACAAATTAAAAAAGATAAAACAAATACGTTTAAATTCACTGCAGACACTTGAAATATAATAATATATATTTAAACAAGTCTTTTTCGTTTTTCCTTTCGACATTATTAAGCCTAACTCGTAATGTTTCAAATTAAATAATAAATAAACGTTAATTTTCAATATCAATAACGAGCGTGTTTTGCGACGGTGAAATCTAAAATGTTCCCACCCCCCAAAAGTTACTGAAATGAAAAAGCGAACTTTGGTCGTTATTATTTAAAAAAACATAATTTTGCCTTTACAGTTAATATTCATTTTATGAATTCATTATTCTCACTCATTTTATTTAAAAATGTAGTTTAAAATATATTCTAAATAATGATTCCATTTTCTTAACAGTACGGATTGTTTTGATGACGGGAAGTTCTTGACAATTCACCGAAAAATTTTTAATCGCTTCAAGTTTTCAACTTTTAAATTAATTTCCTCAAGCAAAGATAACGATTTGGAGAAAAATATTTCGTATATGTCTTTTCCATGTCAAATCCCGACTATCATCACCATTGCCTCACCGGGGTTCTAAAATCGGCCTGCCCTAATACACATACATACATACACACAGAGCCATTTTAAGCAGTAAAACAAGTGATATGTAGTATTTGGATCATCCATACTACTGTTCTCACATTAAATGTTATTATCACAACGTTTAGGCCGGTGTATCCTCAGACCGTCTGGATGTGTATCTTGTCGAATTCAGAAATCTTTCTGCCGAACTTAGAAATCTGAGCAGAGTTCCAAACGGACCTGTGACGGAAGGGATACAATATTAGGTAAAAGTCAGTTTTAAGTTATACTTTTCTGAAGCTTGAAGCATTAGGTAAGGCAATATTATAACTACAATTGTTAATGACTTAAGACTTCTACATGGCGAACGGAAATAAAGTATCATACCCTTATAAATTAAATAAAAAGTTCCGTTTGAAATTCCGTGGGGATTCCTGAGTTATACAAGTTACACTTGAAGAAAGTCGGAAGGCAGCTCCGCATGAAAAGTTGTGAGAATAGTATGATGAGAACAGCAGCTCGACTAATCCAAGTAATAAAAACTATTAATCTTTATTTAAAAATTTAGAAACATTAAACGTCATTAAGCGTTATATTCCTGCCAATAATTGATGTAGTTTCGAAAGTTAAAATAAATATCTTGGAAGAATCATTGCTAATATAATGACCGGACTATTTTTTGAATAGGATTTTCAAGTTAATTTAGATTTTTACTGTATATTTATTATTTTTAATTCCATGTTCACCCCAAACAAGACAAAGTGCCACTTTGATGTAGGGGGCTTCTATCGGGGATATAAGCTGCAGGGAGTTGAGCAGCAAGATATCTGTTTACATTACACTTGAACTTCTGAATGTCTGTACAGTTGGGGAAGTAGGAACTCGGAAGGGAGTTCCAAAGTCTAGCAGTTCTGGGGAAGAAACTCTTAGAGTAGAAGGCTTTGGGGTGGGGTTTTGCTGCTTGTCGGGTTTGTCGGGGGTATTTACGTCGAGGGGTACAATGGCTTGCAGCTCGTCGGGGCATTCACCATTAAAATACTTGTAGAACAGACAGAGGGATGCAACATTTCATCGATGGGTTAGAAGTTTAATTATAAAGTGAAAGTTCAAAATAGTTACAAAACGCCCCCCCATTTATATTAAGAATACGTTTCTAAGTAATACCATTATTACTTCACTACGATCAATGTTCTACTTCAGTACGCGATAGCCAAATACAAATAACTCGAAGAAACAAACCTTCAAGTCTGAACCTGGAGCACTCAGTGTGCACAATGTCTTTTGTAAGGCGCCTGAACATGACTTTGATCTTGGCAATGTTCATCTGTCGTCTCACATGCTTTATTCCGGTTTATTTTTCCCTCAAGAGCTGGTTTTACACCAATATTAGTGAAGATATACACAGGGACACTTAGATTGAAAGCACCTGGCGCAACCGACTATGGTGTATCATGATATTTTACTTGGTTCCCAAGATGCTCGACTTTATTTTTTTATTTATTTATTTTTTATTCAATTTTCACCCCAAACAAGGCACAGTGCCACTTTGAAGCAGGGGGCTACTATTAGGGAATTAATTAGCGGGGTCATTATGAAGGGAGAAGAGTAGAAAGATTTTTGTTAACATTACACTTGAACTTCTGCATATCATTGCAGTTGGGAAAGCAGAATCCCGGAAGGGAGTTCCAAAGACCCGCAGTTCTGGGAAAGAAACTATTGGAGTAAAAGGCTTTCTTGCACCTAGGGATCTCCACTGTAAAGGGATGAGACTTAGTAGCTTGTCGGGTTTGTCGCGGGTAGTTACGTCGGGGAGGTACAAGTGTTTGCAGTTCGTCAGAGCATTCACCATTAAAGTATTTGTAGAACAGGCAGAGGGATGCAACATCTCGTCGATGGGACAGAGGTTGAAGCCTAGATGACAGTTCAGGACCAATCAGGTTGCCGACTCTTTTTTGAACCCTGTCCAGGAGCGAGAGACAAGCAGCAGATGCACCAGCCCAGATATGACAACAGTACTCCATACATGGGCGAATGGTTGCCTTATAGAGGTATAGGATACTGGCAGGCGTAAGTAGTTTTCTAGCACGGTAGAGGGAGCCAACCTTCCTTGCAGCAGCCTTGGCAATGCTCTCAATGTATCTATTCCAGTTCATATTCCCTGTAAACGTTAGGCCGAGGAGTTTAAAAGAAGTACTCTCAGGCAATGTGTTCTTGGCCATTGCTATTGGTGGTAGAGAAGGTTTCTTGTAGTTATTGAAGGAAACAAGCTTAGTCTTAGCAGCATTGAATGAGACCAACCATTTTTGTCCCCATTCCACTACGGATTGGAGGTCATCCTCTAGTGTTTCTGCCATTTTCTTGGATATGTGTTCATTTGTTTTCCCCTCATATCTGTTATAGAGAGTGGTGTCATCGGCAAATATACCCATCTCCGAAACAATATTATCAGGGAGGTCGTTTATGCATATCAGGAACAATAGAGGTCCAAGGATTGACCCCTGAGGCACTCCCGCATTTATGTCATATTGTTTGGATGTACGTCCGTCGAGGACAACTTTGATTTTTCTATTACTTAAGAAGGATTTAATTACGTTATGAATTCTTCCAGTGATTCCATATGATCTAATTTTCCTTAGAAGACCATCGTGCCATATCCTGTCAAAAGCCTTAGATATATCAAGGGCCACCGCTCTACCCTCCCCTGTTTTATCCAATGAACGGTATATACGTTCAGAAACTACAGTTAAGATATCTGCTGTTGAGCGGGCTTGCCTGAATCCATATTGTTTGTCAGTCAGGAGTTTAGCAGCTGTTAGGTGCTGGACTAGGACTTGATTAACTAAGGACTCAAATATTTTGGCGAAAAGCGGGAGGAGGCTAATGGGGCGATAATTTAGTGGGTCAGTTCTTTCACCAGAATTCTTGAAGACTGGTACCACAGAGGCGGTTTTCCAGCAGTCGGGAAAACAAGATTCGTTAAGGCATTTATTGTAAAGTTTGGACAGAACTGGAGCAACCTCGGCAGAGCATTTTTTTAATAGCACAGCCGGGATGAGATCTGGTCCACATGCTTTAGAGGTGTCTAGGTTTTTTATAATAGCATGTACCTGAGAAGGGGTGATTTTCAAATCGTCAAGTGTGGCGTCTGTTCGCAGAGGAAAATCAGGGAGTGAGTGGTGTACCGAGTTCAGTGTGGAGTTTGAGGCAAACCGACTGGCAAGCAGATTAGCCTTGTCAGTTGCCGTGCAAGCAACCTCATGATTGTTTGTTAGTGGGGGAATAATTGACTGTCCATTATTAACTACGCTGTTGTAGATTTTCCAAAAATCCCGGGTTCCTAATTTCTGTGCTTCGATGCGCTTTCTGGTGGTTTCAGAGTAATCTGACTTAGCTGTGTCTATCACTCTCTTACAATTATTTCTAGCTTCTATAAACTTCTGTTTATTTGAGCTGGACTTATGTCGGTTGAATCTGCGGAACGCATGCTGCCTTTGACAAATGGCAGCTGCACAAGCAGAAGTAAACCATTGGGGGGAGTGGGGCTTGCTATAGTATTTCCGTGCGGGAACATGTGCTTCAATAGCAGTTTTGAACCATTCAGTTGTCTCATTTGCACACTGTTCCGCTGGAAGAGTAAAGATATTTTGCCATGGGGCATCTCTGATGAGTTCCCTGATGGCTTCCCAATCAGCCTTTTTGTAATACCTCGTTGTTCTGAGTAGTGGGTCTTCAGTTTTAGGGCGAGAATTTAGGCTGATTTCTACCATTATCACAGCGTGATCAGCATTCCCGAGTGGGCTATGGGCATTTGTTGTACAGTTATTGGGAACCGTTGTCAGAAAGAGATCTAGAAGTGAGGCATGTTGATCGTGCTGGTCTGGGAAACGTGTCGGAAATGTAACCATCTGAGATAGGGAATGGGATATAGAGAAGCTATATGTGGCGCTACGAGCTACGTCTGTGTGATTGGAGAATCCTAGCCAGTTACTATGGTGGACATTGAAGTCACCAAATACATGTATTTGTGCGCTAGTATCGAGGGAGAGTGCTATATCTATGCTGTCTGAGACTTTGTTTATTAGGGTACAATCTTGGTTTGAGGGAGAGCGGTAGAGAAAATATAAGTAGCTAATATTGTGTTGCATATTTAGTCTGAAGCACATAAAGGCCTGGCCCTCTGATTCTAGTTTTATTTCTCTAGTTAGGGGGAGGGTGTTACGAATATAGACTCCAAGTCCATGCATATGTCTGTCCGAGTCCTTACGGTAGAGTGGGAGATAACCAGGCATGTTAAAGTGGTTAGAGGGAATGGAGGAGTGAAGGTTAGTTTCACTAAATGCTAAGATATCCGGGGTGTTTACAAGGAGAAATGACTCAACATCATCTAAGTTAGTTCTAAGCCCGCGGATATTAGTAAATGCAAGCCTCAAGGGAGGAGGCAGGTTGGTTTTCTTTGAGTTTGGTCCTGGTTTAAACGTAACTTTTGCTTGAGCTGTCATTTCATTTTATTTTATTTAAAAATTTCAGTTAGGGTGGATGAGTGAGGGGGTGCTGGACAAGTAGTTGTGCAGAATACCAGACATGCAATACAAGTAGACCATCAGCTGTCCTCACCCACAGGATTGTGGCCTCAGGAAAGCCCACCGGGGATGAGTGCAGGGTCCCGTTCCATGCGCGACATGACACTACAAACATCCCGATATTTTACAACTGTTGATGGAGCAGCCGCTCTAAGCGCTACCAAAGAGTTAGGGCTCCTGTACTATCAGTCGGAAACAGCAGCCAGGAACTGTCAATCCGGTACCCTCAATCCATTAGGCAAAGCCAGCCCAGTCCAACTGCACCGACATATATGGCACTGAAGCACCCCACTGTGTCCAGTTTAGGGGGATTGGATGTGGCGGGAGAGGGGAAAAGCGGCGTTCATTGCCCTAGTCAGGAAACAAGGTCAACCACTGGGTGATTCAGGCGAGTCCCTGTTATAGTACCTCTACGCCTGGCCAATAGGCAAAGAAGGAGTATGAAAGCCGGGCGATAGACAGAGTCTATATCCTCCTTAAGCAGTTTAGGTTTGCCAACCGGTGATTTGTTTGAGTCACCAGCTCTAGGAAGGTTGTCGTCCAGGACTGAAGAGACCTCCCTCCCCTAGGTTTAGTTTCAGAGTTTTCCTTCTCCTAGACGGATAGCCTGGGAAGACCTACGGGTCCATCAGCTCCGAGGGGGTTCGCCCCGCGCCTGGGTCCTAATCCAGGTATTTCTGCGACCCCGCATGGGTAGTTAATATTTATTGGTTATTTAGGTTAATATCTCCTGGAAAAATCGGGCATTTAGGTTTGCTTCTACAGAAGATTTTCACTCCTCAAGTGTGGTTTAAAAAGGGCATTATTATGCTGTCCATTTTCATTTTTACTGAGAGAGGGTATACGTAAAAATTCATGCAGTGGAAGCAGCTAAATTTGCTACAGTATTGGATCGAGAGAGTCGAGTTAATGTATGGTTAGATATAGTTTTGTAAGTTTAGCAATGTATGGTTAGATATGGTTTAGTAGGTTTAGGAATGTATGGTTAGATATGGTTAAGTAGGTTTATGAATGTATGGTTAGATATGGTTTAGTAGGTTAAGGATTAGGATAAAGTGTTAGAGTATGATCTACTTTCTATTAGAAATTCTGATTTGGTGCCCAAACCGGACATTTAGTAAGACTGAAAGATTAGATATGCTCAGTATAGAGACAAGAGAACATTTGATATGGAGTACAGTTATACCTGATAGATATAGGTTATTGCATATTCTGTAAGTATAGTTAAAGTATAGATGGATGGATAAGTAGTATTGTATACGAATGCATGGAATTTTAGACAATTTGTGTAAGTTGCCTTTAGACTACAACGAAGGAGAATGACTTCGCCTTTCTCTTAATATCCGGAAGTTTTTATTTCAATGAGTACCGGTTTAGTTTGTGTAATAATTATTGCAATACTATCTCTTAATAAAGAGATATTAATGGTTACTGTTCATTATAGATTACTTTAAGTCAATGTATTGGACTATGGCTAGTAAGTATTTACTTAGAAGCTTGGTTATGGGTTGGGAGTTATAATCAGGAGCATGCCTAGGAAATTTTAAGTGTTAATGGGTATCGATTTACGAGTTTGTTAGGGTCAAGGGCGGAGAGCAAGGACCCAGCTAAGTTACGTGAGACGGATTAGGTTTAGTGTCAACTTAGGAAATAGAGCAGTTTTGATTTGTTTGTGATCAGGAGAAAGAGAATTTAAGTAAAAAATAATAAGGTTTGTCATGCAAAACAGACAAGGCAGTCATCTTGGAGGTAAAGTATCTATAGGAGGTACTTACTTAGTATACAAGCAGCAGTATTTTGTAGTTTTGAGAGGAATTTTAGGTACAATAGTTTCATGGCTTATTGCATAAGTCCGTAGTCAAGGTGAGGGACGATGTACTTCTAATATTAAAACTGGGTTTATCTAATTTTTAAAAGTAGTTGACTAGAGTGTTATTAGGTGTTCTACTTAGCTTAGGGATAGAATAAAGATTTAAGGTAATATTCAGGGTGATATAAGCAATTTCATGAGGATTAGATATATGATCACTGGATGTTGAACTGCTCAGGAGGATTCTTGTATCAATTAAGAAGGATGTCTTGGTGATATAAGATTTGAGAAATTAAGAGTCTGGGGATACAGAGAGTTTTGAGCTGATGAGGATTCAGTATAGGCGATTGTATATAGGTAACAAAGGTGGTTTAGTTTAGTACGCACGCATTGTACATATTAAGTATACTGCTTCAGTTTAATCCTCTAACGCAAAGGAAAATCCGTTTGCATTTCGGTTTGCAATTTTGTCAAGAGAGGAAATTTAAAGACAGCTTATCTAATTGTTGATGATATCAGTTTATAGACAATAGTACAGACTGATAAATTGTTGTGTAAGGCATAAGAGCCCCTCATCTTTAGATGAGATGATGGATCACGAGCATAAGTTCGGAGCAGGGATCCGGAAAGGAAATGGCAGTGTACAAGGAAGGGGGGGTCACTGATGTTTATTAACTTTTTATTTTCATTTTTCTTAAAAAAAAAAAAAATTCCTTTCGATGGCTGATTATATTAAGTATCGTACTTAAATAAAGTTTTCATGTCCTCTCAGGATCATCTGGAATTGATCCAAGCGCAGCTATGATGTTTGGCACGATAGAAGTTTTCTTGTTCTACAGCCTAGAAATTTCTACCCGCAGTTTCTGATAGTTGCTCAGCTTTCCATCTTACTTGCCTGCTTAATTGATGTCGCGTGGGTAAGCAACATCAATAATTTTGCATTGGCCTTTTTATTACAACTACAATATCTGGTGTCCTTTGAGTTATCTCGCGATCATACTGAACCATAAAAATCCTAGAGAATCTAAACTCTCTCATTTCCACTACCACCGCTTCTGGGTGATATGGAAATCACTTGTCCTTCACTGTGATTCAGGCACATACACCAATGCAGATTTACACACACTTTGTCATGGCATCGTTTGCACCCTTTCTGAGCAAGTTTAGAACACATACTAACAATTTGTAACACTGCTTCCAGAGTCGCATCACACAGCCAGCATTTATCAGAACAGTTCTTCCCGTAGATGTTTCTGTTGATTGCATTTATCTTTAATGCCTTCTCCAGAGCAGCAAATATAGGATTTTCTGTCTCTCGTTTCAAGTGAATTTTAGGCAGAAACTTCCACGTATCCTGAAATTTTAGTGGCTTAGTATCTCGCTCAAACTGACCATGAAGTTTTATTTCTCCCTTGTGATATATAGCTTAAGCACATTAGAATTTAAGTAAATAACTCCAGACTTGACAAACAATTTCCGCGTTTTATCCAGCTGGTTAATCTTCTCCTGTATTTATCCGTCTAAGGCTACACTATACAAAATTACAGCAATAGCCCATGTATTGAATTCTATGAAAAGGTTCCTATCACTTAGTCCAGATTTCAGAGACAGTTTGAGGCTTTCAAAATACACTTCGTTCGTCTTTTCTTTCATTTCATTACAAATCATCGTATCAAGTTCAACTATTCCCAGGTAATGTAGTGTTCTGCACCAGGATCTCTTAATCTCACACCATTTTTCAAAATGCTGCCGTTCGTGTTTGCTTTCTTCTCTTGTTTAAGATTTAACATTTAACAATTCTAAATATTAATGCCTTTATTCCACTGTTGTACAGTTAGAACAAAATAGTTAATTTCCTTAGCTGTTTGCCAAACAATTTCAGATCGCCCATGAATAAAATGTGGCTAATCTTTGGATGATTCCTCCTCAGATGGTATCATACCTTTGTCTCTCTTACTGCATGTGTCAATTGTATGAGTGCTACCGTAAATAGAAGTGGTTTAAAAAAAATCTTGGAAAATTCCGAGTTTTACGTTGATTGTCCCTAATAGTTTTCCATCTAAAAAAGTTAGTTTTCAAACTGCCCATACTTTTCCCCTAAAACTCGATTATATTATAATTGTTTCTAAAAATATTTCCTTCCAATCTTTTTGCTCAGCTGGTTGGGAACACTTTATTTCAAGATGATCAGACTTTAGCATTGGATATTCTTGTGAATGTCTTCCATAGCAAGTTCAAGCAAGTAATTTGTCTGTAATTTCTTGCATCAGCTTTTCAGATAGATCTTTAATGACAAAAATAGTCCCTTCTACTACAAGTCATTCTGGTATATAGCTTAATCTAACAGCAAGCATCTTGTAAATTCCTGTAAAAGATTGTACTTATGAGTTTCATCAAGCTTGGGGGCATTTCTACTCAGACAAGAACGTCATATGTATTATCCTGAAAATCCTAAAAAGAAATACAAATTACGCCGTTCAAGATTTTCACTTACTCTATACACCTTCATAATTCTTTCGGAAAGTCTATCTTGACAATGTATTTCATTAGAACCTTGTAGCTTATTTAGGGTTAGATTAGTTATTATTATTATTATTATTATTATTATTATTATTATTATTATTATTATTATTATTATTATTATTATTGGCTTACAAGGAGGTTTCACACAGGTCTTCAGAGATCTTTCCCTGAAAACAGCCTGTGGTGTTCCCTGGAAGCTGAGTGACAACAAGACCTCCCAGGTTTCCAGTACTCTCCACCTCTTTCGATAACATTTGCAAATAAATTTGCATTATCGCATTGATTTCCCCTTGGCAACAACTATTGGTCTTTGCTGGAATTTGAGTGGCAATAAGCCTCACCAGGTCCCCGTTATTTTCGCACTTATTGAGGCTGAGGTCTGGTCAGTTCATCGGTCTTTTCTTTCTGCTTGACTACTTGGTTATTTGGTCTTGCTCTTTTGGGGGAGCAGTGATGTGGCAATTGGGGTAGGGTTGGGTTAGAGATCTTATAGATATGCGGTTTCAGTGTTCTTGGTTCTATGTAGTGTTTCATGTTTTGCCTTTGCAGCAGTTTTTTTTTTGGGACCGCGCTTGTTGCTCCTGTTTGTTAATTTCCACATTCAAGGGGGTTTCTTAATATTTCATCTGTTTTCATGATTGCTGTTCGTTGTATTTTTCCAGCCATTTTTTTTTTACAATTTTGGCCATTCCTTTTTCAAAGTTTTTCGGGATTGTTCCTAGTGTTCCTACTATTATAGGTATTATTTTTTATTTTCTTCATCTTCCATATCCCTTTCAGGTCTTTGGCTAGCTATGTGTATTTGCTCCGTTTATCCTTTTCTTTGATATTCGCCCTGTGGTCGGATGGAACAGCAAAATCTACGATTTGACAGGATTTTTTTTTGTTGTTAATTATTACGACATCCGGTCTTCTTACTTGGATGGGTTTATCAGTTTGTATGTCCATGCCCCATAGGATTTTGTGATTCTCGTTTTCGAATATGGTTGTCGGCTTATGTTTGTATCATTTTCTGTGCGTTCGAGATGCAGTTGTTTGCATAATTCCCAATGTACTACCTTTCCCACTTGGTCGTGTCTGTTCTTGTATTTCTTTTGGGCCAGTTTGCTGTATTCATTTAATTTATGGTTTATCGTCTTCTCTCTTTGTCCACAGAGTCTGCATTTGCTGTTTTCTTGTGTTTTGCCGATCTTTATCTATGATGTGGTTGGTTCTTATCGAGTTATCTTCTGCTGCAGTTATTAGGGATTCAGTTTCTCGGCTTATGTGTCCTTTTCGCATCCATGTTAAGGTGTTTTTGTTCTTTTTTTCTTTTGTCATCCTTATGAATCTTCCCTGTAGTTATTTCTCTTTTCTTATCTTGTCTTATCCTTTGTCTCTCTGTTTTTTGTTTTATTGATATTTTCCGTGTCTCTCACTGCTGTGATTATTGTTTCAGGTTTTTGCATTAAGTATTTTTCTAGTGCTTTTTGCTGTCATTCACACAGTCCCCTCCCGCCGTTTTTCCATTTTATGTAGAGTCGGTCAACATCGTCCTTCGGATGTAGTGCGTTGTGCATGGTCATGAGTTTCCTGGTCTTCCGGTCGAGTTGCCTAAGTTCTTCTTTATCATTTATTATTATTATTATTATTATTATTATTATTATTATTATTATTATTATTATTATTATAAGTAATACGATTAATAGCATTAGTAGTGGGAGCAATAGTAGCATGTAGACATGTCATTTCATTATTAGATATAAGTTGTTTATAGCAGAAAAGCAGATGTAATTCATGCAGGTGTTTAACATATATTACGTCAACAAGTCTGAACAAACGGGAAATGTGGTTTTCGTAGTTTTCTCCCCTAACATGTTATTCAAGACAATAAACACCTTCACAGGCGATGAGAGGTCTTGAATTTAGAGCAGTTAAATTATAAATTAAAAAGGGCAAAATAAGTCGATTATATAAACAGTCTGCAAGAACAAGTGAATAAATTATTCGAATGATAATCAAACAAAACGAACCGAAGTCGTTAAAGAATGCAGGACAATAGTGAAAGGAAATAGAATGAAAAAGAGGTTGATTGATGAGGGCCTCGGGGTGAAACTTTGTTGAAAACTATGCAACGCCTTCGTTTTTCTGCCATTTTATTTCTTCGTGTTTTTAGTCGGTTTTTATTTACCGGATCAATCTCGTTACCAACCAATGAAAATTGGACACGTTAAATGCTCTTGCGTTCAAAATGCAATAATTTCACTCAGAAAGTGTTTCTTTATTCAATGGCATATACATTTGTGCGCAAATGACGACAAGCGACAAGTATGAGAACGTATCCAAAACTTTTTTTTAAAACAAATATTACTTTTCGTGTTACTATCCCCGATTAGACCAGACTGCGCAGGTACATGAGCAATCATTATAATAGTTTAGTAGGCCTTACTACTTCCGTGCTGCTTCATGATGAAAAGGGAGCAAATTTTTTGTTTGTGATACCATCATTATATAATTGACTCTTCTAATCTGATGTATTTTTACATCAAACTTTTCTTTTTCATAGATAGATTGTCTGCTCCACAACCGGGGAGCGCCATATACAACTTGTACCGTAAACCCAATGGAGTATCAGTGGGAGACTAACAGGTGCTACAACTTACCGAAAGTGATCTGAAACTATGCAAGACATAGACATTCAGTTGCTTAAGGAATACCAACCCGCATACTTAAGTGTTGGTAAATACTACCTTAGAGTGTGAGGATGTGGGATACAAGATATTTATGAATAGCCACTATATTGGTCTGATGTTTGATTTGTTAACAAGAGTATTTGATGCTTGAAAGTTATACAGTTAAAAGTAGACTATTATTATATACATAGCTTATTTTGTTCATCTATGGAAAGTGATATATATATATGCTTTCACTGAAAAAATCTTACAAAATGGTTGTTTAAGCGACGGTAAATATGACGCTAGTGAATTTTTTTTATTCAATTTTAATCCCAAACAAGGCACAACGCCACTTTAAAGTAGGGGGCTACTATCTGGGATATAAGTGGCGGAGATATTACGAAGGGAGGTAGGTAGTAAGATGCCTGTTCAAATTACACTAGAACTTCTGCATGTCAGTACAGTTGGGAAAGCAGGGTCCCGGAAGGCAGTTCCAAAGTTTAGCAGTTCTGGGGAAGAAACTGTTGGAATAAAAGGTTTTCTTACACGTTGGGAGCTCTGCTGAGTAGCGGTAGGATTTAGCTGCTTGTCGGATTTGTCGAGGGGGTACAAGTGCTTGTAGTTCGTCAGAGCATTCCCCATTAAAATACTGGCAGAACAGGCAGAGAGATGCAACGTCTCGTCGATGCGACAAATGCTGACGCTTGTGTGACAGTTCAGGACCTATCGGTTTGGCGACTATCTTTTAAACCCTGTCCAGGAGTGAGAGACTGGTAGAAGATGCCCCGCCCAAATATGACAACAATACCCCATACATGGGCGAATGGTGGCCTTATAGAGGTACAAGATACTTTCAGGAGTAAGTTGATTTTTAGCACGGTAGAGAGAGCCCACCCTTTTTCGCATCTACCTTGGCAATGCTCTCGATGTATATGTTTCAATTCATGTTCCCTGTGAAGGTAAGGCCGAGGAGTTTAAAAGGAGTTCTTTAAAATAATGTATTTTGGGCCATTTCTATTGGTAGTAGAGAAGGTTTCTTGTAGATATTGAAGGAAACAAGCTTAGTCTTGGCAGCATTGTATGTGACCATCTATTTTTGTCCCCATTCCTCTAAAGATTGGCGGTCTTCCTCTACTGTTTCTTCCATTTCCTTAGATATGTGTTTATTTATTTTCCTTCCGTTCGTGTCTGTTATAGAGAGTTGTGTCATCAGCAAATATACCTATCTCAGAGACAATTTTATCAGGGAGGTCATGTATGAATATTAGGAATAATAAAGGTCCAAGGATACACCCCTGAGGTACTCCTTCATTCATATCATATTGTTTAGATGTAGGACCGCCACGTTCATCCTTAACAAGGTGTACCGACACTTAAACGTAAGTGACTACAATTTGGGACCATTTCTATGAAATATTAACAAAATTTTGCTTTACGTTTATTTAAACTTCTGCATATCAGTACAGACATGGAAGCAGGTAGCAGGAAGGGAATTACAAAATGTTGCTGTTCGAGTGAAGAAACTATTAGAATAGAAAGCTTTTTGGCATTTAGGGACCTTAACAATGAAGGGGTGATATTTTGTTGTTAAGCGGGTTTTTCAGGGACATGTACGCCGAGGGCTCAATTGCAACGAGTTTATCATTCCTCTCTTACTATTTGTAAAACAGCCACAGTTATGCAACCTTGTTGCAATTCGTTGAACCTTAGTCGACAAATTAGATTGAAAACTGTTTTGGGACCCTATCAAGAGAGAGAGAGAGAGAGAGAGAGATAGAGAGAGAGAGAGAGAGAGATAGAGAGAGAAAGAGAGGCTAGTAGTTGATGCATCAACCCAGATGTGAAAACAATACTCCATGCATGGGCGAATAGTGGCCTTAAAGAGATATGGAAGATTCTTAGGTGTGAATAGTATCCTAGCTCGATAGAGGAAACCAACTTTCTGTGCAGCAGATTTCGCAATGTACTCAATATATTTGTTCCAGGTCATATTGCCCGTGAATGTTAGGCCAGGGAGTTTAAAGGAAAAATTCTGAGATAAGGTGTTAATTTTCATGGATACCAATTGTTAGGTGTCTTGTAATTTTTAAAGGAGAATAACTTAGTTTTACTAGAATTAAATGTTACCATCCATTTGTGGCCCCATTCCACTACGGTCTGGAGGTCATTTTCTAACGATTCTGCCATTGTCTTTGATTTATGTACATCCGTTCATTCCTTCATGCATGTTATAGAGCGTTGTGTCATCAGCAAATATACCCATCTCGGACACAATATTATTAGGAAGGCCGTTTATGAATATCAGGAATAATGGTGGTCCAAGGATTAACCCCTGAGGCACTCCTGTATTAATAAAAATCACATAAACATTTTCCATGTAAGTTGTTTCCATTATTTGGTCCAGAAAAAAGTTTCTAATGGTACTAGTTGCGATTACTACTCTTATAAATGTTTTTACATTTGTCTTAAATTAAACTATTTACAATTGTTGTTTTTTAGAAATACATTTCGATATTGACAATTTAAAATATATTTTGTAAATCATAGTAAACGTCAAGTGCATTATTTGAATAATTTTCAGTACTGTTCTTATCTTGCATGTCACATTCACAAGATTTCATTCAATATAACCTCCGACCATCTTCACGTAATTTGTAACGACCTAGATATTTATATCCAACTCATCGATCTGTAGTGAATTTTAAACAGGTCCTTTTATGTAATCTACGGAGATCTGTTTTTGCAATTGTTCTAAATAATGTGTAATATAATTATGCGTGTTCTTATAAGTAGTACTTTAAACTGTAGTAAAGGATCATAAACTTATATGGACAAAATTATTCATCTAAATGAAATTATTATTTATTTGTGCAAACGAGTTTGAAATGACGACGCATACAATATTTGTGGGAACAATGGTATGTGTGATAACAGTAACCGAAAAGGCGTTTACATGCCGTCAATCAAATAAATCTAACAAGAAATTAAATAAAAACATAATAATGAAACAAAACATTAATTAATAGCCACTATGTATTAAGGTAGCAGCAAAATTTCACAATCTCTATATCTTGATCTTACCGACGCCATTTTGGTACCATGTTACAGGGATCGGCTTCATTTATCAGTCAGGCGAATAAAGTTATCCGGCATTTGCATGCATCGTACTTGTAGACGATAGAGCTATTTTATGCTAATCATTGTATCGGCCAAGTTTCTTTTAAACTTCCCATCTGACAGTGTCTAAAATAGTTACCAAGTGTTTTGAATTGATACCGAATACACCTTTAATTATAAGACCTAACTCTATCTTATTCTACTTGTTTTCTAAACTTAATTCCCACTTGCTAATCGCCAATTGGGAAAACTAGTGAGATGAGTAATTTTGAATCGCAAGTAATCTTCCCTGATAGTATTTTTATTTGGAAAGCTTTGTTAAGTTGAATGTATTGAACTCAAACTGTAACCGGATCGTTTGCCGGTGAGTGCTATTTCAGCTCCTAGAAAGGGGGTAAACGATTTTATCCCATTAATTTAATGGCTTTACACCTAGTTTGTTTTTCGGAGTTAAGGCTGACTTGAGATCGGCGTCATTAATTATATCTATTGAATTAATTATTTCAGCAGGGATCATCAGCTGATGTTTAACACTTAACCACAGCGAGCGAACAAACACATTAAATTTTATAAAAAGTATATAATCTTACATTAGAGCTTCCAAAGAAACATAATTAATAACTATGGGTTTAGCTAAGCTGAGCCTCCATACGATCACCGCGAACGGAATAGAAATTAAAACTGCTAATATAATCTCTCACGGGATGAGGAAAGCGACAGAGAAAGAAAGGAAGAGAGACAAATAATGGATTTATATCGGAAAAAAAATTAATAAACAAGTATAATGTGACAAGTTCGTGGGGTTCAACATTGTTTACCTTTCGGTAGTACGTTCAAGCCCTCGACCTTATAAACAACTGCCAACCATAACTGATTGACGATACATATTTTGTCCTCACGCTGTTTCCAACATGTTTTAATAATAAATTTTCGAGTCTAGGTGTCGACCTGCGAGACGCGTAAAATTCAGGCACAAAGCCGTCCAATTGTTGAGAACACCAGCCCCACACAAGGGCGCTTATCACTGTGTTACAAATAGAGGAATAATATTGAGTAAATTAAAAAAAAACTGTGTTATTTTCCCGATCATTTATAAACTAATGTAGTATTGATATTTAATATTCGTTTTATATTTCTTTTAAAAGAAAACAAAGTGAGAGAGAATTATTTAATAAGCCGATAGAGAGACAGTAAAACATGTCGACGAAGGTGGCAGAAAATAAGAACAAGTCTATCTCCATTATCGTAACTTACACTCAGCCTCGAATCTAGTTCAACAAACCTCACCCAATTTTTGACAGTCAGTTTACACTAGTTTCCGTTCTTGACTGCATTCATTTTTTTTAAATATTCATGAGAACAATTGACTAGGAAACAGAACAGACGGTTGTTGGTAACAAAAATATTCCTTGTACAGTAATCGAGTTTTGAGAGAATGTAAGCAAAAAAAAAAAAAAAAAAAAAAGGAAAGATAAAAAGCAAACAAAAATTGACCAAATGTTTTTCGTCTTCTTCGGTGGGCGAACAAGAACTGTGCTCGGTCGAAGGATTTGCAGTTTTTCAATGTAGTTCCCTGAAATGCTAAAACTCATTTTTAAAATCATTTTAAGAAGATAACATATATTCTCATAATACTGAAATACACACACATCACTACACGCATACACGACTATATATATATATATATATATATATATATATATATATATATATATATATATATATATATAATGGGTGGAATGATAAAGTTGTTGGCCTAAAGAAAACTACAGAGTACAGTCTTATTTTAAAACTTTTACGGGAAATATCAAGTCAGGCAACTTGATTATGCAGTACAGCTGACATCTATTTAATGTAGCCGTCTTTAGCCTTAATTAACGCCTCGATATATATATATATATATATATATATATATATATATATATATATATATATATATATACATATGCATATTCATTTCCTGCATGCATAAAGTGGGCACTGGTTTCTCCGATATTTTTTCAGAAGAATTATTTTCTAGAAAGACATAGAGTACTTATAGGAGGGACTACGGTAAGGTTTCTAAAATTCTAAATAAAAGTGGTTCTTTGGGATAAACTCAATTCCATCTTGGCACACCTAAGTTCTTAGCACATGTCCTTGACACGTTAGCCAGTGCCACCTTCCTTAAGCATCATCATATTTTGCTGACAATTACTACATCGCTTTGGTAAACTACTTTCACTTAATTATTCACCATTGTCATTAATGTTTTATTTTTATAGCTTTCCACAAAGTTTCGGTTAGTGTCTCGTACGACATTCTTAAGTAGAGGTTTGAAGGTTACCGCGACTGAAACGTTTTCATTAATAAATCAAAAATACTACAATTATAAATGATAATATAAATATATATAAATATATACATATATACATATACATATATATATATATATATATACACTCAAAATGTAAGTAGTATAAGCCAATTTAACGCAGAATAAAAATATTTTTGTTTTGTTTATTTGTTTGTAATTCAAGAAGAAACAAAATAAATATTTGTTTATCTTGAAAATAAATCATTAGTGTTTCATCCTTCCCAGACTCATAGGAGCTGGGGTCACGTTTACGGCCGGTTGAGAAATTTTAACCCGGTCACGAAGCCATCTCTGACTCCATTAGCAAGGAACACACACACACACACACACACACACACACACACATATATATATATATATATATATATATATATATATATATATATATATATATATATGACTTAGCTACCAACAGTTACATATTTTCATCCCATGCTTTGGAGGCGGATGAAACGCTTAACATCACACAGATATCCGCGTGATAAAAACATGACATAATCTTTTCATCTGATACAACTATTTACATGCTTTAATTTTAAGTTCATATGCTCTAACACTTTCACTTATTTATTTCCAGTTTGTAAAGCTGACAGAACTGATACGTTTCTGGAAAATGTGCAAAATGGAATAGCAGACACTGTTGAAATGAATCAATGCCTGTGGTCTCCATCTGCCCTCAGCCGCCTTTCTCTAGGGATTTAGCACCCTCCGTTTCCATCTACCTTTAAACACAAATATATGGCAGGACGGCACTACATCAAAGACTAAGTCGTTATAGAACTTGTGGAGATATGCCTACAAGGACAACATTTAGATTTCAACATTAATTTTATATTAACTCTTCAAATTCAATGGAGAAAGTGTTTTAGTTTAGACGGATAAATATTGAAAATGATAATTTTGTTCAGGTACTCTAATGTAGAGGTATTATTCATTTACTCGACGTATTAACCTATACAATCGAAGGTCAGGTCGACCTAGAACAGAATGGTAACATCGTGTTGCAATTAAACTGAGAAAATGCTCGCAAAATACAAAAAACACTCAGTCGCATACTTACGTTTTATACCATTCTCACAGAAGCTTAGATGATCAGGTTACGTGTTTTAAAGGCTACACTGATAACACCCCAGTCAAAGAGTTTAGGTTATTATAGTCGTGGCAATCGTTTGGCAAATTACAATTATTTAAGCATAACACAGCATATGCTTGGACTCAAAGATCACAAAAATATAAAACGCTTTCATTTCATTTTATTTTAAAGTTCTCAAAAAACCAATAGCACCTTTACTGGCGTTAACACTTGATTTCTACACGAAATACATAGGTATTCGAATATTCTGGTAAAGTTCACTTTTACCTTTCAAATACTGAGTTAGTAAAGAAGTTGAGAACATAGTTTTCCTCTCTCTAAATGACTATTTAAATGTGCTATAATAAATGTACCTCGTGATATTTTGGTCTTATTGTATTCCAGAACAAAAATTCATCTAATCTGGTTGAGTATCTTACTTCCTGCTGTTACCTGTAGTTATCATCTTTTGAAGAAGGTTTACCGTTCATTGTAAAAGCCCACGTAAGTGTACCATAGCGAAGAGATCTTATTTGGGCTGCAGTTACGGTGATATTTTGAATATTAGTCAGGGTTTACCATAAGCTATGCTTTCTTGACAAACCCTTGTAAAAAAAAAGAAAAGGTGTTTTTGAGAAGATGTTATTTCGTCGGACTTGTTTATTACGAGAAATACCGCGTGCAACAAATTAAATTTTCCAAAGGACTTTTTCTTAACGTTTGTTCTTACAACAAAAGAATTAGGTGAACGAAAACTTGAATTGCCTTTTTGCTAAGAAATGATATATTTCTTGTTTTGTGTATTAGTTAAGCAAACTAATGATATTAACCAAGCCGTGGGAAAACTGATTTTTTGTGAATGGTGTGGTGCGTAAATTGAATTCGGTTACGATGGACGCGGAGTTCAAAGTCTCTTTTTCAATTGTGTAAATTTCAAACCGAATAAAACCTCGTTTGCAAAATCATCAAATACAAGGACAACTTGACAGTGAGGAGAAATTAAAAAAAAACTTTTGGAGCAACAGAATGCCTAAAGAAAAATGGAAGAGATATTTCTAAAAACGCATGCTGAACAAAAAGAAGTGTCGACCACATGAGAAGAAAGATTTGAAGAAAGATTGTTACAACAACAGAAATGTTTCGAGGAAATCTTTATGAAAACACAAGAGGAACAGAGTAAAATTCTGGATGCAACACAGTTAACGAAAGCGAACGAGAATCATAATGCATTCTCCCAGACGTCTGTGTGGAACGCTATGGAGACCTTCAATTATAATCTAGACGACGATGTCATTTCTATAGAAGATATGAGGATATGTTTATGTCGGATTGCAGTACATGGACAGATACTAAAAAAGTAAAGTTTTTGCTAAGAAAATTGGGAACTGCCGGTATACAGAGTTCGGGAATGTTATCCCCGAAAAAAAAGATCAGTGAGTTGAAATTCCAAGAGACAGTACCTCTACTAACAGAATTCGAGATATAAATGTATGAACGCCACTAGAAGAGGGGAAGATGACTACACTACTAATGCAAGTATAGTAAATAAGCATTGCGACGACTTTAAACTGGAGGAAATATAATTGGGTAATTTTAAATGCTTAATATTTGTGCAAGGGCTGATCTTGAATAAAGACTCCGAAATCAGGAGTCGCGTTTTAAATAAACTCGAAAATGAGTCGAATTTAAACCTAAAAATCTTAGCAAAAGACTGTTAACGGTTTGTTGCGTTGAAACAGGACAGTCGTTACACAAAAGAAAGCAGAGTGTCGCCCATAAAAAGATCCCAGAGGAAAAAGTTGACTTCAAAAAATAATCATAGGAAAAAAACATGGAAAAGATCCACCTGGACCGTGTTGGGGGTGTTGAGATAAATATTTGTACAATGAGTGTCCACACAAATTCAAATAATGACATGAGGCATCGCACTGTAGGAAAAAATCTTGCGAAAAGAAGAAATCCATTAAATTAACAAAAATTGAATCTGAAGAACGAAATATCCGGAAATATGCACAAGTTGAAATGAATAAACAGAAAGTAAGACTACAGCTTGATAGTGGCTCTGGCATCTCCATCATTCATGTACATACATGGAAGGAGCTTGGGAGACCCACTATGATAAACTCACATTAAACGGCGAGAAGCGTCAGTGGTGAAAAATCACTTTCGAATGAGAATTATTGACGAATACTTCTTTTCAGAATAAGCCCGAAATAGAAAAAAATTGTCATGCGAAAATGTAATTACCTCTTTAAAACTAATATGTTCGAAAAGTTTAGACTATGGGATCTGCCTTTAAGTTCCTTTTGTCAAAGGATTGAGGATTCGAATATGGAGGCAGAAAAAACCAGAGGGAGTTAAGGAAAATCTTCCAGACGTATTTTCAGGCGATCTTAGAAGGTGTACAAAAGTGGTACCAAATTTTTAAATCAAAACAAATGAACATCCAATATTCAGAAAGAAAAGAATGTTCCATACGCCGCTATAGAACAAACAAACGGTGAATTAGAAAAACTCTAAAACATGGGTGTCATTGAAAAAATCGATCACAGTGAGTGGGTTACACCAACAGTTTACATCAAAAAGAAGAGCAAGGAGATCGGTTTTGTGCCGACTTCTCCAAAGGCGTATACTATGCATCAAAAAATCACCACTATCCTCCTCCTAGCTGTGAAGAAATACTTGCGAGTATTTCCCTCCTTGAGTCGAGGGAAATATTTTTCTAAAATCGACCTCAGTGACGTGTATTTACAAGTTCCAGTCGATGAGAAGTTTTCAAAGCTGCTAGGTATCAATACATATAAGGGATTATACAAGTGTAACATACTTCCTCTTTGGGTCAAAGTCGCCTCTGCTTTTTCTCAGCAAATTATGGACATTATGTTAAATGGGTTGGATTTCGAAGTAGGATACCTGGATGATGTGTTAATGAACAACACTAGCAAAGAACAACACAAGGATCATGTAAACCAAGTATTCAAACGGATTCAGGATTATGGATTTAAACTAAAACAGGAAAATGTACGTTTTTCGTGAGGAAAATAAAACACTTGGGGCAAATCATCGATGAACATGGAAGAAGGCCGGATCCAGATAGATTGAGTGCAATAAGAGACATGCCTACTCCAGAAAATATTGCGTCTCTACAAAGTTTCTTAGGGTTGGCGAATTACTACAATGTATTCGTGCCAAATATGCGTAAACTAAGATCACCCTTAAATAAACTGTTAAAGAAGGACCAAAAATGGGTCTGAACGCAAGAGTGTGAAGAAGCATTTCAGGAAATTAAAGATATATTAACGTCAGACTTGTTTCTTGCATATTATAATCCCAAGCGTGATATTATAGTTACAAACGATGCCAGCGTCTATGGCAGAGGAGCATGCATATTACGTAGAATGGATGATGGAAACGTAAAACCCATAGCTCATGCACCCCGGACACTTCTACCAACCGAAAAGAACTACTTGCAAATTGAGAAAGAGACGTTAATCATTGTATTCGCGGTATAGAAATTTCATCGTTTCTTGCACGGTATGAAACTTCGGTTGCAAACAGACCACATACCATTATTAACAATTTCGGATCGAAAAGGACTACCATGACATACGGTGAATAGACTCCAAAGATGGCGTACCATTCTTCTGAACTACAATTTTCAAATGCAGTATGTACCATCTAAAAAACTTGGCCACACAGACAGTTTATCAAGGTTTATACCTAAGCAGACAGAACCATTATAGTATATGGTAATAGCAGCCATTGAAGCGGAAGTTAAAGTAAAAAATTCTTTATGTTACACGATGAGAGAAGTTTCAGTAACGCTTGATGAGATTAAGAGTAAGGCAGAGGTGGATTAATTTATTACAAGCACGAAAGAAAAAAAATTAGTAGTAACGAACTGGATGATGAAATTTATTCAATTTACAATAACGTCCTGCTATATAGCGACAGGTTGTAATTCCTACGACATTACAGAAAAGAATGCTCAAGAATTCTGTGACACTATCAGCCGTTCACTAATGTTTGACCGACCCACGTGTTTTAGAAACGGTCCCATGATGATGTGACGATGGGCCAGTCATTAGGGTCTGACTATCTAGAGGAAAAGTATACTTGAGATATTGGATGTGACAGTATGTCTACTTCTTCTCCCAGGAAGACGTATTGACTTTTGTGGCATTCTGGTTGGAACCTCCATTGTCCTCAGCGCCGCTTCATCCGACAAGACATTTATGTCAGACACAAAAATCACACAACACGGGTCGCAATATATATGAGAAAAATATTTACTTATTTATTTTATAAAATGTATACAATATATATATTAAAATATTAACATACAATTTACAAATAATATAATCAATTTTTACCATTACTTCTTAAACACTAACTAATTAACATTAACTAGTTTTGAGGAAGAGGGGATGTTTCCCCTCTCATTTACAGAGGGGAAAATAGCACGTGCTTACCCCATGATGTTCGGACGAAAAAGAGGTCGATAAAAGAAAGAGAATCATGGGATTGCATTTTTCTGTGAATCCCTCCGCTTCCAGCCAAATTACCACCTGGCCATGCTGAAGAGTGTGTTAACAACCACCACATCCGGGGCACTAAGATATAGTGCCACAATTCTATATAGGGAATCCGGGCATATGAAGAATGGAAAGCCTTATGCGCTCTTTCGTTTTCTGGCCTAACATGGATAAGGATATAGAAGAAAACGTCAGCGAGTGTAGATGATGCACATTAGCTATGAAAGCTACTTCGACTCAGTTCAGATTGTGCGCAAAACCGGACCGACCTTGGTCGAGAATTCATTTAGACTTTGCAGGACCGCTGGATAGTTTCTACTATCTCATTGTTATAGACCTCTTATCTAAGTAGCCGGACGTACTAAAATGCAAGAACTCCACATCGGAGGTAACTATCAACTTCCTGTATGAATTAATTACTATGTTTGGAGTAGTAGACTGCATTATCACAGACAAGGGGACGGAATTCAAGATCATCTAATCGAGCATATAACCATTCCACCATACCACCCAAGAAGATATTGCAAGCAGAGAGATTCGTTGATACATTCAAGAGAGGTCAGAAAAAAAGCTGGTGTATCACCGACGGATGTCAATCTAACAGTTTTTACAAGTTTACAGGACACTGCGAATGCAAACATCGAAACGTCGAAGGTCATGTTCGGATGCAAGGTTAGATTAACTTTCCACAAGTTGTTACCGAACCAGGATAGGCTAAACCTAAAAACACGATAATAAAAAAACGGTATAAAGTTGGCGAAAGAGTTTTCTACAAGATTCACAGAAATAATAGGACTTTCTGTGAGTCCGACACTGTTGAGAAACACATAAGCATAACTAAGGGACCATATTTTGTGCACAAACATCGCACTAACGAAATCCGGAAAAGAAACTCGAATAGTGAGGTGACAAGATCGCCCGAGGAGGACATAATGGACACAGTGTTTGATACTTTCCAAGTGCTTATACGAGGGACAGCCCCGGAGAATAGAAGGTCAAAAAGAAAACAGAAATCAACTAAGTTGATTAGAGTGAACCCAAACAAAATACGTTATTAATCCCCAGACCAAATATTAGTAATCCCCAGATCAAATATATATATATATATATATATATATATATATATATATATAGTAAAAAGAAATAATTATGTCAGCCCCTTTAAGAAACTCGCTTCTTATCGTTGAGCACTTTCAGTTGAATTAAGTCGGTCAATTTAGCTCTTATGCATAGATCATCGTATAACTATTAGATCACTGTCTGACTGACGTAAAGAACATTTAAAATGTTTAAATTCAACATTATTTCACGCGGTTAATGGTAGCCAAATGGATACGGTCTCTGATAATCGAGCCAGAGATTGCTCGTGTTGCCGAATTCGACTGGTGTTAATTGTGACACCCTGCACTGAAGATTCCTGAAAGGATGAAACACTAGTGTCTGTAGGTATTTTAATATCATAGTAAAAAAATAATTATATATATATATATATGTATATATATATATATATATATATATATATATATATATATATTAGCAGGCCGCCCGGTGTTGCCCGATCGTAAAATATACATAAATATTATATTTATTCATACAGACTCTGAGATATGTCCATACGTGTATAATGTTTTTCTAAACAGTTCACTTCTTGTAAGTTATAAGAATACTTTAGCTGAGATCGAAACCAAAATCTAAGTCAGTGCTTCACGTACGGAAACCATTAGCTTGACACGATCTTTAAAAAGTGTTTTCAAACCTACTTAATCTTAACATAAAGAATCTGACATGTGATCCATTCACGCAGGTGTATTCGTGAAACAGTTGATAAACAGATAAATCTCCGATTAGCCCCCTACGCACAATTTTTTTTTCAAATTTGACTCCTTTGCAGCCCTTTTGTTCGGATGAAAACGGATAAAAAAATCAACATGCCTGAATAACCTATATAAAAAATTTCCATTATGTAGATTAAAAATTCTGTGAGCATATAGGTTGAGAAGTGTCCTCACACACATTCTTACTTTTATAGATTTATATATTACATAGAGAAAGAGGTTTAAAACATGGAATGCGATCTCAAGCAATATAAAAGAACTCGCAAGAGAAAAAATACATAAACTACTAAGTTTGACGCCGCATTTGAAGTTTATCGATGTAGAAAATACTACTCTGAACAGATATGTCACCCGTGCTCTATTTCAGAGAGTATTTACCTCGTATACAGGAAGAGGATTACATCAGATTTAAGATGTTTTTAGAGCGGTATCATGATCTTAACATTTTTCCAGAGAATCTTCCTCGATACAAGAGTTATTCATTTAAATTGAGGCCAGTTAGAAACCGATTAGACGTAATATTAATTGATAAATTCATTTACTGTTGTAATTACAGGGTTTAATATTAAATTTTAAGTAATATTACTAAATAAATAGAAAGTGCGAACACTGACGAAGACTAATATTTTCCATCAGTTTCTTCCGGGTAGGGTGTATAATATATATATATATATATATATATATATATATATATATATATATATATATATATATATATTTAAAAGAGTGTAGCCATCAACAATTGTGGGTTTTACTTAAAGGTTTTCATCATACTTTTATTTTAAAATATTTTTATAACGCGTTTCGAGCTTAGGATGTGCTCTCGTCAGATGTTTTCGTAAAAAGTTTTTCTTTAAAATGGGAGTTTGTAGAGTTACCTCCGCTGATATTAAATATGTTTTTCAGAGTGATGTGTGGCATCAGACATTCTGACTCCAAATGTAAGTGTTCAAAGTGTCCGGTCAAAGTTATTTTCAAAGAGTGGTTTTTGGCCCATTTGGTGAAGGTTTTTATGGGTTTTTAGGGTTCTTTTTAAAGACTTTCTTTCCCCATGTATAGCACACACTCACACACAATCATACACGCATACATATACATTCATGTACATGTACATATGCACACGCACACGCGCACGCAGGCACACACACATACACACACGCACATACATAGAAATATATGTAGGAGCATACATATATACATACCCCCCTACATACTCACACACGTACTCGCATACATCCACCGTTAACAATTATTTTTATTTTTTTATTTTATATATATATATATATATATACTTCCCCCCCCCCAACCAAAACACGCATGTATATATGCGCTTAATCATTCAGACATACGTACACGCACCCACACACAGACAAGTACGATGGAGAATAGGTAGGAGAAGATATATATGCACACACATACATGTATGTGCATATACACTCACACACATCCACATACTATGTAGGCACATACACATACACACACATGCACACACACAGACATATGCAGGGGCTCACACATACGCGTATATCCATATCCACACGAACACATTTACCCACTCATACATGTGCATACATATGTATACATATATACACACACATACATACGGATGTGTATGCATTCATCCACCCATATATATATATGGGCACATGCACTCACAATCACACATACACATACATATTCATACATCCCACCTTATGTATATATTGGTTGGAGTTTCCTTTCTAATCCAAGCACATATGCATACATGGATCCGGCCACTCAAACATAAGTGCACGTATACACACAAACAAGATGTAGCATAGATAACAGATGATATATACACATACACACCCGCACACACAATCATATGTGCACACCCACACACACACACATATATACACACGCACACACGCGCGTACATACACATACATACGTATAATTTCTAATTGTTTGTTTAGTTTAGAGAAATGGTACTGTGCTGGGTATGAATGCGCGCACCCGTGAAAGTGTGTGTGTGCTTTATTGTGCTCTTTTTGTTTCGTGTGTGAGGGTGCACATTTACCCAAGTATGCATGCGTGCAAGTGTATTTTGTGTTTTGCCTATTTATGTGTATAATCATGGAGAGATGTTTAAGGCGGGGTTAAACTTTGCTATAAAGTTTTTTACTTGTGTTAGCAAGTAGAAGTAGTTGTCAGTTTGGAAGATGAACATTATCTCGAATCTGCCTCCACTGCATGTGTGTATATGTTGTGATACATGCAGGTGTCTATTTTCCGCGATTTTGATGTTGGATCGGTGTAGGGCTACTCTATTACTAAGGTTTTTTGTAGCGCCTATGTAGGATTTATCGCATGCTGGACATTTTATTACATAGATCACGTTTTTTGAGGTGCAATCTAGGTTTTTTTTTTTAATTTTGAATGTTTGTATGGGGTTCGTAAATGTGTATGTGTTTCTCTCTAATATTATGTTGCAGACTCCACATCGTTGTTTGTTGCATTTTGTGACTCCTTTTGTTGCGTCTTGATTGAGTTTGGATGAGGTAAGAATGCGTTTTAGGTTTTTGGGTTGGCGTTTGCTTTTTTTTTTGTTGTTGTTTTAAGGAAGTTGTTTAGTTAGCTGTTTTGGTTAAGTAGGACGAGGTTTTTCGTTATCTCTGTGAAAAGCTCTGGGTTGTTTGTGTTTTGTGTGGAGACGTATGTTAGGATTTTTTCTTTGTTTCGTTCTTTAAGGGTTCTCAAACCTTCTACTGGTATATTTGTCGCAAGTTGGATCCCTGTGTCTATACGTTGTGATGGGTATTTTCTTTTTCTTAAATTTATTCGTAGTTCCTTGAGTCGGATTTTCCGAAGGTGATTGTCCGTGATTATGGTGCAGTTTTCTTCTAGGTAGGCTAATGTAAGGGTTGCGTAAGTCGGTGCCATTTTCGTTCCCATTGCTGTACCTAGTGTTTGGATGTAGTTGGCATTAAACCTTATATAAAAAGATAGAACAAAAATTTGGCCACAGCACTAAAAAACTGTTTGTAGAATCATGGAAAAGGTACTTAGATGACTGCTTCATCCTATGGAAACCCACATGGGGGGACATCACAGACTTACACACCATACTTCAGAACCTACACCCAAAAATTAAATTCACCATAGAACAAAGCTCTACAGAATTACCTTTCCTAGATATACTGATAAAGATTAAAGACAATAACATTATCACAGACATTTACCGCAAACCTACAGACACCCAACAATACCTACACTTTAAAAGTCACCACCCTAAAAGCTGCATAAAATCAATTCCCTACACCCTAGTACGTAGAATCTGCACCATAATAACGGACAATCACCTTCGGAAAATCCGACTCAAGGAACTACGAATAAATTTAAGAAAAAGAAAATACCCATCACAACTTATAGACACAGGGATCCAACTTGCGACAAATATACCAGTAGAAGATTTGAGAACCCCTAAAGAACGAAACAAAGAAAAAATCCTAACATACGTCTCCACACACAACACAAACAACCCAGGGCTTTTCACAGAGATAACGAAAAACCTCGTCCTAATTAACCAAAACAGCAAACTAAACAACTTCCTTAAAAAAAAAAAGAAAAAAAAAAGCAAACGCCAACCCAAAAACCTAAAACGCATTCTTACCTCATCCAAACTCAATCAAGACGCAACAAAAGGAGTCACAAAATGCAACAAACAACGATGTGGAGTCTGCAACATAATATTAGAGAGAAACACATACACATTTACGAACCCCATACAAACATTCAAAATTTAAAAAAAAACCTAGATTGCACCTCAAAAACGTGATCTATGTAATAAAATGTCCAGCATGCGATAAATCCTACATAGGCGCTACAAAAAACCTTAGTAATAGAGTAGCCCTACACCGATCCAACATCAAAATCGCGGAAAATAGACACCTGCATGTATCACAACATATACACACATGCAGTGGAGGCAGATTCGAGATAATGCCCATCTTCCAAACTGACAACTACTTGCTAACACAAGTAAAAAACTTCATAGCAAAGTTTAACCCCGCCTTAAACATCTCTCCATAATTATACACATAAATAGGCAAAACACAAAATACACTTGCACGCATGCATACTTGGGTAAATGTGCACCCTCACACACGAAACAAAAAGAGCACAATAAAGCACACACACACTTTCACGGGTGCGCGCGTCCATACCCAGTACAGTACCATTTCTCGAAACTAAACAAACAATTAGAAATTATACGTATGTATGTGTATGTACGCGCGTGTGAGCGTGTGTATATATGTGTGTGGGTGTGCACATATGATTGTGTGTGCGGGTGTGTATGTGTATATATCAACTGTTATCTATGCTACATCTTGTTTGTGTGTATACGTGCACTTATGTTTGGGTGACCGGATCCATGTATGCATATGTGCTTGGATTAGAAAGGAAACTTCAACCAATATATACATAAGGTGGGATGTATGAATATGTATGTGTATGTATGATTGTGAGTGCATGTGCCCATATATATATATGGGTGGATGAATGTATACACATCCGTATGTATGTGTGTGTATATATGTATACATATTTATGCACATGTATGAGTGGGTAAATGTGTTCGTGTGGATATGGATATACGCGTATGTGTGAGCCCCTACATATGTCTGTGTGTGTGCATGTGTGTGTATGTGTATGTGCCTACATAGTATGTGGATGTGTGTGAGTGTCTATGCACATACATGTATGTGTGTGCATATATATCTTCTCCTACCTATTCTCCATCGTACTTGTGTGTGTGTGTGTGTGGGTGCGTGTACGTATGTCTGAATGATTAAGCGCATATATACATGCGTGTTTTGGTTGGGGGGGAAGTATATATATACATATATATATATATATATATAAAAAATAAAAAAATAAAAATAATTGTTAGCGGTGGATGTGTGCGAGTACGTGTGTGAGTGTGTAGGTGGGTATGTATATATGTATGCTCCTACATATATTTCTATGTATGTGCGTGTGTGTATGTGCGTGTGCCTGCGTGGGCGTGTGCGTGTGCATATGTACATGTACATGAATGTATATGTATGCGTGTGTGATTGTGTGTGAGTGTGTGCTATACATGGGGAAAGAAAGTCTTTAAAAAGAACCCTAAAAAACCCATAAAAACCTTCACCAAATGGGCCAAAAACCACTCTTCGAAAAATAACTTTGACTGGACACTTTGAACACTTACAGTTGGAGTCAGAATGTCTGAGGCCACACATCACTCTGAAAAACATATTTAATATCAGCGGAGGTAACTCTACAAACTCCCATTTTAAAGAAAAACTTTTTACGAAAACATCTGAAGAGAGCACACCCTAAGATCGAAACGCGTTATAAAATATTTTAAAATAAAAATATGATGGAAACCTTTAAAAAAAACCCACAATTGTTGATGGCTACACTCTTTTAAATATACATTTTTTTCTCTCGTTTGAACTACACAACCATCACTTTAAATATATATATATATATATATATATATATATATATATATATATATATATATATATATATATATGTGTGTGTGTGTGTGTGTGTGTGTGTGTGTACATACACAAATAAATCTATACAACTCATCAGAGATAATATGTATATATATATATATATATATATATATATATATATATGTGTGTGTGTGTGTGTGTGTGTGTGTGTGTGTGTGCGTGTTAGTGTATCTTTGTGTGCGTGCATTCCTCAGGAGAATGGACTTTGTAATTTTATTTTTATATTTTAATTATATTTATATAACATATTTATTTATTTATATTTATATATTTTTGTATTTTTATATTCATGCATTTACATGTATATATATGTATACGTATATATATATATATATATATATATATATATATATATATATATATATATAAAGACCGAGATAGAGAGAGCTTTCATTTTCGTAGTGAAAATATTTCTTTATTCAAATGTCTAGTCGTTTTGCACGAGTTTCTTATGCTATGTTGAATAACAGATAGTTATCTTTTGTTATTCACGAATATAGAATCACACCTTGTTTAAGGAGTGGCACATTTTTTGCTACGTATGCTAATCCGTATTATTTGTCTGCATGGCATAGATAAACTATGACTGATTGAAAACACTGTTCGAAATTACGTCATCATTGAATATGATAATCGTCACTCTTTTTTTTTAATTCGTGTGTTTGTATTTATACATAAATATAAAAATATACATTTAGTATTGTATAGGATGCTAAGAGTTTCTGTGTTTTCAATACGTATAATGTAATGAAGAGGGTAAGTGATTGTGATTGGACGCCGTTGTTAAAACTTCTATAGACAAGGTATAGTTTTTTTATGAATAGACGATTGCGCAGAAGAAAGAGATATTGAGAGAAAATGAAAATGAAAGAATATATGAATTTCAAATCTAAGTAAGCAAGAATTTGCTATCAAATTTAAGCTTATAAAACTTCTTAACTAAATTTTTACTTCATAAATATATGTGGGCAGAAGTTAAAGTTGTTCAGTATTAGCGTTTTCGTAAAGGCTTTAACGTACATGATAATGGAGGGAAAAGGCTTTTTTCTTTTTTTTTGTACATAGGCGTCACCACTTATCAAGCCGATCGGCCACTCAAGGATAAGGGTTAAAGAGTGTAGAGTAGTCAAAAGGACAATATAGTAATCGATAGTGATGGAAGTTCGGTAAATTTGTTAACTTAAGTGGAACGGCTCATCAGAAACTTGTTCACGTTGGACTTGAAGACAACCATATTATAGACAGCTGGAAAGCAGGAAAACGGAAGACAATTCCACAGGCGTGCAGTTCTAAGAAAGAAGCTTTGATCATGGAATATATGTTTAGGTTTAGGCACAGATAAAGAGTGTGGAAACTTATTGATAATGTTTTCAGCTAGTATAGTGTTTCTTGTGAAAGTTTGGCGAGGGGGGACCATAGATTGAAGCTCAGTCGAACACTGTCCATGAAAATAACGATAAAGCAGAGACAAACCCGCAACCTTTCTTCTGTGAGATAGAGGTTGCAGCGAAGAGAAAAGGACATCTCCCACCAGGCCACGAAGTCTATTTTGAACCCTATCAAGGCAGGACAAGTCTTTTCTAGCAGCTCCTGCCCATATGTGGCAATAGTATTCCATCCTTGGACGTATCTGGCTCTTATATAGATAGAAAATTGCATCGGCAGTGAGATATCTACTGGATCGATAGAAGGGGCCGACCTTTTTTCCAGCGGCCTTGGCAACAGATTTGATGTACGTATTCCATTAAAGATCAGGAGTAAAGGTCAAGCCCAGAAGCCTGTCAAATAAATAATTTAATAATTACAAGTTCACTTAATTACTGCTTCCGATTTATGTATTACGAACGTATCTAATTTGTCGTGATGTCTTCAAATTTAACTGGACATGAGCAGTTCGTAGGGAAAATAATTAAGAATGGTGCAATCATGTTTTGTTACTTTCTCTTTGTCGAAGTTTATTTTTTGAAAGAGAGTTTCCTGCAGTTAATATTCATTCATGTGTAAAGCGAATATTCCTTATCATAACTGATGTGCAGACTTTGAATGATAACGACTATATTGTTTTGTCGAAAATAAACAAAAACATCACATAAAACATTAGAAATACAAAAAGGATATTCCTCAACATTTTATTGATATTTTATTACTTTCAACTCAATTATGCTGAAGGAGTATTTAATTTTTTTGTTTCTACCTTTTCATCTCTCGATCTCTTTGTAATATTATTTCCATAATTTTTATTATAAATATATATATATATATATATATATATATATATATGAAAATCTGCGAAATTACATTGAACTGTTGAAGTTCTACTGTTGATTTTATAAAATTATTTATGAATAATGGCTTCACTTACAGTTTCAAATACAAAACTCAAATATTATGGTTCAATCGTACTCTGCACAGAAAGATACATTGCTCAAAACAACGAGGTCTTATAAAAATGCTGACTAAGAGGCCATCAGGGATCTCATCAGAGATGCCACATAGGGAAATATTTTTCTCCTTCCCACTGAACAGTGCACAAATGAAACCACTAAATTGTTCAAAACGGTAATCTAACCATATGTTCCCACACGGAAATTCAATAACGAGCCCCACTCTCTCCAATGGTTTATTTCTACTTGTGCAGCTGCCATGGCTCAGAAGCAGCATGCATACCGCAGATTTAACCGACATAAGTCCAGTTCAAACAGACAGAAGTTTATAGAAACTAGAAGTTATTGTAAGAGAGAAATACGACAGCTAAGAGAGAATATACTGGAACCATCAGAAAAAGAATCGAAGTAAAGGGCCCGTGATTTTTGGAATATCTACAATAGTGTAGTAAATAACGGAAACCAACTATCAAACAATCATGAGGTTGTTGGTACGGCAATCGGAAAGGCTAACATGCTGGCCAGTCGATTTACCTCAAACTCCACATCGGACCTAGAAAAGCACTCTTTCCCTGACTTTCGTTTGCGGACAAACGCCACACTAGATGATCTGAAAATTACCTCTTCTCAGCTACATGATATCTTAAAAAACCTAGACACCTCAAAAGCATATCGACCCGATCTCATTCCAGCTGTGCTCTTTAAAAATGCTCCAAAATTTACAATAAATACCTTAACGAATCTTGTTTTGCTGACTGCTGGAAAACTGCTTCTGTGGTACCATTTTTCAAGAGTTCTGGCGAAAGAATTGACCCATTAAACTATTGCCCCATTAGCATCCTTCCATTTTTTGCCAAAACTTTTGAGTCCATAATTAACCAAGCTCTAGTCCATCAGCTTACATCAGCTTGCTAAACTTCTGACCGGCCAACAATATAGATTCAGGAAAGTCCATTCCACAGCAGATACTTTAACTGTAATATCTGAACGTATATACTATTCACTGGACAAAGCAGGGAAAGGTTGTCCTAGATATATCTAAGGTTTTATAAAGAGTATGACAGGATGGTCTTCTACAGAAAATAAGATAATATGATATCACTGGACGAATACTTAACATAATTAAATCCTTCTTAAGTAAGAGAAGAATCCAGGTTGTTGTCGACAGCCGTATATCTAAAAAATATTATATAAATGCGGAAGTACCTAAGTGGTCTATTCTTGGACCTTTATTATTCCTAATATTCAAAAATGACTTCCTTGATAAAATTGTCTCTGAGATGGGTATATTTGCTGGTAACATCGCGCTCTATAACAGACACAAGGGGAAAACTAACGAACACATATATGAGGAAATGGAAGAAACACTGGAGGAAGACTTCCAATCTGTAGTGAAACGGGGACATAAATGGATGGTCACATTCAATGCTGCCAATACTAAGCTTTTTCCCTTCAATAATTACAAGAAACCGTCTCTACCACTAATAGCAATGCCCAAAGACACATTATCTTTAAATACTTCTTTTAAGCTTTTTGGCCTAACGTTCACGGGGAACATGACTTAGACCAGATACTTTGAAAGTATTGCCAAGGCTGCTGCAAAGGATGGAAGGCTCTCCCCAATGTGCTAGAAAGCTACTTACGCCTGAAAGTATCCTGTACCTCTATAAGGCCACAATTCGCCCATGTATGGAGTACTGTTGTCACATCTGCTACTAGTCTCTTCCTCCTGGATAGGGTTCAAAAGAGACTCTGTACCATCGACGAAAAGTTGCATCCCTCAGCCTATTCTACAAATATTTTAATGGTGAATGCTCTGACAAACTACACGCACTTGCAACCCCCTGACGTAAGTACCTCTGTGAAACCCGACAAGCAGCTAAATTCCACCCCTACATAGTAGATATCCCTAGATGTAAGAAAGCCTTCTACTCCAATAGTTTCTTGCTACTCGTCTCCCTTCATAATATCCCTACAACTCATGTCTCCGCGAGTAGCCTCCTACTTCCAAGTGGCACTGTGCCTTGTTTAAGGTGATAATTGAATCTAAAAAAAAAGTTTAAGTCGCACGCGCCTCTCTCTTAATACAACTACTTTTGATTGTATACATCGGGTCCTTCTGCTTCTGATTATGCAGTGATAAATCTTCTGAAATGCACTTGTGATATTAGGCTGTATGAGAGTGTTAAATTTGGTCCAAATCTGGCTATTCCTTCTTTAATCAGATTTTTTTAGATATTTATCAGGGGTAGGTCAATGGAAAACCTATCTAAAACATTCCCAGATTCGTAAAGTAAACTTGTGTGAATTAAAAAAAAAGCCCAACCGTTTCAAAGTCCATATTCATTTTCAAACTTTTCTGGAAAAATTCAATTCCGGTAACTTGATTATGTAATAGAGCTGACATCTATGTAATGTAGCACCCTAATCACCGTCAGGATACTGGTCCGGGATTAGGAGCCAGCCTATTACACATCATATTCAAGTACACTTTGATGCTGACTTTCAATCCGACGTCCAACATGCGAGATGGCATAACGTGGCCCTCACTTGAAGTTATACCAAAGATCGTGAGCAAAAATGGTCATCCGATGCATTGAACTGTGCTCTCAAGCGTTGAACTGTCCGGATTTGACTTTGGGGGGTGTTGACAATGGTCCTGTTGTTATAACTAGGATCGATAGAGAGCAGGAGTTGTACAGCGGCTGGTTGAACAATGTGTTATTTCAGTCATAATAGAATGCTCATGTATACAAGTAAACTACTTGTAAATGGTATGCAACGCAAAAAAGAAAACTGGTTTTCAACAAGCGGAAATGGAATCATGTGGTCCTTTCTAGGGTGACATGTTTCACCCTGTGTGTGTGTGTGTGTGTGTGTGTGTGTGTGTGTGTGTGTGTGTGTGTGCCTGCGGAATTGGCGGGATAAATGAGTAGACAGGAAATAAGTGATTTTGTAAATCCTTCATATGTGAAGAGGTCTTCATTGATTTGAGATAACGCTTGTCGGTGTATGACTGTGTTCAACAATGTTGACAATTCCGATAAATGTCACGCCGTTAGATAAGAAAAAAACCCTGTACGTGCAGAAGATGTATGTGGGAGTATTATAAATAATCATTGATCATGCAGAAGTAGATAGAATAAATTATCATTCAAGTACGTTTTCGATTAAACTTATCCCAGTTATTTGTTGCCATGATTATTTTCTTCTTGATTAAAGCGAAAGCACGTAAAACCAGATTTATTTTGTGCGCGGCCATGGACATACGCAGAAGTATTACTTTTAATGCATAACAAATTGTTCTGTTAAATTCTCGGTATGTATTGGATTACACGACACACAATTAATAATAGTGTCATCAGTGTGGAAGATTAAAAAAGTATTATACTTCCCGATTGCCTCTGTGTTCTTTATGAAGCCGGTTTTATGTGGAGCAAAATAAAATTTCCTCGAGGAGCGGGATACTATTTACATACATAAGATTGATTGTAAACAAAAACTGAAATCCGAATGCTTTTATTAACAATATACACAGTACCTGGTGCTTTATTCGAGATTACAAAAGTATATATATATATATATATATATATATATATATATATATATATATATATATATATATATATATATATATGGTAAAACTGGTAATTAGTAAAAAACCTGTAGAGAGTGCTCAATACTATTACAGAGCAAATATGTGTTTTATTTTTTATTACCGTTTTATCTATTTGGTTACATATGTTTCGGACGTTGGACCATGTTTACGATCCAACAGCCTCGTCAGACCTTACATAAATGGTTGTTAGTATTTGGGAGAAGTGTTTTAGAAGAAATACGAGAAAAATATACATAATATATATATATATATAATTATTTAATATAATACTTAAATACCTACAGCCACTAGTGTTTCATCCTTTCGGGAATAGTCAGTGCAGGGTGTCACGATTAACGCCAGTTGAGAGATTCGAACCCTGGCTACAGAAGTCATGTATGGCTTCATTAGCAAGGACCCGAAACACTCGGCTAACAACAACCGCGAGAGATACAGTTGAAATTATATATTAATTATTTTTAAGTGCTTTTAACGTCAATCAAAGTGGTCTAGTCATTATATGATGATCTACGCATATGAGCTAAGTTATCCGACTTATTACAACTGAAACTGCTCAATGATAAGAAACAAGTTTCTTAAAGAGGCTGGCATAATTATTTACTATAATAATTAAATACACACAGACAAGTGTTTCATCCTTTCGAAATCATCAGTACATGGTGCCACGATTAACGCCAGTTAAGAGATTCGAACTCTGGCAACAGAAGTCATGTCTGGCTTCATTAGAAAGAACTCGAACCACCAAGCTACTGAAACCGCGAGAGATGCAGTTAAAATTAAACATTTATTCTTTTTAAATTCTTTTGGCGTCAGTCAGTGATCTAGTCATTATATGACGACCTACGCTATATATATATATATATATATATATATATATATATATATATTGTTTTTTTACACAGTGATCACCACTTATCAAGGCCCGGGAGCCACTCAGGGATAAGGGTTATTGCAAGTACATTACGTTAGTGTGGAGATTTGATGAAGTGTTTACTTAAGGGGGCGGTTCATTAGGAATTTGTTAAAGTTGGACTTGAAGACATCCAAGTTGTAGTCCGATGGGAAGCAGGCAGACGGAACAGAGTTCCACATGCGTGCAGTTCTAAGAAGGAAGATCTGTTCATGGAATCAATGTTTTGATTTAGGCACAGATATAGAGTGGGGGAATTTTTCACAGTGGATTCAGCTAGACGGGTGTTTTTCGTGAAAGATTGGCGAGGGGGGGGCAGAGACTGGAGCTCAGACGGGCATCTCCAATGGAAATAAATATAAAACAAGGACAGGCTCGCAACGTCTCTTCTGTGGGAGAGAGGTTGCAGGGCAGAGAAAAGGAAATCTCCCACTAAGCCACGAAGTCTATTTTGTACTCTGTCAAGGCAGGATAGGCTGTTTTAGCAGCTCCTGCCCAGATATGGCAACAGTATTCGATCCTTGGACGTACTTGGCTTTTATATAGAGAGATAATTGCATCAGTAGTGAGATATCTTCTGGAGCGGTAGAAGGATCCCACCATCTTTCCAGCGACCTTGGCAACATACTTGATGTACGTGTTCCATTTCAGATCAGGAGTAAAGGTCAAGCCCAGAAGCTTGTCAAAACACGGAGCCTCACCCAGACGAGAGGCGTCCATCAAAATTGATGCCAGATGGGGATCAGAGCGTTGATGATGTAAGGATAGGAGTTTGGTTTTGGATGCATTAAAGGTAACCAGCCATGTCTTCCCCCACTGAACCACGCGCTCAAGATCAGAGGAGAGAGAATCAGAGAGAACTTTGTCATTTACAGCCTTTGATATGTTGCCGTAGATGGTCGTGTCATCAGCATAGATGTCAACGAATGATTTAAGTATGTGTTTAGGGAGGTCATTGCTGTAGATCAGGAAGAGAGTTGGGCCCAGGATTGACCCCTAAGGGACTCCAGCATTTATATTGCAGGCCTCCAATTTTTGTCCATCTACCACTACTCTTATGAGCCTATCGGAGAGAAATGATTTAATGATTGAGAAAACATTTCCAGTTATACCGTAGCTGGAAATCTTGTGAAGTAGACCCTTATGCCATACCTTGTCGAAGGCTTTTGATATGTCAAGAGCAATTGCCCTAGAAAGGAAGCCTTTGTCAAGAGATTCACTAATCCTGTGGGATATAACCGTCAGCACATCTGCGGTAGATCTTGCAGAGCGGAAACCATATTGTGTGTCACTAAGAAGGTTGTTCCTGCTGAGGTGGTTGACTATTTCTCTATTTAATATGGATTCCACCAATTTACGCATAACCCACAGGAGACTTATTGGCCTGTACTGAGAGGGAGATGACTTATCACCTGAATTCTTAAATACAGGGCAAACTGATGAGGTCTTCCAGGGAGTCGGAAAGCACTTCTCCTTAAAGCAGCGCTTAAATAGTTTCGTAAGTATGGGAGCAAGTTCTGGTTGAAGCTTTTTTAACACTATAATTGGGATGCCATCAGGGCCAGTTGCTTTACTGGAATCTATGTTCTTGATTAGCTTGGCGACCTCATGCACGGATATTTGTATGTTACCTAGCTTGTTCTGTGTTATAGGAGGAAATACAGGGAGTTGATGGCCTTCGTCGCATAGGGTAGAATTAGCTGCAAATTTCTTGGCAAATAGTTTGGCCTTGTCTGACGCTTACGAGATGACCTCTGCCCCATTGATAATGGTTGGGATAGAACGCACACTTCTGTTCAGGATCCTATTTGTTATTTCCCAAAACTGGTGGCAACCAAGCCGCTGATCAGCTACCTTGGATTTAACAGACTAAGCATATAGCTCTCTAGCATTTTTATTACTCTTTTACAGTGGTTGCTGGCAGTCCTGAAAGCAGCTTTAGTCTCAGTGCATCTATTACGTTGGTAGCTATGGAAAAAGTGATTTCTGTGCGCGATAGCAGCAGCACATTCTGGGGAGAACCCTGGCTGGCTGTTAGGTTTTTGTTGGAATTTTTAGATGGTATGAATCGGCCTATGCCTTCAATTTACCATTCGGTCAGGTCTGATACTATAGAGGACATATCCTTTTTAAACATGGAGTGCAGAGGTAGATCAGATATGAATGTACGGAAGCTATCCCAGTTAGCCATAGAGTATCGGTATACAGTACGGTGGAGGGGTACGTCTGGGGACTTATAACATTTCATTTTTATCTTAACTGATACGAGGGAGTGGTCGGAGGATCCTAGAGGAGAATGAACGGAACATTAACATAGCTCAGGGGAAGTTGAGAGAAAAAGGTCTGGGAGGCTTGCATATTGACCTGTAGTTCGGGCACACGGGTGGGCTCGCGAACAATCTGAGTGAGGTCATAGGCAAATCATGACAGAAGCTCCCCTCATCGTCTGTCTTATTTGAGTGGGTCAGCTATTCCACTTTTTTGGACGTTGAAATCACCACAGCTGTGGATGTTAGCCGAGGAATGTGTAGACAGGATGTGGTCTATTTTCTCAGATATACTCTTAAAGATATTAACTCCGCTCTTATGGGGCCGATAGAGGGCAAATATAAATGCAGTGGTGTTAGCAAGTGCAACCCTGAAGCACATATAGGATAAATTAGGATCTTTTATTGAGATATCCCTGCCACATGGGAAGCCATCCTTAATATAGGCACATATTCCATGCCCATAGTGATCTTGGGGGTCAGATTTAGCTGTTAAGTTAGAGTATCTGTTAATTATGAACTCATCTAGGGAAGTGGTCGGCCCTATTCCAGTTTCACTTAGAGATAATATGTCAGGTTTTGTCTCCTGTAATTGGGTTTCAACCTCTGGAAGGTTGGAACGTAGACCCCCGATGTTGGAGAAGGAGACGTGGTAGTAGGTGTATACGTTGGAAGATGGGATTCTAGGTTTAATCGAGTTTTTATTCTGGAGATATTTCATGTTGAGGTTTTGGGATTTGTGGAATAGGTCGGCATACTTGGTTAGAGCAGTTCAGAGAGGGAAAGTAAGAGAGAAAAAGACAGAATTTTTTTTTGTAGCACACGAAAAGGTAAAGCCGTAAAATTACCAACTAGTATGACATCGAGAGGCCCCACCATAGACTACTGCATGGTCCGGATCCACTCACTAAATGGCAATACAGAAGTCCCAGTACTTTGCGCCTGCTAATAGGATAGCCTCCTTATTGGTTAATCCAAGGTTCGGCTCCCTGACTATCAGGCGGATAACGTCAGCCCAGACAAAACGTTTACCTCCACCACCCTTACTAGTTACATGGCCAGAAGGACAGACAGAGACAGAAAAATTTCCAACATCTCAGACTACTGGTCACCAAGTACTACCGACCTTTAAGCAGCTTTTTCTTCACCCTTTGTCAGAAAAATCACTCATTGAATGAGGACTGAGGGACAAAAAAGGAGAAGCGAGAGTTACTGGAGCTGCCGATAACACATCCACTGTATTATCTACTCTCCATGTATATATATATATATATATGTATATATATATATATATCTTAGTACTCAATAATAAAGAACAAGGTGTACTTTTATTTATATGCAAATATACAGGATTTTTATGCCGGTAGTCAGGTAAAACAAAGCTTTTTTCCAATTGGTTATAACAATAATTAATCATCTGGCGGCAAAAATCTTAATCTTTATTTAAATAAAAAAGTCATATTCTCTAATGAAGACGAAAACTAATAGTAGGAAACGTTAAAGCTGGGAAAATCACGTTTTTAATCTATGAAAAAAGATAAAGTGGAGAAAAGTAGAGAATTATTAAAAAATCAAACGCATCCATAGAACAATTTAGGCTAATTTCGAACATTAATCGATTTTTTAGAGAAAGAGAAACTGCGTTTGTATTTAATTTAATTATTTCTAAGATGAATTAGTATTAATTTCAACCTTAATCAAAACTGTAAATAATAATAAACCTATCAAGGTGACAGAAGGTGTATTATATGATATAATGGCCTACAAATATAAATAATGGTTAAAATAGTCAAAGTAAATCAGTAGATATATAAATAAATAGATCAATAGTAAAAAGTAACAAAGAGATAATATATAAACAAATAAAATATAAAAGAGGAGATAAAATAAATATCGATAAAAAATAAATTTTCTTAGAAATATACACAATATTTAAATATATTTATAGACAATTAAGCTACCAGGCTTTGATTGCTATCATTCTCGATCACTACCTTCCCTCTGTGTATATCTTCCAGTTTGGAAAATCGATAACCATTTCGTTTCACCATTTCGTCGTATAGCAAAGACATATATCTCACACTAGCCTGGGTGTCCGGCGTTACTCGGGTGTTTGGAAGAGTCTTTAGAGCAAAAATAAAGTGGTAGTAGGCAGGTTCGAACACGTACGACAAAGGAAGAACATAACGTGAAAAAAACATGACGTCTTTGCTGTTGCGCCCATTGCCAGATCGAAAGTGGCGAATATTTAAATTAAGTCTAGTCAATCAAAAAGAGAGGACGACTTTCAAAAATATCGGCGAGAAGAGCGACAGCGCCTTGTATAAAAATGACCACTTGAGAATGAAGAAATTAATGTTTGGAGCCAATTCTTCGATATTTGTCGTCCGAAGAACCAAATCTCAAAACGATGCCGATCTGATAAAAATCCGTCGGCCCTGTTATAAATTTTAGGCATACATACGCGCATACATACATAAATTCCACTTAAAATTTTTCTATTTCTTTATTCTATGTTCACAAACTATAATTACTTCAATAAACTGGTTAAAATTTTGTTGTCTTTTCTTCCACTTATGTTGATGAGGAGACGATATCCAGAAATATTTTACTTATTTCTCGATAGTTTTATTTTTAAACATCAAAAGCATAAAAGGATATCGTTTCCGAAACGATCGTACATATAAATATGTTTTTGATATGCTTCCCCTTATGAAAACACAATTATTAATCTCCCACACACTATATATATACTAGCTGTACCCGGCCACGCGTTGCTGTGGCTCAGTTTGTTAAAATGGAACACATGTGAAAGTAGAGAAAAGTTTGATTCTTTTTTCAAGAGAATGTACAAATTATTTTTTTTAACAGATGTTAAGAAAATAAACAGAAAAATACTTCCATAATTAATTATGCAAAAAAATAAATAAAATGTTGATTTAGTGTTTCAATATGCTTATAAATTACGATAAAACTTGCTGGGTACGCAATGTTTTACGGTTGTTGTGAAAATGGAACGGAAACTTAAATTTCGCTTCATTTTAATCTTTCTTAATTTTTTTATTGTGCCCCCCCAAACAAATATAATCAAAACAGTACCATTCAACAATTGTACTTTATGTATATAAAACACAAAATTGGTGTTTGTATTACTGTACACATAGATTCGAAAAAGTTGTCAAAAAACAAATATATAACAAATAAATGTTATCAAAGGCAAGATAAGTTACTTTTCTGCCAAACTGGATATATTTTTTGTATTTTTATTCAATGTAACATATTTATTCAGCTCGAAAAACATACAGTGTTTACCGATGTATTCGAAAATTCAAGATGGCGTCTCACACCCACAAAATATTTATTAAAAAAAAAAAAAATTTTTTTAAGTTAACAACGAAAGGGAAATAATTCCATTTTTAAACGGAAATGTCAGTTTACATAACTTACTGTATTAATGCTATTTTTAAGCAAGAGAAAAAAAGGTAAATATCCAGATACGCTACTACAGAACACCGACCACTCTAATTTGTTTTTTTTATAGGTAATTGAGGTCGCTGACAACGAATCTGATAGTCAAACTTGGGGCAAATTTACCGCTTGCATGGTATTTACCCCTGAACCCACGAACTTCTTTCCACCATTTTGCAGCTTCCGTTTATGCTATGTGCATGCACGATGTAGCATAAACGACGGCTTCACCAAGCAAACTACTTTGGGGGGAGGGGATTTTTTTTTCCAGGACATAGAATTTTCTAATTTTCAAAAATACATTATAGCGCTTTTTGGGTGAAAAATTTAAAATTAGCTGAAAAAGAAATAAAATAAGAAAAGGAAAGCACACCAAGTTGGAGTAGGGGGGTAATTTATGTTTTTTTTTACCTGGAACATCGAATTTTCAAATTTTCCGTAAGTAACGCACCGACATTTACCAATTAGAACACCATTTAACATTTTCCGAAGATTTTACTTTGTACATTGGGGGTTCGAGCGGGGGGGTGATGTTGGCCCCCCCCAACAGATTAGAGTGGTCGGTGTTCTGTAGTAGCGTATCTGGATATTTACCAAAACAAAATATTTAGGTTTGGCTATAAATTCCTAAACTCATTTCACCCTAAATAATTTAGGTGACTGAAATAGGAATCTAATTGAGTCTTTAATTTTTTGAATAGTATGTGAGAAATTCATTTTTCTTCGAGTTATATTGAATTCATTAATACGGACTTTAGGGCTTTTTTCGTAATGTTACTGTAAAAATTATTTTTTATTGTTACAAATTACGATGCTCTAAAAAAAGCAAAAATAAATTCTTGCGTTTTTTATTTACTACTGAAAACCATAACTTTAGTAAAGGTATTTTTTGTTTAAAAAAAGAAAACATTTTCACTAAGAGTTAAGTAAAAATAATTAGTTAATTATATTCTGCGATCATTATTTGAAAAATACTGCAAATTTCATTAAAATTCGTTAATTTCCTGATTTTTGGTGAATTTTTAAGTAAAGGGAGGAGTCAAAATGTGTATACACTTTGAACGTCGGCATTCATTTTGCGACCACGTGTGGTTAATTTAAATTAAAGTTCAATCACATGGTTACATCACATGGTAATCCCCCCCAAAAAACTCCATAATGTTCCGTGTTTTCTCGTTTTTTTTTGTTTTTTGTTGCTATTGTTTCTTGCTTTTTACACTTTTAGATCGTATTTTAAACTAAACTTCGGAGGTTGGAATGCCCCCCACCTAAAATGTACTTGGAAAAATCGATTTTATAGTGAGATTTAAGAATGGTTAGTCGAAATAAATGTGAAAAACAAAACAAATAATCAATAAATATATATATATACATTAGTTGCAGATAGTTGCTATACTGTTTTTCCTTTCAAGATGTTTATACTCATAAAAAGAACAACATGACTATTTCTAAATGCTTCCAAAAGTGATGCTATCGATTATATAAGATGATTCTGATAGTTTAGTGTTGTAGCCCCGTTGAGGTGGCAACAATATTAAGATGATAGTATCCTGGTGTTCACTGCGAGAGGTTAAACTACGCGTATGCTCTCTGCCCGACGGCAGAAATGTCCGGCTTACATAGTGTCAGACAAATCAATACTGTCATAAATATAGGAGTATTTACTACCCTAGAACAACCGCTCCGGAGATTTATTTCTCCGAAATATAGTTTTCCATTCTCGGGTTGAGCAGTAAGGGGTCCATCAGTTTCATTTTTCTGTCGAAACAACGTATTTCGGTACTAGTTTGAGTGGGTTCCAGGCCCAATGAACCACACAGTAGGTCCAACGTCTTTTCTGGCGGAGTTTCACTTAACTCGTTTGAAGTGCGTTTGCGTATCTGGTTTAAGTGTTTTTTATTCGTTGAATGTAGTTCTTCTACCAGGTAGACCATATGGCCGATCTTGTTCTTTATTGTTCTCTACTCCCAGAAAGTGGAGAAGTTTTTTTCTCCCGACACATAATTCTTCTTGGAAACAGTTGTTTTTGCACGCTTTACCAGTTGTGGTAATAGTTTGTCAAAGACTGGCCGTATTTTTTCGCGGACATCACTTCCGCCGGAGACATCTGGCATGGTGCATTCTCGTTTGGTATTATGCGGTAGAACTGAATAAATTGTTGCAACGCTTTTTCTGATGGAGTGTCTGAAAAAAACGTGGTTTCTATGTTGCTCTATCGCTTTTCATTAGAATATCGTCCAGGTATCCGATGGAAAAATCAAGGCCGCTCTACATCGTGTCGATTATCTGTGGAAATATAGCTGGTGCAACTTTGATCCCAACCTTTTGGACTTAAATAGTCCTTTGTGAGTAGTAATTTACAAAAGTTATGAGCATTCTTACCTGACGGGAATCTGTAGGTCATCTTCGCTCAGATCTATGCATTCAACCTGGTCGAGAAATCTGCGCAGAACTCTGATAGCCTTCGATTTTTTCTTAACATACAAAATGGGTCAGCCCATTCGCTGTTGTCAGTTGGATCAAAATTCCCGCTTGGATGAGTTTTTCCTGTTCTTCGTCAATCTTTTGTATAGAGCCAAACGGTACGCTGTGTTTTAAATTTTTTTTATTTATTTATTTTTTTTTTGAAGACTAGTGTGGCATTGGTCTTTTACTTGCATTAGCCTCTATTTTTCTACAGCCTAGTTTGTCCGCAAAAAACAATGAGAGAACGACTAATCCAGATCTTTTTAAGATTTTCAGCTTCGACTGTAAGGTTGTCCATTTTTTTGAAAAAAACTCGCTAATGGGCGAGTGCTAGAGTTCAATGTGTTTAAAATCCAGTCTGTACCCAAATGGTTATTAGTGCTTTTTAATACAAACATCTTGAGATTCAGTGTTTTCCCTTTTTAAGGTTAAGTTAGTGGTAACCTCATCTTCAAATCGTAATCTTTTTCCAGTTATTGAACGAGCAACTTTCTTGGTTCTCATCATCTTCGGTTTTACGATTTTGCACCAAGTATGGTGATTTATGATGGAAAAATCCGAACCACTGTTAATTTGAAGTCTAATATTCTTGTCCCCGATTTTTACTGTAACGTACTTTTGTACATTTTCGTCGTGCGCTTGAGTCCTCGTTGTTTTTACGTAGCTCCTGCTGGTACTTTTGTTCTGCAATATGAGGTTTTGTGCCCGTTGCGTTTGCACCGATCATATTTCCGGAACCAGTATGGACGATCCTTCCGCCAGTGGAGTTCTCCACATCCTCGGCATGTATAATAGGGTAACTGAGGAGGATTATATTTGACTTTCGCGTGACTGTTTGGAAAGTAAGACTTTTTGTTACTTCATACCTTTCTAATGTGTACTGTTTCTTCTATATTTTTGGAGTCTTGCTTCTTCGAAATAATTCTTTGGCATTCCTCAGCCAATTGTTGAAAGGTTGTATTTGGTTCCTTTTGCAATCTCTTCAGCGCCAGTAGTCGACACTAAACCTTGAATGCAAATCAGGACCTAAAAATTGTCGGCCATTAATGAGGATAGTCTGAAGTCTTCACAGTGTCTATTTACGACCGAAGCAAATGTGGTGTAATTTTGGCCTTCTTTGCGGGTCAGGTTGAACCATCTCCATCTTTTATGGAATAAACTGATTTTTGGACAGTATAATTCCATCAATGATTTCACTGTCTCACTGAAGGACAATTCCCTCATCAATTTAGGGATTATTTCCACGAACATATGTTCCGCATCTCTTAATTTTTCTTATAAAAAGACGAACCTCCATCGCTCGCTTTATGACTTAAATCAATCATAAATATGTCACCAAATCTGCGAAACGAGGCTTAAAAAGTTCACTCCCCTTCAGGGCGAGAGTAAAATGTGTTTCTAACGCTGATCAGATCGCGGTCTGACTCGTTGCTGTCTTTCTGCGCTATTACTTTAGTTCCAATCTTTTCTTTGCCTGTGTTTACCTTTCCAGTATTTTTTCGCTGAATTGCCTTCTTTCATCTTCTCTTGCTCTTTCCGTTTTACTTTCCCTTTTTTCTTCTTCCCTTTCTCTTCCTTTCCTCTTTTTTTCGCTTCTTTCTTCTCATTGTTTCTGTAATTTCAAAGTCTGAGTCTGATGTAAGCGCTTCAACTAGTTGCCTTGTAAGTTCTTATATTTTGAAAAATAAATAGACTCAAAAGACAAATCTGGGTCTACGAAATGATAAACAAACAAAAAAAAGAGACCCCGGTAAGAAGATATGCAAAATAAATATTCACGGAGAAATAAAAAATATGTTAAATTTTTCACATAGAGCAAAAGATAATTGATAATTTATTTTAACTCTCGAGAAAAATAGAAATAAATCAGAATAATAAAACGAATTGAAATCCCTTTTCGTAGCAAAAATCCAGTCGAGTATTAACGTTGTTGTCCTGAATTCTTGTAATGGAGTGAATGCGGTTTCGAACCTTCGTAGAATTAGTTGATATAGTTTTTTAATCTTTTCTATTTGTTTTACCGAGAAAACGAAAATCATGCAGACTATAGACAGAGAAATATGTTGGTCACACAAAAACGAAAGTGGCTTCTTATAAAGAGGAAAATTAAAATATTTGCACAAGAGAAAGTCGGCCGGCCTGCAAGCAAAAACTAGTTTCATTTTTTTTTTCGTTTGTGTGTTGAAAACCAAAAATGTTCACTTTCAACAAACAATAAAAATAAAAAAAAAGGATTTGGATTAGGAAAATATTATAGGCCAAAAATATCTTATTTCAAATTTGAAAACTTTGCATGACTTGCACAAACAACATGTTATAAATGAATTAGATAAATTCTTTAGCAATAGACATCATTATGGATTTTTCTACTCACGGCTTTTTAAAAAATAAACTTTTCTGGTATGAGGTTGTTTTTCGTCATTGAAAAAAAAAACTTTCTGGAACCAATCTTTACTTTTTTAAAATAAGGTAGAAAAATACGAGTGTGTTGAACAGAAGTTGTTTATCTAAAATAGATAATTGTGGGCCCTTTTTCGAATCCATAAGTCGCCAATGTGGTGGTCCTGTTTAGAGAGTCACAATATTAAAGTGAAAGAGTCATAGTGTTCACTGCGAGCGGTTAAAATACGCGAGTACTCTCTGCTCGACGGCAGAAATGTCTGGCTTACATGGTGCCAAACAAATATATGCTGTCATTGATATAGCTATCCTAAAACAGTAAGTTAGATAGACTAGGCACTACTCTGATATAAAAAATATCGCTAACAAATATCTAAAATAATATTGAACACTTTGTATAAATAATGATTCAACTTCAATATCGGAAAGTGGATTTTATGTTATATATATATATATATATATATATATATATATATATATATATATATATATATATATTTGTCCTCGCGCGAAAGAGAAGAACACAAAATGTTTTAAATAATTATAATAATAGAATAACAATAACAAAGACTTTCGCTGGCGAGGACTACTATTGAGCGTAACCAGTTATACAGTCCTTTTGAAATTTTCATCTCTATTTTTCTCGTTATCTACTGAATCTTTTTAATGAAACCTATATGAAATATGTTCCTGATTAAATTGTAAAGATTTTCTATTCTGAAAGAAGTTTTTAAAAATTTAATCCACAGTCATGTATGATAAAGAAGGATTTGCAAAAAAAAGTTGTGGTGTGAGGAGAAATCCAAACTGAAATAAATAGTGGGACAGTTTTTATACATCCATGCAAAATCACAGTCATTTTTTAATCCAAATTAATAAATTAAATAAAATATAATCTTAAAAAGATACGATACAAATTAGAAAATCATCCAAGGCATGAAAATTGTTAAAGAATTTTTTTTTTACTATAGGCTTTAAAAATAAAGGTACAAGATTCAATTTGAATTTTATTTATCTTCAAAGTGCACTTTTATACATTTTACAAAGTAAGGTATTAAATTTTTATACCCTACTTTGTAAAAGTTATAAAAGTGCACTTTGTAGATAAATACATTTCAAATTGAATCTTGTAACTTTATTTTTAAAGCCTATAGTAAAAACATTTCGTTTTACAATTTTCATGCCTTGGATGAAATGCTTTTCTAACTTGTATATATATATATATACAGTCGTGAGAAAAAAAATAGGCCAAACAAATTTTATACATTTTATTGCACTAAAAGTTGTATTGAACAAAGAACAATTGAACAAGGAAACTTAAACGAGACTAATAACACAGAACAAGACATTCACTTTAATAAATGCTTAGGATGGAATCGCATTCCCTTTTAATTTCTTTAAAAGATCAATCCTTTTAGACATACTCTACACCAAAGTGGAACACTGTGAAGTGGAGATGCTATTCCACTCGCTTTGTACATCTTCCCACAGTTTGTTATTGTTCAAAAATATTCTTCCGACCAATGCACGAGATATTATGAACAGACATTCTCGATTGGGTTTAATTCAGGGCTTTGACCTGGCCCAAATATCACTTCAATTGAGTTATCAGAACACCATCTTTGTAACTTTAGCAGTGTATGCAGGGGCATTATCATGTTGAAGAATAATGTTCTGGTGTATTCCCAGCTTCTAAATACTTAGTAACAGTCCTGTTTCTAATATTCGAATGTATTCCTTTGCATTGATTGACTTCTCACATCTAATAAGTTCCCCAACTCCTTCTGAAATAAACGTTCCCCATACTATTATCCCTCCTTCCCGTATTTAACTGTTGCTTTTATGCAACTTGGCGGAACTCTTTCTCCAGTTCTTCGATTGCACAGTTCGGGAGCATCACTAACAAGTCAAAATATTGATCCATCTAACAAGGAAACATTCCTGAACCAGTCTGTATCTTTCTTGCCATAACATGAGAAAAATCTCTTTCTATCATTGATATTCTTCTTAGATAAAAATGGCTTCTTTGCACACCTTTTAGAGGAAAATCCCATTTCTCCCATTCGTCTAGATATTGTAGATCTCGAAAGAGAATTTCCAACCCCTGTTTTGAATTCTTTGCTATGGTCAACATAAGTTTTCTTTTGATCCTTCAAAACAGTTAATTTAAGTCTGTGGTCGTCCTTCAAAGTGGATGCTCTATGGCGACCAGACCCAGATTTCCCTTTTACCGAGCGTTCGACTTACAAACCTTTGACCAATTCGTTTCACTACGGAAAAAGATGTGTTCATATTTTCTTTTCTTAAAATATCAAAAATCTGCTTGTAAATCATTTTCGACTGCCTTCATCCTGTAATTCGATTTTTTATATCCTCGCCAAAATGTTGTCTTACCATTCTTAGGACTAATTTTTCTCTTATATGCTATAATAAAATTTGCAGTGAAAATTCATGTAAAAATATTGAAATATCAAATGAGCCATTTTTTTGCTCATGAGTGTGTGTGTGTATTTGAGTCCTTAGTTAATAAAGCCCTAGTCCAGCACCTAACAGCTGCTAAACTCTTGACTGACAAACAATATGGATTCAGGCAAGCCCGTTCAACAGCAGATATCTTAACTGTAGTTTCTGAACGTATATACCGTTCATTGGATAAAACAGGGGAGGGTAGAGCGGTGGCCCTTGATATATCTAAGGCTTTTGACAGGGTATGGCACGATGGTCTTCTAAGGAAAATTAGATCATATGGAATCACTGGAAGAATTCATAACGTAATTAAATCCTTCTTAAGTAATAGAAAAATCAAAGTTGTCCTCGACGGACGTACATCCAAACAATATGACATAAATGCGGGAGTGCCTCAGGGGTCTATCCTTGGACCTCTATTGTTCCTGATATTCATAAACGACCTCCCTGATAATATTGTTTCGGAGATGGGTATATTTGCCGATGACACCACTCTCTATAACAGATATGAGGGGAAAACAAATGAACACATATCCAAGAAAATGGCAGAAACACTAGAGGATGACCTCCAATCCGTAGTGGAATGGGAACAAAAATGGTTGGTCTCATTCAATGCTGCTAAGACTAAGCTTGTTTCCTTCAATAACTACAAGAAACCTTCTCTACCACCAATAGCAATGGCCAAGAACACATTGCCTGAAAGTACTTCTTTTAAACTCCTCGGCCTAACGTTTACAGGGAATATGAACTGGAATAGATACATTGAGAGCATTGCCAAGGCTGCTGCAAGGAAGGTTGGCTCCCTCTACCGTGCTAGAAAACTACTTACGCCTGCCAGTATCCTATACCTCTATAAGCCAACCATTCGCCCATGTATGGAGTACTGTTGTCACATCTGGGCTGGTGCATCTGCTGCTTGTCTCTCGCTCCTGGACAGGGTTCAAAAAAGAGTCGCAAACCTGATAGGTCCTGAACTGTCATCTGGGCTTCAACCTCTGTCCCATCGACGAGATGTTGCATCCCTCTGCCTGTTCTACAAATACTTTAATGGTGAATGCTCTGACGAACTGCAAACACTTGTACCTCCCCGACGTAACTACCCCCGACAAACCCGACAAGCTACTAAGTCTCATCCCTTTACAGTGGAGATCCCTAGGTGCAAGAAAGCCTTTTACTCCAATAGTTTCTTCCCCAGAACTGCGGGTCTTTGGAACTCCCTTCCGGGATTCTGCTTTCCCAACTGCAATGATATGCAGAAGTTCAAGTGTAATGTTAACAAACATCTTTCTACTCTTCTCCCTTCATAATGACCCCGCTAATTAATTCCCTAATAGTAGCCCCCTGCTTCAAAGTGGCACTGTGCCTTGTTAGGGGTGAAAATTGAATAAAAAATATATATATATATATATATTGAGAAAAATAGAAAAACCGAATGAAATTATTTAAATAATCAACGTTTCGTCCTTATTTCAGAGGACATCTTCAGGATATTGAAGTAAAAATGCAAGAAAAGAAAAAGTCATAGATCATACGAAAAAGAGAACAGAATGGTAACGCTCTAAATGCACTCTTTTGCAATTGTGCAGAACACGATCACTCGTTTCATTTAGATCATGCGAAAATGATAAATTACGTGATAGATAGAGCTAAAAGAAGACTTTTAGAATCAGCACTAATATTAAATACTAATACTATAACGCAAATAAAAGGCTTCTACCATTTAACCCCTGGCATAGGGAAAATAATAATCAGAGAACAAAATATCAAAACAGATCCTGGCTAACCGTTTTTCCTTAAATATTTCAACAAAATGAATAAATTTACAGAAAAAAAATGTACATATTAATTTAACGCATTTTTAAAAGTGTATATATAGACATTGAACAACCAAACCTTCCCATACGCACACATATGTTTGTCCTCCCCGACATGGGTGGGATTCCAAAACTGTTCTCTTTTTCGTACGATCTATGACTTTTTCTTTTCTTGCATATTTTCTTCAATATCCTGAAGATGTCCTCTGAAATAAGGACAAAACGTTGATTATTTTAATAATTTCATTCGGTTTTTCTATTTTTCTTAAAACATAACGTAAACCACTGCTGATATTTTTATTTTTATTTTTTATACATATATATATGAGTATGTAATACAAAAATCCACTTTATTCTAGTTACTAGCGGGGGTACCCGGCGTTGCCCGAGTGTTTGTTTCCGGGACGGGGGGGAGTTTTAAAAAATGTTATGGTAGGTAAGTAGGAAGGATCAAACCCGGAGTCATGAGTAAAAGTAGGAAAATAAAGTGTGAAAAAAAAAACATCTACAACGTTAACAGTTCGGCCACCAAGAAAAGTCCATTCCAGTTGTTTAGGAAAAAAAAACGACTACGGTAGGTCGGCGCGAACGTGAAAATATAATGTGAATTATACAGCACGCTAACCACTACGCCACAGAGCACTGCAGCTTAGTTTAGTGATTTTAAATAACTTCACATGAAAGAACTACGAAGCCAAACCGGTGTTCTCTTCTCAACTGTTCCTTGTGAACGATCCCCAAACGGTGTTAAGTGGTGGCAGGGGGAGGAGGAATTTATTAGAGAGAAAATATTTTATCACTTCCATTGATCTTAACCGATTTTGGCCGTGACTTCTCAGCAGAAAAAGTATAGAAATCTAAGATTATCGAGGAATTTGAGAAATAATAAGCCTATAACACACCTCAGATATTGTTCTGCCGTTTGTGCATATTATATTTGCATGAAATATCTTGATTTTTAATCCTATTAAGGTCAAAATCTGACGGAGAAAAAATGAGTTCATTTTATTTATTTTATTATTTATATAGAGATAATATATATATATATATATATATATATATATAGTCTTTGAAGTTTTTAACATTTGAAACCACACAAAAAATTATTTTTTATCATTCATTAAAAAAAACATCTAGTCAGTAAGTCATTTAATCACCTGCAATCACTGCATCAACTCTCAAATTTACTATAATACCAATTTTTATATTTTTTAAGGGATCATCAGTTGTTTACCATGAAACACTGTTTCGGAGATTTAAAAACAAAACAGTGTATTACATCATGGCTCCCCAGCAGTGTTGATCAAACACCACCACCCTTAATCTTAGGAAGAAGACAAGTTACAAAAATTTTTTCCCCAATTTCCTATTCTTAATTGTAATTACTAACCTTTTCATAGTATAAAAATGAATTTCTTACCTGTGCGATTCATCAATTTCCACATTTAAAATGGATACATTTTTTAATTTTTTAATTTATCATTCTTGTATTTATAAGATTTGGATTAATCCATTTAACTACTTATCACCCCCACTATAGTTAGTAGTTTGTATATTTACATTCTTATTTATTTAAAATTAGATATATTAAGGGGAAAAATATTTTATTTTTACATATATACATTTTTTTTTATTTATTTATTTTTTTTATTTTTAATTTTTTTTTTTATAACTATATAAATTTATTATATGTAATTATAAATACATTTATACATTGCTAATATAGTTTTGGATTTCCTTTATCAATATAATCTGGTTTATCTTAAACGATTCAAAAGCATCAGGATAACGAACAAATGCTTTATTTAACTGTTTAAATATTTTATTTTTATCTCCACCTTGTTTTATCATCCTTATTACTAAGCTAGAAACTGGTGGTATAAAATCTGTTAATTTTAGAGTAACGCGAGCTATTCTCAAAAACTCTGACATAATGGTTCCATAAAACACAAAAACGGGGCAGGTGCTATCCTTATGGGGCATAGTACTATTTTAAAGGGGAAAGCGTTTCTTTTATCAAATATTTTATAAAGAAAAGTTCCATCCTCAATTTTTATATCTAAATCCAGAAATGTAGCCTGTTGTCCTCTATGTTCACAATTTAATTTTAGTTCGTTTGGATATATAAGATGTTTATTTTTTTCGAATTCATCATTATCGTTTATGCATATAAGGTCATCTATAAATCTCCTACACCCATGAAAGTTATATGTTTTAGATATATCTGTTTTTAATAATGATGACATATATATATACTCGAGTCTATGTAAATACAAATTTGCCCAAAATGGTGCCGGATCCAATCCCATTGGGATACCTATCGTTTGGAGTAATATTTTATTTCCTATTTGAAAATAGCATTCTTTAATAAGATGACTTACAAGCATTTTTAAAATACCTTTAGAAATACTAGTTTTGCTATTTTTATTTTTACACCAGAAAGCATTAGAGTTTGAAAAGTCTATATATTTACCTTTTCCACCTTGAAAAGCCAAATCTACAGTATCATTTAATTCTTTTATAAGTTTTTCGTGCGGAATTTTAGTATATAGCGTACTAAAATCATAAGTAGCTATAGATTTTGCTTTTATTCTGGAATTTATTTTATCTAATTTTTCTTTCACTGGTTTGGAATTATTTACTACCCAAAATAGATTTATATTACTATAGAATTTACTTTTCAGGTGAAAATTATTTATTTGATTTATAATTAATTTAAATATTTTAGATATAGCTTTACTTAGAGGTTTAGTGATGCACGTCTTTGAAGCTACAATAAATCTAGCCCCAACTGGATTTTTATGCATTTTAGGTATCCAATACATACATGGAAGATTTTTGTGTTTATCTTCTAACTTTAATCCTACTTTTTCATTAATAATACTATTATTCAAAATAATACTATCTAAATTACTATTACTTACTTTATAAGTATCCGAATCGTTTCCTATAAGTCCTACTTCTATCAATAACCGTTGTATATAATATTTTTTACATATAAAGGCTATATTGTTTGCCGCTTTATCAATCGGAACTATTACGAACTTTTCTTGAAGTATTTTAAGTTCCTCCCGTATTTCTGAATTTTTTAAAAGAGGATTGGTTTTTCTAGGGCGTTTAAATTGTTTTATATGTTTAACCTTTTTATTTACGCATTCAATTATACTATTTTTCCATGCATCAAACGTAGACTGTGCTAATTTATATTTCTTTACCATAGACATAATAAAACCTTCTAGTGCTTTAGTAACTTCTTTAACGCATTTAGTGTAATTTAGGCATTTAATTTATATATATATATAATGACTACTTCATTTAATCACATAAATTAAAATACGAAAATATATATAATTATTACTATAATAATTTTTAAATACCTGCAGACACTAATATTTCATCCTTTCCTGAATTAGGATGTCACGATTACTGGTCGTCGGGAGATTCAAATTCCGGCCACGAATGCATATATATATATATATATATATATATATATATATATATATATATATATATATATATATATATATATATATATATATATATACTAGCTGTACCCGGCCACCCGTCAGTTTGTTAAAATGGAACACATTCCTCATAAAAAATTGCACTTTGTATTGTTTATTTATTTTATCATTTTTGCAATTGTTTTAATCAATAAAAGTTGTTTTTCCCCCAAGAACAGGTGAATTTTTTACCATAAATTGTTAGGTGAAAGTTTTTTGGGGGTTTTTCAGGAAAACTTGCACTTTTTTTTTAAAGAAAGTTAGCAGTAAACATTTTTTTTTGAAAACAGAATTTTTATTATAAAAAGAAAAGATTAATGTTTTATATGAACACTGTAAATAGTTAGGTGAAAGTAGAGAAAAGCTAGATTTTTTTCAAGAGAATGTACAAATTTATTGTGTCAATAGATGTTAAGAAAATAAACGGAAAAAATACTCCCATCATTAATTAATTCTGCAAAAAAATAAATAAAATGTTGGTTTAGTGGTTCAACATTTGAACAACGCTCGGCTGAATCCGGTGATTGCCGGTCGAACCCTAAACGAATTGGAATCCGGTGCGGGGAGGGGGTTTAAATTCTGCATGAGTACCATTCTTTTTAATTTTGTCTTTTGTTCAATTTTTTGTGTGGGCTTTTAGCGCTAGCAAACTAACAAATTTAACCAAAATTCAAATAATTCAACAATTAAATAATTTTAATAAGTGCCCAGCTCCTAATACAAATCCTAGTAAATCAATCCCCCTTATTGGAAATACTGAAATGAAGGACGAAACCAAATTATTGCCGGTATGTTTGGGAGAGGTTCTATAGGTGTATCAGAAAGTGGTCATTAAAAATGATGATCAGAACCTTAATATTCAACTTACTATTTTTAAGGTTATAACTACTTGAAAATATAATTCGAACCCTATTCTTTTTCAATTAAAGCAGCAAAGACCAAATTTTAAAAAATAGCAGGTTTAATAGCAAATTATGCAATATTTGTTTCTTTAATGCGGTTTTCTTTTAAAAAATATAAAGAAAATCAACATATTTTGACTTGCTTATACATATATGTATATATATAAATGCCAAAAAATCACTTACCTAAAAAAATATTATTAAATGGGTAGTTCCATTCTTCATTGTTAAGAATTTATCCATATTTATATTTTAAATTCCCTGTATTTTTTAAATAAAAGGATTTTTTTAAAACGAGGGTCCTAGAAAATCCGATTTTTGTAACATGTTTTGCGCGAAGCGTTAAATAACTGCTGCTACTAAAATGAAATTTATGAAGTATGATTTCCTCCAAGGGCATAAATAATGTCTCTTTTTTATTGCGTGTGTTAACCTAAATTAGTATTTTTCATCCTCCGTAGTTAAAAAAGAAACGCACATTTACTTCTAAGTTTTTCCCCTAGAACAAACAATCCGCTTCATTCATTTTCTCCAGTAATATCGGTTTACCAAGTTTCTGGAAGTAATAAATGATAATTTTAGTTTAATTTAACGTTTCCGGAAGTAACAAATGTTAATTATGGTAAATTTATTTTTTCCCTTTCGGAAGCAATCGTTTGGCCATATAATGATGTCTCCCTAGATTTGGATAGCAAGTGCTTGAAAATAAAATGGCGGCTTTAATTTCAGCAATAAAGTGTAGAAGCAGCCCAGATTTTTATGAGTCGCTATTTTTGCCATAAATTGTTAGGTGAAAGTTTTTTTCAGGAAAACTTGCACTTTTTTTTAAAGAAAGTTGGTAGTAAACGTTTCTTTTTGAAAACAGAATTTGGTATTCCTTGGGCGTTGAGTTCCGTGGCGACCAGCATAAAAAAAACACGCATCGCTCCCTTTCTGACGCAAGCGCACGTAACACTTTTTTTCAAGGAGTACCCCGAATTTTTATTATAAACAGAAATGATTAAAGCTTTATATGAACACTGTAAGGTGAAAGTAGAGAAAAGTTAGATTTTTTTTCAAGAGACTACAAATTTTTTTTTGGTCAACAGATGTTAAGAAAATAAACAGAAAAATACTCCCATCATTAATAAATTCTGCAAAAAAATTAATAAAATGTTGGTTTAGTATTTAAACATTTGGACAATGCTTGGCTGAATTCGGTCTCCACGATGGCCGGTCGAACCCTAAACTAATTGGAATCCGGTGTGTGTGGGGGGGTAAATTCTGCATGAGTACCATTCTTTTTAATTTTATCTTTTGTTCAATTTTTGTGTGAGCTTTTAGCGATTGCAAACTAACAAATTTAATCAAAATGCAAAAAATTCAATAATTAAATAATTTCGCTTCTAATACAGATCCTAGTAAATCAATCCCTCTTATTAGAACACTCAAGGGAAGGACGAAACCAAATTATTGCCAGTATGTTAGGGAGAGGTTCTTTTTTTTACAATATTTTAAGCAGATTTGACACTCAGTTACCAGATTTTTATGGGTTGCTCGTTAACTTACGATAAAACTTTAATTTGAAAAGGAAACACTAAATAAGTGGATAGTCCTTAATCCGCGAAGTTGTTTTTGTTTTTTTACACAGACATCACCACATTATCAAGGCCAAGAGGCCACTCAAGGATCAGGGTTAAAGAGTGTACAGTAGAAATTGGACAATATAGTAATCAGTAGTAATGGAAATTCGGTAAATTTGTTAACTTATATCGAACGGCTCATCAAGAACTTGTTTACGTTAGACTTGAAGACAACCATATTGTAGTCAGCCGGAAAGCAGGAAAACGGAAGACAATTCCACAGGCGTGCAGTTCTAAGAAAGAAGCTTTGTTCATGGAATCTATGTTTAGGTTAAGGTACAGATAAAGAATGGGGGGAATTATTGATAGTGTTTTTCAAACGAGTGTTTCTTGTGAACGTTTGGCGCGGGGGGAGCATAGACTGAAGCTCAGTCAAACACTTTTCATGAAAATAACGATACATTAGAGACAAACTCGCAACATCTCTTCTGTGAGAGAGAGGTTGCAGGGAAAAGAAAAGGACATCTACGATGAATACTTTCCTTCTCATCAGAGGGTAGGGTTTAGCAAAATGCGGGATCGGAGTGTGCTTGTATTTGATGAAACTCCAAGTAAGTCGAAGATCTTATTTGATAACAAAAAGTGAAGCAGGGGGAATAGGGTGAAGAAAAAGGTGATTTCACATGAATGGATAGTCTGGTAAAAGGTAAAGTATCCAATGACGGTAAAATCCAAAACTACAAATCCAAGAAAGTTAGTAAATTTCCATTCGCACAAGTAAAATCCTAGGGAATTGCGTAATTGGAAGATGGTCCAAAATAATCCAAAAGGCCGAAATCCGTGGAATAATTCACAAATAGATATAAATATATTTTCTTATAATATACACCAATCCTTACTTAAGAAGCTCAATGTAATTACTGTATATATATATATATATATATATATATATATATATATATATATATATATATATATATATAAGTGTCCTGCTAAAGCCACAGAGGAGACAACCAAGGAAAATTAACCCTAACAAAATTCATCCAAAGCTACCAACACTATACATACAGATGTAGGCAAATTTGGGCATATTATATTTATTTCAAAATATGAATTTAATCGATATCGTCGGTTTCGAATCCAACACAAATTTGATAAATCTATTGACACTTATATATTGCTCTCTTAAGACACTGCTTTTATCCGTTTTCCCGGAAACTAGCAGTTATTAACAGAGAATAAACAGCGTCCGACACAGGCGACCAAATATTACTCCTCCTTGTTTTGTATTTGAAACCAACGGTACGAATGTTTGTTTGTCCGATTTTCTGTAAACGACCCTGGTGTCGTAGTCTGTCCTGTGAGGAAGCATATCACACTTCCACTCTAACCCAAATCTGATAATTTGCGCGTCTGGCGTGTGTAGCATAAAAGCAGTTATTTTATCGAGTAGTCGATAACTTTTCACTAGGAACAGGTAAAGATAACTGTTCACTAGGAGCAGAAGCAAAAGTAAAGTTTATATCTTCATGGGTTCATTCTTTTGTGGTGGTCTAATTAATGGTAATCATATGCAAGGAACACTTAAAAATTGCAACAACCCCCTCCATACAAGCAAGATAGTTGTGAGACAGAAGAGAGAGTTTAGATTTTCCCTATAGCACGCTTTGTATTTATGCTTATACGTGAATGCTTTATATAAACATGCGTTCGTTTTTATTTTTTTCCAAGCAGAAAATATACGGCTAGCATCAGTCGAGGACAATAGTGCGTGTATGCATAGATCATTTACTTAGTGACCGGAATGAGATTATATTTAGGTTTTACGCCATGAGACGCGGCTAATATCGTAGCGTATGTTTACAAGATTTACTTTTAAGCAATGAAAAAGATTTGTCTTGACTATATAAAGATAGGGCACGTCAGAAAATCAGACGAGTTTATGTTATTAGAAACATTAATGGTTGCTGAGTGATTGTATCTTTATCGAATTTTAGATTGAATTTCAGCTTCTCTCCCATGTGTGTAACTCCACTATTATATATAAGTCACTTTGTGTGCGTGCGAGATACTTCTTCATGCGTTTCGAAACGGCTGAGCCTTTCTTTTGCAAATTTCACACAAAAGTAATTTATATGTCTGGACGTGTTCTTAGATATATCTATACAGAAATTCATGAGATAATTATCGAAAATCGAAAAAATCTGATATTTTGTTTATCCTTTCTGTACTACTAACCTAGCTCATATTCAGTTGTGATTTCAATATCCTTGCTTCAAATTTGCATGCTAAGGAATGAGGGGAACCAGTAAGAGGGCAACTTCTGTCAAATTCAAGCAATTAACTTTTTCCGTGATTATCTACATGCAAAAACCGACGTCACAAGTTAATGGAAAAAAAGTGAAACAGGAAAATTCCATTTTCCTTTCAATGCACACAAAATTGGTTTGAGGAATTCGGTAAAACCAGCTGCAGCGTAATTGTCAGTCAATGAAATAGCGTCCGCAATGACCTGAACACGATTAAGTTGTTGAAGATTCCTGGAAGCATGCAGACGTTTGACATGGTAATTAGTTACTTGGCACCAGACCCTTTCGTGGAGGCTAATTTGCAGACCACACGCACGTTCTTTTAATTGCTGCCAAGATAATTATAGAAAGCCTTTCAAATAATCCTGAAATATGCAGAAGATGATATTCGAGTTTGAGAGATTAGAATATGGCGCGGAGACCCCAACGTGTAACGTTAGTCTAATTGATTATACAAATGGAAAAACGAGTAAACCATATTATAATATTACACAAATAAAGGGGAAAGTAGGGGTATAGACCGTTCAGTTAGTTCTGCACCGAAAGTGTCTAGCAGTTTTTATCTTATTCTTTTACTTTTTGTTTGCATAATTATAAAGTATTATTAGATCAATGTAACATAATTCTCTGATGATTTGCGGTTGTCTTATGCACAATTCTATACTCCTATGAATTTGGGTTATTTTATGTATCGATATTCATATTAAAAACCCTCATTTCTAATACTTCTCATAACACGCCACAATCCGCTCCAGAAATGGACCGTTTTTGTTGCACAGAAGGAGCGTAGAATACACTTTAAAACGACGATTATTTATTAGCGTTAAATTCATGCGACACTCATTTATCCAACTTTTTTTACTTTCCCATATGCTTCAAATGGCGAACGACTGTGGAGTAGTTGACCTCGAGTTCAACAGCAACTTCTTGTGTGGTTTTACGGGGATCGGCTTTAATTAAAGCTTTCAAATGTTCGTTATCAACCGCAGTCGGACGGTTTCGACCATCATCTTCGAGACTCTCGTCACCATTGCGACATTTCTAGAACTACCGTTGTGCCACATGTTCGCTAGTGGTTCCTGCACCAAACGCATCATTGATATCACGAGCTGTCTTGGCAGTTTTTCGGCCTTTGTTGAACTGAAACAAGAAAATCGTGCGGATTTGAATTCTGTTAAAAAGCCTCCAAAAATAGATGGCGACATGGAGAACGGTAATGAATAACATGATCAGATAGAGCAGAACAACACGCTTCAAAATGATATATAACATGGCTATATATATCAAAGAATTAATTCAGAAATCATATATAAATTAACATATGTGAGAAAACGATATTGTTTTCACCAATCTGCATTATAGAAAATACCATATTCAAACGTATTTTAGTCTAGGAAATACTAGGCGGGCTGCTAGTTCTATCATAAGGTACTCAAATATAACCAATAATCTGTTAGGGTCATACACACGGATACCCACAAACATACATAAAGAAATACAATTATATATGTGTGTTATTAATACCTTTTTTATTATACATACTATGATTTTAGGCGGTAAAACACAGGGGAAATTATAGCCGTTGACTTGGAATGAGAACTTCATGTTAAATTGATGGTTTAACATGGGCAAATTGTGTTCACCTTCGCAGTTAATACTAATTACTAATTAACTGCTAACCTACATCAAAACACTGCTATGATATTAAGTTCGCAACAAATTTACATTAATAGATTCATAGAAAAATTCAGCGAAATTGGCTCAGTAGTTTAAGAACTGAAATACTAATCATTATTAATGTCTATAAATCACTAAATGTCTATAGAAAATGTCTGTCAGATACAATTTATCTACCAAGAAAATATGTAATTATTATTCCATTACACACACACACACACACACACACACACACACACACACGCACACACACACGCACACACACACACATATATATATATATATATATATATAGAGAGAGATATAGATATATAGATATATATATATATATTCCTTGGACTTTACTTGTGCAAATGGAAATTCAATTAACTTTCTTGAACTTATATATTTGGATTTTACCGTCACTGAATTATTTATCTTCCACCAGATATCTATTCATGTGTAATCACCTTCTTCTTCACCATATTCCCTCTGCTTCACTTTTTTTGTTATCAAGTAAGATATTTGACTTACTTGTTGTTTCATCAAATACTTTTGCATGCAAAATCCGATCCCGCATTTTGCTAATTCCTACCCTCTGATGAAAAGGAAATTATTTCTTCGAAACTCCTCGGATTGAGGACTATCCACTTATCTAGTGTTTCTTTCCAGATTAAATAAGTTTTTAACTCATTTCAAAGTGTTTTTAACATGTTTTATTAACTGTTTGCTCGTATTATAAGCTCTATCTCCTATTTGGTTGTATCGAGCTTTTACATTTAGCTGAGATAACTTTATAAATATTAATTTTTAATATTTATAATATACTTTTATTTTACCATCTTGGATCATTTTGGTAAATTTAATTGTAATTTTTATCTTATATATATATATATATATATATATATATGTATGTATATATATATATATATATATATATATATATATATATATATATATATATATATATATATAATCCTTTGGATTCAACGTTACATAGCTATAAAATCATGCAATAAAAGTCGTTGCTCAAATCAATGTAAATTAATTGAGAAATGCGGTCATCGTAAGCTTTGTAAAATATTATTTATGTTAATTCTCTCTCCCCCTCGCTCACTCTATGAAGGGGAAGGAGAAAGAGAAAAGTAAAATAAATAAACATTTTCAAAGTTTTCGATTTAGGGCACCGTATCATTACCCATTGTTTACATTGCATTGAGTTATCACCTTTGTTGGATGAGGTGCTTTAAATAAGTTTCCAGACTTTTTTGTACAGACATTTAAAATTGTCGTAGACTCTTGAAAATTCAGGATGTTATTGCCATCCATCTTATGGGATGGTTAACCAATATTTAAGATTTCAACTTAAAATAAACACCCACAGAAGGAAATGGAATACACCCTAGTAAAGTCTGATCGTTACAGCTGGTGAATTTCAAATATGCATTCTGAAAGCGAGATATATTAGAAAATTACATGCAATAAATCTGGAAAAAATGTAACAAGAACGTATGGAGTACTTCAGACTGCTTCTGAACCATATTGCATGAATCGATTATCAGATTTGCGTGGCATAAAGATTCAAGGAAGGCAAAGGGTTATTCGTAGTAGTCCTCCTGTTTATACAACAAATGCAATGTGAAAAAATCATAATAAAAAAGGAGAGTAAAAAATGAACTAGAAAAAGTGAGGTAAAATTATCGTGTGCTACAAATCTGTAAGGTCCATAGCATTTTTTAAAGAATTTTCACCTTTTAACATCGAGATTTTTTATCTATGTCCGTGTTCTAGAATTTTAAGCGGCTAATTTTAACCATTAATTGTACCTTCTTACTTCTAATTCAATTTAGCCATTTATTGTACCTTCTTACTTCTAATTATTTTAGCCATTAACTGTACCTTCTTACTTCTAATTTAATGTAGCCATTTATTATACCTTCTTATTTCTAATAATTTTAGCTATTGTATTGCACCTTCTTACTTCTAATAATTTTAGCCATTAATTGTACCTCTTACTACTAATAAATTTTAGTCATTAATTGTACCTTATATTTAATTAAAGCCATTTATTGTACCTTCTTACTTCTAATTAATTTTAGCCATTAATTGTACGTTCTTACTTCTAATAATTTTAACCATTGATTGAACCTCTTACTTCTAATAATTTTAGCTATAAGCTGTACTTTTTACTTCTAATAATTTTAGCCATTGCTTGTATTTTCTTATTTCTAGTAATTTTAGCCATTAATTGTACCTTCTTACTTCTAATAATTTTAGCTATTAACTGTACCTTCTTATTTCTAATAAATTTTAGACATTAATTGTACCTTCTTACTTCTAATAAATTTTAGCCATTAATTGTGCCTGCTTACTTCTAATTAAGTTTAGCTATTAATTGTACCTTCTTACTTCTAATTAATTTTAGCCATTAACTTTAATTTCTTACTTCTAATTAATTTTAGCCATTTATTTTACCTTCTTAATTCTAATTAATGTTAGCCATTAATTGTACCTTCTTAATTCTAATTAACTTTAGCCTTTAACTGTAATCTCTTACTTCTAATTGATTTTAGTCATTAATTGTACCTCATTACTGCTAATTAATTTTAGCCATTAATTGTACCTTCTTACTTCTAATTAATTTTAGCAATTTATTGTACCTTCTGAATTCTAATTAATGTTAGCCATTTATTGTACCTTCTTAATTCTAATTTATTTTAGCCATTAATTGTGCCTTCTTACTGCTAGTTAATTTTAGGCATTAATTGTTCCTTCTTACTTCTAATTAATTTTAACCATTAATTGCACATGCTTACTTCTAATTAATTTTATCCATTAATTGTACCGTTCTTATTTCTAATTAATTTAGCTATTAATTGTACCTTCTTACTTCTAATTGATTTAACCATTAATTGTACATTCTTACATCTAATTAATTTTAGGCATTAATTGTACATTCTTACATCTAATTAATTTTAGGCATTAATTGTACCTTCTTACTTCTAGTTTATTCCAGCCATTAATTGTACTTTCTTACTTGTAATTAATTTTAGCCATTAATTGTACTTTCTTACTTGTAATTAATTTTAGCCATTAATTGTGCCTTCTTACTTCTAATTAATTTTAGCCATTAATTGTACTTTCTTACTTCTAATTAATTTTAGCCATTAATTGTGCCTGCTTACTTCTAATTAATTTTAGCCATTAATTGTACTTTCTTACTTCTAATTAATTTTAGCCATTAATTGTGCCTTCTTACTTCTAATTAATTTTAGCCATTAATTGTACTTTCTTACTTCTAATTAATTTTAGCCATTAATTGTGCCTTCTTACTTCTAATTAATTTTAGCGATTAATTGTTCCTTCTTACTTCTAATTAATTTTAACCATTAATTGCACATGCTTACTTCTAATTAATTTTATCCATTAATTGTACCGTTCTTATTTCTATTTAATTTAGCTATTAATTGTACCTTCTTACTTCTAATTAATTTAGCCATTAATTGTACATTCTTACATCTAATTAATTTTAGGCATTAATTGTACCTTCTTACTTCTAGTTTATTCCAGCCATTAATTGTACCTTCTTACTTCTAATTAATTTTAGCCATTAATTATACTTTCTTACTTCTAATTAATTTTAGCCATTAATTGTACCTTCTTACTTCTACAGTATTTCCCCATAACCATCCACTATCATGTTACATGTCAGCCTAACCCTTCTTCTCTACATATGTCAACAAATCAATAGTTCCTTTTACTCCGGCAAACATATATAAATAAATAAAACCTTCCACTCCGTTTATGCTTCGGCACGCTTTGTTCTACAACCCCAACCTTTTAAAATAAAACTAAAAAAAACCGGTTGGTTAATTAAGAGAAATTAAGTACCACTCTATTTATTCACTAAGTTGTATTACCTATTTCATTCATTTATTAATAGAATACACCACGCTTTCAATTTAGACTCCCCCACACACCCAGAGAAAAACATATAACTATATGCAACCCAATAACATACGTATGGATACACACACACACACACACACACACACAAACACATATATATATATATATATATATATATATATATATATATATATATATATATATATATATTACAATAGAAAAATGCGAGCATGAAAAGTAATATGGTAAAGCTTACACATGGAAAAGTAAAGGACCAGTTGTTAACACTTGTAAAGCCATCTACAAGATATTCTAATAAAAAATATTATAAATTTATCACTTAAAATATTGCAGCATTAAGAATTGATTATATAATGTTATAAATTGAATAAAAATACGAGGATAAACTTGATATATTAAGCATGACTAAGCTGAAAATTGTTCATGATTTTGCCAGCAATAGTGTATAGATCAATATGATCTGCCTACTTTTTCGATGAGTTGGAGTAATTTTAACCGTAAACAAATCTGGTTTTACATCAACAAATCTGGTTTAATCTATGTAATGCACGTCTATATTTTAGACGGGGACATGAACTTCTTGCTCAGATCTCAGATCTCTATTTATATAAGCATATTTCATTTCTTTTCATACCTCATAGAAAGGTAAAAGATCAAGATATAAAAAAAGTGATCGCCAAATTTGAGTTCAGCGAGAAGCTGCAGGAGACAGTAATTAAATGCATGAAATGAAAATACTATAAGATGTACAGTGTTGCCAATAATTGTACAAGTAATAGTTCTTAGATGATGAAAGAGAAAAACATGATAAGAAATTGGATTTAAAAGAACTATTTAAACAATATAAAGCAGCCACTAATGAAAACAACATATATAAAGCATCACTTCACGCGCAGAAACTATTGAGCGATACCAAACTTAGAGCGATACCAAACGATAAAGATTGGTTCAGGTTATAAATAAGGAAAAAATCCTAATCTAACATTTATTACTAAAAAGAAAATCAAAAAAGAATCTTATATATATACGTACATATATATATATATATATATATATATATATATATATATATATATATATATATATATATATATATGGATAGTTACATAGAAAAATAGATGAATAAATATCTCTACTTATATATATATATATATATATATATATATATATATATATATATATATATATATATATATATATAGTAGAAATCTAGAAGGCTATCACAATGCGAGGAATGAGAGATAATCGGTGTTGGTGAGAGAAGACGAAAAGAAGTAGCGATTTACAAATCAATAAGTACATACATATATGTCTATATATACATATATTTATTCAGTGTATTAAATACAAATGTCTTACTTGTTATGTCTGTGAAAATATCCATAATATATTTTGGAAAAAAATCCCTTTCCAAATGGTGGCCGTGACAGATCGATTCAAAACATGCTAGATGATGGAGCGGAAAATGAATTGAATGACTCAGTGGAGCCTCGGAGCAAATGTAAGGAGGGGATTTATATGTATGGCGTATTTTAAGTAATTAACATAATTTTTGTTCTTTTTTATATACTTTTGTGTGTATATATATATATATATATGTATATATATATATATATATTAGTTTATAACCTGTTGCTTTAGTGTAAGCTTCTTTATTTTGTATATTCTATGTCTATTTCGTTGTCTTTATTTTTTTTCTGATACTTATTCATTTATTTGTTTAATTTATTTACGTCCTGGCTTGTTCAGTGGAATGACACAAGTCGTAAGCAGGCTTGCACGGGTAAACTTTTGAAGGAGAGAAGTAGAGGGAGGGTGTGAAAGAGGAGGAGAGGGAAGGGCGTCTGCAGGATGGAGTTCCCTAAGCCGACTGTTGGGGTGTTTAGGTAAGGGGGTGTGGTTGTCAGGAATAGGGAGATAGGTGGGAAGGTTGGCACAGGATTGACTTTTCTTTGGAAATTTTATTTTATTTATTTTAATAAAACTATAAGTGGTTATAGATGGAACATTTTTTTATTTAATTCTTTATTATTGTGTGTTTATGCATTTATGTTTGTTGTTAGTGTTTATTTGGGTTTTAATAGGTGGGTTAGCTTAAATAAAAAAAAATCCTTTCTATCGGTTTATGCTACTTCAGTTAATTATTTTTTAATTATTTTTTTTTTTTACTTATTTATTTAATTTCTTTATATATATATATATATATATATATATATATATATATATATATATATATAATTTATATGGGAGGGGGCTTGTTGTAAGGCCCTGTCTGGACTGAGAGTTGATGTATGAGCAGTGTGCAGTGGTGTACCTGTTCTGGGTTAGGGTTGTAATGATAAGTCTTTGACGCGAGCCGTATGTAAAGTTTTATAATGAATGATGATCCGAGCTCCAGTCTATTGTTGAGTTCCGGCCGTAATATGGATATTAGTAATGATTCTTTCAGGCGAAGATTTCCTTGGTTAAAATATCGTCCTGTGGTTAAAATATTGACTTTAATAGATATATTCGTGTTTATGTAGGTGTTGAGGTGTTTGTTGAATGATGATGCTTGTGCTTGTGTGTGTTCCTTGATTCTTATGTGTAGGGGTCTCGTGGTGCTGCACACGTAGAATTTTCTGCAGGCAGAGCATTCTAGTTTGTAGACTACATGTGTGCGGTGGCAGATGGTTGCGGAGTATACGGGGCAATTTGTCAGTGTGCATGTTGGTGGGTCCTCTTTGTGCTTGCGTTTAGAAAGCTGCTGTCTAATGGACAGTCCGGAGTGTGCTAGTTGCATATTGAGACCCTCCCTTCTGATAGCCCTGCGGCTAGCCGTTGTGATCTTGTCGCTGAGATAGGTAATTTTAAGGACGCAGGTATTGGTAGGGAAGCTTCTTACACATGTTCTCGTGTTCCAGAGGTGTTTAATGACAGTGTTGGGGTATCCCTTTGTCTCTAGGACCTGGTGGAACTGTTTTTTTCATTCTGTCTTGTCTTTTGGCTTACTGCACGTGTTTTGAATGCGGATGATCTCATTCCTTGCATATCCGATAATGGCCTTAGTAGGGATAGCCGACTTGTAGTGTACAAATATACTTTGGCTGGCTGCTTTTCGCTTGAATTTAATAGTGATGGCCCCCTCGTCTGATTTTTTAAGGTTGAAATCTAGGAGTGATAGGAATCCGTCATCTACATATATGTATGCATTTATTATTTGTAAATCGACATATATGTATGCACTTATTACTTGTAAATCGCCACTTGTTTTCGTCTTCTCTCACCAACACCCATTATATCTCATTCCTCGCATTGTGATAGCCTTCTAAATCTCTACTACATACCTATCCCACACAATGCTTCAAGCAAACTACACATAAATTCTCTTTCTTGATCTCTCTCACTCTCTCTCTATATATACATATATATATATATATATGTGTGTGTGTGTGTGTGTGTGTGTGTGTGTTTGTGATCATTTCGAGTGAACCCCTGTCTTACCAAAAAGCCTACTGTTAATTTTATATACAAATTTAATTTGTTTGTGTGGTGATAAAATATCTCAAATGCACTTGTGATGTTAGACTGTATAAGGACGTCTACTTTGGTCAAAATCGGACTGTTCATTCTTTAATCGTATTTTTTTGATTATCGATTTTCGATACTATTCCGCGTTTGATTCTTACGAGAATGGAATGCGGAATATTCTGTATAGCTTAATTGCCATATACATTTTCATAACTTACTACCTAGCTCTACCTATGTATTGAGCAATGTTGAAGTAAATAATGAAAATTTACGCATAAAATTAAACCTTCCTATATTAATGTATGTGATTAAATGAAGTAGTCATATATATATATATATATATATATATATATATATATATATGCGTGTGTGTATACATATATATATATATATATATATATATATATATATATATATATACATGTGCGTTTATGTTTTCTTTGATTTGGGCAATAAAGAAAGTAAACAGTTATTATGATAGTGTTCTTAGATATTCTCCGTCGACTAAGCACACAGTATTAACAAAAAACGACATTCTAGCGAACAGATAATGTCAATTTAACACATTGATGTCGGTGGGCGAGGCAGTTTGTGCAATACAATTTTAATCATCCCGAATTAATTTTAAAATTCATAAGAATAAATATGGTGTTTGCTTTTACTCTGGTTATATATAAAAGTGAAAAGTGTGGATGTGTGTGTGTGTGTGTGTGTGTTTGTACATTTCCTACCAAATGACTGTCAATTTTCGGTCTAGGGACTCGAAATTTGACATAAGGAGTATTGAGATTTGGGGAAATCTTTTTAATCGGTTTTCAGGCAGAAATTTGGCTGTCAAGGGATCAAAGTTCAACGATTTGACCTTTGAAAACTCTACCAAACTCATGTGCCATGTAGTGTCTACGCACTTGAAATTTTAAATGTAGGTTACATGGACATGGATCAAACTTTTTAATTAGAATTTGAGCCCAAAAATAAATTTTAAGGGGTCAAAATTAGGGTTAAACTATAAAAAAATATTTACCTCTGCGGTCTCTACCAAATTACCCAGCCGATTCCTGGTCTTGAACTTTTGAAATTTTACATAAAGGGTATTCAGATATAGGTCAACCTTTTTAATCGGTTTGGGTCTAAAATTTAATCTGCCAAGGGGTCAAAGTTCAAAAGATTTGACCGTTGTTGTTTCTAGCAAACTACTCTTGCCAATTTTGGGTTTAAACATCTGAAATTTATACATAAAGGGTATTCAAATACGCGGAAAACATTTTAGTCAGTTTTGGGTCGAAAATTTGTCTGCCAAGAGATCAAAGTTTAAATTCCTCATCTAATTTTGGATCTAAAGACTTGAAATTTTACATGTAGGTAACTTGGGCATGGGTAAAATTTTGCATTTCGATTTGAGACTAGAATCATAAATGTTAAGGGCTCAAAATTGGGATCAAAGTTTCAAATTGACCTCTACGGTCTCTACGAAATTACTCAGATAAAGTTTGGTCTAAACATTTGAAATCTTACTTAAAGTATATTCACACGTAGGCCAAGCTATGAACAATACATAATGCTTAAACAAGGCCGGGCTGAACTACTAGTATCATTTAAAATGTATGTAAATCGTTTGGTTTATGGCGAACATTTTACTGTTGGTAGATAAAAATAACACTAAACAAAATTATTTCTGCTCTAATAATAATTGAACATGCTTTAGTTTTTATAACCCAAAGAAAAAAGTGTTTTCTTTTTATTTTTTGAAAAAGGCTATAAAGTGAATTCAAACAGAAATAATCGAAAGAAGTCAAACGATATTGACTTATATTTATTTTTTGCGATGGTAAAATTACACAATATTATTATTACTAACAAAACTCGGGGAAATTTGATCGACGAATATGTTTTGATAAAACGAATATTTTTCTGGACAGCAAACAAAAATTTAATAGAAAATACTCAGAAAGTTATATTGTGCTACATTGTTCAATATTAATAATAAAATCGCATTGTACAATAAATCTTTAACTTACTCCTTCACCTCAGCACTTTTTGTCAGACAATGTTTTTTGGCCCGTTTCTTTCGAATGTTCCCTTTTTTATGTAACACTGTGCTGATTTCTCTCTTCATTGAAGAACCACTACACATGGAAATTACTACGATTCCCTTGCTCACCTCAGTACAACAATTATCATAAAGTATTATAATGTTATTTAAAAACCAGACTAAATCAAATCAGGCATCAATCTGATATTCCCTTCGTTATTGAAAAAGTTCGCCTTTTTCAAAGCGTGACGCACGGACTGACTAAGGCGGGAACAAGCGGAATATTATATAGATTAGAAGATTACTAGACCCCCGCGATGCCCAGTCGTAAAATATGCATCAATATTACATTTTAATTAATGCAGATTTCTTATTTATAATATACAGGAATATCATAGGTCTTAAAGGTAATTTTAAATTCTTTTTTAAATGAAATAGGAAAGAAACGGAAAGAAACGGAAACGACAGTGAGTCAAGTACGATAACCACAAGGCCAGCTTAACACAGGCGTTAAATGATGTTTTTAAAACAATTTACTCTTAACATAAAAAATTTATCACGTGAACAATTCACGCATGCGCATTTGTTAAACAGTTAACAAACATAAAATTCCGGTGACACCCACGTAACAATTTTTCAAGGTTGCCCCATTAACAGTCATTTTATTTCCAGATGAAAACCGAGTCAAAATGTTCACATTTCTGAATACCCTATATTCAAAATTTCAAATCTGTAGATCAAACATTCGTTGAGTATATAGGTAGAGAATTGTCCTCACACAAACAGAATCACTTTCATAGATATATAGATTATTATTATTATTATTATTATTATTATTATTATTTGTATTATTATTATTATTAGTAGTAGTAGTATATACTTACTACGAGTTTACACACACAACTCATTATCAGTGATGCTTCACTAGCAATTACAGTTTATGTTCCAACAATTCTCCTAAATTTTCAAGTACTCTCCACTTCTTCAGATAAACGTACGAATAACTTTGAGTTCCCGCCAAAACCTTTTATAAGTCATTTCTACCTGACAGCTAAAACTTTACGTTTCTTAATGTTTTAGATGAGGAATAGTTATTCGTATTACTTGTGAATTAGGACCTCCATCAAACAATGGCTGATGTAACTGGAACAATCTACCCCCGTGAATAAATAAGAAGCTCAGAAATTAGGAACCTGTAACTTCTGGAAAATCTACAACAGTGTAGTAAATAATGGGCATTCAACAAATCCTCCACTATCCAACAATCATGAAGTTGTTTGCTCAGCAACCGAGAAGGCTAACATGCTTGCCAGTCGGTTTGCCTCCAACTCCACACTAGGCCCTGTTAAATACCATATCCCAGACTTTCCTTTGCGGACAGACGCCACACTTGACGATCTGGAAATCACCCCTTCTTAGGTGCATGCTATCATAAAAAATCTTGACCCTGCAAAAGCATGTGGACCTGATCTCATCCCGGCTGTGCTATTAAAAAATGCTCCGCCGAAGTAGCTCCAATCCTCTCCAAACTTTAAACAAATGCCTTAATGAATCTTGCTTTCCTGCCTGCTGGAAAACTGCTTCTGTGGTCCAGTTTTCAAGAATTCTGCCGAAAGAACTGACTCAGCAAATTATCGCCCCATTAGCCTCCTCCCACTTTTTCCCAAAATATTTGAGTCCATTACTAACCAAGCTCTAGTCCATCACCTTACAGATGCTAAACTGCTTACCGACCAACAATATGGATTTAGACAAGCCCGTTCCACACCAGACATTCTAACTGTAATCGCTGAGCGTATATACCATTCACTGGACAAAGCAGGGGAAGGTATTTGACAGGGTATGGCATGAAGGTCTTCTCAGGAAAATCAGATCATAGGGTATCACTGGAAGAATACTTAACATAATACTATCCTTCTTAGATAAGAGAAAGATCCAGGTTGTCCTCGATGGCCGTACATCTAAATATGATATAAATGCGGGAGCGCCTCAGGGGTCTATCCTTGGACCTCAGTTATTCCTAATATTCATAAATGACTTCCCTTACAAAATTGTCTGTGAGATGGGTATATATGCTGATGACACCACGCTCTATAACAGACACGACAGGAAAGCAAACGAACACATATCTAAAGAAATGGAAGAAACACTAGAGAATGACCTCCAATCTGTAGTGGAATGAGGACAAAAGTGAATGGTCACATTCAATGCTGCCAAAACTAAACTTGTTTCCTTCAATAACTACAAGAAACCTTCTCTACCACCAATAGCAATGGCCAAAGACTCGTTATCTGAAAGCACATCTTTTACACCCCTCGGCCTAACGGTCATAGGAAACATGAGTTGAAACAATTACATGGAGAGCATTGCCAGGACCGCTGTGAAAAAGGTAGGTTCTGTCTACCGTACTAGAAAGCTACTGACCCCTGAAAGTATCCTGTATCTCTATAAGGCCACCATTCTCCCATGTATGGAGTATTGTTGTCATATTTGGGCCGGTGCATCTGCTACTAGTCTCTCACTCCTAGACAAGGTTCAAAAGATAATCACCAACCTAATAAGTCCTGAACTATCATCGAAGCTTCAGCCTCTGTCCCATCGACGCAATGTAACATCCCTCTGCCTGTTCTACAAGTATAGTTTCTTCCCCAGAAACGCAAGACTTTGGAACTCCCTGCCAGGTTCCTGCTTCCCCAACTGTACTGACAGGCAGAAGTTCAAGTGTAACGTGAACCGACATCTTGCTGGCCAACTCCCTACCTAGTACCTCTGTAGCCTCATACATCAAAGTGACAATGTGCATTGTTTCGGGTGAAAATGTATTAAAAAAATTAATGTAAATCATGTGGGATGTCTAGCAGTTTCAGTTACTTTGATTCGTTCAATGTTTTTCTATACGGTGTTATTCGGTTATGTTTGTTGATTTCCACAGATAGTAATTGTTCTTAATATTTCATATTTTTATCAGTATCGTGCGTGATACTGTGCCAATTCTACATTTGATTTCGTGTTCTCAGGAAATACATTGAACAAAGTAAAGAAACAATTACATCACCAGACACTTTTTATATGAGAATAAGCGTATACTACCAGGTCGCATAGCATTTCCCGGTCATAAACTACACTTCAATATTATATTTTAATTTATTCAGACTTGGTATATGTTAATTCTCTATTGATTATTATATTGCAGCGAAAATATATAATAGTGATATATAAAGTTTTTCTTTTAAATATGACTTGAAAAATTAACGCATTTAAATGTATATTTGCGTAAGTGTAGAGCATAAACATTCCATCGAAGTATACTTACCAAGTGCCAAGTTTCCAATTTGGACCCCTCAGTAGCTATTTTCTGGCTAAAAACAAAATATATTTTGTTTCACAGGTCTGAATACCTATATATCAAGTTTCAAGTCTATAGACCAAAGATTAACAATGCAGTTCGGTGAAAAATACTGGAATACAGAAAATGTCACAATGTTTATAATATATGGAGACTATTAGTAAAACTGATGGCCACAAAATGAATGTCGTTCATTAATGAAGAGTAATGCCTCTTCTATTTCTAGACTGGATATAAATTCCTTACGTTTTAATGTTAATTGAACTAATAGTCGGCAGATAAGTGTACGAAACAAATGCATTCACTTCTCTGAATACAGTGAAATTATATTTGTCGGGCGGGCAAAGAGAGTTTCTATCTCAACTCGTCTTCAAAAATCCGAAAACTCTCTTTAAAAATTCTATTAATTATAAATTCACCTTCTACTACTTCCCCACATCAGGCCTAATTTTGGTTTCTCTACCTAACCAGGTAATTGTCTCCTAAAGTCCTTTGTACTCTATAATTTTTGCCATAACTTTCTAACAGATCTGAGAACAATTATAACTGTTAATGACGCTGACATCTAAAACCAATAGAGTCTGGAAACATTCATATTTTATTTTAATTGACAAAACATTTTAAAATCCTTGAATATGATATTTTTTACATGACGTATAATACGAAACACCTACAATATGCATCAGAGCCCTGATATTTCGTAAGTCTCCTCTTCGTCCCTACCACATTTTCACATTTCTACTTTTGGTATTCCAGTAATTTTTTCATGTTCCATTATCATTTTGAGGTTTAAGGGTAGCGTCAACATCATTTGGACAATCATCACTCAATTTATTCAAAGTATCGATTAGGGACTAAGCTAGAAATGTTTTATTTTTCATACACTTCACGCACGAATATAATGTAGGTGGCAAAATTAGGAGTTTTTTACTTCTATTTAAGAATAATAATTATTATTATTATTCAATATAATAATAACGATAATGATAATAAAATAATTGATAATAATAATAATAATAATAATAATATACATAGAGTTAGTATTATTAATTAGATGAGAAAATCTATGTGAGACATAATTACTTTTTGAATGAAAAATAAAATTATAGTAAATGTTGCTAATAGTTGAAACCCAACAGATCACCAGTAGTGTTACGGCGTTTCATCGTTGTATCATTTGATAATCCTTAACATCCACACGAACACAGAGAATTATTTTAATCGATAATTTGTTAGACAGAATATACACTTGCAAAAGAGCTGAGAGAGAATCGATACATTTTAGCACGTCTTACTACGTCAGGACGCGCACGAGAGAAATACATCGACGGCTTGTGCCATGCATATATAATTGAGCTTATGGAGTCAATCCGACAAATCTGCCCATTTACAACAGTTAAAATATCAGTAATTAAAGGAAAACACTACTAAAGACGCTCATATTTCATGTGGTAAGTATTATAATGTGTCAGCATATAATCGCAGTTTTACAGCATCGTAATAGTAAGACATGATTTTTTATTAGTTGCAATCCCTTCTTTGGAAGCCAATGTTCTTCATGCAGAAACAATAATAAAAATGCCGAGTCTTTTTGTGTTACTTTGATATAGTTTAGGTTATTCAACTCTGGTTATTCAAGTTGTTTAACACGTTGTATTTCTAGCCCTTTATCTTTGACGGGAGGAGGCTTACAGTTCGCTGACCACATATTAAAATACATGTGTATTCTCTTGCTCCCAAGAACGTACTGATTTAACTTCGCAAAATCGTCCTCAGTTACTTGATCCTTTGACATAATAGTTTGGCGATAAATTATACGCATGTCAAATGACTGAGAAGTACTCATCAACCTATCTCAAAACATCAACCTCGTCAAAACAGACTTGCAATTGTGTTCGTGACGAGTTTCAACTCGGTAACTTCGTCAACTAACATGGAGCGTGTTTGTAAATCTGTATACTAGCTAATTTATGTTTGATCGATATCGCATGTCTCGTTATCTTTCACTGTTTTTTTCTGATTACTTTCTATGAGTTTACCTATTTAGACGTATCGGCATACTTTTACTTTGCCAAGTAATGTTTCCACAACGTCGATTATTTAAAGCTTAACAGATTTTGCCACCCACGTCGAAATTGTCTCCCCTTTGGCTCCAGATGTCACTAATGATTATTATATTTACGTTATAACTGATTTCGTATATCTGTTTTTGTAGCTTCCGCATTATATATTTTCCAATATTGTTTCCATTGCCCGTTTTCAGAGAGTTGGTGTCGCTTCACACATATGTTGTTTGCTTTAAACGAAAATAGACGGAATTCGATTTCTTTGAAGTTTACAAAATCCCAGAATATCAAAGAAAAGATAAACTTAAAATGAACCAAAAGAAACCCTTACATAAACGAACCAAGTTACGAAGAGAATAAACGTAAAATAATTGAACAAACGTTTTCGTATTATTTATAAATAGATTACTTTAAAATTGTGCAACCAAGACAAACATACGCACTCACACATACTCACTCATAGACCCACACAGCCATAAACCTATCTTGAAATCTCTACGCTTCTGGATAAAATTAGATGCTTAAACGAAAGGAAAACTTTAAAATAACACCATTGACCTGGTATAGGTTAAAAGTTAAATACTAACCGAATTTTAAACAAATTTTCAAATGTTGATTTAGATTACTCTACTTGTAGCATTTTATACCAAATGATTATTGATTGATGTATCTATTTGATATAATTGCAAAACATACTTTGAAAGCAAAAAAAAAAAAGAAACGATAAATAAGAAAAACAAAGAAAAACATAAAAGGCATGTATTTTTCTTGCATTCAATTTCGATCATAATATTCACTTATATTCACAAGATTTCAAGCTACGGTATAACTGTAAATGTCTTCTCAGTTATTAAATAATTTCTATCTGATAGACTCATAAGAGTAGTGGTTGATGGACAGAAACCAGAACCCCACAGTATTATTGCTTGTGTCCCTCAGGGTCCATCCTAGGCCCAACTCTCTTCCTGATCTACATCAATGATCTCCCAAAACACATACTTAAATCATTCGTCGACATCTATTTTGATGACACGACAATCTATGGCAACACATCTAAGGCCGTAAATGACAAAGTTCTCTCTGATTCTCTCTCCTCTGATCGCGTGGTAGAGTGTGGGAAGAGGTGGCTGGTTACTTTTAATGCATCTAAAACCAAGCTCCTAGCTTTACATTATCAACGCTCTGATCCCCATCTGGCATCAATTGAAATAGATGGCTCTCGTCTTGAGGAGGCTCCATGTTTTGACAAGCTTCTAGGATTGACCTTTACTCCTGATCTTAAATGGAACACGTACATTAAATCCATTGTCAAGGTCGCTAGAAAAATGGTGGGATCCTACTACCGCCCCAGAAGATATCTCATTGCTGATGCCATTCTCTATCTGTATAAAAGCCAAGTACGTCCAAGGATCAAGTACTGCTGCCACATCTGGACAAGAGCAGCTAAAACCACTCTATCCTGCCGTGACAGAGTACAAAATAGACTTCGTGGATTAGTGAGGCATGCCCTTTTCTCTTCCCTGCAACCCCTTTCCCATAGAAGAGATGTTGCGAACCTGTATTTACTTTATCATTATTCCCATGGCAAGTGCTCGTCGTAGCTCTAATCTCTTCCCCCCCCCTGGCCAATCTTTCACGAAAAACACCCGTCTAGCTGAAACCACTGTCAATAATCTTCCCTACTCTTTATATGTGCCTAAATCAAAACGTAGATTCCATGAACAAAGCTTCTTCCTCAGAAGTGCACGCCCGTGGAACTCTCTTCCGTTTGCCTTTTTTCCACCTGACTACAACTTGATTGTCTTCAAGGCCAACATAAACAAATTCCTGATAAATCGCCCCCTTAAGTAAGATACTTTATCAAATCTTCATTGCTAACGATTACTACGATATTATTCCATTGATTAATGTACACCCAATAACCCTTATCCTCGAGTGGTCTCCGTGCCTTGATAAGTGGTGACTAGCATGTAATATATATATATATATATATATATATATATATATATATATATATATATATATATATATAAGTCACTTTGTGTGTGTGAGAGTTTGTTTTCTCTAAACTCCGAAACGACTTATCTGATTTTATGCAACTGTTCATTATGTGTCTAGGAGTGTTCTTCAAAAGGTGCTGTGTTAAATACCCCGGTAAGTATCGAAGCAGATATTTGAAAATTAAATCCGATTAAAAATAAAACAGTCCGATTTAATAAAGTTAACATTCTTATACAACCTAATAAGTGAATTTTAAAAAAATTATCATCGCAAAAACAAAACGGCGAGAAGTATAGAACTAACAGGATTATTTTGATAAAATAGGAATGCCTTCGAAACGAGAATTTTTATTTATATTAGAGCCAACCAACTAAACCAAAATAGGCTTTTCTTTAACTTAAAAAAACACAAACGCCATTTTAAAAGTAGATTTACAATGGCCTCATAAATCCAGCATAAGAATTAATAATTTTAGCTGGTAAACATATAATTATGAAATAAATTAACACATAAACAACTACATAGATCTACAACTTTGGTTAGATTCCCAAAGAACCATTGACTGTTTCAAAAATATTTTTAAAAAATGCTGAGGCACACAGTTCGACATCAGAAGCTTCTACATTTCCTTCAGCAGATTCTTAACAAAAATTTCCATTTTGCCGAGATTTTCATAGGAAAGATTCTAGAAAAAAAAACGTCTTTTATGCAATAACCTCTTTTCTTTTGGACGTACCGATAGAAGCCTGCGATAGTGCAATCTGATCAGATTTTTCATCTTATACTCCCTATAAAGAAGATTCTATACCCAAGAGATCCGACTATACCAACATGACGGAGTTCGTCCCTACTACAAAAACAACGGTCAAGAACTAAAGGCGTATACGTAGATAAGTCAAAACACATCAAATCATCTGGAAAATACAAGACGTATCGATCGGCCCCAATAGTTTTACAACTATTATTAAAATAAATTATTTATTTCCGCAATTTTCCATAGATAATCATACATAATCTCTTTCACATTTCATCTTTCAATCAAAATATAAGCCATACTCAAATCCCTATAGTTTAAAATTGCATTAATACTATACTAATATATACTAAAGCATATAATATTATATATCATTATATATTTATATTAATACTATACTAATATATACTAAAGCATATAATATTATATATCATTATATATTTATATTAATACTATACTAATATATACTAAAGCATATTATATTTTGCAGCTTTGGAATGTATTAAAAATCCTACTAGTCAAATAACCACAAGTAGATAAATCAAATATTTTCAAACAAAATGAAAAGATATATAAAGTTTATGTTATTTTGACAAGATGCACATTCCATGTATCACGAAATCATGTCTAAATTGATAACTTTAGTCTTGCTCGCATTTTTACAAGTTTAATATTATTTAGATTAAATGATTTGCATACATCAAATCTATGCAATTAAACCAAACTCCCTATCCACAGGATATATATAGATCCGTTTAAAAACAAATAAGATCAATAACTGAACATATAAAGTAAATATTATTTATCATTTATACAATCAGTTTTACAATCTTCATTGTTATACACATACGCTTATATGCGTCACCTTTAAATGAAAAGATTATTTTAACACATCATGTGTATTCATAAAGAACGTCTTTTTTATTTAACAAAATATTCTATTCAAGATTTCTTTTATGCACTGATAGACACTTCATCGTAAGGTCATTCGAGCAACTCTGATGTGTCCGTTTCGGTGGGTTAGTTATTTACTCAGGTATATCGTATGAAAGATATACGTTTTATTCCCAGGGTTTTCATCGGCATATATCGCGAGTATTCCAATTGAAAATTTGTCTATATATTTTCTCCTTTTAAAGTATTGTTAAAAACAATTAATATATATATATATATATATATATATATGTATATATATATATAGTGTTGGGCGATCTTTGAAGGACAAAAATGCGTACATTTGAAGTTCAACCTGAAGTAAATATTCTTAAAAATACTTTTTGAAATTCTTAACAACTTTTCAAGTTTTGTAATCGCATATTCGTTTATAGGGTGTCCCCTTATAAAACGTTATTCCAATTTCCATTGATGAAAAACGATTTTCTTTTTTGTTACATACCATCTTCTAGTTGACCACTTGTGCACAAATCCCAAGAGCGACAGGTGCTTTCTATCATGTCTGAAATTGACACAATGTTCAACGAGCGAGAACGGATATGCGGTGCTGTTATGCTCTCTACCGATCAATGTTATTACAACAGCACAATTGTCAGCACTTTAAAAATGGAAATCCAGACGGTCCAACGATTGAGGGCACAGCTCAACAAAGTTTTCGGCCACGTTTATGGTCTTTGGCGTAGTTTCAAGTGAGGGCTATATCATACCACCTCACATCTTCGAACTCGGCCTGAATGTCAACACCTAAGTGTACCTTGATGTGCTAAGAGTGTGGTCATCCCTTGGTGCAATCAGGTGGCCGCTGCCAGATACTGTGTGTGGAAGCAGGACTCGGCGCCGGCTCACAAGTCCAAAGAAACCGAGGCATGGCTTTAGAAGGAGCACTACAACTTTGTAACATTCTCTCACTGGTCCCGTCCTCCCCCACCTGAACCCGCTGGTCTAATTCGTTTGGTCATACTTCGAGAACATCACTAACATGACATCCTACAGCATCAACGCCAGCCTGATCGTCTCAATCCGCCGAGTACTCGCCGAGCTCTCACTGGCGCTTGTGGCTTAACTACATAATCAAGTTACCTGAATTGATTTCTTCAATTAAAGTTTAAAATCAAGCTGTAGTGTTGTTTTCTTTAGGTCCACAAGTTTATCGTCCCACCCTATAATTAGCTGAACTATTAAACTGTTAAAATTTTAAAATCTTTTCAGAACAATTAGTATTTTACAAAACGTGTTGTTTACCTCACACATTTAACTAATGTTGGTCTTCGTTAAGACATTACCAGCCAAACATATTCTTTGTGCTTATATATCTATAAGGAATAATTGACCCCCCCCGCCCAAGAAAGCATAAATTTCTCCGGTTTTATTCTGGTTTAACAATGATAATGATTACTTAAACACGCAGAGATAAATTTATCAGTTATCTTTTCTTTCTTTATAATGAAATATTTATTATGTCATCCCGAGAAAAATATTACCACAAGTGAAACCAATTTGTTTATACAGTTTTACCGAACAGACCATTAGCATTTGTAACAGTGAACATGTTTAATAACGGGTTAATGATATTGCAATATCGTTTGGTATTTAAGAAATTCATGTCGGGTCAGATTAAAAATAATATGAAAAAAAACTTGTCAGTAATACGATGAAGAATATTATCTGAGGATTTAAATTTCGAAACATAATGAACACGTGCTTTATTACTTATTTATCATTTGTTGAGATTGGATTTAAAGCCAATCATTTTGGAACCCGCAGGAAATCCTAAAGTCTTTCATAAAAATATGTTTTCATATTTGTTAAATTAAAGAAAATAGAACAACAGCATAGTCTTTTCATTGTTTTGACTCTTGAGTATATATCCGTTAATATCTTATATATTTTTTATATAAACTGATGTGGTTGTCTGTATCAGGTATATACACGAGAGTCAAAAGAACGAAAAGAATATTCTGTTGTCACAGCTTTACTTATTATATAGCTTTATAGAAAATATTAATTAAAGAATGATTGTGGTTTTCAGAATTTGGAGAATCCTTATTTTATGTCATTTGCTTACAGTTTTACTTTCCTTCACAACGCAGGTAAATACTTTTATACATTGCTACATTAATTATATATTTATATGTGCCTTATGATAATATTTATAAAGTAAAGCGAATTCTTCTAAACTTGACAAGTTATCTTGCTTAAACTTTAAAAGAATAAAACATCCTTGTGTAGAATTCGATCTTGCTTTATCTCTCTTTATCATTTCAACGATGCGTACCACAATCGCTACATTCTTGAGGATAGTTACATGTTGTGGTATTAAAATTATTCATATCTTGTATATTTTTAGATATATTGGGGAACTCTGCAAGTTATTCCTACATTTCATGATATGTGTAATACACATCCAACGACACTTATGATACTCTTGTAGACCTAAGACGCTCGTATCAATCGGATAACACTTTATTTCAAAGTAACTAATAACTACGGCTATGACTACAGCATGTTCTTTTCATTGTTTTGACATTCGAGTGTATATCCGTTGATATCTTATATACGTTTATATAGAGTGATGTGGTTTTCGGTTGATTGACTGTGTCTAACTGTGTCGGATCTATAATGGAGAGTGAAAACAATGATAGGAATATGCTATTATCATGGCCCAACTAATGACATACCGCAATGAGGCAAACTGAAATCATAGCTTTGGACGATTTTTAATTCCGTTAAATTAAGGTTCCATTATAATATCTCCCAGTTATTACAGTTGTAGTAATTTGTATTATTTTGTAACTCTTTAAAATTATAAGTGTATGTTAGATTTAGATTTCTATGCTTTATAAAAATAGTGTAGATTGCTTTATAGGACCATATGCTAAGGCAGTGATTTTTCTACTAATATATAAGTATCTATGACTAATTGTCTGCTAGGTAACCAATTAAAAACGGACAGACCTACATAAACATCTCTTATATTCATACAGAAAAACTAGCTATGTCCGCTCCTTGGGCAGTGTTGGTACTGTAATTGTGTATGATAATTTCCACTTATTTTTAGCGGCTTTTTTTTTTTTCGAAAAATAATATTGATAAATCCTCGTGGAATGATGCGTTACCTACATGTAATGTATGAGATAAGTAACTGTGATTATTATATTTGCGCAATGTTGTATTGTCAACAGTAATTAGAAATTGTCGAAGTAAAAAATATTCTGTTATTCTATCTGTACGAATGACAAATATTTTTGATGTCTACTTTTTACGGATTATCACAAACAATAACTTAGTTGAAGCAGTAACATAATGTAATGTTTTTTGTTTGTTTAATACATAAATTTCATAATATTCAGTTCAAGCCTGTTTTCAACTTCAGGGAGATTCGAACACGAGTATTGACATCTTAAAAACAAGTTTACTTTGCCATTTTTTTTTTTTTTTGCAATCCAATCACATGCTTCTATTTGCGTACGATCGGACAAACTCTAAAACATCTAAATATATAGAGATAGAAGGTAGGTGTATGCTGTCTGGTAAAATATAATAAAACATTTTTTAATTAATTATTAGGATGGCTGAGTTTATGGATCTGGCATACACACCCATCCCCACAATTAAACTTATTTAACCCCGTCCAAAATGTCGCTGAATACAATTGCATAATAAATCATGTTATAGAAATTTGCGGAAAACAAAACAGATAGGATTTGTTTGTCGCACATGTATATGTATTAAAATAAAAAGGTTACTGAAGCGAATATTCTAATTTGTCGAAAAGACATCTACTGCTAAGTAGGAGATCCGTTCTATTTAGAATTAGTTGGCCATAAATCATGCATTCACACTTTTTCAATCTGATTTCATGAAAAAAAAACATGTCCATCTCCGCATTCCGTCACATTAAACATTTGCTTTTATTATTATTATTCATAATACTGTAGACAGAGCATAACATTTTCTTGTTTAGAAAACATTGTATTTCAAGTTTTAGCATGGGATAAAGATTAATTCTCTGATATTTTTTTATAACTTAAACATACCATAAAACTGGGCTTTCTTTAAATTCTGTTTCTCTTCTGTAAACATTTTAAATTAAAATGTATTCATTTCGAATGATGATCATTAATAGTTTCAAGTGTCTTTTTCAACATAGTTAACGACAGCTAGGTGTGCCGAGTTCGAATCGAATTCATACCACAGAAACACTTAAAATGGTGATAATTTTACCTTGTTTCTCTTGTAAGAACCGGATGTTTTTCTGGAGAGAATTCTAACTAAAAAGATATTAGCATCACGAATGCCAACAATAGAATCATCGAATTCAACTGAAATAGTAAATAATTGTAACACGAATTGCTACGAGGTGCCTTCAACAGACGTTTTTGTATAGCGACTTTTATTAATAGTATACACATGAAACTCCCCTTCGAATTAATCTTCTCCAGCTGTTATAAAGTTGTGGTACAGTTTCAACAACTTCTGTAAGTCATCTTGTGTGATCGTGTCAATAACCCCCGTCACAGCCTCCTACATCTCAATTGTCTCATAACGACGGTTTGGAAAGTATTCCCTGAGCTTCAGAAATAATCAAAAGTCATAGGGAGCAAGGTTTGGCCTTTTGGGAGGACGAAGAACTGTCTCGATGTCCATCTTTGTCAAATAGTCTGTGACAATGATGGAGCAACCTTGGAAAAACTTTGTGCCAATCTTCTGTATATTCAGTTCCTCGCGAATAATATTGTTTACAGTTTCCACACTGACATCATACCGTGTACTTATTGTCTCTATAGACACATGACGGTCCTTATTCATGAAATTCTTTAATTGGCCAATCAACTCTGATGTTTTGACTTCGTTACTCCTCCCACACCTCTCATTATGCTCCACAGACTCCATGTCTTCCTTAAATCTCTTTTATCCTACAAAGAAAAACTGATTCTTGATTCATACAAGACAGCTCAAAAGCAGTCTAAAGCATTCTATACGTTTCTATTGCATTTCCTCCAAGTTTAACACAGAATTTAATTGTATATTGTTCTTCTGAAGTGTTCTTTTTCAAGAGTTTACGACAATTTTTAAGCCTGTACAAAAAGTCTGGAAATTTATTGAGGGTACCATCGTAACACAATGAAAGTAAACAAAATTAAGTTTTCTGATTTGTTCTGTCTGAGTTACAAATAGTTAGACGTGACTACCTGACTATTTATTTAGTCACATAACAGTAACACTAACCCACCTTGGGCATCTATGGGTATGTTGTTGGCCCAACTTTAAACTCATTTTCTCAGTTGCTTTCTAAATTCTGTATCTGCTTTCTTTATTTATCAACACAAGCAAACACGTCGGCCACACACCACCTGCCCTCTACGTGTTATTAAACTGCAGCCAGTGTTGAGGCTTTATTTTTGAGATGTTGGAGTTTACGTATAGTACTATTATTTACAAATGTCAAATGTTAACTTGAAATAATAATAGTTATTAAGACTCCCATACAACTATTTGTCTAACAAAAGTAAAACGATAGATGAAGTCCATCTAAAAACCTATCGTATACGAAACTTATGTAAGTTTTCTGGATAAAATAACTAAACAACTATTGACGTAAAATCTTCATGCCGTCTTTCTTATTTTTCATTTTCATTCTTATTATCATATTTCTTTTTATGCCTGCATTTTTCAATGTTCTTTCTTTGTTTCTCTTCTTCTTCTTAATTTTTTACATTTTTTGGTTTTTAATATTTTGTCTCCCATTTCTTCTACTCAGCATTTCTTAATCCTCATTTTAGCTTTTAAGTTTCTGCATTCCGTTGTTATGTCTTATTCATTTTCAATTGACTTTTTTCTCCTTCTTTATTGTTTTCCTCGTTTTTATTTTCTTTCTCTATAGAAATCTATATTTAATTATTTTCCTGGTAATCTCTCTATTATTGCTATAGTAATCATTGGCGCATAAACACGCGCAACTTCAAAACATTAGCCAAACAAGGTGTTTGTAATGTATCTTTATGATAAGTGTTTGTTTATGCGTTCAATAATACAAAAAAAAAAATGTGTAAGAAAATGAACCAAAGTTATCGTTTTATATTACACACATCAAAATATCAACATTTCGTATTTTCGTTGCTTTCTTTCCCTGACTTTTATTTCGTTTTCATTGATTTTCCTTTTCTTTTCGTTTTTAAAGTTTTTCTTAATTTTATTCATAGATTTGTATTTTTTGCTTATTTGCCAATCTATTATTTTTATACTCTTTTATATAGTTTGTTTACGTTTTTATAATTAATCTTCCACCTTTTTTTTAAATATTTTCTTGCATTTGTTGATTTATTGAACATTCGTTAATTTGTATATTTTTTGCTATTTTTACTCATATGTTTAAGTTTATTTTTCATTCTCGACTTCTTTTACCGTTTCTACATTTTATGTTTCTATTCAACATTTCACGAAAAGAAAACATAGCTTTATCTTTACTTATTTCATCGTTACAATAATTGTTCCTGTTGTGCAATTCATATACACAATACCATCAAGCATCTGTAATAACCTTCTTCCTAATATTTTACGATGCGAAGGTAATTACTGCGCATATGTACAAGTATTTTTGTAATAATTTTCTTTACAGTTTTTTCTTCCCAAGACAATTATATTCTTTTCACAGAATGGGATCAAAAGTCTTATATATTACTTTGAGGAAATGTTTATCCATTTTGAGAAAAATCTAATAATAGCGATATAACCAAAAGTCACATAAAGGTCTAGGTTATAGGGAAGGTTAGGAACACACCACCCGTCCTCTGTATGGTATTATGAACATGTATTTTACGAATCTGGTTAACAAACTTAGAAAGACGCAATGAATGAATGAGTAGTATCATGACGTACGAACGGTATCGATGAAGAAGGAGAAGTAAATGACTGGAAATATCATGACAACAAAGCAGATAAAATACTACACACTCCATAAAAAAGGAAACTACTCTTAGGAGCATTGTGTCATAAAAAACGAACATAGACCCTACTACTACAACTTTACAGAGTTGGTAATTTCTGAGAGGAATGTACCACGGCGAATTAAAATTTACTACACTTCTCCGCTTTTACTCACTGTACGTTTTTGTACAGGGTTAGTCTCCTCCTCGCTGTTTCGGTTGCTATGAAGCTTGGACAAAAATAGTAATCGAAGATTCGTTCTCGGCAATCAGCTTGAAAAGTGCTGGGGTCCTTTACTTGGCTTATATCTGCCGGAATGGCGTATTCAGTTACATAGTGACGAGGAGATCCATGAAGACAACATTTCCATTGCTTACTGCGTATGACATCCTGAACGGAAAATGCTGACGAAGCTGTCAATGCAATTTTTTCTAAGCCAGTGCTTCTTTATTGGCGCTTTCTTTATTCTCCGTAACTTCCTTACTTGCTTATTATCTCTTCAAATAAGGACTAAAAAGCGATGCATAAAGTATTATACCTCCCCATAAATCAATGTGTAGATAGATGAAATAATTACATATATATATATATATATATATATATATATATATATATATATATATATATATATATATACATATATTAGATTGACAAAATAATTCCTGTGGAATGTTTAGTTTTGATTCCAAATTATGTATTTTGAATACGTTTTTGTTATAATATCTTTACTGTATATATCAATTTAAAGAGAGTTAAGTGCTCTATCTAATCCTTTAATTTACAATAGTTTTAAAACAACTATGCTTTTGTTTCAGAACGTTGAATACAAGATGGAAAAAAAATTGCACAAATTTCTTATTTCAGTTCAAGCTAGGCTATAAAACTGCTGAAACAGCTCGCGATAACAACAAATCATTTGGCCTAAGAACCATTACTGAACGCACTCCACAATTGTGATTTAAGAAATTCCGGGCTGGCGATCAGAGTTTTGAAGATGATGGACGTAGTGGTCGGTCATCGGATGTTGACAACAATCAATAAAGAGCCCTAGTCAGAGCCAATCCACGTACAACTGTTCGAGAACTAGCTTCTATATGTGTAGGAAGTAACGTATACGACGATTTCCAATCACTTGAGGGAGATTGAAAGATAAAAGACTTGATGAATGGGTGCCTCACGAATTGAATGACAACCAAAGAAACGCCGTCATGAAATGTCATCTTCCCTTCTTGTACACAATAAAAACGACCCGTTTCTCGACCGATTTGTAACTTGCGTTTAAAATTGGGTTCTTTACGACAACCCCTACCCCTACTACCAGGTCTCCTTCTCCAATATCAGGGGTCTACGTTCCAACCTTCAAGAGGTTGAAACCCAATTACAGGAGACGAAACCGGACATATTATTTCTATGTGAAACTGGAATAGGGCCGACCACTTCCCTAGATGAGTTTATAATTAATGGATACTCCAATTTAACAGCTAAATCTGACTCCAAAATTCGCCATGGGCATGGAATATGTGCCTACATTAAGGATGGCTTCCCATGTGGCAGGGATATCTCTAGAGAATATCCTAATTTACCCTATATGTGCTTCAGGGTTGCACTTGCTAACACCACTGCATTTATATTTGCCCTCTATAGGCCCCACAACAGCGGAGTTACTATCTTTAAGAGCATATCTGAGAAAATAGACCACATACTGTCTTCACATCCCTCGGCTAACATCCACATCTGTGGTGACTTCAACGTCCATAACGTGGAATGGCTGACCCATTCAAATAAGACAGATGATGAGGGGAGGTTTTGTCATGATTTTGCCATTGCTTATGACCTCACTCAGATTGTTCGCGAACCCACCCGTGTGCCCGATACACCCAATCAATATGCAAGCCTCTTAGACCTTTTTCTCTCAACTTCCCCTGAGCTATGTTCATGTACCGTTCATTCTCCTCTAGGATCGTTCGACCACTCCGTCGTATCAGTTAAGATAAAAACGAAATGTAAGAAGCCATCAGAGTACCCCTCCACCGTACTGTATACCGATACTCTATGGCTGACTGGGATAGCTTCCGTACATTCATATCTGATTTACCTCTGCACTCCATGTTTAAAAAGGAAGTATCCTCTATAGTATCAGATCTGACCGAATGGTTAATTGTAGGCATAGACCAATTCATACCATCTAAAAAATTTCAACAAAAACCTAACAGCCAGCCATGGTTCTCCCCAGAATGTGCTGCTGCTATCGCGCACAGAAATCACTTTTTCCATAGCTACCAACGTAATAGATGCACTGAGACTAAAGCTGCTTTCAGGACTGCCAGCAACCACTGTAAAAGAGTAATAAAAAATGCAAGAGAGCTATATGCCCAGTCTGTTAAATCCAAGGTAGCTGATCAGCGGCTTGGTGCCCACCAGTTTTGGCAAATAACAAATAGGATCCTGAACAGAAGTGTGCGTTCTATCCCAACCATTATCAATGGACCAGAGGTTATCTCGTCAGCGTCAGACAAGGCCAAACTATTTGCAAAGAACTTTGCAGCTAATTCTACCCTATAACACAGCTAATTCTACTCCTATAACACAGAACAAGCTAGGTAACATACAAATATCCGTGCATGAGGTCGCCAAGCTAATAAAAAACCTAGATTCCAGTAAAGCAACTGGCCCTGATGGCATCCCAATTATAGTGTTAAAAAAGCTTCAACCAGAATTTGATCCCATACTTACGAAACTATTTAAGCGCTGCCTTAAGGAGAAGTGCTTTCCGACCCCCTGGAAGACCTCATCAGTTTGCCCTGTATTTAAGAATTCAGGTGATAAGTCATCTCCCTCTCAGTACAGACCAATAAGTCTTCTCTGTGTTATGAGTAAGTTGCTGGAATCAATATTAAATAGAGAAATAGTCAACCACCTCAGCAGGAATAACCTTCTTAGTGACACACAATATGGTTTCCGCTCTGCAAGATCTACCGCAGATGTGCTGACGGTTATATCCCACAGGATTAGTGAATCTCTTGACAAAGGCTTCCTTTCTAGGGCAATTACTCTTGACATATCAAAGGCCTTCGACAAGGTATGGCATAAGGGTCTACTTCACAAGATTTCCAGCTACGGTATAACTGGAAATGTTTTCTCAATCATTAAATCATTTCTCTCCGATAGGCTCATAAGAGTAGTGGTAGATGGACAAAACTCGGAGGCCTGCAATATAAATGCTGGAGTCCCTCAGGGGTCAATACTGGGCCCAACTCTCTTCCTGATCTACATCAATGACCTCCCTAAACACATACTTAAATCATTCGTTGACATCTATGCTGATGACACGACCATCTACGACAACACATCAAAGGCTGTAAATGACGAAGTTCTCTCGGATTCTCTCTCCTCTGATCTCGAGCGCGTGGTTCAGTGGGGGCAGACATGGCTAGTTACCTTTAATGCATCCAAAACCAAACTCCTCTCCTTACATCATCAACGCTCTGATCCCCAGCTGGCATCAATTGTGATGGATGGCTCTCGTCTGGGTGAGGCCCCGTGTTTTGACAAGCTTCTGGGTTTGACCTTTACTCCTGATCTGGAATGGAACACGTACATCAAGCCTGTTGCCAAGGTCGCTGGAAAGATGGTGGGATCCTTCTACCGCTCCAGAAGATATCTCACTACTGATGCAATTCTATATCTATATAAAAGCCAAGTACGGCCGAGGATTGAATACTGTTGCCATATCTGGGCAGGAGCTGCCAAAAACAGCCTATCATGCCTTGACAGAGTACAAAATAGACTTCGTGGTTTAGTGGGGGATGCCCTTTTCTCTACCCTGCAACCCCTCTCCCACAGAAGAGACGTTGCAAGCCTATCCTTGTTTTATCGTTATTTTCATGGCAGGTGCTCGTCTGAACTCCAATCCCTGGTCCCCCCTCGCCAATCTTTCACGAAAAACACCCGTCTAGCTGAATCCACTGTGAAAAATTTTCCCCACTCTATATCTGTGCCTAAATCAAAACGCGGATTTCATGAGCAAAGCTTCTTTCTTAGAACTGCACGCCTGTGGAACTCTGTTCCGTCTGCCTGCTTCCCTCCGGACTACAACTTGGATGTCTTCAAGTCTAATGTTAACAAATTCCTAATGAACCGCCCCCCTAATTAAACACTTCATAAAATCTCCTCATTAACGTAATGTACTTGCAATAACCCTTATCCCTGAGTGGCTTCCGGGCCTTGATAAGTGGTGATCACTGTGTAAAAAAAACCAAAAAAAAAACCAACGATGTCCAACTTAGTGCTTGGATGCCGACGAAGCTCCACGATACCTCCCGAAAGCAGAGTTGCACCAAAAGCAGATCATGCTGACTGTTACAATTTTTTTAATGCAGGCGAAACTATTATGGCGGAGAATTATTTTCTACAAATGGATGAAATGCATCAGAAACTTCGACAACAACACCCAGCATTAGTCAACAGAAAAGGCGCAGTTCTCATCCACAACAGAATCTGGCAGCACGTTGCTAAGCCGATCCTGCAGAAGTTGAAAGAATTGAACTATGGAACGATGCCTCATTTGCAATTCTTTCCAGACCTCTCACCTACGACTCTCACTTTTCTAAACATCTCGACAACTTGCTTCAAAAACCTAAGCGATATCAAAATCGACTTCATCGGCACACGAACCCAATATGTTTACTTTACTGGCATAAGTACACTTGCTTTGTCTTGGCACAAGTGTGTTTATCCTGGTAGGCTTATTTCACTCAATATTTTTTTTGTTTGAGTCGAGATAGATTCATCTGAATTTAAAAGTTAAAAGCTGCAAGAACATTATTGTCGACCTGATATAAATATACATACATATATATATATATATATATATATATATATATATATATATATGCGCACGCGCGTCTGTGTGTGTGTGTGGGGACACGTTATTATCAATAAAATAGCTGGTAAAATAGCTGGTAAACCTAATCTCAAAAAAAATTTCCAGTATCCATGATTACGTAGGTTTCTATGGAAAATAGTTGATACAAATGCGTCGGCAGAATATTGCATATATTGTTCTTTAAACATTTAACTTCACCGGAAGATGACATTAAAAAACGACAGAATGTATAAAACCATAAAATACTCTAGAAAACTTCGCAACGTGCTTGCAAACAAAATTCCGTTTCTTATAACGGCTTTGCATTAGCCTTTCAGCTATCAAGAATGAACATAATCTAGTTTTCACACTTCTCTTATGATTTTTACATAGCTGGAGTCTGGTAGCCGGGAAAATGTTCAAAACATGTTTATCTCTTTTTTTTTTTAGAATAACGTTGTTAGTGGATATATAAGTATTAAGTCATTTGCCTGATTTTCCATTCGTTGTAAAATTTTAACTTATCCAATGTTGTCTATACTATTCTGAAACGTGTATTTTTTGCTGGATACGTTCAATGGTATCACATATGGCGCGGTAATATGTGTGATGGAATGTAAAAAATATTACGAGGTAAATAAAACTGCTTCACTTTCTCACGCCGCGGTTGAAATCTGTACCAGGTGAATGAAAGCCAGGAATCCCGAACACTAGACAACATGAGAACGCTTGATCCCCACCCATTTTGCTGAAATCGGATTCGATCAGACCATTACAAGTATCTCTTACCTCATAAAACCATACGTATCCAATACTAATGGCGTATAATAAAGAAAGATTATATATGTGTGTGTGTGTGTGCGTGTGTGTGTATGTGTGTGTGTGTGTGTGTGTGTGTGTGTGTGTGTAATCTTTATAAATATACATATATACTTTTAACAAAATGTGCCAGCCTGTGGTTCCGCTATAATTGAAGTCGACGGATAATACGATTACACGTACGGAAATAAATATACGAGTATCTACTAAAACTTAATATGGTCCTCTGAATTTGTTGCATCACTTTTTATAAAATGTGTCTGACTGGTTATATATCTTATATTAAGTTTAGCATGTTTCGTTTATTTCTATGCTGACTACGTTTTTTTATAGATTTTCGAAGATTGCCCTTTGTTTAATCGACGGGACAGGCATTGTTTCGTTTCTTCAGTCAGTTTCAAATAAAAGGTCTTAGTAATTAGTAATTGTAGGAAATCAGAAGCTTATACTTTTCAAATGATTTCATTATTTGATCCCAAAGGTAAATAACTGTTGAAATTGCAAGAAAATATAATGAATATTTCAAGTTTAACCTTGTGGCTGCCGGGCAACGCCGGCTTCCGTCGTTAGTTTCAAGTACAATTTACAACGTTGTCAGGAATAATTATCTATGTAGCCATTAAATGTAGACTTACTATTTCTTTTTCTGAGAGAAAAAAAATAATCGAGTATTGTTAACAGAGCGTAAGTAAACGTCAGGATTTTCCCTTTCTTTTTGTTTTCATACGGGATGTGTGTGCCTAACAGCCATTCGTCGGTCTTTTTTATGCGGGCTGGGGATGCGCATATAGGCGCCACACGTTCCCAAGTACACACGCGAACACGCACCCATCTCATCTATTTGAGTCACATGAAAGGCAATTACAGAAAACACTCATTAAACTGGAAACGGTAAAAAGTGAAGCAAACACCGAAAAAAAACTGAACTTTTATGACGCTTTATTCTTACAAAACAATCTCAATCTACTTGAAGCAAACTTTCACCATTAATAACTGTGCTTCTCTTCGTAAAAATTAGTTGTTTTGAACCGAATGACTACACTTTAATAAAAACGTTACAAAAACTCTTACGATAGCATAAAATTAAAGAATCGACCGACTTTTAGAAACAGTATATATATATATATATATACATATATATATATATGTGTATATATGTATTCATGTATATATATATATATATATATATATATATATATATATATATATAGGTATTCATAAAATATGCTGTTATTATATTAAACATACAGTGAGATCTTAAACAAAAAGAATCGATATACACAAACAGTTAAATAAATTAGAAAAACATATTTTTACAAAATAACCGCATATATATATATATATATATATATATATATATATATATATATATATATATATATATATATATACAGTGATGATCATATTTATTGGCACGGTAAAATAAAAGTTAAATTTTGTCTAATAAATTCTAAAAAAGGGATTAAATTAAAGAAAATAACAAAGTATATTATGTATTTTTAACTGGCCTTTCCGATGCAGCAATCGGATTTTAGAAAAAATAAATAACAAAGGAACAACAAACATAATTGCAAAAAACCCTTGTTCAAAATTATTAGCACGGCTTTGTTTTTCTTTTAGTATCAGTATAATATCAATCAATTTCCGGTTTACGTGCTTTCTGAACTTTTGTATAGCCATATTATGCTTGTTTAACGCTAATTCAGTGAATAATTTTTTTCAGACAATTTTTAGATAGCGATTTATTTAAACTATTATAAGTGACTAAATTATAATTTTCAATCGCCATGGTTAAAACTAAGGAACACAGCGAAGACGTCAGGAAGCTTGTTGTAGCATGCCATACCAATGGGGAGGGCTATGATAAGATTTCAAAGAAGCTAAACCTTCCCAAATCCACTGTTAGAGCCATAATAAACAAGTTCAAATCGCAAGGCCACCTTATGAGTTTAGAGGGTAGAGGGAGAAAAAGGATTCTTTCCCCAAGAGATGAACGGAAAATTGTTCGACAAGTAAAACAAAACCCAAGGATCTCTGTTGGGGAGATTGTTGATGAACAGAGCACCTCTGGAGTGAATGTATCTCGACATATAGTTGGTAGAGTTTTGAAGAGAGCTGGTTTAAAAGCATGTCGTCCGAGAAAGACTCCCTTATTGAAGCCTATGCACCTGAAAGCAAGGCTAGCCTTTGCAAAACGTCATATTGATAAAGATGTTGCATTCTGGAAACGTGTTCTATGGACTGACGAAACGAAAATAGAGTTATTTGGCCATAATAAAGTGTCTTATATTTACAGAAAATCTGGCGAAGCTTTCCTGCCTAAGAACACCATACCCACAGTGAAGCACGGTGGAGGCAGTTTGATGTTTTGGGGATCCTTTGCTGCCTCTGGACCAGGGCGACTTGTTAAGGTCACAGGTAGCATAAAAAAGGAAGATTATGTTAAAATATTGGATGAAAACCTGAAAGACTCTGCTAAAGAGCTCTCACTTGGTCGTCGTTGGTGGTTCATGCAAGATAATGACCCAAAGCATTCGGCTAAACTGACTAAGAAATGGCTTGAGGACAATCATATTAATGTTTTGGAGTGGCCATCACAAAGCCCAGACCTTAATCCAATTGAAAATTTATGGAGAACATTAAAATTGAGGGTAATGCAAAGGAAGCCTAAGAATCTTATTCAATTGGAGGATTATTGTCAGGAAGAGTGGGCTAAAATTACTACTGAAGAGTGCAACAACTTGGTTGTAAACTATGAAAAGCGACTGAGGAAGGTAATCAAGGCCAAAGGCTATACAATTGATTATTAAATAAATCGTGCCAATAATTTTGAACAATGGTTTTTTGCAATTATGTTTTTTGTTCCTTTGTTATTTATTTTTTCTAAAATCCGATTGCTACATCGGAAAGGCCAGTTAAAAATACATAATATACTTTGTTATTTTCTTTAATTTAATCCCTTTTTTAGAATTTATTAGACAAAATTTAACTTTTATTTTACCGTGCCAATAAATATGATCATCACTGTATATATATATATATATATATATATATATATATATATATATATATATATATATATATACAGGGTGTCCATAAAGTTCGTGTGCACTTTCAAAAATTTATAACTTTATTCATATTTCCGATAGAAATAATCTGTAAAAAATGTCATAAAGTTTTATGTATCTAGTTTTCAATATAGTTATTGACTAATTTTTCACCACAAAATTTTTAGATAAGTAAAAAATAAGTAAAAAATATTTCTTTTGTTTTCAGAATCAATTTGATCCCATAACTTCAATTGAGGAAAAAGTAAACTGTGTCCTTTGGTTGGCTGAATTGAAATCTACTATTGCTGTACAGAGAAAGTTTAGAATTGAATACAATAAAAAAGCGCCTCATAGGAACACCATTGTTAAATGGATGAAAAAATTTAATGAGACAGGCTCTGTCCATGATAAACCACGGTCTGGAAGGCCATGTGTCAGTGACGAAAGTGGTTCTTCCATAGAAGAATCCTTTACTGCAAGTCCAAGAAAGTCTGTAAGACGGCCATCATTGGAGCTCGGGCTGCCAAAGTCTACTGTGCATAAGATTCTATGGGCAAAACTTCATATGAAAGCTTACAAAATTCAATTACATCAACAGTTGTTAGAAGAGGATTATTATGCACGGCTAACTTTCTGTCACCAGTCCAATGAAAAACTTTGCAATGATGATGCATTTGTGAGTAATTTACTGTTTTCTGATGGAGCAACATTTTACATTAGTGGCCAGGTCAACAGGCATAATTGCCGAATTTGGGGAACTGAAAACCCAAATAAAACTGTTGAAGATGAAAGGGACTCTCTTAAAGTTAATGTGTGGTGTGCTTTGGGAATAAATTGAATCATTGGGCCATATTTTTTAAGATTATGTTATTAACAGTGACAGCTACTTAGATATGTTACAGAATTACTTTATTCCGCAACTTGAACAATTAAACTTGAAAGATAATACAGTATTTCAACAAGATGGAGCTCCTTATCACATTGATCGGCGTGTTAGACAGTTTCTATATCAGGAATTTACTTACAGATGGATCGGAATGGATGGACCATTTCATTGGCCTCCACGTTCGCCAGATTTAACTCCATTAGATTTTTTATGGGGACATGTGAAAACAATTGTGTATGCAACCAAACCAAGTTCATTGGAAGATTTGAAAGCTAGAATAACTAATGTGATTTCAGGCATTACTATAAACCATTTGGCAATTTTTTTCGTGAACTGCAAAATCGTATTCTCCTTTGTATTGCTAATAACGGGGGGGGCATGTGGAAAGTTAAATAAAATTTCAATAAAATCTTAAAACATAGATTTATTTCTTTCAAATCCCTTTTACAGATAATGTCTATTGCAATTACAAATAAAGTTATACATTTGTTAAAGTGCAAACGGACTTTATGGACACCCTGTATATATATACATATATATATACACACACATATATATATATATATATATATATGTATATATATATATATATATATATATATATATATATATATATACAAGGGCCCGACAATATTTTTCGGACACTTTGAAAAAAGTACTTCAAGGTGATTACTAGTGCCAAAAACTTTTTAGATTGTAAGTACGTAGTTGAGGAGTGAAAATCCCCTACAAGTATAATCATTTTAAGTTTTCTTTTGATAATTTTAGTTTTTTGTGATTTTTGGGAAGACTTGCGCGACACTATTTTTCGGATATGACAAAAATCCTATTTGATTAAGATCTATGTTCATGTACATGTAGCTGAATGCAAGTGTTCTGCTTGTACAGGTAGTTGTCATCATTAGAATCAATTACCTGTTCTACTGAAATTAAGTTTAAGGTAAAATACATCCAAAGAGGTCGTTTGTTTGGCACGGAAAAAGCGGGAAGATTGCCTTAGCATCAAAAGCATCGCCATGGATTTGAAGCTGTCGAAATCAACGGTCGAATACATGCTGAAGACAAACTCCGAGCAGAAAAATAAGAGAGGACGGAAAAGATCAATTGGCAAGAGGACTGAACGAGAATGAAGAGAACTGTGACACGACTTTTGATATCTTGAGAAAAAGTTAAAGCAAGAAAAGTGAAGGAGAAATGCGAATAGGATGTAAACGTCCGAACAGTACAAACAACGTGCATAGGATTGGTTTGAAGTATGTAAAGGCTAAAAAATAATTACACTAACAAAGAAATACAAAGGAGCAAGACTGGAGAGTGCTAAAAGGTGGTTAACAAAGCATGTTGATTTTAAGGTTATATTTACTGATGAGAAGCGTTTCAAGTTTTATGGGCCCGATGGATGGTGTACTTTGCCGAGAAGGGGTGAGCTTGTTGTACTGAACAAACGCCAGATGGGAGGAGGATGAGTTATGGTTTAGGGTATGACCTTTGCTAATGGAAATACATGGTTGGAGTGGCTGAAAGGACGACAGAACAGCGAAAGCTCCAAAGAGATGCTGGACGAAATAGCCCTACCAAGAATAAGAAGGGAGATAGGGAATGATTTCGTACTAGGGCAAGACAATTGCAGTAGCCATGTGTCAAAACTCATGACGGAATGGATGGCTAAAGTGAATGATTACTTTGGAATGCCCTGCAAAAGCCCAGATCTAAATTTAATGGAAAATGTTTGGGAAATGCTTGCGCAACGTGTCTATGAGTGACCTGAAATAACGAAAGGGACTCAACTATGGGAACGAATACTGAATGCCAAAAACAACTAATAGAAACACGTAGAGATGTTATTGTGCATATGTTTGATCATTACTAAGAGAGATTGATAAAACTTATTGAGAGAAAAAGGTGATATCACAGACTATTAGCAGTTGTTCAACAATGTCCGAAAAATAATGTCGCGAGAGTTTTGTAAAAAATGATGCAAATTGAATATTTTCTTCCATTTTTATTACAGACATTGTCTTTATATGTGTATACTATTCTATTGAAAGAATTTAGCCACTATATAGTATTCGGAAAGACGAATACTAAAGTGTTTGAAAAATATTGTTGCGACCTTGTATATATATATATATATATATATATATATATGTTTAAATACATGAATATATATATATATATTTTTTTTTTTTTACACAGGCATCACCACATTATCAAGGCCCAGAGGCCACTCAAGGATAAGGGTTAAAGAGTGTACAGTAGAAGTTGGTCAATATAGTAATCATTAGTAATGAAAATTTGGTAAATTTAATAACTTATATGGAACGGCTCATCAAGAACTTATTTACCTTAGACTTGAACACAACCATATTGTAGTCAGCCGGAAAGCAGGAAAACGGAAGACAATTCCACAGGCGTGCAGTTCTAAGAAAGAAGCTTTGTTCATGGAATCTATGTTTAGGTTTAGGCACAGATTAAGAGTGGGGGAAATTATTGATAGTGTTTACAGCTAGACGAGTGTTTCTTGTGAAAGTTTGGCGAGGGGGGACCATAGATTGAAGCTCAGTTGAACACTTTCCATGAAAATAACGATACATCAGAGACAAACTCGCAACATCTCTTCTGTGAGATAGAGGTTGTAAGGAGGAGAAAAGGACATCTCCTACGAGGCTACGAAGTCTATTTTGAACTCTATCAAGGCAGGACAAGTCCTTTCTAGCAGCTCCTGCCCAGATGTGGCAACAGTATTCCATCCTTGGACGTACCTGGCTCTTATATAGATAGAGAATAGCATCAGCAGTGAGATATCTACTGGATCGATAGAAAGATCCCACCATTTTTCCAGCGGCCTTGGCAACAGATTTGATATACGTGTTCCATTTAAGATCAGGAGTAATGGTCAAGCCCAGAAGCTTGTCAAAACTTGAGGCCTCCTGAAGACGAGAGCCATTCATTTCAATTGATGACAAATGTGGATTAAAATGTTGATGATGTAAAGAGAGAAGCTTGGTTTTAGATGCATTAAAAGTAACCAGCCACTCCTTTCCCCATTGTACTACATGCTCAAGATCAGAGGAGAGAGAATTGGAGAGTACTTGCTCGTTTACTGTCTTAGATGTGGTATATATATATTTACATATATATATGTATATAAACATGTACATATATACAAACATATACACACACATATATATATATAGAAATACATATATATATATATAGAGAGAGAGAGAGAGACATACACACACAGCATAATCAGGTGGTTATTGTTAAATCACCGAGGTAAAGCAACAATGAGCATGGGCCGTACTAAAATGTGTTACTATTTGGGAATTTTAAGGTGGGTTATGTCCTCTCCGATAATCTCAGTTGTCTTGTATAGTATTAGACCTGACCGAATGGTTAATTATAGGTATAGACCGATTCATACAATCCAAAACATTCAAACAAAAACCTAACAGCCAATGAATGTGCTGCTGCGATCGCGTACAGAAATTACTTTTTCTATAGCTACCAACGTAATAGATGTACTGAGACTAAAGCTGCTTTCAGGACTGCCAGCAACCACTGTAAAAGAGTAATAAAAAATGCAAGAGAGCTATATGCTCAGTCTGTTAAATCCAAAATAGCTGAGCAGTGGCTTGGTTCCCACCAGTTCTGGCAAATAGCAAACAGGATCTTGAACAGAAGCGTGCGTTCTATCCCAACTATCATCAATGGACCTGAGGTTATCTCGTCAGCATCAGACACGGTCAGACTATTTGCCAAGAACTTTGTAGCTAATTCTACCCTATGCGACAATAACCATCAACTCCCTGTATTTTCTCCTATAACAGACAACACACTATGCAACATACACATATCTGTGCATCAGGTCGTCAAGCTAATAAAGAACCTTGATTCCAGTAAAGCAACTGGCTCAGATGGCATTCCAGTTATAGTGCTGAAAAAGCTCCAACCAGAACTTGTCCCCATACTTACAAAACTGTTTAAGCGTTACCTTAAGGAGAAGTGCTTTCCAACACCCTGGAAAACCTCATCAGTATACCCTGTATTTAAGAATTCAGGTGAAAAGTGGTCTCCCACTCAGTACAGACCAATAAGTGTCCTGTGTGTCATGAGTAAGTTACTGGAATCCATATTAAATAAAGAAGTAGTCAACCACCTCAACAGAAACAACCTTCTTAGTGACATGCAATATGGTTCCCGCTCTGCAAGATCTACAGCAGATGTGCTAACGGTTATATCACGTAGGATTAGTGAATCTCTTGACAAAGGCTTCCTTTCTAGGGCAATTGCTCTTGACATATCGAAGGTCTTGATAAGGTATGGCATAAGGGCCTACTTCCAAAGATTTCCAGCTACGGTATTACTGGAAATGTTTTCTCAATCATTAAATCATTTCTCTCTGATAGGCTCATAAGAGTAGTGGTTGATGGGCAGAAATCAGAGGCCCACAGTATTAGACTCGCTTGTCTCTTCTGTGGGAGAGAGGTTGCAGGGAAGAGAAAAGGGCATCCCCCACCAAGCCACGAAGTCTATTTTGTACTCTGTCAAGGCAAGATTGGCTGTTTTTAGCAGCTCCTGCCCAGATGTAGCAGCAGTACTCCATCCTTGGACGTACTTGGCTTTTATATAGATACAGAATTCCATCATTAGTGAGATATCTTCTGGAGCGGTAGAAGAATCCCACCATTTTCCAGCGACCTTGGCCACAGACTTGATGTATGTGTTCCATTTCAGATCAGGAGTAAAGGTCAAACCCAGAAGCTTATCAAAACATGGGGCATCGCCTAGACGAGAGCCATCCATTTCAATTGATGGCATTATGAGATCAGAGCGTTGATGATGTAGAGATAGGAGCTTTTTTTTTACACAGTAATCACCACTTATCAAGGCCCGGAAGCCACTCAGGGATATGGGTTATTGCAAGTACATTGCATAGATTTGATGAAGTGTTTTCTTAAGGGGGCGGTTCATTAGGAATTTGTTAATGCTGGACTTGAAGACATCCAAATTGTACTCAGGTGGGAAGCAGGCAGACGGAACAAAGTTCCATAGGCGTGCAGTTCTAAGAAAGAAGCTCCACCTTATTGTATACCGATACTCTATGACGGACTGGGATAGCTTCCGTACATTCATATCTGATCTACCTCTTCATTCCATGCTTAAAAAGGATGTGTCCTCTATAGTATGGTTATTTGTAGGCATAGACCATTTCATACCATAACAAAAATTCCAACAAAAACCTAACAGCCAGCCATGGTTCTCCCCTGAATGTGCTGCTGCCCTCGCGTACAGAAATCACTTTTTCCATAGCTACCAACGTAATAGATGTACTGAAACTAAAGCTGCATTTTTATCTTAACTGATAAAACGCAGTTGTCGGAGGATTCCAGAGGAGATAGAACTGAACATGAGCATAGGTCAGGGGAAGTGGATAGAAAAAGGTTTAGAAGGCTCGCGTACTGACCGGTAGTATCGGGCACACTGGTGGGCTCGCGAACAATCTGAGTGAGGTTATAGGCAATGGCAAAATCATGACAGAACCTCCCTCATCATCAGTCTTATGAGAATGGGTCAGCCATTCCACATTATGGACACTGAAGTCACCGCAGATGTGAATGTTAGCCGAGGGATGAGCAGACAGGTTGTGGTTAATTTTCTCTGATATACTCGTAAAGACAGTAATTCTGCTGTTGTGGGGGCAATACATTGCAAATATAAATGCTGTGGTGTAGCTAGTGCAACTCGGAAGCACATATAAAGTAGATTAGAGTCTTCTCTGGAGATATCCCTGCCACACGGGAAGCCATCTTTAATGTAGGCACATATTCCATGCCCGTGGCGATCTTGGGGGTCATATTTAGATGTTAAGTTAGATTATCCTTTAATTATGAACTCATCTAGGGAAGTGGTCGGCCCTATTCCAGTTTAGCTTAGAAAGAATATGTCAGGTTTCGTCTCATGTAATTGGGTTTCAACCTCTCCTGCAATTGGGTTTCAACCTCTGATGCTGGAAAAGGAGACATGGTAGTAGGAATCTACGTTGGAGGATGGGGTTCTAGGTTTATTCGTGTTTTCTTTTTTGAGATATTTCATGTTGAGGATTTTGGGATTTGTGGAACAGGTCAGCATACTTGGTTAGAGCAGAACAGAGAGGGAAAGTAAGAGAGAAAAGACAGGATTCATTTTTTTGTAGCACATGATAAGGTAAAGCCGTAAAAATTACCCACTAGTATGGCATCGAGAGGCCCCACCAGAGACTACTGCATGGTCCAGAATCCATTCACCAAATGGCAATACAGCAGCCCCAGTACTTTGCACCTTCTGATAGGACAGCTTCCTTAGTGATTATTCCAAGGTTCGAGTTCCTTGACTATCAGGCGGCTAACCTCAGCCCAGATGAAAACGTTTATCTCCAGCAGCCTTACTAGTGACCTGGCCGCAAGGATAGACATAGAGACAGAAAATTTGCGACATCTCAGATTACTGTTCACGAAGTACTGCCGACCTGGGAAGCAGCTTTTTCTTCATCCTTTATCAGAAACATCACCCATTAGAAATGAGGACTGAGGGACAAAAACAGGAAAAGCGAGAGTTACTGGAGCTGCCGATAACACATCCACTTCATTATCTACTCTCCATTAAAAAAGGGTAAGAGGGACCTATTTATATCTACTTAGTATAAGTCCTTTGCCCATTCCCAGTTCAGAATAGAATTTGAAGATAGTCTCCCCTCCCATATTAATCCGTGGATTTTTTTTTTTTTTTGCTGACTAGTAGCTAGCAGACCTGGATTTTTCTGGTACTAAAGGGTATGGCGGGTATGGGTATGGTGAGGGGGTTAATGCTTTTAACTATTTTTTTAAATTTATTTTTATTTGTTATTTTTTGCTTTATGTACCTCGCGATAGAACCTTCGAGATTCACCTGATAATTACGTTCCAATAATGCAACTTGTGAAGTCGGCTTATGTTTTTAGATTGGGGGATCTTATTTAAATATTGGTTTAGGGTAATACCAGGCGTATTTAACAAAAAAAGTTTCAAACACGAGTAATAAATCATGATAAGTAATGTTAAGGTTTTTCAATTTTTAGTAAGACTGCAATAAGAGAACAAAGACAAATCAATAATATATATATATATATATATATTTTTAATAGACAAATATAGGCAAAATTAAGACTAAATACATTTCAACGGTTATGTTTTCCTTTTGAAACTTATTTTTAATTCAAAATTATGAATCGTTTTACTCAATATTAAAATAGCTCTAGGATATCTACGCCTATAGAACTTATATTTCTACAGTACAATGAACACTCACTATTCAGTACCTTATATATATTTACGGTATATACCTGCTTATGACATGTATATCACACCAATAAGATGACTACATTAAAGCTAGCCGTGTATTCGGTCTGCATTGAACATGTTTTTGATACTTTAGTATGAAAGACGAACAGATTGACAGAGCTTATAACTGTATATGCGTAATAATAGTTAAATACGAATGTATGAAAACAAGGTTAGAATTGGAAGTCGGCCAAATGTATTTAAATTAAGCCAGTGAATAGAAAACGCCATTAAAAATATGAGTGATTAAAATTTGCGATTCGTGTGCAGGAAGTTAAAGAATGGAAGTAAAACAAATGGTACGTAAGAAAAAAACCCAGAAATATTTCTGTGTGTTCTATCGCTGTTTCCGAAGCGAACTCTTTTTAAGCACACAGGCCCACTGTCAATTGGATGCAAAGGGCGTTTAACTGGGATCATATTTACACGGGACTATGTAGAGAAATGAGCTACAATATGCCTGTTCGCATTATATTTAAGCTTATGCAAGTTATTACAGCCAGAAAAGACAAAAACCAGGAAGAAATTACAAAGTCTAACATTTCGTTGGAAGAAATGTTAAGGAAGCTATCAGAGAAGAAGTCTCTTAAAAGAGACAAGACAATATACTCCAGTAGAACAAAAAATAAACAAGGAAAAATTAACAATTTCCAAAAAGGGGAAGTTAAAACTACCATGTGCGTAGGTGACATTTTTGCCCTTGCAGGTGTCTTAACAACGATGAGACGTTTCGAATCTATTTCTGCGCCGTCGTTACCATCGCTAGTTCTCGACTGAACTTAAATCTATGGATCGCGCTGAAAAACATTCATAGCAAACACACATCTACCTAAATCCACTGTCAACCATTTTTTCCCATCTGTGCCTATGAACAAATTTATTTCTTAGAACTGCCCTCTGGTGAAACTTTATACCGCGAGGCTGCTTTAGAGCTAACTATAACATGTTCGTATTTAAGTTTAATGTAAACACATTCTTGTTGAGTCTCCATCTTAAATAATAAAATTCTATTCAATTTCCACTACAACTGATCATTACAGTTTTGTCTCATTTATCATCTGACACTCATTAATATTCATCCTCGAGTGGCTTTCGGTCCTTGATAAGTGGTGACTTCTACGTAGAAAATTAGTCCGAATGAGAAGAGAACACCTTTCATTCCTTGACCCTTTCTCCATTTTAAATCAACTGCAGATCCAAGTTGGAAAAGTTCCAATTATGGGTTGGTGTAGGAGATTAACACTTAAAACCTGTGATCATGAACACGTGCTTGTAATGTTCAGATCTTCGTTAAGAAATCAAAGTGTTCAATCGCAAAATTACATACAAAATTTTAGAGAATAGAATTGTTCTGCATCAAACTCTAAGTTATATGTTAAGTAATGCGTTTTAAAAGGATCGAGATATATATTTTGTAAAATCACAAAATACTAAATTCATTATGATCAATTATAGAATATGTATTCTAGACAACAGGGTGAGTAAGATGTGCGTATTACTTTTTCTATGAACACAGGGAAGACTAATAAATACTTGATTGACACGGAAAGTTTAACTGTCAAGTAGCTTTCATAACTTTGGATGTTTCATTCGATTGCATTGTTCTAAATCTTACTCTTGATCCGTGTCTTCTTAAAACCTGTTACAATACATTTTCACTCATTTGATCTCTTTGCCAGCGATGCCGCAGGACTCTTCCTCAACATCAGCAAAACAAAGGTAATAAAAATAACACAGGCATCAAATGATAAAAGTTCAATTGTGGAGAAAATGTTGAAAATGTTAAAAATTTCGACTAACTGGGTGCAGATTTCACAAATAAAGTAGATGATACCAAAGAAGTAAGACGATATATTGCAATGACAAAGATAAGGATGATTGCGCTAACCAATATCTGGAAGAACACGTCTATTTTTCAGCGCACAAAGAAACGACTCCTGCAAGCTTTGGTATTCTCAATAGCAACATACGAAGCAGAATGTTGGGTCTTGAGAAAAGTCAACAAGAGGAAAATTGCTGCTTTTGAATTGTGGTGCTACTGTAGACTTCTAAGCTGGATGGACAAACGTACGAACGAATATATTCTAGAGAACACTGAGCCGTGCCGAAGACTGCTGAACATCATCAATGATATTTGGGGAGCAGATGGTCTAACAAAAGATCTGCTCTTTGGTACAACCCTGGTAAAAGAGGGTGCGAAAGACCAAAAACAAGAATCTCAAACAACGTGGATGACATTGTTACTTTTAGCATGACTGAGTTGCCTAGAATAGCGTAGAACCGGAGTAAATGAAGACGATTGGTGAAGATTGATCAGTAATGATTCCATCAAAGAGAGAGAGAGAGAGAGAGAGAGAGAGAGAGAGAGAGAGATCTAACGTTTCAATTTGTGTCTATTTTTTCACACAACCTTATTTCCTTTGATCTAATCGTCATTCTATGCTTAAGTCCCAAGGCTCACATTGAATAAAGGAAACAAAACCTGATAAAATGGGTTAATTATCAAGTTATTGGATCTATTCAAATAACTGGCTATTTACATTAGGTATACAATGAAAATGCATATAAAATTAACAATATTATTACACAATAAAAGGTTTATTTAGTGACCGTTACAAGTAAAGCTGCGATCTATATACTGTAATTACATATATAAGATCACTAGACTTTGTCCGTTAATAGAGCAAACCGTTGTAATCAAGAAGATCGTCAGGTTTGGATTGAAAGATCATCTAAATAAGTTACAATTTTCAGTGTAATTAATCATTAAAAAATATTGTTGCAAGCGTTAATATAATAGAGATAATGATTTGTATTGTTTAAAGGGTTATTGAACGTTCCTAAAAATATAAAACTTGATTCTAATTATGTTTCTAAATTTTTAGATGCGGATTTATACTTTAGATTATTTGGAATATTCCCCCTTCTGTTTTCAGCTTAAGTGTTAGTTTACAACATTTTGCAAGACCTGTAGCGTTACGGATAACGTACTAAGTTTACTCCCGTTTTAAGTGATACCTATTGGAGCTTAAAAGTTCAATCCTCAGTATCTGTAATACAGAAGATATAATTGCAAATTACTAAAAAGTTTTACCCGACCATAGCTGACAGAATAAGAGCATATTACCGCTTTTGATTAGGGGTTTCGTTCAAAAATCCGCACAAATTTCCAAGTTCAACAGAAAGATATCTGAGTTCAACAAAATATACTTAAAGAAGGTCGGGGATTATATCGGCCGAAATGTTGTAGGAGTAGTACTCAGAATGAGAAAAGAAATCCGATTAATCCAAATAATACAAAATGATGATAGTTGTAGCACATGTGTCTAGCATTAATTTTATTGTGTTTAAAGAGAGAAGCATGTTCAAATGCGTTCAGGTATGTCTATCAATGCTTCCTCCATAGCTACGTGTCTGTTACGAATATAGTTTAGATACCATTTAGATTGCTGATGACAACTACGTACATTGAGATAATTCGTTATTTTTGTTTTAAATAAAACAAGACCACCTGAATTGTGTTTCTGAATCTTTCGCTAAGATTTATTATTCGTATTATTTGTGTTTTTCGAACTACAGTTCTCATTTTGAGTGCAACCTCCGACCTGATTCAGGTGTATCTTGTCAAACTAAGAACATTTTTGGACAAACTCGAGAATCTTTCTATCAAAAGAAAAATAAATAAATAAAAATAACGTGTAGTGGATAATGTACTTGGGTAAAATTCAGTTGCGCAATTACATTCCTTTGAATATTGAAGGTCCAATTCTCAGTGTATGCCAAACTCAACCTGCACTTGCTAATTACTTATCCAGTAATGGTTGCCAGAACGATAGCATATAAACCCTATGGATTAAGTAAAGGGCTCCGTTCGAAATTCCGACCAAAATTCGAAGTTCGATAGAAAGATCCCCATGTTCGACAGAAAGATTCCCGAGTTCGAAAAGATAACCTCGAAGAAAATAGGAACTTACATAGCTCGAAACACTGTGAAAGTAACACTCAAGATGAGAACAGTAGTCTGAATAATCAAAATAATACGAATAATCAATCCACATCTCAAAAAAAAAAGTAATTTCCTTTTATTTCACGTAAAAAAGAAAACCTTATTTATCAAGAAAGGAATCAGTAAAGACTCATTGTCGCCTAAATCCAAACAATCTGGTTCTTTTATTGTTGTATGCAAACTATGTATCATTTACACATGCATAAACATATATATTGCGTAGACGAACACTGTCTCTTGATGTCGTCTGGTTGTTATGATTTCTAGATTCCTTTGTGGCGGTCGAGGTTTGTTGTAATTTCGTGAAATCCAGATATAAAATATCTTCCGGCGCCCCGTAAATATATCTTTATGCTTCTAGAAGGAAAAGTGTTTTCGCGTGTTTGTAGACAAGGCACAATTGAAACGTTACGCAATAATAGGATTTTGCTTAAATTACAATAGACAATCGAGTGTTTAAGAAAGGACACAATTCAAAGCATTATTTATGAGGAACTGTGACTGTACTCCGTTTATTTCGCAATACCAACAACGTCAAAAAACAATATAAAAGACAACATCATTCACATACAGTACTGTTTCGCTGGATCATAGCTCATCAGTGCGGCAAGACCAGTCATTACTTCAAGCCTGGATTGAAACTAAACCGCACAGAAGACCCTCCAATGCTCTCATCGTTATGCTATTTGAGTATTGCGTAGATGTGTATGCGAAATTACAATGTTTATCTATTGTCCAAACGCCTAGACAAAGAGCATCGGTTTTATTTTTTGCTAGCAGCAGTTTGTTATTTCGCTCCCCAATATGCTCAACCCAAGATAGAAAGCATTAATAGTCATCCACATACAGTACTCTTTCCCTATATCACAGCTCATCAATGCGGCTAGACCAGCAACAACCTCAAGCCAAGATTGAAACTCGATTGCCCATATATATATATATATATATATATATATATATATATATATATATATAATATGTTCGTGTTCGGTAATTATTTGAACAAAGTAGTCATCACTTATAAAAGTAAAAAGGTACTTGAGGATGAAAGTTGATGAGATGTAACGAAAATCAGTCGAACAATGATAAGAAATCAGGTTCGAAATCTAGTGAGCAATGGACTTTTACCCCCCTACTACTTCTTTCCTACCAAAACACGTTGTGAGTCTATACGCTGTCTATCATCATTTTTTATGACAGGTGCTCAGTAGAGTTTCAATCTATGATCCCCTATGTAAAACATTTGTAACCAACATTGTCTAGCTGCAACCAATCAATTTCCCTGACTCTGTAACTGTGCTTAAAACTAAACGAAAACTCCTTGTACAAATTTTCTTTCCTAGAACTACCTCTCTGTGAACACACTACTGCGAGGTTGCTTCTTAGCTAACTACAACATCATCATTTTTTAAGTCTACTATCAACAATCGTTGTTGAGCCGTCATCTTAAATAACCCAATTCTTACAAATTTTCATATTCTCGATCATTGCGATGTTGTACTCACCAGCCACTTGGCACTCATTACCATCGAGTGGCTTTTAGGCTTTAATATGCGGTGACCTCCTAGTAAAAAATGATTTGTGAAAGGAACTAAGTGTAATCACGCTTTATAATATTTAATTGTAGACAGAATTTTAAGACGATTATGGTGTTAGTTTCAGAGAAAGAGGAAAGAGTGCTGTGCTAATATGATGCACAGAGACAGTAAGATCTATGGAAATCCCGCCTAATACTAGGCACCTTTGAAAAGAATATAAAGTTTTTCGTTATAACAAGAAAATGAGTTTTACTATAAAAGCCATACAAAAGGCAACCAATGGTTTTAGCTCGGTCATTTTAGCGTGTTCATTTATTTGGGAATTAGTTTCATTCTGGAATATGAGAATGGCAGGCCTCGGCCAAACAGAAAGAGCGGAACATGACTAGAGAGCCGTTATTATTTAGGATTCGGAAATCGGAAATAATATTTTATGGCTATGTATGGTTTAGCCAGTTACGGAAGGTGTAATCACACAATAGTCGAAAAATGTATCATTGGACCCGAGAGACAAATTAAGAACTTCTTCCTCTGTAGATTTGGCGATTGTGATAGTGTTGCTCATCGGATATAATGTAGCATTTTATTATCACGAGTGAATGTGGCAGAAATAGTGGTCGTAAGCTACATAAGATAGAAGCTGTCAGGGTAGTTGTATTGAACTTGTCTGTGGCATCTGTTGTTGCAAACCTACGATAGCTTTGTCCAGAGGGGAATAGTTGCAATCAAAATATTATATATGGAGATAAAGGCATCTTAAGATAGATATTTCCACTACTTCACAATAAATTCATATATAGTTATCTAGGTGTATTAAATGGATTTTGCATGTTTACACAGTAAAAATTTTTATTAATCTTTAACACTACTATGATTAGTCGTTTGCA